>NC_139941.1:45029340-45061194 GCF_963454915.1 Gymnoscopelus microlampas | reverse complement strand
AATGTTCATTTGTAGCCAAATATTGTAAACACATCCTGGCAATACAGTGTTCAGCAAGGGTTTCCAAACTTTTCAGGCCACGATCTCCCAAAATAATCATATTTGAACTGGGGACCCTGGCAGTACATTTAGTTTGACTCAGTTCCACAGATACACATTGTGAAAATAGCCAAACTGCAAGCTCGGCTATTTTACAACGTTTGCCTCTTTCTTACGTAATGTTTCTCACTCAACAATGATTGAGAAAACAATGTTGCACATTTAAGCTAATCATCTGGGGACCCCACCAAATAGTTTTGGGAGCACCCTGGGGGTCGCGACCCCAGTTTTGGAACCACTGGTGTACAGGAGCGGCAGCTTCCTCCACTGGTGATGTCTTCACTGTGCAGTTCCTTTCTTATACCAGTAGGGTCAACTTTCAAAACCTCTCATTTTATGTGTTGAATGTTCTTTAGATATGGACTAGTGTGTAAATATCAAAAAGTTGTCATTCATCTGTTTCCCTACCTTCAGGGCAAAGGTCATGCCTCTAACAATGATGCCACCTGGCAAATTAAGATCTCATAAATATCTGGTGTTGAGAGAGCATTGTGCCTTCACATTATCAAATGCAGGAAGGATATAGGCAGCCTGATATCCTGTATTTTGCTATACTTGAACCCTAGCATCAGTATTCTGGAGGGAACCTTAGCCGAAAATAGCTGGCTATTGGCTATTTTCAGAGATTTGGTGAAGAGGGGAAAACCAAACAGAGCTGACCTTGGTCAACTAAGAGTTTACTATAGAGGGCTTAAGTGGTTAATAATGCATCATTAGGTGACGACAGGGCATTTAATAATAATAGTGCTTAGTTAAAATGTACAGACACAGAAGTTAGTTTGCGAGGGTTGCATGGTCAGTTTCAAAGCTTTTTCACACTGTTCTTATTTCTACATAAAATAATCTGTTAACATAAGCTGAAGAGAGTTTCACGTTTTGTTCCATGACTTAAGTTACACCAACCGTGAATATTTAATCATGTTGGGAATTCAAAAATATGTTTTCAAATGTGTTGATTTGTGGAGATTATGCTGTTGAACAGAATGTTTGAATATCATAAGCCTTTGTTTGCTACAGAGCATATTTTCTTAATTGATCCAAAACCCAATGCAAAAATGGGAAAACAGCAATCCCTGTAGCACTATACTGCTGCTCTCTTAACTAAAACATTATTAGATCTTCCACAGTATAAGAGAACTTGGTTTGATAAAAAAAAATATATATATAAGCAATAGAATCCCCCCAAAAATAAATCTTCACTCTGCCGCAAGTAGATGGTCCCTCACTGAAAACCTTGGAAATGATACCGACATCACATTACATTTTTTTACACGTAACTAAAATAACAACGTAGGTGCCTGGTGGCTCAGCCAGTGCACAAGACCCCGGGTTCACATCTGTCTTGTGTTGCATGTCTCCTCTCTCTCTCTCTCTCTCCTGAGAGAAATATATCTCCAAAAAAGTAACTTAAAAAAATAGTAAGGATTTCAAAATATCAACCTACTTGAGCAGAGGTGAGATGTCCTCTGCACTCGATATACCATTGGCTGCTTGTAACGTTGTCACCAGTTAAGGACTTATTCCTCCGATGGTTGTCCTTCTAGGTTGGCCTGCTGGGTGAGCGCATCAGCTGTGAGTGAAAGATAAGGAACAAATTAGTTATGAATGAAAGTGTTCAAATTTCGCAATACCAAGACTAAGAACACCTCACCCCACCTCCTGCCCCCCCCCCTTCCCCCGCAACAATCCCCTCTCCTCAAACTGAGTGTCTGAAAAATGATGTAAGGCTTTAATAAAGGACCGGTCGGTGATATTGATATTCATTATTATGTTGGCCTGGGCTAACCCCATTATGTTCCCATTAGGGCTAATAACACAATACAGCCACCTCATTTGTTTCATTGAGCCGCTCTGCATATATAGAATTAAATGACCACGGATGATGACAAAGGGAGACAGAGTGTTTCCATAGTGCGGGCCACATTTCGAGGCTCAAGTGCTTACACAAACAAATAAAGCCGGAGGCCGGCACTCAGGCTCGCTGGTGGTGACGCCTCTTTTTGCAAAGGTTTTACGAGAAAAGAGAGATCATCTGAATATCAAAAGAGATCTATGGCCGATAATTGAGCACACTAAATCAATAAAAGACATTTTTTAATATGTGAGCTTCTGAGATTTATCGTGTACCGTGTCACGCAGAATCTCACAGCTTCTGTAGTTGTTTTTTGTTCTTCTTTTTCTTCTCTCTGACACGGTTTCTTTGTCGCTTTTCCATTTTTTGATTTCACCTTTTCTATTTTTTGCCCCCCTCCACTAGGTATCCCCCACACACACACACACACACACACACACACACACACACACACACACACACCACACACACACACACACACACACACACACACACACACACACACACACACACACACACACACACACACACACACACACACACACACACACACACACACACACACACACACACACACACACACACACACACACACATCCTGTGTCGGCAACACCAGAATAGACACGCAAGGTAAGTGAGGGAGAGCAAGTGAAGTGGGTGAAGCAACGAGCCCAGGGCATAGGCCTACATATTCACAGAGAGGAGGAGAGGAGGACTCAACCTGCTTTTCGCCAGATGAAGGCTCCTGTATGAAAGCAGCTAAAAATAAGCCACAAGAGCAGGAATGAGAGGGAGAGACAGCACAAGAGAGAGAGAGCGAGAGAGAGAGAGAGAGAGAGAGAGAGAGAGAGAGAGAGAGAGAGAGAGAGAGAGAGAGAGAGAGAGAGAGAGAAAAGAGAGAGAGAGAGAGAGAGAGAGAGAGAGAGAGAAAGGGGGGGGTGCAGAGGGAGATGGAAGGAGAGCTGCCATCAGCAGACCGGGCCTGGGTTCTGCCCCATGCTGATTTGAGCCAGAGATCTCCCATGTCTCCAACGTGAGCCCCCTCTGCCCCTCCACTGCACCCGTCCCGTCCCCCTCCCCCCCTCCCCCCTCCCCCCTCCCCACCACTCGGCCCCCCCAACCCCCAGTGAGGCCGCTGTGCCTCCGTACTCAGTCTGTCAGGCCAAGCGCACACCAGCTTACTACTGAGAGGCATTATGCTAATGGAAGGGCCTCTCTCGCTCTCTCTTTCTTTCTCTAGCTCTCTCTCTCTCTCTTTCTCTCTCTCTCCATCTTTCTATCCACAGCCCTTCCACTGCTTGCCTTAGGGCCCTGCTGTTGCGTTTTGACAGAGCATCCCCTGATAGTTGGGATTAGTCCAGCTTGTTTGGCTAAAACTAGGAGGGGTGTGGGGTGTGTGTGTGTGTGTGTGTGTGTGTGTGTGTGTGTGTGTGTGTGTGTGTGTGTGTGTGTGTGTGTGTGGGGATGGGGGGGTGTCTTCGGCTACTTTGGAGTTTTGTTGGAGCTCCACTGGAGCCAGATGCCTCGTTGCTTTTATCCCCACCAGAAGAGACCCTGCCGCCCCCCCATTGCCCACCGGCCTGCCCACAGCCATGGGCAGCCGCAGCTACCCGGGTGGTGTCAGGACCCGAAAATGCACATGAAGTGGAGAGAAAGAGAGAGATATAGCAGCAGGGGGGTGGTGATCGGTGGAGGTTTGGAGAGAGAGAGAGAGAGAGAGAGAGAGAACACACATTATTCAGTACGTTAAGCAAACGTTAACATTCAAACACTAAAGCATGATTTGTACTTAGTTGCGCAGCAGTGTCGTGCACTGAAAATTGCTGAGATTGTAGATTGTCTATTTTCGGTTAGCGACACGACGCACGACTACATGAATGAGGCACAATAGCCATGTAAAGACACAACAAGATCAGGACAAAGACAAAACCCCCTCAGCCCATGCATCGAAAAACAGGGACCGTGTCACACGAGTGCCAAGTTAACACTTCACTTGTCAACAAGACCAATCCAGCGTCAACAGACCTGATGCGTTCAACAATGACCACAAGTCATTCAACACAGAATACACACAGATTACAGCGCTTGCTTTAGCCACTTTGAACCTATGCATCCCTATTTTGGGCATGCCATTACGGACAAAAAGTGCAAAAATAGCAGATCTACACGCTCGCAACGCGAGTGAGTTTCGGCTATTTCCGGCCGCGCGCGACACCGCCATACAACACAACGTACAACAGGGCTTAAGTGGTTAATCCAGTCTCCCAGCTAGAGACGGCAGATAAAACACCAGGGCTTCTTGATGCTTCTGCAGGGACGTCTTACATGAGGAAGTGCTGTTTTATGGCTACATTCCTGCTCTACATTAACAGAGGCGTCGGAACCACTATCCCCTTTGAGAAAGGCTCGGACCTCTCTATTAAAGCGGCTGACCTGTGGTCGGCAGGTTCAAACAGACGGTATGCACATTAACGTCATGGCTACCCGCGTTAGTGTCTGAAGAGGGAGGAAAAGAGAATAAATAAGGAGCGGTGGAGTGATCTCCCTTTCAGCAGCCGTCCCCAACAGGAGGCCCCGGACATATTTTATTCACTAATGTCAGGTATGGTTCAGGCAGACTCGGGGATCCCCGCCACCCCACCCTAGCTGTTCTCATTGAGGTTATAGCCGGATGAAAATAGAGCTATCCCCCTGATAGATCCTGTACAAAACAGGAGAGGAGGAAGAGAGGAGAGGTTAAGGGATGAGAGAAAAGGAGATATTAGTGAAGAGAGGGGAGGAGGGCAGAGGAGAGGAGAAGAGAAGAGAGGAGAGGAGGGGTTAAGGGATGAGAGGAAAAGGAAATGTTAGTCGAGAAAGGGGGGTTAGAAGGGGAGATGAGGGAAGAGTATACAGAAGGAGAGGAGAGGGTAAAGGCTTGGAAAAGCAAGGGAAATCTTAGTTAAAGGTGCTGTAAGTGATATTATTTGTAAAAAAAAAATATTAAAAAGCTCTACATTCTGTTCTAGGGTTTCTACTGGTTCTATCGAGTGAAGACCCGCCCTCGCTGTGGTTTCAGCCAATAGCATTCATTTCCGTTTGCATTTCGGACCGGATATCAACCGGATATAGAAAGATGGCGGATTTTGAAATCACTGCAAAATAGACTTCATTTACGGTCTGTAGAAACCAATGGCGTGACTGACGCCGTCCATGTTTTTTTTAACGGTCTATGGCTCCAACAGAAAATGCATTTTCACTTCAGGTTGGGATACCAATTTCATCGAATCAGGGGAGAGGACTTGTACATGATACAGAAACAAGTGAAATTTGAAGTGATGAGACAAAAACTAAAAAAGAAAACGATAAGCTGATAAATGGGTTCTGTTATTTTGTTAATTTTGTATACTATGTTGATGAATTGAATACAAATAATAAGACCACAATGGACTTTTTTTGTGTTCTCTTTTAGCTTTTATGTCTTACTTGTACCACATGCTGTTTACATTTCTGACTTAAAAAGTATTCAATCAATCAATCACTCTCTCCTGATTGGATGAAATTGGTGTCCCACCAGAAAATGTATTCTCTGTTTAACAAAGAGCTGGAGAGATGGGGAGACCCATGTATGAACAAACACGCTATAGTAATGATTATTGTCAGAATATAGAGCGTACTAAAACCGTTTTAATTTATCCAAGAAACATCACAACCCCCCCAGCCTGACAAGGACTTGGAATTGTAGGAGTTGAGGCATTACATTTTGTTAGACTCGGTTCCACAGATAAATAGTATAGCTGATCTACAAGCTCACAACGCCTTGCAATGCAAGGTGTTGTGAGCTTGCAGATGGGCTCTTTTCACAATGTTTGTCGCTTTCTTATATTATTTGACAATTTGGCCAATGTTTCACCAGGTTTTATAGTATAGTTTGTTGATTACTTCTGATGCAGCAATGGTCTTTTTTCTTTTCTTTCTTTCTTTCTTTCTTTTGGTATTAAAACGGTATTAAAAGTCCTTAAATTGTCACTCCACTGTCATCTGGGGACCCCCAAAAAATCATGTGGGGACCCCCCTGGGGGTCCCGACCCACAGGTTTAGAATCACTGACATAGAGAAGGGTAGATGAGTGGAGAGTACAGGAGGAGGAGAGGAGAGTAGGGGAGGGGAGAGGAAGGAAGGGGAGGGTAGAGGAGAGGAGACTATCGGTAAAGGAGAGGAGAGGAGCGGGTCTCAGACGCACTAGGTCACTGAGGCCCAGGGGTGATGTCAGCCTATTAAACTGATTTCACAGGTTCCCTTAACGAAGCCTCTGGCATGTTAAAGGGCAGGAAGCATCCTATTTCAGTCCTCTCTGCCCCCTTCTCTTTTAAGCCGAGTGCGTGTGAGACTTATCGACAGCTCCTGACAAACAGGCGTGAAGAAGGGCAGCTGCCGGGGCGGCCCTCTCAGGACCACAGAGCGGCGTTAGCCCAAAACACAGGTGGTATTCAACACCAGACCTGCGCTCTTTTAAAACCTCCAGCCAACTTCCTTCTCATCCCTGCCCTGCCCTGAATTCAGGTGGGGTCAATGGAGATCTGCCTCAGAATGCTGAGGACCACGAGTGCAGAGGTCTCTCTGCCTCTCTCCCACTAAAACACACGCACACACACACGTGCATGCATACACACACGCGCGCGCGCGGGCGCGTGCATGCGCCGGTAACACACAAGCACAAGCACACACACACTATAGGAATCCTAGTTTGTACTTTTTATGCAATTGTACATCATTTCCCTAGCCTGACACTCAGCCTGAATTTTCATTTCGTTTCACTCCATTATTCAGTCTGAAAGCCCTCTCAGTGCAGCCGTTTTCTGAGATGGGGGCGTGGACTCTTTGGCCATTGGTTCATACTGGACTATCCCAAATCCCGATTGGGCCGGGCCACCGGTTCGATTTTCAACCGTGAAAACCCCCGCCTTTCTACAGCGTCACCAGACCCTGAATGTGAGACTAGCGATTCAGGGGCTGGAGCCAGGCTATCATTTCCCAGCATCTAAGAAGCATGTTATACATTCCAAATCAATTCGTCTTTCTCTGCATAGAGAAAACAAAAGCCGTTTTTTTGACATACAGTATAGTATACTGCTGAGATTGGCTGCCAGACTGGGACAGACAGGTGAGCCTCTCCCAACCCTGCCTTATCCCAAAAGTAAAGACAAACGATGTTTTGGCTGAAACCTGTACACCAAAGAACAAGAAACCAACCTCACACGTTTGAGCTGGAACCTGATCCTGAGTGAAAGTGAGTGCAGCACACCATCGTGTGTGGGCTGATGCTGCCCTTAGCTTGAAATTGGTTGGAAATAAAGTCTTCAGCCATTTACTATGGGTCTCTTCAGCATTCAGAAGACCATGTAAAGATGTATTTGCTGCCTGACAGCCAAGAACACATTCAATATGGAAACGCCTACTTATTCTGATCAGAAAATCTATCGGTAGCAACTAACAGAGCTGCATGCGATGAGTACAGTACAGTATGTGCTTGAAAACTAGGGTTTGTCCAAGGGATTTGATGCAAACATTAGGCTGAAGATGTTTGGTTGGAGCAGTTGGAGCAGGCAAATGTTGCCAATTATGATGTTGACCAGATTTGACCAAGGTTGACCAAGGTCCTTGATTTTCTTGGATAAGTTGGAACTAGTTCTGGTGGTGTTCGAGAATGCCGTTTCCTCCTCACACGCTGATGGGAAACAGGGAGAGAAAATTGACAAAAAGGGGACATTGTAATATGGAGCTATCGAGGCAAGTAGTCAATGAATCCATAGTATTGCCTTTGCACTTCCTGTTGACATTTCGATTGACAACTCAACAGACCAATGAGAGTATGCCAAGTCCCTTCCGACACAGACACAGGAGGTTAGACATCACAAAAGGAGCAAAACCAAAATAGCCTGTAAAGTCTTAAGTACAGAACATAACAACAACAAAATATGACAGTTTCAAGGATTCATATTTCCCTGTCTCTCAGATTAATTGCTACTTAGTGTCAGATTAAGTGTTACATATGGAAGGGCAAAGGAACATACATTTTCCTGTCTGTCTCTCACTCTCTCTCCCTCTCTCCCTCTCTCCCTCGCTCTCTCTCTCTCTGACAAACACATAGACAATCTGCTGAACCCTCCTCTCTGTGTTATCTACAGCTGGCACAGCGTTCCGTTGCTATCAGTCCCTGAAGCATATGCTACCAGGTGTTCTCTCCCACCAAACGCAGCCTTTCATCAAGGTAACCTGACTGCAGACAAATTAATTATGAAAATATCCAGTCAACGGTGTCTTGCCCAGAAATCGAAGCCGGTGTATCAAAGGAAGGCCAGATTTGATGGCATCTGCACCACTCTTCAGTTCTCTCCCAATGAAATCTTGCTTCTAGTACCCTCCCCACCCCCCAGCATGAACGTATGGTACAGCTCTTGCACATGTGTGCACGTGTGTATGACTGCTCAGATGCACACACACATGCATACAGATACGTACATGCACAATGCACGTGCACACCCTTAGAGATGCGCAAATGACACCTCGCCGGGGAAAATAGGCTCTGTGAACTCTCTCGTTCCAGGAACCTTTTTTTTTCTCGTTGCTAAACGGAACTTACAGTAGCACCATCATGCTGACACCAATGACCTTCAGTCATTTAGCAGGCAGTATGAGAGGAGCACGATATCAACACCTGAACAAAGAGCTGCGTAAAGCGACGAATCAAGCTGCTGTTTATTCATAGCGCAGTTGGCTCGGTCTGTCATCTAGAGGTCAGTCATTTGAATACCCCATCACCACCCACCCCCCCCACCCCACACCCCCCACCCTTCTCACGGGCTACCACCATCTCTTTACCTTCCCGTTAATACAGCCCCACGTCAGCCACTTCAAAAGGGCTCCGCTTCAAACATCGCCGTTTCCGACATGACAAAAGTACTTCACAGCGACGGCTCTGACAAAATATGCAGCAGCTGCCTATGTAAAGGATAAAACGTGTAAGAATCAAGACTGCACTATGCCGATGTCAAAGACGAGACAGAGACAGGCAGGGGGATGGGAGAGAGAGAGAGGAGAGAGAGAGAGAGAGACAGAGAGAGAGAGACTGCGAGAGAGAGGCGAGAAAGGAGAGGCAGAGGAAGCGACAGAGACAGAGTGGGAAGAGAGCGCGCCAAACACGCCTTTGTTTTAATTACAGGTGTAGGCAAGGCGGAGAAAAGCAGACATATCGCTCGTTAGGCTATCGCTTTGGATCAAACGCAATATTTACATATCGGATTACACCTCTCTCACAAATGGTGAGATCTAAGTCGCAAAGACGTGGTTAACGAGAGGAAGTCGTCTTCCAGCTCGCTTTCAGGGGAGTACGTGGTGGCAAAAACATCTCATCTATACCTATTAGCAAGAGCACTATCTAAAGATGTGACTCCAGAATCATATGCAGATGTGCTAGTTAGTGCGACATAAAGAAAACGGGCGAACAAACACCAATCAAACGTTACATCGTGTGGGTGTGCAGGAAAGGCAGGTTTTGAAGATCGGAAGACCAAAGGTATAGGGACAGAAACCTCAACGTTTCCCCAGCTGTTTAGCGAGCCCGGCCAATTAGAGGCCTCCGTTGGGTCAGAGTGCATTTTGGGAGGTGGATGGAGTTTGGTAGAAGCCACAAATACACCGTCAGGGCCCGACTCCCCCACTGCTTTCATCCTCTGTCTTTCTATTCCAGCCTTTCTTCTCCTCATCTTTAGAGAGAGAGAGGGAGAGAGAAGTGCTGGCTTTGTGGCTCAAGGGATGCGAAAGGCCGGCTATCATTAAACACCCCCCACCCCCACCCCCCACTCTGATGCCAGTCTCTGTACCATGACCCCCCCCACACACACACACACCACCCATCCCCGATACACCATCCAACCCCGCTGCTCAGACGGCAGAACATGCACCCAGACTCTCCCCTACATGGAACAAAGACTTCTGAGAGTGACAAACTCCATTACCACAGGCCAGGGTCTCTCGCTCTCTCTCTTGCTCTCTCTCTCTCTCTCTCTCTCTCTCTCTCTCTCTCCTCAACTATTAAATGAGTGAGAGGAAAAAGCAGCCATTGGCAAACACCACACTGGCAGCTTACAGAACAGGCTAAAACACCTCTGGCCCCCCATTGGCTGTTTGAGGAAATAATCAATGTAAGAAACGAGTTGCTTCCATATCTATATTCTAGGGGGTAGGGGGGCGTGTGGAGGGGGGGGGGGGGGGGGGGGTTTGGCATCCATTGGAATACCAGTGTAGCAGCCCGAATCGCTCGGTCTGGGTATTCTTTCTGGTAACATATGTCGTGTTGTTGCGCATCAGTGATGAAAACTAATAAACGGTATCCCCCCCAAGCAGGAGTCAGACACAAAGCAAAGCCCTCGCACCCTCGCGCTCATCTGCTGCATCCACCCCGCATCAGATACATCAGCAATGCTAATGGAAAAGGCAAGCATCCCGCGTCGCTCGCACTGAAACGCACTGAAAACACAACCATTTAGGCTTAAAAGACACACATAAACAAAAAAGGAAGGAGGAGATGAAAAGGGAGGGAGAAAAATGAAAGTCAAAGCAAGATGGGGGAAAGAATGAAAGAATGAAGGAGTTGGGGTCGGTGTGGGGGGGGGGGGGCAAAGAGGAAGTCAATTACATATTCTGAACCTGGCCGATGTAAGTCCTCAGGGAACCGCCTCCGCACCTCAGGATCTGTAAATAATTGACAGATAATATTAATTGGCTTTGGATTAGTGAGCAAGCTGAGTATCACACATTAATATTTGATCAGAGGATGATAGGGACCCTGGCAGGGGATCCGAAAGGGGCAGCTGAGGCTGTTTTGTTGATTAGGCCAGAAAGAAGGAGGAGACGAAGGCAGCAGTATAGCAGCAGCAATAGGAAGAGCAGACCCCCCCCCCCCATATGTGCACGCAAACGCACATGCACACACACTGAAGAATTACAAATTACACATTCACAAAATGCACAGACACAAATTTACACATAGACACACAAACACACACATACACATAAACAGACAAAACACACGCTCACGCGCATACACACTAATGCGCACACACACTCACTCACACACGCACACACACACACACACACACGGTTTGATGCACCCATTACCCCTGAGCTGCTCTCCCACTGGCAGCAAATAGCCTGCTGGTTGTTTCGTCACAGAGAAGAAGGCACAAGAAAAACAGGGAAGGACTTCCAGAGATGCTTTGATTGTTATTTTATTAGTGTGTGTGTGTGTGTGTGTGTGTGTGTGTGTGTGTGTGTGTGTGTGTGTGTGTGTGTGTGTGTGTGTGTGTGTGTGTGTGTGTGTGTGTGTGTGTGTGTGTGTGTGTGTGTGTGTGTGTGTGTGTGTTTCAGTGGGCAGTTTTAAGATGGTGTGATATCCGTAAATCTGTTTGAGGGGCTTCTGTGTTATGTCTCCTCTGATGTAGCAGAGAGACTCCATGCAACTGGAGGGAGGGAATGAGGAGAGAAATAGTCATAGGGTCAAAATAATGTATGGGAAGGCTCAATCAATCACTCCCACTCACTAATATGCATACAGTCCCCATTGCTATCGCATCACAAACTTGCATCTTCAAAGTGTCTGCTTGAATTTAGAAAAATGTCCTTATTTTCATATGCCTCGTGCAAACCTCAGCATGGATTTGGAATGGGTTTCACTGGCGTTGGAGTCCTACCTATAAAAAAAAATACAATGAAACCTTTTGGCAAAAGAAATCATTAAAAAAAGTCACCTTTTTTTATTTCATTCCATCAAAAGTGAAAAACAACAAAAACAAGATATACCGTATTATGCAGCAAAACAAGCTGACACACACGCACGCACGCACGCACGCACGCACGCACGCGCGCGCACGCACGCACACACACACACACACACACACACACACACACACACACACACACACACACACACACACACAATTAAACTCATGGAGGCTAATTAAAGCGTTACTTGCAGCACGCACCCGGAGTGTGACAACATAATGAAAGATTGAAGAGGGGAGGAGAGACACGGGACGACCCCCCCCCCCCCCTTCCTCCTCTGAAAACAATGCTCCCTCTCCCTTTCTCCACTCGCCTCTCCTCTCTCATCTACCATATGCTGCCATTTGTTTAGTCAAATCCCCTTTAAGCAGCACAGATCTATGGCTCAGAGGCAGTGCCTTAGCTTCGTCTCACCTCGGATCATTCTCTCCATAGACACATCCGCCAAGCGCATATCCCTCATGGTCCCGTGTCACTCGGCCCCAGCTAGAAGAGTCCCCAGGGAGCGGCTTTTTATTGCTTTTACACATCATTTGTCTGGTGATTACAGCTAGTCTCCATGAACCTGGGGAATAATCACAATATTTCAATTTAAAGAGAGCAGAGGACAGAGAGAGAGGAAGCGGGCAGTCGCTATAGCTATAGTCTGGCTGGAAATCGCTTGGGCACCATGCTGTGAAGAATGGCAGTGGTAGGACAATATACAGATCACCTCTTGGCACAAATGACTTGTTAACATCGGGATAGGCAGACCATGTAACAAAAAGAAACAGAAACAGCTGACTGTTTTTGTAAAGCCAGTGAATATTGAGAGCCATAGGACTAGAGTGAATCAATGGCGTTGACCATTGGATATTAGATCAAGTATGAACACCATCATATCAATAGACGGAAAATATTGTCATTTACTACACAACAAATTCCCTCAAGAGTGTTTTGAGGGCACATTTTGCTTACATTTCACTGTGCGGCTTACTGCTAAATTCCATTTAAATACACAATCAAACCAAAGCCCATTCATAAATCTCGAGCCCAGACACTCACTCCGCCGGCGTCACTCAGGAGACCGAGGATGTGATGCTAGCTGTTGTGCTTGACAGATTAGTGAAAGCTGAGACAATGATGCACCAGCGTTCGTGAAGTTGAGACGATATTTCAGACTGCACAGTTACTTCACCGCCACTGATGTAACAGTGATGTAATGCCAGGCTGTTTATCTATTTTTGTCAGATCTCTACTGCAATCTGGAGGAAAGAGATGACTGGAGGGCACGAGAGTGATGTGTTAAATAACACTGTACCTTGTCTCCATCAGGAGACTCTGGAACAGGGCCTGTTTTTAAAGAAAAGGGGCAAAGAAATCTCAATGGAAGATGTAGTGGTGGCCTAATTCCACACTCACTGCTGTGGCCTGCTTTGTAAAAAGGGTAATTAACCGCTTAAACCCTACATATACTTAGTTGACCGTGGTCCCCCAGGGCTCTATTAGGTCCGCTCCGTGTAGGTAACCTCTACACAGAATCTCTTTGCCGACCTACAATCTGTACAAGCTCACAACGCGTCGCAGTGTTTGTAGATCTGCTATATTTGCGAATGTTTGCCCCAGAACAGGGATGCTATAGGGTTCAAGTTGTTTCAATGAGCTAATCACCTACATTTAACAAGACATGGAAGTATAATAGCCTCTCTGTCCAATCTTGAACTATCAATAGTATGTTACTATGCAGTTTGTGAACATTAGTGAACGAAGAGTGTCGTGGCAAAGCCGCACTATACCAGTTTGGCTGCTTGTGTGCATGTCCTAGTGGGGTGAAAGTCTCATCTCATTTGGCCAAACAAAAATTGTGATCTTTACCAAAAACAAAAGTTCTTTACAAGAACAATATTGGGTTAACTACGAGATTCACTGAAAAATAAATGACACACACATGCACGCACACACACATTTATTTTTAACATGCATAGATTTTCAACTACTGCCCAACTTTCACACTCCACTTGTTTTATGATCTCATGCATGTACTGTAGTGCCTGAGTTGTGAATGGCCTTCTTTTGTACATTCATACGCGCACATGCGCACACACACACACACACACACACGCACACGCACACGCACACGCACGGGAGTGGCATCATGAAACTCATCATGAAGCCATCTCAGATGAAACAGTCTTATCTCAATGCATTTATTCGAATTCGCCGAACTGACCACAGTCTTGATGTTTTATCTCTCATCTCTAAGCAGTCTATAAACAGCTTACAAATTTTGAGCCTTTTTCGCATCTAGCTTTTCTGAATGCAAAAAAAAATAAACATATTGGCAAGGTACATGTATGAACCAGTTTTTCTCTGTATATATTGTATATATTTTGCTCTTATTTTTTCCTGCGAAAACACATTTAGTATAAGCCTCAGTCTATGTCGGTTGTTTGGATTTAAAGTGCAAATTATCAAGTGCAAAGTAAACCGAGAGCTGGTTGCGTGTATTATCCCTTCCCCGATCATGGAATACTTCTATGTGAGAGCAATGCACCAAGTCAAAGTCCTTGTATGTGAACCTACCTTGCCAATAAACAGATTCTGATTTAGATTCTGTCAGAGACTATCAGTGCTGTCCTTGTAAAGGAAGTATTCGCACAGCCACTTCATTCGGATGCAGGTGCGTTGGACAATGAAAACTGAAGCAAATATGAAAAAATATTTTCATGAACAAACACCTTGCACACTGCTCTTGCTCAGCAGCCTCTGCTTTTATATAAATTGACAATTGTCAATTTAAATTCAGTGTTGTCCTTGTACCATGTTGTCGACTAGCCTTTCAAGTCACTAGGCGTCAAAACTTGCTCTGTTGTCCGCCAATGTGAGAGAGCAATGTACCAAGTCACTTGTGGACATAGCTGGCCACTAAACAGAAGCTGATTCAGATTTTGATTCTGTCAGAGACTACGTCATTGTTGTCCTTGTACCATGAGGCCCACCAAACTTTCAATTCACTATGAAGTCAAAACTTAGGCTGTTGTTCGCCAATGAGCTATACCTACAGTATGTGGGTTCAGCTGATGAATAGTAGAAAACAATGAGATGAAAGAAGACTTGAACAAAAGCAATCCGTTTCAGCGAGGATTGCCTCAGACTTGGGCACGGACACCCGTAATCCCATTGCTCCATTTCATGGTATTTTAACCATAAGACAGTCACAGCTTAGGCCCCAGCATCTATCCCTCCACATCTTCCAGTTGATAGGGTGAGAACCAGCCCGAAGAGAAGCTGAGCTGATGGGAATATTCCTGAGGCTTAGTCACTTCAGAACAGTATAAAAAAAAGAGTTCATATCCATATTGCTGTATATGAAGGTTTGTGGGGGGGAAATGTTACCTTCCAGTCATTATTAGTGTCAATATCTCTAAAACAAATTTTCTGTCTATACAAGTGCTGTTGTTTCGTCAACAAAGGATATTTTATGATAAATATCTGATTTTTTTGGAAGAAAACACTTAAGTTCACATTGATTGACCCTGGATCATCTCCAGGAGCCACGAATATTGCTGACCACGCTTCAATTCTTCAGTTTTAATCTTTGTCAATTATTCACTCTACATAACATAGCTTTTAACTCACTGCCAAGGCAGTAAAAAGCAATGATAAGATAAACTATTTTGTTATCTCTGCCAAGCAGGGGGAGATATTGTGATCGCTTATGTGAGTGTGCCTGTGCGTCTGTCTGCAGCTAATCTCGCACACTACTAGGCTACTCAGCATACAGTAGCCTATGTTGTGCACGTTGCTGGCAGGCCAAGGACCTCAATTACCAAATATTTTTCAAATTGGTCAACGACAACTCTGTATTTTTTGTGAATTAATAACCATAGAGCAATCATGGGATATGTGATTACAAGACTATGGCCAAAACTACCCAGTTGGACGCAAGCTAGTCTCTCAAGCTAGACAACTATTCCACAGTCTCCGAATGCTGTGGAGTCTATAACTACAACACCTGAAATGCGCGAACGGAAGCTGTCGTCTGTTCGTCATTTCACAGTAAATGGTGGAAGAACGGATAAGAACACAGCAGTGATCAGTGTTGTTACAAATATGTTGGGCATGGTGCCAAGATCTTAATTCTTCTCACAAATGACTCGCAAAGGGAGTGATCCAGCGCAAACCTGACATGTTACATTTCACATGGCAACCTATGAGTATAACAATAAAGTTGAATTTGTCCCATTTAACTTTGGTTGCTAGTTACATCAGAATTGGTGACCTACCAAAGTCTGTGGTTGAAGGCGGAAGCAGAGGCTGCATGAGATGTTAACATTATCTCTCATCTCTAAGCAGTCTGTAAACAGGTTACAGATTTGGAGCCTTTTTTGCATCTAGCTTTTCTGAATGCAAAGAAAACAAAACAATTTGGCAAGGTACATGTATGAACCTTCCCATCGACATTTCTCATTTCATGTATCTCAGTTCATGTATCTCGTGATAGTTTTCTATTTTAGGGGCACTGGGTAAAATCTTGACTACTAAACCAGCAGCCACTGAGGTCTACTATAACTTAAGGTCAATACATGCTCCTTCCGATGTCTGACAAAAAAATCTGTTTTGGACGGGCTGGGGCTGGGGTTATTAAATTCAGAAGTTCTGAATCACTTCAAAATGCAGTTATCACCTCCTTTCCGAAATGGATGTCAGAAGGAGTATTGTGCTTTAGTCCACTTTGGTTGATGTATATAATGAACCAATTAAACTTGTCTCGTACTGCCAAACATTCACAACACAAGTTGAATTTAATCATTGAGAAATTATGAGTCCCCTCTAAAAGTTTTGTGTTTCATCATGTGGAAAATTCGCTATCTTGCATTATTTTTTACCAATCTTCCTGCACACGCAGCACATTGGATGATTATTTGACCATGTGAGGTCTGTATGGTCTGTTAACATAAGACAATAGTAAAAAATGAAATTTGTGTTACTGTCAGTTAACTGTTTTTATTTTATATTTGCGTCCTCAGTGTCATGCCATAGACTGCAAAACTGCAAGTGCTGTCAAAATATATTATTTCACAAGCTTGTGCAGTAGACTATTTTATGGAGTGCAAAACACGTGTAGTAGTTTATACTACATTCATAGACTGACTGATCAGCTGGTTGACATGCTTTGGCTGCATGCTCTAACTACTTTATTATTGTATTTTATTTTGTCATATTTTATTTTGTCCACTTGGACAGACATGAGAGCCGTTCTCATTTAAATTCTCTTGCTGATTTGTGTCCCTAGTCTGCCCCTGTACAAACATAACTGACACAAGGAATTAACAAGTTTATTTTTTCATGAAAATCCACACGCCTATTGCCCTGTGCCTGTGCACAAGCCCCAAACATTGTCATCACATGCCCCACACAGACAGAAAGATGGAGGAAGGTAGGGCAAGCCTCCTGGCTAAGATTTGTGCTATATATATACAGAGCTCACCTTTTTTCCATTTTTAAAATAAGGGTTAAGCGACAAAAACTCTCCAGTGAGGTTAAAGCTCACAAGGTTAAGGAGAGGATTAGGGTTGTAACATGGAGCCTCTAGGAGAGTGTGAATTTGCCGTCATCATTACCATCATGCTTCAAAATCGGAATTGAACATCTGTGAATGACACAAAGTATCTTGCCTCTGGCGTAGACTGCGGGAGGGCATCTTCCGTCAGAGCCTGACCGACCAAGACGCTGTCAAATTTGAGTGCACAACTTCATACCTTCTCTGTCTTTGAGAGCGCAGCGCTACTCCAGTGGGCTGGACTGAGCCGTGAGCCAGAGGGAGGGATATTCCTGTGATCCAGCCGTAGCCTTTGATCCCTGGGATGACCTGGGCCACAGACGAGGCTCTGTAAATGAAGACAACAGAGGGATGCTGGTGCTCACCCATCCATCACAGTTCAGTCCTCTGTCTTGCAAATAATAATAAAAGTTATTTTTGTCAATGCCACGCCGTTGTACAAAATAGTGTACATTCGATTTCAGAACTACTTTCTGTGTGTACACGCGTGCGTGTACACACAGATGTATAGCGTACACACAGGATGTATAGCGTACGCATGCACACATACAGTACAGCTTCACACACATGCACAAGCGAGGGTAAACATAGGTGTCGACATGAGGAAAACCCACACACACAATCAGAGGCTTTGCGTATACTTGCATGCACAGACACAACAAAAATACATGCACAATATCTCCCTCTTTCCCTCTCACACTCGCGCACACACTCGCGCATGCACGTGCACACACACACGCACGCACGCACGCACGCACGCACGCACGCACGCACGCACGCACGCACGCACGCACGCACGCACACGCACACGCACACGCACACGCACACGCACACGCACACACACACACACACACACACACACACACACACACACACACACACACACACACACACACACACATGACACCAACCACAAGGCAAAACCTGTCTCTGATTTGGGAATGAAGGGAGTAAGAAAAAGATCATCCACGTAGTAAGAAATTAAAAGACATGCAGCATTATATCTACAGAGGAAATTATCTCTCGCTTTCCAAAAGATGAGAGGTGGGGAAGCGCGGTTGGGAGCGCATGCTAAATCTCATTAGACAGAGCAATACCCAGAGCAAATTAAACCATTAGCCTCCGACATGTTTAAAAGAACACTTTAAGATCACTTCCTATTAAGGCTTGCCAGTAAACAGGCCTTTGAAATGGAGCCCTCAACTCGGAGCGGAGCAGTGTTGCAGACATCTGCCATACCCCAGCCATGCCTTCAGTAAACTGCAGGAGAGTGCTCCGTCTCATATACACATCGCACTGCATAACATTCCACACGCTTGTATGAGCACTGGGAAACAAACCCTGGGGGATTCGTGGCCACGCAGAAGGCATGAAACCAAGTCTCAGCGGTTAGATATTAATGTCTCCTCCCCGTGTGATATAATGATACGTATATGCGTCATTTGGTGGACACTTTTATCCATAAGTGTCAGTTTCATGGCTGCATACATACAGTTTTATCATGGGTAGCACCGATGGTAAACAAACCCAAGCTGGTAGTGCTAGACAGAGCCATGCACATACCCATTATGCCCCCACACGCAATACCCAGCCATACGCACTGAGTTGACCACTTGGTGGACATGACTTAAGTGGTTAATAATAGCACTTGAGCAATTTTAATAGCACAAGTTGAGAAACATAAAATATATCTATGAAAGCACCTTGAGCGAATAGGAAACAACACCATCATAATCATAATCCAACAATACGTTACGCCTGTCCTTCGTGTCTCTTGAGAACCGTCTGACCAATCGACTTCAACCATGGCGCGTGTATCGCAGAGGACCGGAGGGAGTGTGTTGCCCAGTGTCAAGTCGGTCAGAACCGCCGATCCGACAGATATGCCTATAGTCATATATGGAGATCCAGTTGTCCAGAACCGCTGATCTGACCAGTATGCCCATGTCTGGGCATATGTATTGTGTGTGTGTGGGTATATGGGCATATATTGATGACATCAGGGATCTCCATATATGAGTATAAAAGAGACATAGCCAGACACAGAGATGTCCATATATGGGCATAAAAGGGACACAGGCAGACAGAGCATGTTCCTAAAGCAAAAGACCTATAAAGCAGAGAGTGTCTATAGGGTCGGGACTTCCGTCGTACGCATTTCACCCGGAAACTATATTTTTCGACCAATCACAACACTCGTTTCATTCACAGAGAATGTAAACAGATTTGTAAAGCGTCAACGTCCGTTCCTTGGCGTGCGTTCCCAACAGGCATCGGCCTCGTTATTAGTTATATTAGGGCTACAACACTAAACCTAAAGCACAATGAGGATAAGTGTGATCTACATCGCATGTCAAAATCCATTTACATAGTTGTCGTTAGGCTGTCACACATTCTGTTCCTCCAGGATGGAGGAAGTGTGGAAACATAAACTGCACATATGCAGCAACATCCTTGGTGTTAATTTAGCTCAAATTAACTCAAATAACTTAAATTAACACTGGGATTTAATTGTCTACAGGTAAAACAAGGTGGGACTTAATTCCGTTCAAGCAAATATACTTGATCTTTTTTTCTTATTTCTATTTGAGAAACAGGTGTACAGCAGATACATGCCCCACAGTACACAGTAATTCTCCCATTCCCAATTCCCTCCCTCCAGCCCTTACCCACTGACAAACAAATAATAATAAATCTGGTGATACAGATAATGGTCACTTCTCAAATGAAATCATGAGCCAGCTCAGTGGCCTTGTGGTTAGAGTGTCCACCCTGAGATTTGGAGGTAGGTGTTCGATTCCCCGGCCACGTTCATACCAAAGACTCTAAAAATGGGACCCAATGCCTCCCTGCTTGGCACTCAGCATCAAGGGTTGGATTGGGGTAAGTCAAGCCCCTAGAACCACGATAGAAGCAGCCGTCGACAGGTGGTCAAATCTGGGATTGCAGTACTTCCGCATTTAAAACATGACTGCGCGTGCTTCTACCATTTGAAACGCTAGTGCGCCTGCTCAAGTCTTCCGCATTTGGGCACCAAAATTTGATACTCAAATCAAGAAAAATGCGGAAGTAGAGTGTTCTTCCGGGTGCTTGCGCTGGTGAGCAACTTTCGTTGAAATGAATAGCTGGGGGCAGGGCAGTCCGTCCTCTAGATATATTATATGGGGTAAGTCCCTGCGACATACTAGCGTCATGTCTAGGGGGTGTACTTGTACTTCAAGCTGCCTCACGCTACCGCAACAGGAGATAGGCTCCTGCCCTATTGGCCTCAGGGCTCTGCAATACTTACTTTCTTACTCTCAATTGGAATTAAGAGACTCACAACCTGCTTCTTGTCTCCTAAAGGGGTGGACCCCCTGTGACACTGATACAGGAAATCAATTGAGGTAGGGCTGTAATGCGTTTCATCCTACCATGTTTGGTACAAGCCAGCTCTCTCCGTCCCCTGCGGCACCTTCCTGCACCTCCCCATCCCTAGTATATCCCAGCCAAAGGGGGAAAACAACAACATGATTGGTTAGTACACTGTTTCCCAAACAGTGAGTCAGGAACCCTTTTGTGGGTCGCGGGTCAATTTCTATGGGTCGTGAGCAAATATCCCCTTTATTGTTTACTAGAGGTCCCCCCCCAATCTAACTTTTTCTTGAATGAAGAACAAATTCAGATTTTTTTCAAAATTATTTAATAAATAAATACCAACAATAAATTCCATAAATTTGAAAATAGAAAAAGAAGTAGTGAAAATAGGCGATCTACAAGCTCTCAACGCGTTGTGAGCTTGTAGATCTGCTATTTTCACTAGTTTGGGTCCCGGGCAAAAGTCCAAATTCTCTCCAAAGTAACCACTGGGTTAGCCTCGGAAACCCATGCCTTTTTTAGCCTTATGTCTCAATGAAAACTTCATGCAGCACATTTTATTAACAGGCCTTGTGTCTATCAAAAATAGATCACCATGTAGCTTGAATCAATTTCGACATTTCATCCCTATTTTAGGCATGTTGTGAGCTTGTATATTTGTTATTTTTCATATGACAAGATACAGGGCTTAAGTGGGCAATTCGATGACACAATGGTGTCTACGTCAAGTTTGCTCTCCAGCAGCCTGCAGTGGACAGGGACAGTCGTCATGCAGTACTTCCATGTGCAGGGAGGGGGTATTGAGAAGGTGTTAGGGAGAAATAGCACCACTGAGTGGAGCGAAAACCAAGAACTCATAGCAGTAGAGCGTGAGAGCCCAGTTGTGCCAGCCCCCTCTGGTCAGAATCACACAGATTCACATTCCAGTCTAACGGTGTTTTGCCCCAAAGTCCCCCCTGAGGAGATTACCAACCACTTGCTGAATGTTTAACTCCTTCGGCTCACTCTCTGCTCACTCCTCTCCTCGCTTCCACTGCTCTACCTTTTTTTCAGAAGGGCCAACCGTTTCCTCACGTCTTCTGTCTGTCACATTATTTTCTGTCTTGACACTGGCATCTTTCACTCCTACTGCTCTGCGATTGCACAGTCCCAAACTCCATCTGCTGTACTTTTCTTAAGTTAACGTTGATAATGACATTGCTGTACGCCAGTGGTGTAAAGTAACTAAGTACATTTACTCAAGTACTGTACTTAAGTTCACTTTTGAGGATTTTTTACTTTACTGGAGTAGTAGTACTTTTACTTCTACTCCACTACATCTCAGAGGCAAATATTGTACTTTTACTCCACTACAATTATTTGAAAACTGTAGTTACTAGTTACTTTGCAATTATCAATTATTACATTATAAAACATACATTAACCACTTTAGCCCTATTTTATACATAGGCTATTTGAAAATAGCCGATCTACAAGCTCACAACGCGTCGCATCGCGACGCGTTGTGAGCTTGTAGATCTGCTATTTTCAAACGTTTTAGTACTTTTACTTTTGGTACTTTAAGTACATTTTGATGCCACTACTTTTGTACTTTTACTCAAGTAGATTTTGAATTCTGGACTTTTACTTGTAACAGAGTATTTCTATATTGCAGTATTGGTACTTTTACTTAAGTAAAACATTTGAGTACTTTTTCCACCACTGTACACTCTCTATCTCTCACTCTCTCGCTCTAACTCTTCCCCTTTGCAGCCTCTCTCTACTTTCGTCTCTTCTCCTACTCTCGGTGCAGCACTACTCAGTGCAGCACTCTTCCCTCTCTCTCCTAGGCACAGACAAGATAGACAGTGATAGACTTGGCGTCATTGTGCTCTGACCTCCCGTAGCCTCTACTGCTTTGGTCTGTCTGCCCGAGCCTGACATCCTCTTATCATTCTTGTAAGAGCTAATCTCTGTTCTAAATCTCTCTGCTTTACTACGGCATGGTTCAGCGTTCTTTATTCTGCCAGTCAACACTTGACTTCTGTCATATTGATTCTTTGTCTGGTGAAGGGGTCTAATATTTGCACCTGTCTATTTCGTACTATTTTGTAAAAAGAGAAAATCTGCAAAGAACAGTCCTTAGAATGGAAGAGTTCATGAGTTCACGACAGTTGCTTAAAGCTATACATCCATAAAGAAACTGAGTTGGTAAAATCTAAAATTACGGTATACCTACTGCCTTTTAAAATAACAATTTTTGTGCTATCGTGCATTTTGTAACAATAGATGTCACTTATTTTGTATAGCCAATATGTGCCTTGTAGAGCTAATAATTGCCTAGAGGCAGGTAATGAATACAGATCTTTTTTTTTTGTAAGTTTGTAAATATGGAGATGAACTGTTTTTTGTCCTTTGTACTTTAATGCACACTATCCATATTACCCTGCATGGTCTTAGGAGGTTGGCTGATGTTGTTTGACAAAGTGACTTACAATATGAGTGCAACACTATAGCATAACCTTCTATTCTAAAGGGTTGTTTATACTTAGTTGTATGCCAGTGTCGCACAACAAAACTAGCACATTTACAAACTCACGGCAGCACAGCGCGTTCTTGTGAGCTTGTATACCGGCTATTTTTGGTGTGCAACACTGGTAACTAGGTATAGCTCAAGCTCAAGCATATTACCAGCTTTTGTAAGGAACCAATGCGAGGTGCACAGTAGTCCTGACAATATTGTGATCCTAGAATAATCATGTGTTCTGAGAATAAACAAAAGTGGTTAAAGACCTGCAGAAACGAAATAATTTGGGGTGCAGATCTTCCTTGGCCTACTGGGAGTGTGCGTGCCAAGTTTCACACCAATCGGAAACTGTGTTCATGATTTTTCAGCAAAACAGCCCCTACCGCAAACTTTGAAAGCCAATCGTCATGGAATCTGAAAAATCTGATCACATCTTGATCACATGATAAGGTGTACTAATTTGGGTGATTTTTGGACCAAATCTGAGTACTAGAAAAAACACAAAATGGCGGATGATCTTGTCAGGCGGAAATGGGCATGGCCTACATGGGGATCGAGTTGCATAATGAGGACTCACAAAAGCAAAAACATAATCCCTCACCTTTGGCCATTCCGGCCTGGCAGGTTTAATAATAATGGTCATAATACATCGGCCACATCCAGACCAATTTCAACCAATAATATCGTGACAGGCCCCCGTCAATGCTATGCTAAACACTAGAGTACGGTGCTCCTATGTGTAGAATATCAAACAAAGATGGCGGACACAGCTATACAAGGCAGCTAAACAAATGTTTGTTTACAAATAAACGTTTATAACCAGTAACCACGATGCAGCGGGCAGGAATTTAGATCCCATAGCTCGATGGGACGGGACGGTCAGCTAAGTTTCAATAAGTGAATGACCCCCCACCCCCCACCCGCTGTGATTGGCTGAGGAAGCATCCAGCCCGTTTCACTACGAAATACGTATCGATATGGAAGCGAAAAGCCATTTCAGCTTTTAAACCTCTTAAGCCATGTACTTTGACATATGACAACGTTTCACATTTTGCCCAAAGTCGGGACGCCAGGGTTCACCACAGGAGACACAGGAGACAGAATGTTTCCTTTTTCTTTTCCTGAACTTCTCCAAGAAAAGGGCATATTAGTGCATGTCATAATCCTCCTGCCAACACACACATACCCATAAATGAGAGCACACACACACAAACACTCCTCTCTCTCCTCGTACTTCTGGCCTGTTTCCGCTGTTGGCCACTTCAGTCTTGAACCCTGGCACTCCAAGAATTAACCACTTCCTCTGTGGTAGCAATAAAAAACTCAGCCAGAGCACGGCAAGCGCTGGACCCTCTACTCCCTCTGCCTACTGTTTTGAACACAGGAAAAGTTCTACGTCCTTGAGGTCCAACTTTTCTACCTTCAAAAGCGTTGAAAAGTCACACTAATTGATGGTGGATCTGATTAAAATGAGTGGCTAATGAGAATCAGTCCAGGAAAAGCGCGAGAATTTTGCGCGTTCAAGCTCAGAGGGTGAGCTACTTTGATGTTTCCCCGATCTTTTCATCACGCCCCATTTTTGGTCATGAAAAGGGCATTTTCAAAGTACAAAGGCAAAGCTCACATTTGTAATTTGTCTCCTCTATGGGAACAAATGGTCATCAGAGGCGACATTTTCTCCCTTGAACTGTACGCAGAGGAGAACTCTATATAAAACTAGAAGTACAACTATATCGATTATCTCCATAGCGATTATTCTATCGATTACTTTTTAGAATAAACAAATAGCCTATATGAGAAGCACTTTTTTGACAAAATTCTTTCTATCTTTTATAAGTCAGCCTTGCCGAACCATGAGGCCTATAGTGCAGGACCCTATCTCCTGTTATTTTATACAGTATATCAATGAATCATTTTTTTAAATAAATCAACCAAATTGATCATTACTCTGATTAATCACTTAAGCCCTTTTTAGACTTTGTTGTAAATTGCTGCTCACTATCCATCGTATTGCGACACGTTGTGAGCATGTAGATCTGCTATTATTGCTCTTTTTTAATCAATACAAAAAAGGAGTCTATTATTTTTTATAACTTGTTCAATTGATTAGTTGGATTAAATAAAATAGGAAAAAAAACAGAGGGAAGAAATCACAAGGTGAGGGGCACGAGAGGGCTGCGCTGTCAGTCTATCACAGTTAGATTGGGATCGGGGTGTGGGGTGCCTATGGATCTGCAACCTTTCGGCCTGGAATCTCCTGGACACCCATCCAACCCCACTGTGTGATCGCACCCTCTGCAGGCTCAGAGACTCTCGCCTTGTTAGAAGAAGCAGACAGTGGGGGGATCGGAACGGGGTTGGAAAGGAGCTGTGAGTGAGCGGGTGGGGGTGGCAGAGGTGCAGGCGGTACTTGGGTGAAAATAAAGGTTGAAATCCTTGACTGCGAAAACTGTCATAGCGGGGGGACTTGTGCGGAGCCGGTTGAGTAATAACCTGGGTTCCTGTAAGAAATGTGAATGCTGAGTCCTCTGGAGCATATAATTTAACACCCCTGTGCCAGGGGAGATGAGTGAGAATTGAAGTGAGTATATCTCGACAAAGGCTATTCTCTTGGTTTCACACCAGCAGAGCAGTACTGTGTGGGGAGCTTCCACTGCCGTCGTTGGGAGGGTGTGGGGATGGCACAGCAGCCAGCCTCCATGTATATATATGCAGTGCATAAAACATATTTCACATCCACGCAACGTCACAGTGCAAAGTCATTTCAAAACGCTCCCTATGCGCTTAGCCTATACAGCTTAACACACACACATGCTTAGCCTATACATCTTAACACACACACACACACACCCATTCGCAAGACACAACCTGCAGTGCTGTACAGCATTGGTTCTCAAAGTGGAGTCTGGGGACCCCCAGGGGTCCTTGGGGGGGTACCATGGGGTCCCCAGCGAAATGTGTTAATATAGCATCACAGTTATTTTAACCATTTTAACCATATTTTACTTTGGCTATTCCAAAATAGCAGATAAACAAACTCATAGCGCGCCACTTCATGCCGCGCTAATACGCGCTATGAGCTTGTAGATCTGCTATTTTTGAAAAATCAACAAACATTTTGACATGGGGGTCCGCGGCCAAATACATATCATTTTGGGGGTCCTTGACGTGAAAAAGTTTAAGAACCACTGCTGTACAGAACGACACATACTACTAATGTTATGTCTGGATATAACACAATGTAAAGCTTTGTGCATGTCAATCAATGCATATGCCAGCTGCATTACAGGCGTAGAATATGACCCATTCTTATTCATAGCATCCATTGGGAACACACCTCTTGACTGACCCAGTCTTGAGTCATTCAATCAGTTGAGTCATTGGGATTTTTTTCTTAGACTCCTTAGTGGAGGGACAGAATGAGAAACAAGAAGGGCTGCTTTCTTTTGTCCTTCTAGCTCTGTTTCTTTCCCCTCCATGGTCCTTGTACAAGCCCCGAGCCCCAGCCCTGTCCTGCATCTGCTAGGCGGATTAACTCTACAAGACGGAGGTAGCATTATGTCCCGAGGGGGCTTACTGTAAGGTTTCACTACTATTTCTATCCCTCTCTCTCTCTCTCTCTCTGTCTCTCTCCCTCTCTCTCAATCTCTCCCCACTTAATGTACCGCTTCATTGAAAGGTGGCTAAATCTTTGTTAACAGGGAAACTATGAACTCACAGGGAGTTAATCAGAGTCAGTGCAAGGCTGTCTATTTGCATGTGAATTGGCTGTGGTTGTATACCAGACTCTCTTTATGTCATTCACTCCACGGCGCCTCAGGCTTCTGGCCTCTAAGACATCCTGCTGCCATAGGTACGCATCAGCTTGGAATATAAAATATGAACCCCTCACAACTACACTAAATCTGGCATGGATACAAATAAACACACTGTAAAATTCAGAGCGTTGTTTTAATTGCAAATTGGAAAATTAACACATGGTGTATGGCCTATTCCTGTTGGGACTTTACGTATATATGCAAGAGAGCCAACTCTCTTGAGTGTGTGTGTGTGTGTGTGTGTGTGTGTGTGTGTGTGTGTGTGTGTGTGTGTGTGTGTGTGTGTGTGTGTGTGTGTGTGTGTGTGTGTGTGTGTGTGTGTGTGTGACGTGCCATATGCATGTGACTCAACCAAATATCAACCTGTTTTGATGAGAATTTTGATAATATTAGCTATAGTTTGATCTATACTTTCCTCATCTATCTACTATTGTACCAAGCATAATAAGACCTGTGCTTTAACGTATAGCAAGTGATGTCATTACCCTCACGAGTGACTTGCCCTTTTCATTCTATGATTTTATTTAGTTAGCCTATTTCGGGTGGGTGGGTGGGTGGGTGGTGGGGGGGGGACATGGATGCAAGGATGTTAAAGGAGAGAGTAAATCTTATGTGGAAATGTAGACTTAGAGGGATTTATCCATTCGAGAAAAGACCTTTTCACTTGTTTTGTTGGTTTATCCCCTAAACCCGGTCTCACCCCCCCGCCTAAAAGCTTTTGACATCTTCATCTTGTTCACAGTGGGCAGGCTTTGTTTGCTCTGCTTGAAAAAGCGGATGGGGCCTGGCCCTCCCCTCACTGTGGCACAAGTGTAGGACTTTGCCATGGCAAAAGGGGAGGGGGGGGGGGATTTCTCTTTCCTCCTGCCCCCCTCCTTTTCCACATAACTACAATATGGTCATTGTCTGCCACTGAATAATGTGACCACTCGGGCAGCATGGGCGCTACTCGGGTCTGACTGTGAACCAGCTCTTTTCTTCAGTGTGAAAGGACTCTAATCCATGTAAATATAGGACTCAGAGTACAGCTTGGGCCGCGGTTGGGGAGAGAGAGAGAGCGAGGGAGAGGAGGAATGGAGGGGAGGGTCAGCAATTTAACCTTTGACCCAACAAATAAGAGGCATGTAAGTTTTAGAATTGCTCTCCAAAAGAGGGGGCTCCCGTGGCGGAATGGGGTTCTTTTGTGTGGGCCACGGTTTGGGGGCTGACTGACAGGGGCTGTGATGGGACCACGGTGCGACACAAAAACCAAGAGAAGGGGGAACAGAGAGAAAAAAAAAAGCTTCCAGAACTCCGAGTGAGAAAGAACACAAATGGACAACCCAGATTATTGGTGTAAAAATTATCATCTCCACACTGTTGTTGGGTAAAAAAAAAATTGTCATCTCCAGTTTTTAGTTTTCTTTGTGATTTCCATCCTTTTACAAGAGTTGAAGCATTTAGGCCATGCATGGAAAAATTGACCATGCAGCTTGCGAAACCTTTTCAACATTCCAAAAACATAGTGATCTGTCTCAAAAAGAGGTACCTTTTCTCTGTATCTTCAAAAAAAGAAAAATAAGGTGACATTTTTGAAACGTGACGTTTAACCACACAACTGCATCGGGCAGCGCACCCTGTTGTTTTGAGGTTAGAAGCGTGCGTATGCCAGCAGCTTTATGTTGCTGTTTTGCTCACACTGAGTCTAAGGTCACAAAAAAACACGAATGTAAACCATGATGCCTATCAGATGTACAACTAGAGGAGTGTGTGTCTGAAGCAGACCGATTGGTCTTGGGTCAGAGTCAGTGGAACCTTTTTTTAGTTCCCCCCGCTGAGAGACGACTTAAAATAGGTCTTTGAACACAAGCCTAAAAGACATACGGAGCCACACTCTGAAGACAGCAACACACCGTGTAGAACATGCTGATTAAAAGCACCACTTCTTTCACGGAAAAGAAAGAAACAAAACAAACCTGTTTGTCTGGATGCTTTTAGTTGGTTGGTTCTAAACTCTGAATCCATAAGCCTTTGCTGAGCAAACTTGAGCGCCCTCAATTTTAATGAAATGACAGAAGTCTCTGTCACGTTGATCGGTTGCATTGTGTTTGATGAATTCAGCAGCGTAGACAAAAATACAATACAGACCTGAGAAAAACAGCAGCTGAATAGCCATCAGTCAGTACAAGAAGTGGATTTATCCAAACCTGATGTTTGACGCGGATCAAGTAGCTTGGAATATTAATGAAGGGCACCAATATCATTGTGAATCATTATTCAAATATATTTTTCCACCTGCCTCAAGAGCACCTTTACAGACATGTTTTGTGTAAATGTCTTGACAAAGCATATCCATGCAGCAGTACTTTCCATATTGCAAGCAATTTAGACTGAAGATTGATTCATTTGTATTAATGAAATAACTCTTCACAACAGTGTATTAACCTTTGCATTAACTTGGATAACTATTTAAGTTAAACAATGCTGTGAATACAAATGGTACATATGATATTGTATGTGTAGTCACATTTGTGCCGAAGGCGTGGCAGAGACTATGTTTTGCAAGATTGGCTTCCAATGATTGCAGGATTGGTCAGTTTTGAACAAAATACCTCAAATCATGAACGTAGCATTCGATTTCCGAGAAATTGTGCACGCACATTCCCACTAGGCCGAGGAAGAAATGCCACCGGAACTTTTTAAAATCCGCCTCATGGTGGCACAACATGCCGATTCACGTTTTTACCTATAACTGCACCGATCTGCGTGAAACTTTGCACGAACACTCCCTAGAGGCCAAGGAAAAACATCTGCCCTGCATTTTTCACATCTGTCTTTAATAGCGCCACTAGGAGGCCGCCTTTTGTAAAACAGATTTTTTGATATTACTCTTTCAGATTTTGTCGGAAAATCAGACAAATCAGTACACAGTATCTCTATAGTCATGTGATCAAGACTGATCTGTCCGATTTTTCATATTCCATCCTGATTGGCTAAGATAGGCTTCCGAAGTTTGCAGGAGTGGTCCGTTTTGAACAAAATGCTTCAAATCATGAACACAGCATGCGATTTCCGTGAAATTTTGCACGCACATTCCAATTATTCCAAGGAAGAAATACCACTTAAGCATTTTCAAATCAGCCTCATGGTGGCGCTATAACAGGCCAATTTGTGTTTTTTACCTATAACTGCACTGTGTAAAACTTTGTATGTGCACTCCCTGGAGAACAAGGAAAAACCTTCGCTCTGCGTTTTTCACATCTGCCTTTTATAGCGCCACCAGGAGGCCGACTTATGTAAAACACATGTTTGGACATTACTCCTTCAGATTGTATTTAAATTTCACGTAAATCAGTGCACATGATCTCTATAGTCATGTGATCAAGACGGATCTGTTTGATTTTTCATATTCCATCCCGATTGGCTAAGATTGGCTTCCAAAGTTTGCAGGATTGGTCCGTTTTTAACAAAATGCCGCAAATCATGAACACAGCGTCCGATTGCGGTGAAACTTTGCAGGCACATTTGCACTACAATGAGGAAGAAATGCCACCCTTTTAACATTGCCCTATTATAGCGCCACCAGGAGGCCAATTTTTGCAAAACATTATTTTATATTACTTTTTATATAGAGTCAAACTCTATGCAGAGACAAAATGCCATTGATGTACAGACATGGACCGCATTTGTACATTTTCATTTAACCCATTAAAACCGGTAAAGCATCTGTCATTTTAGATTTTACCCACTTTAACCATTATTTTATACTTTGGCTATTCAAAAAATAGCAGATATACAAGCTCATAGCGCGTCACTTCGTGCCGCACTATGAGCTTGTCGATCCTTTTTTTTTTTTTAATCATGAAAATCTTTGAATATATATATATTTTTAAAGCGAACATTTTTACTAAAATCTTTGTTTCTGGGGGTCGCTGGAACAACATATTTTGAGATGGGGTCGGCGGCCAAATGCATATCAATTTTGGGGATCCTTGTCCTTGACATGAAAAGGTTTGACTGATATAGAAACATATGTTTTTCAGAAAACGGTTAGGATTTAGAAGACATTTGTAGAATCTACAATGTATGAAAGGATGTTAGGTCTTGCATGAGTTGAGTAGCGATGTGTAGTAGTTTTTGTGTTGTTATTGCTATAGAGCTTTGGTTCTCAACCTTTTCAGGCCGTGACCCCCCAAAAGAATCATATTTGAACTGCTTCACAACGCCCCGCGTTGTGAGGCGTTGTGAGCTTTTAGATCAGCTATTTTCACAATTGTTGCCTCTTTTTTATATTATTTATATTATTTGACAATTTGTCCAATGTGTGACCAGTTTTTATAGTATAGTTATTTAGGGCAAACATTATTATTGTCAAAAATTGTCACAAATATTCAAGTTGTTGCCAGCTCACAACACGTTGCAGTGCGACACGTGAGCTTGTAGATTGCCTATTTTTGCTATTCATCCTACGAGAAATATAGGATGAAAATATTCCAATTTTTTTTTTAAATAGCCGATGTATACAGGACCCCTGGGGGTCCTCAGACCCCACATTGAGAACCACTGATTTATGATGTTAAATCCTTGTATGTATACTGAATAGCGACACAAAAGTGTTTTCCCCCTAAACTAGACTAAAAGGATGCACTGTATTTAAAATGACATGTCATTTTAAAGAGTGTGTAATGCAGTGGTTCTCAAAGTGGGGTTTGGGGACCCCCAGGGGTCCTTGAGGGGATTCTAGGGGGTCCCCGGTCAAATGAGTAGCAGTTTAAACACTTGAGCCCTGTTTTAATGTTTGGCTATTCGAAAATAGCCGATCTACCAAGCTCTAGCTTCTAGATTTTCTATTTTCAAAATGAAACATCTTGAAATATCT
>NC_139941.1:44934340-45024340 GCF_963454915.1 Gymnoscopelus microlampas | reverse complement strand
CTAATGTCTAAAAAAGTTTTTTTTGCGTGTGCATTAAACGATTCAAAACGTTGCAACATGGCAAAAGCTCCTATATCCTGTTGATGTTTCGGGATTAATTATTTCAGTTTGATATAGTAAACAAACGACGGTTATAGGCCTAGAACAGTAAACTGTCAATTTTCCATTATTAGGCTATTATTATTAATACATTTTATACATCCGCATTGTAATGAGTTCTCCATTCTCGCGTTCTTTCCCTCTTTTTTTATACATGTCTTGGGCAGCAGGATAACATGCGCAGTTGAAACGCACCCTGCTTTTGACACTGACACCTGTGGCAAATTGTTATATTAATGTTGACTTTAAATGAGATGAATTACCAAAATACGTCTATTATGATGTTTTAGCTAGAAGCACATTGTACCGGCCTATATTCAAACAGTAGCCTAACCATGTCCGATAGTTTCCAAGATAAATTCAATCGAATTTGGTGATTAGCTCAATATGCATAACATTTGACTATATCACAGGCTATCAGAGGCAAAAAATAAGCTAACACACACACACACACACACACACACACACACACACACACACACACACACACACACACACACACACACACACACACACACACACACACACACACACACACACACACACACACACACACACACACACACACAAATCCAGTATATGGTACCTCAGCACACATCCAAAATATCCCCCAAATGTGCCCAACAAACATGTCCACACTATAATAGTGTGGAGATGTTTGTTGGGCACACTTGGGGGATCTTTTGGAAGGCAAAATATCCCAAAATCAAAAATCCAAAGGCAAAACCAAAATCCAATATCTGTTCCTCTGATCCAGGCCTTTGGAATGACTATATGACATTTGAGCGTTTTGAACTTCAACAGACAACACACATAAACAGACGAGTCCCATCCATGCCACGGGGAAACCGAGCAAGGATTAGAGAGACCGTATGCCTCTCTCTCTCTCTCTCTCTCTCTCTCGCTCCCCCTCTCTCTCTCTTCGGTAAAATAACAATTCGGTGATTGTTGAACAACCAATGAACATAAATCGTGATCTGTGACGTAAGGGTCCCCGTTGATAAGGCGCGGACCAGAGAGCAGTGATAGGGGGGGCTACCAGGGACCAGAGCAGTGATAGGGGGGCTACCTACTACCAGACACTTGAACTGAATGTATAGTCAACTCCTCCTCTTCGATTACTCACATGCAGCTTTCCTGGCAACGGGAGAAAGAAAAAATAATAATAATACCACTGCTTTTAAAGGAAAACAGCTCCTCGCAGACAGACTTCCGAAAGGATTTTAAAGCAAAAGGCTCTCTCTCTCGTCTCCATGCGTTTTTTTGTTTTAGTTTTTACGCACCGATGAGAAACATTTCGTTTTCTTGTGCAGGTAGTGTAGTTTTCGCTATTTCCACCCAGCAACTTGGACGTATAGTTGAATGAGAACCAACCCGGCGTATAGAGCTGTTGCTAATACGTGAAGAAGATGTTAATGCTCTCTTTTGATTTATTATTTGCCATGCTATCGATTCGTTTGGAAACCATTCGTATGCATTAGAGTCTAATACAGTAGATGATTTGATGTATAGCGACGGTGTCAGTTGACAGAGTTACTACTGCTCAACAAAAGGACTCTTTTCGTTGGCCAATGCCTTCCAAATGATCCAAATCCCGACGAGGAGGCACCGGTACAGAACCAATGCAACGGGGGCTTCTGTAGTTGGTATGTTTTTTAATGGTTAAATGGACATTATTTAGCTATAAGTCAATTCATGGTTAAAGAAAAAAAAAAAACATTGTCATAGCTATCTTGCTAAAAAAAACATTACAGTCACATCGGGTATAAGACAGTGAATCTACCTCGCTTATAGCCTATATTTATTAATTAATCATAGCTTATTAATAATGAGAGCTGCACAGATTCGGATGACGGTTTCCATTGGCAGATGATCACGTAGTGTGTGGAGAACACGTGTCCATTTTCTCAATCTTTTTCTTCCTGATCTGGAATTCTTTACTTGTCACACAACCAACCGAGAAGACAGCTGGGAAGAGAAGACAATTTGAAGTGCCACTGCAAAGGGGGGCTGCGATAGATTTGTAGCGTCTCATGGAAATCCTGGGTTGCAGATCTGAAGAAAACAGTTACAATATCCTTCCGTCCGCGGCAACGATGCTGTTCCATGGCCTCCCCGGAGGCGACATACATGGTGTGGTGGAAGAAATGGACCGAAGAGGAAAGAGCGACTCGGCAGGCATCAGCTCGGCCATCGATATGGGGGAATCAGACACGGTAAGGAAAGGACAGTCTATAGAGCAGGGGTCTTCAACGTTTTTTCAGGCCAAGGACCCCCTATAGCTGAGAGAGAGAGATGAAGCAGGGACCCCCTCTATATTGTATAAAATTGTGTTTCAGATTAAACTTTTTTTTTTACTTGGTCTGCTCTTTTCCCCTCTACACCTATACCTCTTTGTCAACAATAGCCGATCTACTTGTAGATCTGCTATTTTTGTCTAAAGTTCTCCTCAGAAAGGGATGCTAGGGTTCAAGTGTGTAAAAACAAATAATCATATTACACAAAGATTTGGTAATCAAATGATCCGGTAAAACTTATTTTGGCCTAACAAACAATTCAAGTGCTATAGGTTTACAACTACACAATTGTTGTGAATGGCGAAACGTGTTTTTAAAGTAGTAATAGTAGTTTAATAATTATTGTATCTCTTGTCTCTTTTAGAGAATCGTCATTGCAATAATAGTATTTAAATTCGAATATTTAAAAGTAGTAGCACACTTTGTTATTGGTGTATTTTGTGGACACGCACTAATGCAATTTAGACAAAGGCAAATTAAAGAATATTATTGTTAGTTAATATCGAGCAAAAATGAACCGAATAGCCTTTGAAAAGAGTATTGAGCCAGATTTAATTACTCCAAATGTAAACATCATGTTTACTCCATGGTCAGCAATAAGGGAAATTGTAATTCATGTTTTAGTTTAGAATGGTTAACATGACACTATTATTTTCGCACCCTTATTTGTTAATATTTATATAATTATATATTAGCTACAGTATATCACTTCTTACAAAGATCAATTTGAAAAAAATGTCTTTGTATTGAAATGGGCAATTATGGCTGAAATACATTTGTGAGATATTTAGTTTAAACATTTTTGACTGTGCTTGTCAAATTTTCAAACTGATAACGTTGGGGAATAAAGGTGTGTGTGTGTGTGTGTGTGTGTGTGTGTGTGTGTGTGTGTGTGTGTGTGTGTGTGTGTGTGTGTGTGTGTGTTTGTGTATTTGTGTGTGTGTGTGTGTGTGTGTGTGTGTGTGTGTGTGTGTGTGTGTGTGTGTGTGTGTGTGTGTGTGTGTGTGTGTGTGTGTGTGTGTGTGTGTGTGTGTGTGTGTGTGTGTGTGTGTGTGTGTGTGTGTGTGTGTGTGTGTGTGTGTGTGTGTTATTTCCCAAGCCTTTGTAAAAATATATAAATGAAATACTCGTATTTGCCCATTTCACTTTTTTCTTTCTTTTTGTGTTGCCTTAAGCCATATCCTATTTGTAGAACAAAAAATACTCAAGCAATATGCTCCATTGAGGCGTTGCATGACGACAGATAAATAACAAGTGACTCATATTATATGGCTGGCCTGAAAAAAATGAAACAACTTGACATGGTTTTCTTTCTTTTTTTCCCCTCCTTTTCCTTTGTGCTATATACATATTCCAGGCCATGCCTTGTGGTCTGAACAGTGACAGGGTGGCTCTGTGTGCGGGCTGTGGCAGGAAGATAGCGGACCGTTATTACCTGCTGGCGGTCGACAAGCAGTGGCACATGCGCTGCCTCAAGTGCTGCGAGTGTAAACTCAACCTGGAGTCTGAGCTCACCTGCTTCAGCAAGGACGGCAGCATCTACTGTAAGGAGGACTACTACAGGTAATTGATCCCCTGGGTAATAATACGCCAGTATAGTTCTCAAACCTTCTCATGTCAACGACCCCAAAAATTATATGTATTTGGCCGCGGACCCCCTATCTGACTGTGCTAGTGACCCCCATAAGAGAAGATAAATAAAATTGATCTTTAAAAAAATCTCGCAGCCTGGCACCACATCTTGTATATCTGCTATTTTTGAATAGCCAAAGTATAAAATATGAATAAAGTGGTTAAAATAATTGTGACGCTATATATATTTTGCCAGGGACCCCCTGGAACCTCCCCTAGGACCCCTGGGGGTCCCCGGACCCCACTTTGAGAACCAATGCCCTGGGTAATACGCTGCAAACCCCTATATTTACGCACACAATAGGCACAAATCAAAAGAAAGTATATAGGCCCTAAATGCTCTCGCTTTCTGTGTCCCACATGCCTGGAAAACGAATAATCACACGCATCTCAAAATCTGTCACCTTAATTACAGACGCCCAAATGTTGTTGTCATGATGAACCACAATGTTTTAGGCCTCCAAGGCGCCCCAGAATAACCTCAACAGAATAGAATAGAACAGTGGTTCTCAACCTTTTCAGACCCCCCCACCAAAAAAAAAAAAAAATCATATTTGAACTGCCCCCCCCCCCCTTACCCAGACAAACACTTGAAATTTCAGGAGTTGAGGAATTACATTTTTGGTTCCACAGATAAATATTGTGAAAATAGCAGATCTACAAGCTCACAATGCCTCATTGCGAGCTTGTAGATCGGTGTTTTTTTGTGTGTCCACTCACTGATGAGAATTCCTGTGTTTTTCACGCAGAAGATTCTCCGTGCAGAGGTGCGCCCGTTGCCACCTCGGCATCTCGGCCTCGGAGATGGTGATGCGGGCCCGGGACCTGGTGTACCACCTCAACTGCTTCACGTGCACGACGTGCAACAAGATGCTCACCACCGGGGACCACTTTGGCATGAAGGACAGCCTGGTGTACTGTCGCCTGCACTTTGAGACTCTCATACAAGGAGAATACCACCAGACACACTTTAATAACAACAACCACGCGGACGTTAACGTGCCGCACAAAGGACTGGGCAACAGCCTCGGACTATCCTACTTCAACGGCGTGGGGACGGTGCAGAAGGGCCGGCCCAGGAAACGCAAAAGCCCGGGTCCCGGAGCGGAGCTAGCGGCCTATAACGCAGGTAAGAACCGCAATACACACACAACAAGGCGAACATTATAGGGCACTCTCGATGAATTGCATACACATGACGGGGACCCCAATGGAAACAAGCCATATAGTGCTTTCTTATGGGTTTTAATCATTTTAGCAGACCTTGTATAGAACTGTAGGCTACTTTCTGTGCTTTTTTTGGGTTGCAAACTGTTATTAAAGTATTCAATCAATCAATTAATCAATGTTTCCCAAACAGTGGGTCGGGACCCATTTGTGGGTCGCGGACACGTTTGTATGGGTCACGAGTAAATATCCCCTAAACATTTTGTTTTGAATTATTATTATTTCAAAACATAAAAATAAATCCTGAATTAAAAACAAATTCAACGATTTTTCTAAAGATTTTTTTTTATCATGAATAAAAAAAAAAGAAAGAAATTCCATAAATTAGAAAACAAATGTTTTAAGAAGTAGTGAAAATATAGCCAATCTACAAGCTCATAACGTGTCGTGATGACGCGTTGTGAGCTTGTAGATCTGCCATTTTCACTAGCTTTTGGGTCCTGGGGAGACATCAAATTTCTCTTTTGGGTGTCGAGCTAAAAAGTTTGGGAACCAATGCATTAGGGTATAATCGGGTATAATGCCAGGACATATTGAATAATTAATAAGCAGAATGGCTAAAGCAACATTCACGAAAACACGTCTATAGGGCTATAATACATTGTAAACTGGTCTGAAAGTATAAGTTAGGCCCAGACTAGTACTGTTGTACTAGGCTAATTTAGATGAAAGAAAACATGCAATTTAGCAGGATATGATTCTAATGCTCGTTAATAATGTAAAGGGTGCTATCCCTAATAGTTTACAATGACTGCAATAATATAAAACCTAGGCATATTTCCAAACAATATCCTTTTTATCATTTTAACCCCCCTCACTAGACTATTTTCAGGACATGAAAATTGAAAGTGTAATTTATTTTAATGTTTTTGGGTTTGAACTCAGAATAAAAAACAACAAGCCAACAACACTATCGACAGCATATTATAGCCTGTTTGGCATTATTATAGCATCATTTTTGGAGCATTGGCATTCGTTTCACTCAGAAACAATACACTAGCCTAGATTTAAAAAAAAACATTTAAAATGATTCAATAGTGTTTTTTTTTTAATCAACAGAACATTACGAAAATGTATGCCTGCCTATGTAACATCGGGATCACAGTTATTATTTTTAACACATTGTAACATGCATTTGACCAAGGAAGGGTGACCCCCCCCCCCCCTTCCCCACCCCATGGCCTCTTTGGGGGAAAAGTTTTTTGAAGTTCCGGCTTTCGCTTTTGCCATTTTCCACTTGTCAGGCTTCATAGTCCTCCTGCGTTCCCCTACTCGCCCTTTGCACATTCGGGGGCCTTTGGGATGGGACGGGGCCAAATTGGGTGTATACAAAAGAGAGATCAATGGGACTTGATGAGTTATTCAGTGGAAGAAATGTGCGTGTGCATGTGTGCATGAGTGTGTGTGTGTGTGTGTGTGTGTGTGTGTGTGTGTGTGTGTGTGTGTGTGTGTGTGTGTGTGTGTGTGTGTGTGTGTGTGTGTGTGTGTGTGTGTGTGTTTGACAGTGGCAGTAAGTAACCTGTGTGACACGACGCCAGTAAAATAAGTCTTGCTATAGTCGTAGGCCTACGTTAAATTCTAAATCTGTATTTAAGATGCATGCGTTGGATTGAGATTAGCCTTGGATCAAGACTATCATAGATGTATTTTATCGACTTTGACATTTACATATCTATGAACGAAAGTAAAAGTCAGACTCGATAAAATACATCGATCATATGTAATCTTGATCCCAGGCTAGATTGAGAGATAGTGTTTTGTATTGGCTGCTTTTAGAAAATAAACAACTAGACCAACTAGTGCCAACTATTACCAGACAATACAGGCAGACAGGCAACAGATGGGCAACAGACTTTTTTTCTCCCTTAAAAAAAAATAAACATCTTAACACAATTATCTTCCTTTCGTTTCTCACTTCGGTTTTGGCAAAATTCTCAAACAATGATGACTTCTTTAGGCTGTGTTATTATAAATGAAGATGAGACATAAATATTGAATCGTATACAACTCTCACCTGACAGGAGAGGGAGGGGGAGAGAGTGTCTGGAAGGTGCTGCCCTCTTCTGTTGACATGTAGAAACAAAACGTATGGGTTTCAACTTGAGACGTTAATACCAGTGGTGCTCAACCTTTTCAGGCCGCGAACCCCCAAAATAATCGTATTTGAACCATGGGGACCCCCTCAAAATAATCATATTTGAACAGAGGACCCCCTCAAAATAATCATATTTGAACTGGGGACCCCCTCAATAATCATAATGTAGGAGTTGAGGGACTATACATTTAGTTTGACTCGGTTCCACAGATAAATGTTGCAAAAATAGCCGATCTACAAGCACTGCCTGTGTTGCAAGTGTTGTGAGCTTGTAGATCTGCTTTATTTTTTTGCCTATTTCTTATATTTGATTTGGCCAATGTTTGACCAGTTTTTATATAGTTCGTTGATTGCTTTTTTCATTAAACATTTTCTTTAGGTATTAAAAAGGTCTTAAAAGTCCTTACATTGTTTTGATCTTTACTGTCATCTGGGAATCATGTGGGGACCCCCCTGGGGGCCCCGACCCACATGTTGAGAACCACTGGTTTAATTTATACCACAGGAGAACATCGTTTTGGTGCTTTTTAAAAAAAATGTTTGGACTGAGCAATGAGGACTAAACTAAAAAACAATCCACAGCTAGCATCATCAGTTTATGAAATTGTTGTTGTCCATATGCTTTTGCCAAAAACAGACATTTGCTATGTCTGGCGTTTGTATGGGCTAATTAAGTGAAAGTGTTATTCTGACGATTTTCAGTGACTAATTTTTTTCATATTTGCGGCGTTTAATACGGAAGACGGACTGTTATGCACGTCGCAGCAACACTTTGATGTGTGCCAAGAAAATAGTATCCGGGAAATATGTGTCACATTTCTGAGGCTCAGCATTCAGTGGATTGACTGCCTCACGTTACATTTAAGTAAAAGTATCAATACAATACTTTGTTACAAGTAAAAGTCCGGAATTCAAAATTTACTTGAGTAAAAAAGTACACAAGGTATCAAAATGTACTTAAAGTACCAAAGTATAAAGTACTCATTATGCAGAATGTCCCATTACACAAGTTTTCAAATGAATAAAATGTATTAAAATCTTTTGAAAATAGCATATCTACAAGCTCACAATGCATGGTGATGCACTGTGAGCTTGTAGATCAGCTATTTTCAAATGGCCGAAATGTATAGGGCTGAAGTAAACACATACCAATTTGTAACAACAAATGCAATGGAAACACAAGCTGTTAATTTACATTTCACATTTGTCAGATTCGATTTTTTTGAAGGCAAATAATTCATGATTGGCTTACGTTAAAATTACATTTTCTAAAATGAACCAAACGAAAAGTATTTTTTTAATCATCATATTTGTGCTAAATCATATGTGCTAAAGTCATACCTGAATTGAATTGGTGACATGGAGTCTTCAATGTCTTCCTTTCCTTCTGTTTTGATTTCTCTCTCTCTCTCCCCACCCAACCACTCTCATCCTTTCTGTAAAATATTAAAAATGTAGGCTATACACTTCATATTGTCAAATCTGTATTTGGAATATTTAAGTCAAAGAAATGATTTGTTCTAAAGGAATGTATAGGGAAATAATCAAATTTTCACCAAAATATGGTGAATCATCACTTTCAAAATAAGGGTTACACTTATTTGATTAATCAGTCAATTAAAACATAAAATCATATTTATATACACACACACACACACACACACACACACACATGCACGCACGCACACGCACACACACGCACGCACACGCGCACGCACACACCGATTTGAACATTATAGTAATACCACATGTGAATTGGATCGGTCTTTCACATGGTCTCAAATGTTGTATTTGTTTCTGTGTCCTGTGTACCACATGCATGTGTGCGTATGTCTATACACATGCTAATGTGTGTGTGTGTGTGTGTGTTGCCCTAAAGCGCTCAGCTGCAATGAGAATGACGGTGACTCCATGGACAGAGAGTCGTACAGCTCGAGCCAGAAGACCAAGCGCATGAGAACCTCCTTCAAGCACCACCAGCTGAGGACCATGAAGTCGTACTTTGCCATCAACCACAACCCAGATGCCAAGGACCTCAAGCAGCTTGCACAGAAGACCGGCCTCACCAAGCGTGTGTTACAGGTAAAGCTTGTACTACACAGTAAAAAATGACCCTTACAGCAGTGGTTCTCAAACTTTTTCATGTCAAGGACCCCCAAAATGATATGTATTTGGCCGCGGACCCCCCATCTCAAAATATGTTGTTCCAGGGACCCCCAGAAGCAAAGATTTGAGTTACAAATGTTCGCATTTAAAAAAAATTGTATTCAAAGATTTGCACAAATATTCACGATTATTTTTAAATAGCAGATCTACAAGCTCATAGTGTGGCACTCGGTGCCGTGCTATGAGCTTGTATATCTGCTATTTTTTAATAGCCAAAATATAAAAGGTTAAAGTGGTTAAAACTATTGTGATTCTATATTAACACATTTTGCTGGGGACCACCTGGAACCCCCCCATGGACCCCTGGGGGTCCCCGGACCCCACTTTGAAAACCAACGCCTTACAGGTCCAATTGGGTCCATGTTTACACTCTCTGTGTTACACTAAATCTGAGGATTTAACACTATATAATGAGGGGGAAATATATAATAATTAGCTTTATTTGTACAGCACTTGATAAAAGCTAAGTATGCAAAGTGCGGTGACAAAGGAAACAAGATAATCCTGGGTTATTGTGACAACTTATTCACTCTTCTAGAGTATCTGTAAATGTTATTGTTGGAGAATGTGATGAATATCTGCCTGTGTGGGGTTAGAGGATTTCATTGGGCTCGGGTGCAAATTATATAATTTCTAGGATTTCTAGCACTTATCTTATATTTAATACAAACCTGTCGTTTTTCTATAAAACATTTTCTCAAATGGAATGGAATTGTGAGAATTGTTTTGCTTGCTTTGAGAAAAGTCTATACGATATATGTATACACAGTATATATATATATATTTAAACCCAGTACAGTTTACTATTTAAATGTCTAAGTTATTGGTAGATATTGTTTTGCAGTCTGGTTATTTTAATGGAATGCAATGATTACAAGGACAGTGTTGAAATCAAACAGATCAAGGATTTTCTGTTTCAGTGGATAATATATTATTGTGATGACTGAAAGATTTAAAAAGAAAATGATCGCTATACAGCTCATGGGAAGAGTGAGAGCACAACACAGAGCGTTTGATTTCTACAAAGATGACAGCATATTATCTAGGGGATTGTAAAAGGAGGAAAAAAGGGAGACAAAAAGGTTTCTGAATCAAAATATCTGTAAAAGAAAAAAAAGGGGAGAAAAAAAAACTATCCTGCTGATTTAATTATCGCTTGCAGAAAACAAAGCAATCATTTTGCTTTGATGCATTCAGTTTTATTATTTTATTTTACATGCCTGTTATTCCAGATGAAGCGTTTCTCCTCGTGACCCCCTCCCCGCCATACAGCTCTATCATTACGCTTCCCTCACTAAGACTGTCATAACGTTTATGTTTTGTTTTTCTTATATTCTTCACCTTGCTGCTTGCCGTGGCTGCAAATCGCAGGTGTGGTTCCAGAACGCCAGGGCCAAGTTCCGACGGAACCTTCTGCGGCAGGAGAACACGGGTGTGGACAAGGGTGCGTCGGACGGCTCCACGCTGCAAGGCGGCACGCCGTCGGGCCCCGCCTCGGAAATCTCGAACGGCTCCATGAGCCCGTCCAGCACGCCCACCACCCTGACGGACTTGACCAACCCCACCATGCCCACCGTCACCTCCGTCCTCAGCTCGGTGCCCGGGGGCATGGACGTGCACGAGTGCAGGAGCCCCTCACAAACGACCCTCACCAGCCTCTTCTGATGGAGGCTTCCTCTGCTGTCCCCTGCTCCCTTCTTCCCTTCTGTCTCGTCCCTCCGTGTCCTCCCCCTTTAACGAGCACCCTCACCGGCCTTTCCCCCCGCCACGCCGACCCTCCCATCTGTCTCACCTGGATGTAAGGTAGAAAACCCTGACCGATGAAGACATGTACACGGAACAGGAGGAGAACCTAAAGGAAGGAAGGAGGGAAAAAAGAAAATAGCATTTCGTTTGCTCTGAGCCCATTACAGACTATTTGCCTAGTGAGGCGGCCAAGCCTTGCAGACGGAACAGTTGTTGTTATTTTGATGTTGTTGTTTTGTCCAGAACTGCGGAGACTTGATTTGCATTTTTCAATGTTTACAGAAAGAGACTGGGGAAAAGAAAAGAAAAAAAAAAGCATAATTTTGGAAAATCTTGTTTTTTCCAGCACAGTATTTATGTTGTTGTACAGGAGTCACTGTTAGGATTGTAAAAAAAAAAGCAACACAACATTTGGAAATCTGAGATTAAACACAGGATACAATATCATATGACTGCCATGTGCCTTACAGTCTATTTTATCTTCACCACATCAGATCTTAACCGATAGAATAAAAACTAACTATGATTTGTCGCACCAGAGAGAGAGAGAGAGAGAGAGAGAGAGAGAGAGAGAGAGAGAGAGAGAGAGTGTGTATGTGTGTGTGAGAGAGAGACAATGTGTTTGAGTGTATTTCAGCAAGTGTTGTGTTTGTTGGTGTGTGTGTGTGTGTGTGTGTGTGTGTGTGTGTGTGTGTGTGTGTGTGTGTGTGAGTGTGAGTGTGTGTGTGTGTACAGTGCTTTTATTTAAAAAAAAGTTTAGTAGTTAGCCTAAGATTTGGCAAACTAATTACTCCTCTCAAAAAAGAATAGAAAACATTGTCTTGTCCCCGACCTCACATTTACCTTAGAATAATAAGAAGCCTGTACCTCAGCTAAGCGGAAAATTTGCTTGAAATGAAGTGGTTTTAACAGAGCGCAACCTGTTGTAAATGCGACACAGTGTATTGATACAAGTGATAGCTTGCGTTGAGCAATAGTTAACTCTCTCCACACCTGGGTCAAATGGTAGCTGCAGATATTGAGTGTTTGCTTTAATCTATGGTGGTAGAGTAGATGAGTTTACTTTACTGTATCAGAACAATTGAATCAGGTTGTTAATCACAGATTTTAAAAAATATGCTGATTTTCAAATACTGTGATTGGCTAAGCTTTCTGGCACTCACTGGATCGCCTTATGTGGCAAACATACTCCTCTGGCACTGATATTGATAAAAGAAAGTATGAAAAGCAATGTCAAATACTGTTGGATCCAGCTACATAATTTACACATTTTGGAAAATATTATCTTCATATTGTCCCTTTTGCCAGTGAGAGGAAGGACATGCTATAGCTATGTTGATCGGGTGTATAGAGTCTGTTAACCACTTATGCCCTATATATTTTGTGGTAGGACAAATAGTGCAAATAGGAGATCTACAAGCTCACACAGCATTGTGATTTGTAAGCTTGTAGATCGGCTATTTTCACTGTTTTTGAAAAACATTACAATTAGTGAGAAAAAAAGAAACATTTTTGCGCAAAACGGGGACATCAACGTTAATGTGGTTAAACCACTGATGAGGCCGCACACACTGTGAAATCCTCAGTGTTAATTTAAGTCTGAGAGTAGAAATGGGTATAATTAACACTGAGGATTTTACTGTGCAGTGTAACTGTAGAAAATATTCTGATCTCTCTCATCAAAGCTTCTGTTCTACAGTAGCTTTCTCACAAGCCCAATTGCAAATTATTCCTTTTTTCCCAATGTTCAAGGAATACTTTTAACAACTGAGGAGAAAGAACTCTAAAAGAAAATCTCCTTAACCAGGGATAATTAACAATAATAATAATATTTTTTAATTGAGTCTTAAAAATGTATTTTTCTTGTGGAGTAAAATCTGCAAATAGGGTGAGATAATTAATCTCTAATTAAGGAACATCACTCCACCAGTCCAAGATTAAGAAAAGTTTGAGATAAGAATGTTTTTTTTTGTCCGTATATGGTAAGGAAATTTATGTTTTTAAGACTAAATACTATAATAAATTACTTGTTTTTTTTCTTTGCAGTGTGTATCACAAAAGCAAATGCAAATATGAGGAGGTATATTGGCCAGCAATACTACAATACTATATTTTACTGTGTAGTCTCATAATCACTCTGAGAACTACTACAATGACTACTGTACCAGGCTCTGCTGGTGTCAACTGCTGTAATGATCCTGACTGATGTCTTCTTTGCTGTTTTTCCCTTAAGCATTCTTTGTACACATCCCCTGTCGTCTTCAGTTCTGTAAGAAATATAAAAAGCTATGATTTTACACCAAGTTTTCATCCCTGCTAGTTTGTGCATCAAAGTCCAAGTGCTCTTTTTTGAAATTCCCAATCAGCTGTTGAGAACCTTCACAGCAGTAATTCATCGTGTGTCGACGGTGCTTGCCGAAAATAACTGATTTTCGGCAAGCGACACCGTCGTACGTCAAAGTGTGTGAATTAGCCCCAAGGATCCCTACTACTTTGTGAGTCTGAATCCAAGAGCTCTTTTTCTGAAACCTGCCAGTCAGCTGATGAGTAGCTTACTTCATCGTGCCCTCGCACAAAATAACACATTTTCAATGAGTGACGCTGTCATCTGCTATAGCGGAAATTAGCCCTAAGGAAGGCCAGCTTCACCAACTCATGCATAGTCAGGTTCAGGAGGACTTGCGGGAAACATTCCTCTAGGCTGTTGGGGGATTTATTTTTTACAGTGACCACTCTGTACCAGCACCATGACGGGAACTGCAATAATAAAGTTCATCTAAGGGGCTCAGCTTGTGCAAAATGAAAGAACTGAAATTATCATGTAGATTAGGGCTCACCACAGCAAAAACTTAAGTTCACAGGCAGAGTCGTAAATGATAATTGTTTTTCTGATGGCCCAGCCTGAACTCCATGATGGAGCTGTGGTTTAAAAACTTATACAAGGTTGACTCAATATTATGCATGCTTCATGCAGTGAGAAGCAACCAAGTCACAGAACCCAGCAGGAAGCCTGTGTGGGTTGTGACCTACAGTACTGCACACACGCTACATTTTTCCTCGTTCATAAGCACCGTTATACAGATTTCGTCTTCACTGGACGCTGAAAAAGTTTACTCTTCCAATCACTTAAAATATGCGCCTGTGCCAAACCGAGAGGGTGATTGTGGTTGGCAGCCTTCCCGAAAGTGTAATCATAAAAAAGGAAAAAAAAGAAAAATCCTGTTTCATGAGTAAGCTTTCCCTTGCTCCACTGGAGCAGTTTGTGTGCCCAATTTTCTCATGGCTCCGGCAGCAGCAACTTTAGCTGAATTCGATCATCAAAGTACGGGAAGATTTTCCATCTAAAGTATCAGCAGGGTTTACAGTACACTACAACACGGAAGTTTAACAAGGGGGAGAACCTTTGGGGAATATGCAGTATTTTACACTTTGTAAGCAAAACATGAATTATGAAAAACAGACCTCACCTTCCACTGGGGTGCATAATTAGAAATGAGGCTTGGGAAAAAAACAGGGAGAATCCCCCTCACAGCTTCACAAACTCGGTAATTATGGCTGCGCTTGTTTTAGGGGGTTTGAGGATGTGATTGTGGACAAACAGACTCCCGGGAAACAGCTCTCCTAAATCTTTCTTCATTGAAACCTTTAAAACAATTCAGAGAATTCCTAGATGTAACGTTAGCCTGACCCTAAAACCATCACAATTGTGGAATCAACACAATTCTGTTGATACTGAATTCTGTTGATTTAGACATTCTCTGAATGTGCAAAGACAATGTCAGTGCGCGCGTGCGCGCGTGCGTGCGTGCGTGCGTGCGTGCGCGTGCGTCCGTGCGTGCGTGCGTGCGTGCGTGCGTGCGTGTGTGTGTGTGTGTGTGTGTGTGCGCATGCATGTATGGTGACTAACTCATTCAATAGTGTGTATTGAATGACCAGAGGTATGTGAGACAGCTGAGGATATGTCTGTCTGCCATCGGCACGCTGAGCCCTCACGACATACAAAAACAATTAGGTCAAACAAACAAATGGACCTCTGTGATGGGGCACAACAAAATCTCTGCTTCAGTTTAATGTAACAACAAAATACTTAAACTACTATAAACAACATTTTTGGCTGGCCTGCTTTATGTTAATGTGTGATGTGAACTTGATCCAGTAATTACAAGGAAAGAGAATATCTGAGGCCTGGCAACCATCACATAGAAATAACACAACAGGCTCATAACCAAACATTTACTGTGTGTTAATGGATGCTTATGCTCTTTTTCCAAGAGATTGTTATTTTAAGGACCATAAAAAATCTGTGTTTGAAAGATTTTTCTTGAGAATGTTTCTGTGGGGCTTTCCACCGTTCTTCAAATTCTGCATGTTTTCAATGTCCATTTTAACGGATAAAGAGTAGGACACATTTAAATGGCATTAAGCCTGCCAAAAATCAAATCAATGTACAAGAGTGAGTTTATAGATCTGCTATTTTCGGCATGGGACGGAGTGTTAATTAGACATAAGCATTCAGTGTCATAACCCCTATAACAATATCCACAGTAGCGTCACACAATCCACTTAAGTTGAACTACTGTACCGTTACAGTATTTTGAATGCATTAACCTGATAAACTTGGAAGTGTGACTTGCAAAATGTGCAACAATTTGCAACACTAACACCTACATATTGGCAAAATTACAAACAATAATAAAAAATACAATCTTTACAGGGGAAAGGACCACAAGTATTAAAGTCACACCCAAGCTAGGCCTCTCTGCTATATGCAGAGTGGCCTGGACCGAAGCCTTTTCTCCAGGCTTGCCCAAGGCAAGCACTCCCAGCTGAAATGGTGCCAAGCAGGGGATGGGGCAGGGACCGAGGGAGAGGGATGGAACACATTTAACATTTTAGCTGATGCTCTTATTCTGAGCAACTCGCAGAGACTCAGCTGGTAGGGGGTTCAATGTCTCACAGGGATACCTCTACTTCTACAGGACATTACAGGATGGTCTTGTCACCACCATGCCACCCTGCTATACTGCTATGTAACTGTAGATCAGAATGAGAGCTACATCGAGGGAGAAAGAACATGGGGAAATACTGTACATATGTAACCACCTGGATCTGATCCCGGGTCCCCCAGCTGGGAAACCAAACATCTACCACTAAGCCAAAGAGAGGTGTTAGGCTTCTGGCTTCAAGCAGGTAATATAGAAAGTTCTGTATTGTTGGCTACGTCCCTATGGTACATTATTGTCCTATTCATAATAGGCCCAATATGATATATTGATTATTATTAATGCTAACGATCTTAACGATGCGTACAGCCCCAATTGAGAACATAGAGTGACATGCACAATCATGCAAGTTGAAAAATGTTCAACTCAAGTAACATTTGACAGAAGCGAATAGAGTGACACATCCCATGCAAGACGCAGTTGGGAGAAGCTGCTTGTTCTTGCTACTGTATGTGTGCATTTCCAGAGCTGAGGTGTCCATGAACATTATTAATATCGTGCATATTTTCCTTCATCAAATGTTCACTTTTGAGTTTCAAAGTGTCTCAGCAGCACTTCTTGACTAGTCTTTTTGAGTGTCAGCATTCCTTTGCGGCCTCGTCATGACTTAGTCGTGCCTGAGCCTCGCCATCCGACTGTCACCGAAGGTCTGCAGCTTCGGCTGTCATGTGAGCCTTTTGTTTTCTTTCTGCTTCTATTTTCCTGCACTTTGCATGATTTGATTTGTAGCGAGGCATTGTGTTGTAGTAGGAATTTATGTACTTGCGCTTAATGCTGGAATTAATTAATGACTATGCTTGACATGCAACATTTATAACTTACAGTATGACCTATCAAGGATGTCTCAATGACTATGTCAGTCATCTCCAAACTTTGGCACAGTTTCAGCCTGATCATAGTCCCATTGACTTCCTATAATAGAATTTACTGTAAGTAAACATGTGAAATTAGTGGAGGTACTAAGTTAACCTACTGGCAGTGTGCACATGAAATGTTCCGCTGATAAAGATTAGTCCCAGACAAACACACACACACACACACACACACACACACACACACACACACACACACACACACACACACACACACACACACACACACACACACACACACACACACACACACACACACACACACACACACACACATGCAAGTGCACGCACACTTCCCTGACTGGCAAACCTATCCCATGGATCAAACCCATCCCATGGATCAACCAAGCTTTGTGCCACGTTTGCGCCGCTGCATCATTTATAGTTGTATGATTTTAACCACTTAAACCCCATATGGTTGATCGGAGTCCCTCATGGGGCTCTATACTAGTGTCTTTTCTGTTTTCTGCTATTGTGAGGAAGGCTTTTGCTGAAAATAGTCGATCCGACAAGCTCACAACGCGTCATGATGTTTTGCTAAATAGAAAGATTACACTTCTCTCGTAGGGTCAGTGTTTAGGGCACAGGACATCTACAATTTGCTCGCTTCGTAATTTCACTGTATTGCTTCCCTCTGCCAGTGAAAACCTATGCCCTGCTACGCTCCTTCGAGAGAAGAATTCATTCATTTCCGTCCATCAGTTGGCCCTATACTGATTTGAATTATACCATGGCCTTTTCACCACCATTAGGCCACAATTTCCACTTTCACATGTTATGAATATTGCCCAGAGGATGGCTCCAACTGATTTTTGTGACACTGTGGCCTTTCCTTCAGCACTACCCGTAGTCCAAACTTTCCACTTGCACACAAGTTATCTCAAAATCTAACCTGGCTGAGCACATTCATCCTAAACCCTAACTGCTGTATATGAACGACTCCTCACATTTCCTCTAGCACCACCCTTGTGCAAATTTAGGACAGCACAGACTCACTACAGACTCTGGGTACTACACAGAGGTTACAGGATAGGTGGGCACTAGGGACATCTGGGCACCTTTATGTAAAATTGGCTATTTTGTCCAAAATGTTAAAATACATACAGTATATATATATTTTTGAAAAAGTGTCTTAAGTCATGTAAAGCCTATACATGATGTGAACATGCATGGTACATCATTATCAGACTTAATTGTATCCTTCAACTTCTTGTTTATACCCCAACATGACTGGATATACAGGTTTTGTAGCAATTAGTAGCAAATGTAGAAATAAACCTTAATTGTCGAATGTTTAAGCATGCTCTAATCATGTACACTTTAAATACTTAAAAACATTTTACAAACATTCTATTTTCATCATTTTGTAAAAAAAAAAAAAAAAAAAGCCAATTTAACACAGAGAGTGGTGACTCCTTGCCTTGGTGCCCACCTATCCTGTTACCCACACAGACAGACAGCGGGTCCAAAAAGAAAGTTTGTTTGTTATTTACAAACAATAGGCCTACTATAGGCACATGGCGGGGAATTCCTCTTAACATACCATAGGTTACAAGGCACAAAGTAGCCTACTGTAGCTCGCTTGTGACGTACCAGTCTAGAAAGAGAATGTGACGTCCGCCCATTGAAAGTATTAGCGAAAACCTCTCAAGATGGCGCCACCAGTCCATCGAACTGTCCATTAAACGGTTCCTCAAGCTACGCGTAGTGTAGGGCCTGCTGACGTAATTCCAATGAGGCCTACTACTAATGTAGCAGCTTGGAGAAATGTCGGTGTGAAAGCGGTTGCCTAGAGCGGTGCCCACAAAAGACAAGTTAAATTAGCTAAAGATCAAATAATAAGAATTTGAAAGAAAACAACAAACAAACTCACCTCGTTTTACTTAAGGACTAAGCAAAGAAGCGAAGAAATCTCCAAATTGGTTGGAACTTCGAATAGAACACAGACAACTTGACGCTGAACATGAATCAGCACCTGTTAACATTGAGGATGGAGTTATCAATACTGCTGCGCTACAATAAGCCTTAGGGCAATGCGACTCATGCTCAACACTGTCATACCATGTTGGTGTCTAACAATTTAATCACTTACTGGATACAGAAAAGTCCCGAGTCTCCCGACCTGTCAGAACACACACTTTTCACGTTGAATTATTAACTGACGGCGACTCACGTCACGCACCAGCTGAACTTGCTGCGATCAACATCATCTGACGCAATCAAGGATTCTAAAGATGGAAACACAAAAAAGCTAAGAAACGGCACTTCTTTTAAGGTAGGTAAGCACGCACATTTTATTTGGAATTGGAGTAGCGCCGAGCCGCCGACTACGTGCCATACTAGCCAAGGATCCAAGACCGTCATGGATGAACTTCAACATAGTGTTTGCACTATCTCCCTTTTTGGCCCGTACATCTACTTAAACGTTCAGATTTCAAATATAAAGTGCTTATCCAATGGCCACGGATGTTACAATTATGTACGAGCCCTCAGAAGTACCCTTATGTTCCGTATTGTTCAATAAAAAGCATTTTAATCCAATTGGTGGCCATTTTCTCATAGTTATAATGTATCAGAGTGCAATTACACCTCCCAACCGATAGTTGAAAGCATTATGGAGCTTTCCGATCGGATTAAAATGCTTTTTATTGAACAATACGGAACATGCAGGTACTTCTGAGAGCCCGTACATAATTGTAACATCCGTGGCCATGGGATAAGCACTTTATATTTGACAGGTTTGGACATGTCAGGTATCAGGGCTAGTGACTGCCTGCCTATACAGGTTGTAACTTTGATACAGCCTACAGCGTTATAGTGAGATAAAGCACCAACTATTGCTACTTTGAAATTGTTGCAGTTTGAGGATTTGGTTGCATTTTATAGGCTATCCTCCTGATAACCAAGGAACATAAGTGCATATTCCAACTTAAGGTTTCCTGTTATTTTCTATTTGAAGAAGAAAACATTTTACAATTTAGAATCCATCACAATTATTATTATTTTTATTTTTATGTTGACCTATCTTTGGGTAGGGAGAGAGCAAGGAGAAAATTGTATGGTGGTCTTTCCCTTGATACTGGTAGGCGTCCTTGCCTAGCCATGGTTGTTGTAGGAGTGTGAACAGTTTGGATTGGTGTGAATATTATTGCAAATAGAGAATGGTTACATGGGCTATTTTACTGCATTAATAGCCTAATCAATGATTGCAGTTGTTCAAGTTTTAGATTGATGACTTGGCAATGCATTTGCCATGCTCACCAAAGAACATCCTTTGGTGACAATTTTTTAAAAGTATTTCATAAATATAATTAAAAAGCACATCTACAAGCTCACAACGCGGCACGAAGCGACACGTTGTGAGCTTGTAGATCTGCTATTTTCACTAGTTTGGGTCCGGGCAAAGATCTAATTTCCCTTGAGCCAAATATTTTGGTAACCGCTTATATAGAGAGTACATCTATAGAGCTATATATATATATATATATATATATATATATATATATATATATATATATATATATATATATATATATATATATAATTAGCCCACACTACTTGTATACATATAAGGGGCCCCCAAAACCTTTATTTCCCCCTGTGCCCAGACAACCTAGAACTGGCCCTGGCTACGAGAAGTCTCTCTGAGAAGCAGAAGACATTTCAGCTAGACACCAGCTGCTGGTAATAGGTCTCTTGGATTTGTATCGTCACTCTATATAATTGTCATCACAAATCGATGTCCAATATTTTAATAGTTAGGTGTTGCTAGCTGTTGTAGCGTGTAGCTCTTTGCATTATACTTGTGCTTGTTCAGCAATACTACTACACTTTGCTCACTTCTTTGTCAATATGGTAAAACTTGTCACAAAGTGCTTCCCATGACTACTAAATACACATTAAATATGCAATGGACTAACATTTTACCCCGTAGCCGAACAAGATAACCACTTTAAGCCTCTTTACTTAGTAAACTTGACCTGAGTTGTCTCTGCACTTGGTTGGTCCACCCTTTTTTCCCTTCTACACCAAATCTATTTGCCAAAAATAGCTGATCTACCATCTCACAACGCGTTGCGACGTGAGTTGTGAGTTTGTAGATCTGCTATGTGCCGTAAAAGTTTGACCCAGAATAGGGATGCTAGCTAGGGTTAAAGCCAGGCCCAGGGGTAGAACTTACAACAGGGCCTTCGTCAACCACGATACTGTATATCAATACAGTCCCATTCTACATTATTTTACCCCAACATTACATTTTGACTCAAATTCAATCTAAATGTCATCGCTGCTTTAATATTGCAATGTAGCCTGAGATATCAAGCAATTTCTCTCTGAGTTATAGTATATAGTGCCACCAGAGGATGAGTGTTGTTGTGATATTTGAGACGAGCATTGTCATCTCCGCTAGCCTGGAGTGTGTGTGTGTGTGTGTGTGTGTGTGTGTGTGTGTGTGTGTGTGTGTGTGTGTGTGTGTGTGTGTGTGTGTGTGTGTGTGTGTGTGTGTGTGTGTGTGTGTGTGTGTGTGTGTGTGTGTGTGTGTGTGTGTGTGTGAAAATAAATAGATACATTTAAATAAGTATAACAATTTGCTTCCTAATGTTTTTTAAACCAGTGGTTCTCAAACATTTTCATGTCAAGGCCCCCCAAATTAAAATGTAGTTGTCCACGGACACCCATCTGAAAATATTTTGTGCCAGGGACCCCCATAATATTTGTGTATTTAGAATGTAAAAACTTGGGTCCACATGTTTTACATTTGCTACACTTTTTAAAAAAAATAGCAGATCTACAAGCTCACAAGACGTCGCGATGCGACACGTTGTGAGCTTGTATATCGGCTATCATTTTCAAATAGCTGTGTTTGTGTGTGTGTGCTCATGTGGCCTAGTCGCTTCTTTTGGGCTTGTTTTCGTAGACCTGCCCGCTTGTTTCTCTTTTAAAATCTGGCAAAAGTGATACAATTTCCTGTGCACACTGCTAGCAGGCCAAGGAATTCATTTCCCTTCACTTTGGTCTCCGACAACTGTTATTTTTGTGAATTCATAACCTCAGACCCACCGTCCCTCCAGGCTGTGTCCGCAAGGCTTTGGAATAGAACCAGCCATTTGGGCGCAAGCTGTCCGTCCGGTGTATGGGATCTATACAATTCACTACAATTTGCTCCTGTCAGCTGTAGCCTGCAGCTATGTAACTCTTTATTGCATCCTAACCTCTGTTCATGTTAAGAATTATATTTTATCCTTAGTTAAACCAACATTGTCAATAGAGGCGGCAATTGCGCCCCCCAGTTTAAGTTGTATGTACCCTATAGAAAATAGAAATAAGAGGCTGAGAGATACAAGTCTCATAGTTTCATCAGTAATGAAACACCTTCTTTCAAGGTTTCACCTCTAAAATATTTGAAGCCTGTTAGTCTCTTTTCCCACTGTACAAACGGCATTCAATATGGTTCTGAAACAGCATTGTTATTTCAGGACCATGGACAGCGCTTTGTTGTGTGTTGTCAAAAGAGTTATTAGTTTTGAACATCACGGCATGCTTTACGCGATGAGATTTTAAAAAGTGCTGAAACTGTTAACGCTTTAACTAATTTGCTTGCTAGTTAGTTAAACTTTCGCCATCGTGTAAAGTTTTCTATCCTTATGATTACATTTTGTAACTGCAAAACCTTGGGAGCATGTATGGAATCTAATTCTGACTCTAAGTCTGACGTAAAATTACGTATCCTACCTGGGTCGGGTTTTTTACCCCCATTTTTACCCCCATTCAGAATTCTTTTATGGGACGATTCTAAGATGACCCAATGTTATTCTCCATAGAGAAATTACTTCTGCGACCCAGGGGATGAGCGGGTGACGCCAGGACTTCGGTACTCTATTTAACCCACTCCAGAGAGAGCGAGAGAGCTGCATGGAATGAGCAGAAAGACGGGTGAAAGCGATCTGATCATCTTTTGTTTTTACTGGGGGAGCACAGGGCCTGCATTGTTGTGGTGGCAATGCAGCAATGCATGTCACTGTTGGTCTCATTGGTCAAGTTAATAAAGATCGCTACGTTTCTTACATAACGTCTAGGATAACACCTAGGATGCACACGCACAGAGAGACACACACAGAGAGACTGTACACCTGCAGTATGATGCGTGTGCATGTACACACACATTAGAGAGACTTTAAAAGCTCAGAGAGAGAGAGAAAGATGCAGTTTGACGTGACTGCATCAGAGAGTGTATGTATTATTATTGGGGCGTGCTTCCTGGTGGAGATTTATGCTCCACTGAGTGACCCTTTCTAGTAAATTCTTGTCATCTTTGTGCAGATAGACAAAATAAAGCTTTTAAAAAATAGCGGATGTCATGGCTATCCAGCTGATGTTCTCTCCTGCCCTCCCCATTAGTGGCAGCGGTAGCCTAGTGGTTAGAGGGGCGGCCTTGATACCGGAAGGTCCCTAGTTCGATTCCCCAATTCATCACATCAATCATGAATCACCGCTGAATAGCCCTTGAGCAAGGCTTCCATGCAGGGTCCGGCTGGAAACAAGCTTCGTGCTTAGTCCGACACCCTGGGTAAACAACAAACTTTGCTTTGCTTTGTCCCCCTCAGACCTCTGCAAGCATGTCCAAGCTAGCTTCAAGCTAAATTTCTAAAAGTCTATTTCTATTGTATGATGCTATTGCTTGTAAATTACTTTGACTGTGACAACAAAAACATTGAATGTGGTGACAAAATCCACTATTGATCACTTGGGGCTTAGCGAGCAGTCTATGAAGACATTTTACAATACCGTGCATAAACGTCCTTTATAGCCTGGAAAAGGGGGTGGGAAAATGAATTGGAAAAATCTGTTTTGGGCAAGAGTGCTACGCCATCACTTGACGCTTGGTTTCCGTATTCGCAGATGCACCCGTCTCTGCCCATTTGGTTGGAGATCACCGCTGTAGATGCTTGAGCCAACACCTGCAAAGGGTGCCCATTGCCCAATGTGTTACCCATATGTACCAACACTCACATAAAGTGGTGTGATGAAGGGTTTAATAGAGAGAGGCCGATCTTTAAAACACATGACAGGCTATATAGAAACACTGGGCTCTATAAATTTTAACATGCAGTAATAGTGCCGAATTTCACCAGTATAAAGGCAGTTGTTGCCTTTTATTGTGAATTTTCTTTAATATGGGAACAATTGATCCAAAGTTTTTGCAGAGGTGCCTGGAACATCATGTTCCACCCGGTGAAGTGTTTGAGGCATATTATTAATCATAGCCGCAGTCCAATTAACATGTCAAGCATTTGTATTCAGATGCTGTTGGGAAGTCTTTGCCTGGATATTGTGTAGCTCTCCTACGATTGGTATTCCTTGGTATTCTCTCTGTCGGCTGCTGGTTTCTATACTCTCTGAGTACAGGTTTAGGATCTACACCACTGGTCTTCAACGTTTTTCAGGCCAAGGACCCCCTACTAGCTGAGAGAGAGATGAAGCAGGGACCCCCACTAGATATTGTATAAAATTGTGTCGCAGATGAAACCTTTTCATACATTTCATAGATAGCTTCATAGACTATCAGTGTTGTGTGAATTAATGTTTTTTTTTCTTCAGACATTTAACCACCGAAACCCTCAATACTTGTACACTTGACCGTTGGCTCTGTACTTGATCTGTTCTTTTTTCCCTCTACACAAAACCTCGAAAGTAGCCGATCTACAAGCATACAACGCTTCTGCTATTTTTGGCTAATGTTCCCCTCAGAATAGGGATTCTAGGTTAAAAAAAAATCCATATCACACAAAGATTTGGCAGCCCCCTGTAGTAACCCTGAGGACCCCCTAGGGCTCCCAGACCCCCTGTTGAAGACCCCTGATCTACACAATCAGCTAAGCTGGGGTGTCATTTCAGACATCCCACAAGCTGCAGTTCAGCTTGGATAGGCCCTACTTTGTGTGCGGAAAAACCCTTTGGATTAGGTGCAGCTCTCTGGGACTATCCAGAGTATAGTGGCCCCAGGTACTGTGTGAAAAACTACAAAGATTTACATCCTTTTGAAATGGCATGTGGTTCACTGGATGCTCCTGGACGTAGTACATATCAATCTGTGCCCTGTGCCGCCAACAGTATCTTAGAGACAATAATGTGTTAGTGCATTGAGGTGGTCAATTGGGTCATACAATACTCCTGACCCTTGTCTTCAGACTTCTCTTAAACCATGTCCAATCAGATTTGCCCAAAGGAAATTAGGGGGGGGGGGGGGGGTCGGTCTGGGGTACTTGAGTGTAATATATTATGAAAATGAGCCGAGTTCAGATTGCTGCTCCCCTGGTCATTATGTGGCCATTTAGGCCGGCTTTAGCCCCTTCTCTCCCACCCCGAGGGCCTCTCCATCTCTGGGCTAACAGCTAATTAGCATGAGGACGCTCAGCTAATGCAGCAATGGTTCTCTCTCTCTCTCTCTGATCACATTCACTCGATGGCTGAGGACGCATGGAGAGATGAAATTAGAGTGATTAATTAGGCTTTGACACTCCGCCAAAGGTTCTCAATTTAGCGCTGTCACATCAATAAAGAAGGCATCTCCTCAAGCCGCGCGCGGAGGGCGACCTAAAGGAGAACGACGTGGGGGTATTACCAACAATTAAGACCAATTAGTGGGAGCAAACCCTCTGATGGGAAGACATACATAAACACATGACAGAGCACTTAGAGGTCTATAACAAACTAGCCCAGCCTGCAGACATTGTAATGCCCCCGTACCCCCTCCCGACCTCACAAATGGGACACAAATTTGCGTGCGAGTCTGCTGCCCAAAATTGTGTTGTTATCACCAATTGTTCACCAATTACCCGACATTGTTAGGAGTATGACTGGAAATGGAATAGACCATAACTTAAAATACACATGGCTGATTCTCCTGTCAAAAGGGGTGATTTCCCCCCCATTTTGGGCCCTGATCGTCTTCATCTAACAACCCTTGCAAAAAAAATAATAAAACCAAACGTTCCACAGATCTCAACAATCCTCACCTTGACAGACAAGGAGGAGAGCTCATTTAATCCAATCCAGCCATTACCATGTCTCAGGGAAAGGACTGCCTTGAACAACCAGAGAAGGAAAGAAGGGGGGGAAAAAAAACACTGCTTCATTATCCTCTTCCCCAAGTGACAAATCCTCCCTGAATGGAGCAGAATGTAAAAGTTTCCCTGGGACATGCCGGGCTCCTGCTCTATTTAGATATACAGTGAAGTGCTGTCAGGGTGGCAGCACTGTGGCGGTGGCAGCATGCAGCGCACGGTAGAGCGCGGCAGGGTTTTTTTAGGGAGCGGCACTTAGCGATGGCGCGGGGAGCCCAAGCCCGCGGAGCTGCCTTGGCTGAGTGGCTCTCCCTTTGGGCGCAGGTGTGTGAGCGCTGCACAGGCAGCTGTCAGCAGAGAAGGTGGCATTTCCCCGCGCTGACGCTGACAAGAGGCTGTCTGCAGGCAGCAGGAGCGCCGCCAGACTGACATCCTGTTTATTCGCCGGTGACATCCCGGGCCGGGGATGGGTGTCGCTGGCATTTTGATTCACCTGGCAGTGTGAAAACTTCCCCCCGAAACGTTGTGTGATGAAGTCTTTGTAGAGTACACATAACCGGAATAATTGAAGAGTTCCAGCATGTGTGGGCTCCCCACCACCACCACCACCTACCCATCATCATCATCCCTGCCTCCTGGCTGTGCGCGGGAGGTAGGCTAGCATGTAACTAATGGTCGCGCGCCCGCGAGCACGCGCGCTTTCAGACACACACACAGCCAACGAGACAGAGAGCATATGCTCTCACACAGTCCCTGATAGTTACACCCACACAGATATACATGCAGTGAGGAATCTGTCCCAGATATGCTGCCACTGAACACATCATGTCTTAGCCTACAATGTTCTATTATCAAATACTTTGTGATAGTATTCAGGTCCTATAATATACAACATTTAATGTGATCCTAATGTATTCTGATTACAAAATTATCAGCACAACAAATATGGAACATAACGTAGACTCCTGTGTTAACTATCTTGTCATCCTGTGTAGTTCAGTGGATAGCACATGGTATAGAAGGTGCTTACATACAGGGAGCACACAAACATGCATGGACAATCCTGTGGACTGTGGATTAACTGGATTTTCTTATTTCGATCTGGTTGGCTGTAAGGCATTCTCTACTCTATTCGGCTACTTGTGTATTATATCCACCAGGCCAGGAGGCAGAGATTATGTTTATTTTTCTTATTTTTTTTATAAAATAAAATAAAATAAAAGCCCCCTCTGGGGCAGTGGGCTAAAACCAGAGGTTCCACCTCCTCTTCCCCACGACTGAAAATTTGAGACAAGAGCATGGATCATTGTTTTTGTTTTTTTGTGAGGACATTGTAACCAGGTGTTGTTGTTGTTTTTCTGCATAGTCCAGTGAAGGATAGTTCTATCCTAGTAATTCTCTAGGTGTATACTTTTGTATACTGATTGATTGAATATTTTATTAGACAGATATGCAAACAGCGTGAGTGCAGTCAAACACTTAGTCTAAAAGGATAACACAATAAAGTCCAGTGGACTTGTTTTCCTATGTTCTTTGTTGATGGTGCTTTTATTGAGATACTTTCCTTACTCTGTATCTGTAACTGCTGTGCTGGCTCTGGGTGACTGAAATTCCCCCTTGGGATCAATGCAGGTATCTACCTATCTAACACAGGGAAGAGGAAGTGGCAGCTCAGCCATAATTTGGAACCTCCGGGTTCAGTCCACAAAATTGCTCATTGCCCCCAGAGCTAATCGTTCATAAAAATAAAGGACCAAGGGGTTCCACTGGGTCACTAACATGGAATTTTGACTCTTACTGTAGGGTCAGGTCAATACAGGCTCCATCTGATGTCGGGGAAATAAACGTCTTGTTTCGGACGGGCTATTTAGGAATGTCAGGATATCTGGGGTTTGCCGGAGCGTCCGGAAAAAAAGCCCATCATAAGTTCTGAATAAAATCAAAATGTAGTTATCACCTCCCTTTCAAAAAAAGTTCAGACGCCGGAAGGTGGATGTATTGCGCTTTAAGCTGCATCTCAATTCCATAATATATACTAATACTATCCCATTTACTGACCTTACCAGTATATTGCTTCACCAGTTAGTGTACAAGAAATTCACATGGTACCGTTTTTTCCTAACAGGAAATTACAGAGCCTCTTGCGCTGCTTGACATAATCAAACTGTGACTCACCTCAACTCAACCACAACTATTTGACGGGTTGAGTGGTCATATTTGATGACTAGGGGTGAGAATGTGGCAGCTCATGCATGCTGTCCATGTAGACTCACGCCATTAAAAACAATGAAAGAAAATTCAGTCAGACACTCTCGTAAATAAAACCATTTATTGCAATGATATAAAATTGTATTTGGCAGTATTGCTCTGCTTTCGAAACAACCGGCTCCCAGGACACTCTGCGCAAGCATGACATACAGACTCTGAGATCACAAACCCCCTGAAGCAGACCCTAAAGATACATTATTACATGGACATGAATGATATTAGGCATAAGAACCCTTCATAGTGCATAGTGTAAAGATACTCAGAAATTAAAAGAATATGATGCAGTGCATATGAACCCGCATTAAATTACATTTCTGACATGGTGAAGAAGACATAAACGCTATAGCACAGGAGGAGGCTTTGGGGGGGGGTGGGGGGGTGGAGGGAGTTTGTTCACTGACGAGCTGTCATGGTGGTAGCAGCAAGAGATGTTGAGCATGTATAGTGAATGACGGTCGCCTTAAATAGACTGTGTAGATTGAACCATTAAGATTGTGGCTGTACGTGATTGGAGGCTGAATGCGCGTGGGACTGACTTGACTTCCGTGCCTGCCTGAACCACTGCAATGGTCCCTTTAAAAACATTGGCAACAAGGAAGGCTCAGCGCAGGCACTCGCTTGGCTGATGGCTCATTTGGGCCGCCTCACAGGACTCTAAGCTGGCTCTGCTGACTCAGCAGTGTTCGAGATGCATACCAATATCATACCCTCGTCATCAACATGGTACGCGAAAGGGCCTCTGTGTCGGCGTCGGATGCAAATGGCACCTGAGCAGCAAAATGTGATAGGGAATGGGCTGTACAAACTACAGCTGATCCCAAGTTTGAAAACTATTAGGCCTATATTGAAAACCTTATTGATTCTAGAGTTCTTCTTTGCGATTGCAGATGTTACAGTTGTTGGTGTGCGTGACCCAGGCACACAGCAAAGAGGTAGGTGAAGCTTGAATGGGCAAATGTATTTATTGTTCATGAGCAAATAAGAAGTGGGAAGAATAGGAGTTCAGGATCCGGGGTACTGGAGAAGTGAGGAGAAGCCATGGGTCAGTGATAATAATCACAGAGGGAAAAACAACAGACGGCTGGCACTGCAGCTGCGTGAAGTTGAACAGACTGGCAATGTAGCTGTGTAAAGAAAACACTACAAACACTGACAAGCTATGTAGGCTGGCTGGTCTATACTTTACCATACGTGTAGACTGGTTAAGCTGGCGAGGAATGGCACGCATACCGGGTTCTTGTAGAGGTAGGAGTTGATTGAAGACAAGGGACAGGTGCAGGGATTGGAGAGGAAAACGGGTACGCCGAGTTGTGCCGTGGAGTTGTCAGCGACGGGAGTATGCACACTGCTCGCGTTGCCACGCCTGAGCCAACGTGCAGGGAGCCTCGGAATCCAAGTTCAACAAGGCAGGAGAACAGGCAGGTGAAGTTGAAATGTGAGCGCCCGTTCTCTGGGGAATTGGAGTGCCGTAACCAGGTACGGGACAGAGAGTAGAGGAGCGGAGGGTGCGCACAGCGCGTGGGAGTGAAGTTGAGGACGAGCGAGCCATAACAGCATAGACGAGACTTCCAGTGATGAGTTGATTAAATTTCTTTTTACAGCCTTTAAGTGCTTTATGGAACAATAACATGCATGTATAGTATACCGATTGTATTTTGTTTTTCCATTGTGAATGCACTATACATGCACAACATTTATTGGGCCATTTATGGAGACAGGTGCCGCTAGAAATTCTGGTTCCAATGACCACATGTCACATTAGACCCCCACAAAATGTATTAAACAATGAAATCTATAAACCATGTCACATTCCTGTGAGTACAATGTCCTTGTAATCCCCCAATGAATTATAATATGTGACATTTATTCGTGTTCCCTCGCTGCGACATGGACTCACAGTATGCTGATGAATAAAATCGGTTCAAAAGGTCACTTTTAAGTGTTCCACTCATTAACGTACAGTATGTGTTTTATAGTTGATTATACATTATAGTTGATTCAGTTCATTCAAATGAATACACAATGACACACCCACTATTGTTTCTATTTGTTTCCATCTCGTCTCAAGCTAATATACTGAATCCAATAAAGAATTAATATAATATATATTAACAGTACAGTACAGTAACAATTAAAATGACACAAACATTTGTGTGTGACTTTTAGGGCATTTTCAATGGTTAGGATCAAACTGTAATTGAAACCGGATGACTTTACCTCACCTGCACCCGGGTACACTAAGGAAACATAGGCTGTTATGAACAAAACAAATAAATAGTGCTTGCCTAATGCACGTACACACACACACACACACACACACACACACACACACACACACACACACACACACACACACACACACACACACACACACACACACACACACAGTGCATGTGAGAGGAGCATGGCTATAAATAAAGGCAGCTCACAGAGCCAAGGAGCAGTGGCATATGATTGTAGGGAGCACGCACATGTAGAAAGGTTACAGCGCGCCAGCAGTCCATTTGTCATGTTTGGATACAAACTACTTGATTCCCCAAATGAGTGGTGAGGAATCCCACGACATCGGCACTTAATCACGGCCCGTTCACCATTATAAATCAGTTGAACTACTGACATCTGAACTTTATTCCGTGCATACTGTAAAGGCCACAGGCGCAGGCTCACGCTATTAGGAGGAGGCTGATCCATTGTGCCGTGCATTCAGGTCAGAAAGCAGGGCGTTGGGATGCACGCAGCATGCATCACCTGAGTAATTGTAGTGCAGAGACAATAATAAGACGAGACGAAAAAACAAAGAAGACAAATGATATTGTGGCATTTTTTTCCCCTTTTCATTCAAAGAGGCTCAAGAATTTCTTGAATAGTATGCGAAATAAAAATGCCTGTTTATAGGTCTATATGGACAGCGTGTGGGTGTGAAGGAGGGGGTCTTCGGTGTCCACGCATGTGTAATTGTGTGGATACGTCGTGTACGTGCGTTTGAGAAATTGAATGACCACAGGTGTGCGTGTGTGTGTGTGTGTGTGTGTGTGTGTGTGTGTGTGTTCGTATACAGCGCTGCCTCTTTCTCATTCCAGTGACGAGCCTCACATCTAGTCTCTTCATGTGTCAATAGCGTCATTGCCCAAGTGTGGTGGGTGTGCTGCGGCAGAAGCCCGCTCTGTGCAGCAGGAGTTGTAAAAAAGGCCCCAGTTCACTGCTCCTCCTGGCCTTTATGTGCCCCAGACAATAGGCAGACCTCCCAGTAATGCAGCTGGGCCTGGCTCTCCACACAACAGCGCTCTCTCATGCTTGCCCCCGGCTCTCCTGTACTTGGGGAAAGGTTCTGTGTGATTCAACTGTCACTCATGGGCGGCCGGTGAAAGGCTCTGTGCCGCCTGAGTGGTGAACATTTCTGAGGCCCAAAGTGGGTCTGCGGTGGGAGGGATGCCATTGTTCTGCAGGGTTCTCCCACTCCATCGGGACCTGCTTTTGGGGTCTCTGGAAATGGGGCCACAGTAAACAAACAATACGTCCCTATGAATGGATAATGATGCACATGTTTACTGAGTGAGACCAGGCCATTCTCTGTTCCCTTCGTCGGTGGAGACGCGTGAAGGAAGAAAAAAAAAGTTTGAGGTTTCAATTCGCACAGAGCGAGCTTTTATTCACAATATCACCCCCGCCACCATAACTGCCTCCACTGTCACCCCACCATAAACCAATAGAGATGTCTCCTGGATGTTGTGTCTTTTGTTGAGTCCTCCGTTTCATTCAACCTCAAACAGTGTCTTTGTAAGAGCAGTTTGATCCATATGTTGGTTGTTGGGTCACTCAAACTGATTACCCAAAGTTGTCACAAAAAGGCCCACATTAGATCCTATAATTAAGGCAAGGGTGAGGCAATATTTGCATCACCCAAATCACATGGAGAGGTAACAAAAATGTAGACGTTGACTCATAGACTGCTTATTCATACACCATTTATTTTCATCACTGACTCACATGTGTTTGTGGGAAATTAAGAGTAAGTTCCCACTTTGTCACAAGGTACTAAAACATCAGACAGGACCACATATTGTAGGAATTGCAGAACATCTCCTTTGTCTCATTCAGGTGTGTGTGTGTGTGTGTGTGTGTGTGTGTGTGTGTGTGTGTGTGTGTGTGTGTGTGTGTGCGTGTGCGTGCGTGCTGGGTTTTTATTGTTCCATCAACTACACATTGGGAGGCTCAGGGTCTTCGGTGCACACCGGAAGGGAGACGGGAAACAATGGCACTCACATAAAACCCCTCTCCTCACCGCACAAGGGCCTCTGCTGCCTTGGATTCCCGTACCGGAGCATGCACCGTCCGACCCAGGAGGGCAGCCCATCTCAGTCACTTGACTCAGGAGGACTCTCCTGGAGAGGTGTAGGGGCCAATATGCTCTCTGGGGCCATTAAACCCAAGCACCACAGAGGGTACTTGTTCCTCTTTCTGAGGACCATGCACGCTGGTGAAATACTGGATTCCTCATGATTTTTTTTAAAGTTTAGCTGATATATATAGAGAGCATATTTTCAGCATTAGAAAACTGATGTATTTGTAAGATGTGGTTGGTATGAAACATACATAATGCATCAATGTTACTAGAACCTTTAGCAATTATAGAGCATAACCATTCATTTACATAGACATTTCAGAAAATCATTTATACAGTATAGACATTTCAGAAAATCATTTATACAGTATAAAGAGTTTTAAGCCTGGTACCAAGACAACCAATAATACAAGATGAATCATGACCATTAAACATTTGATTTGGTCAAAGAAATAATGATAATTGGAAAGTGAAAACAAAAGATGAACGTAAAACTGTAATGTGTACATAATTATTTTTTATTTATTTTGTTTATTTGAAACCATTGCATACCTTTCCAGTGCTTCTCAAATTTAGTGTTTTTATTAGTTAATGATAGCGTTGTAACATCTTGTCATTGTCTTGTGGTGATTTTTGATGACTGTTGGCTTACGACCATCCCTCTTGGCAATGGGATCTAGTGGCAGGAGAAACTCACAAGCCGACTGTGACCTTTTGCGTGTAAGGTAAATATTTCCATGGTAACAGCGAGCTCTACCAATCCAAGACGTTGCTGTTACGCTTATAATTGTGGGTAGTGTAGTATTTCTCTGTGACATCGCAAATAAATCATGTTTTTCTTAAAACTACGTTGATCGCATATGATCTTGTGACTTCTATACAGCAACATGCAGCATACCGCTGTGTCACAATCTCATAACTATAGTGGTAAGTCTGTCCTTGAATGGATTTGACATTAGAGCTAATAATAAAATCCTCTATGCAGAATAGGAACAGGATTTCTACTTCCGGAAACAGACTGTTGAGCTGTATTTCGAAGATGATTTGTTAGATTATGTGAATCACTGTAACAGTTTTATTTGTTGTGTTCAAGCACTGACACAGGCAGACATACAGTACCCAGAACACACACACACACACACACACACACACACACACACACACACACACACACACACACACACACACACACACACACACACACACACACACACACACACACACACTTCCAGATGCGCGAACACAAATTTTGTGTGAACATATGCACAAATTCACACATACACACATGGTGTACCCACTCGTGTGTATGTGTGAATTTGTGCATATGTTCACACACACACACACACACACACACACACACACACACACACACACACACACACACACACACACACACACACACACACACACACACACACACACACACACACCGTGAGTCTCCTGTGCAAACTTCAAAAGGTGCTTTGATCACAAATCTGGCACCCAGTTCTCTTGGATTCTCTTTTCTGAGGCGTATTATGTCTTTTACGACTTTCTTTTCTGTTGGCTTATGAGCATCAAATCCACAGAGCTGTGTAGGCCTTATGTTTGTATTGTCGAATTCGAAGGCTTTGCCATATGTCAGTCTCTCTGACATCCTTAGTAGTGTTGGAGATCAAAAGTAAATCAGAAGGTAAAAGGGATGGAATGTCTTCCGCTACAAAATAAGTAATATTGTGCAAGATTACATTTGAATGTGGCCAAAACACAAAATAAGGTCGTCAGTCATTGTAGGAAGGATAGAAATTGCTTCTTTTGTTCCCCTAAAGAAACATTCGCCATTTAACCATTTAAACCCATACTAAGTTGACCAGGGTGCCCCAGGGATCTATACATGTTCCCTTCCTTTCTTTCCCCTCTACACCAAATCTCTTCACCAAAACATACCTGACCTACAAGCTCACAGGTCACATTGCACCACGTTGTGAGCTTGTAGATCTGCTATTTTTGCGAAATGTTTGCCTAATATGGGTATGCCCAGAATAGGGACGCTGAGGTTCATGTATTTAAAATAAAAATCACACCCTGTGTGAAGAGAGTGGTGCCTTTGATGAGCCCCGTATTGATGTTGTCATCAATGTTTGTTTATTGGACATACATACAGTACATACATACGGACGGACACACGGACAGAGTCAGATATAGGAGTGGTTGGCACCACTCAAAAACTTTGCTCTTTGTATAAATAATATTCTATAAACGATACTTTGACAGATATCCAAATTATACTAATACAGTAGCTACCTTGATAAAAAAAATATATATCGAAAAAATTTGGACATTGATTTTTAACACTTTAACAATGCATTATTATTGATTTTACAAATACTGGATGATGTACTTTCATGTAAGGAAACGATTTTTCAGAACAGAGCTCTTCAAAGGCAACATATACTGTATTTCACCATTACGTGAACACCAACACTTCTAGAAATGCCCATGAGTCTAATCATTTGCAATATGTTATGTGTCCCTTTATTGTCCAATAATGTCCAGATCAAGCTATTAACTGCAGGGAGGAGAATGCGGGAAATGAGGGGGGGGGGTGTTGGGTGGCGGGTCGGTATTATTCACGTGGAAATCGTCGTATCATAGAAACAACTTAATCTACCTGAGGTGCCCCCAAAGGTATGAATTATGAAGGCATTTACGGGCGCCTCATACATAGCTGTGTTTATTCTCAATTTATGGCTGACAGAACCGAGAGCAGGAAAGCCACTTTGAAACCCTTAAAAACCCTGTGTTTTATTACGCCGCCGCAGCACGACGCAGTTACAGTAGGACCGCAAACGACTCCCCACGGACCCACCGCCTGCCCGCGCAGCCATCCCCACATTCTTAATTTCTGAGGCATAATTCTTTTCAGAAACAACTCGGCTCTCTACGGAAGACCGCGTTTATAAAGGTGATGAATTACTCTCATAAAAGGAACTTTCTCTCTCTCCCCCCTCTTTTTTCCTCATCAAAACCAGAGGATGAAAATGTCCTTAGATCCAAATAAAGAGGAACCCTCCGGGGACGAGCCACGGTGTGATGATCTGGTGGGCAAGGGGAAGATATTATTTCATATAAAAGTGCTGTGGAGTGTGGGAGGTAGATCGGTGGGTGGACAGGAACGGACCTTGAAAAGACTATTACTGTTGGACTGTGGGTGGGGGGTAAAGGGGGGGGGAGCATAGATGTACATGAAACGGTAGTACACAGCGAAAGAAAGAAAATACAGCATAAGTTTGGGATAGCAGGTTTGTTGCATGTCAAAATCCTCATATGATATTTCATGCATAATGGTATTCTGGATTATTTCTATTTGTACAATGATAGTATATAGTCTACTGTATGATGCAACTCCTACAGGAGGACTTTAAAATAAGTCAGCTTGTAGATCGTTTATTTTCAAAAAATGGGTCTCTTTCTTATATTATTTGACAATTTGGCCAATGATTGACCAGTTTTTATAGTATAGTTTGTTGATAACCTTTTATGCAGTAATGGACCTTTTTTCTTTTCTATCATCTGGGGACCCCCCAAAATCATGTGGGGATCCCCCCTGGGGGTCCCGACCCATAGGTTGAGAACCACTGACCTAAGGTACCTTAATTATATAACAATATAGGGTATGAAGTACACTGCAAATCCCATATATAAATGTGTTGCCCGGAGTCCCCTAGGGGTCTATATTAGGCCACTCCTTTTTTCTGAGTAGTTCACCCTAAAATAATCTCATTTTCTATCAATTACACACCCCATGGAGATGTTTTTGACGCATTCCTGAGCCAATAATTTGATGACCGACGGAGTCTGATGTAGGAGACACAATTGAGTCTCTGCTGAGTCTCCTATTGACCGATGACCCGGTCATCAAATTATTGGCTCAGAAATCTCCATGAATTCAAGGCTTCATGGGGTGTGTAATCGATATCTTTGCAGAAAATAGGCAATCTACAACGCATTGCGGCGCGTTAGATCCGCTATTTCCGCCTAATTTCCGCCCTAGAATACGGATGCTATGGTTCGTGTTGTTACCCTGGTTAAGAGGAACACTGGAGACAGTAGTTCCACTGATAATGAAAAATGGTTGCGTTGAATAGCCTTCAGCGTAGGCTACCTTCAAATGAACTGATGATGATGATCAGTTCATCATCATCCTCAAAGCAGTAGTGGCGACTTTCAGAACAACATCGCAAGTTTGTCCTAAACGGTGTCCTGTACAGTTAATTACGTGTAGCTTTTAGTAGCTCAGCTAATTAGCGGCCACTTTTTTGCAAATGTGAGTCACACTGAGCCAGTCAAAAGGCACACGCACACACATACACGCACGAGCATACGCGCACGGGCATACATGCACACAGATACACGCTTACAGTGCACCTGTTCTCTTAAATCTTTGCTCAGGTCTCAAATTTGGCAAAAGCTAATTACATAACTGAGTCATCTTTGAAATGCAGGCATAATCATACCTTCGGTACATTGCTGATGATTAAAATAACTCAGGGAATAAGTTGAAAACTAAATAAGAGGGGATGATTATGTTTTCAAGAACTTGCCATTTTTCACAGTAGTACACTGCAAAATCCTGAGTGCCGATTTAACTCTGAAGGGTGTAGAAATGGACCCTTGCTACTAGCTGTGTGACTTAGTGCAGACATTTTTCATAGCAGCCTTTAATACCCAGAAGAGGAATCTGCCTGGTTTATATTTAGTTGTGCGTGGGTGACTGGGTGTCGCACACTGGAAAATGGCAGATCTACAAGCTTGTAGATCTTCTATTTTCTGTGCGTGAAACAACCTTGTGTAACCAAGAACACATCAGGCAGCAGGATGTGACTGATGGAGTAACAGTTTGTGGGCCCTAGGGAGCACTGTTTTGCTCTGCAGTTCACTCACTTTCATAGATGACTTGGTTGGGCCTCCTGGGGAATCGGAGCACATAGAGAGAGAGAGAGAGATATAGGGAGACACCCTTTGGAGTGGGGGGAGAGAAAAAAAAAACACTTCCTCTGTGATTTAAGGAGCCGCGTGTAGATCAAAGGCTTAGCTCTCGTCCCTATAGTCTCCACTGTTTAGGGAAAAGTCAAGGGGGTTGAGAAATGGATGGCCTAGGGGGCTCTGGAAAGCAAGTGATGAGCCAAGGTTCTGGGGGAAACATACTGTAGTACTGATGTGCAGGTCTAGCCTCTCAATCACGTGTGTGTGTGTGTGTGTGTGTGTGTGTGTGTGTGTGTGTGTGTGTGTGTGTGTGTGTGTGTGTGTGTGTGTGTGTGTGTGTGTGTGTGTGTGTGTGTGTGTGTGTGTGTGTGTGTGTGTGTGTGTGTGTGCGCGCGTGCGCGTGTGGCATTATTTGTTTACTACATATTGCATGTGCGCGTGCGCACTTGTAAGTCACTCTGGATAAGAGCATCTGAATTTTAATTGTAAATTGAGCATGCATGTGTGTGTGTGTGTGTGTGCACGTGTGCTCTCGGGGAAAGAGAGGTCAGCAAAGGATAACCAGTATTAGGATGCGTTGCTTTTGTTTCAGTTTCATATAGAAAGTTGATCATTAGTTGGTAAAAGTGGAATTCATCAACATCCAGCGCATCATCCCCAGTGTGGGAGCCTGTGAAGTTCATTTTAATGAACCCACACTTCCCCATCCCACCTCCACCCCTCCACTCTGTGCGAGTCGTTCACAGGGATGGATGGAGAGTAGGAGGAGGCGGCACCATCATGCGTGAAGCTCTGTGGTGCAGGTTATCGATTCCACATTGCTTAACAATTCTATGAGTAGCCCAGAGTGCTGATCCCTCTTACCTTGATAGGTGTGTTAATACCATCTGCATGCCGGGGCAACCCCTGCCTGGCTGCCTGCGTGGAGCAAACCCTCCCGCCACCCCCCACCCCCCCTTCTCTCCCAGGGAAAGCTGAGGGGGAGGACCAGCCTTGCTAATTAATAATTCACCTCAGGCCAGGCTCCCTCCCTGGTGGCTCCACGTGATTACAGCTCGCAGCCAGGAGTCAAGGTTAGCAGTAATGATAGAGCGGCGCACCAACAATAACTAGCCCAGGATTGGCCTTCCCAGTGGTGTATGGGAAGTAGAGTACATAGAAGAGACGAGTGGAGAGAATGAAGCCTTCACTGGTGTGCTCGGAAAAGGGAGGGGTGGGATGGGGGTGTTTTAGGAGTGCTGTATAAGGCCCTTTGCAAGGGTTTCTCTCTCTCTCTCTCTTTTTTTTTTTTTTTAGACAAGGCGTCTTAGAAGTACGGTGTAAAATTAATGCAGAGGTCTTGGAGAGTAAATATTGAATAAGTGCAGCTCAATGGAGTTGGAAAATCAAAAGCAGCTCCTCGGGAGCTCTTGGCCCCCGAATCTACTGTGCTGGGTTTGCTGACCTCTGCATTAGCATTATTTTAGCAGGGAAGATAAGGGGAGGTGTGTTGGGAGGAGGAGGGGAGGGGGGAGGAGTGGGCAGAGGGGAGGTGAGGATGGTGGTGGTGGTGGTGGTGGGGGGGTGCAGCCTGTGGTGCACACAGAGAGAAAAGGAGCACGTCTACAAGGCCGGAGCCCTTCTACTCTGCCAGATCCCTCTGATGCACTTGCACTGTTGAGGAGGAAGAGGAGGGTTTTTTTTCTAGTTTTTTTTTCTGCAGCTAGCAGCCATCAGGAAGTGCCAAAGCCCGGGGCCTTCGACTAGCAGACTTGGTGAGTAAACCTTGACTTTGTGCACTAACACAGCCCACACTCTGGATGCAAGGTCTGACCCAAGACAGCTTTTTGGCAGAGAGAGAGGTTTCGGTGCGAGAGAGAGAGAGCGCTCGGCTAACTTTAACCCCGAACACATCTTTTAACTCAAGATGCCAGTGTGTTAAAAGGTCCTCTCAAAGAGCACATTGTTGCCGCTTATATTTCACAACATCTGTCATGATCGATTACAAATCAAGCGTTCTAGCAGCATCTCCAGGAGGCAGGTTCTTCTGTCAAGGAGGATCGCAATGATCTTGGGGCCTGAAGTTGTTTTCAACCTCTGTGGTTCAGCCATGTTTGGTTAAAGGCAAAATAGATGTACTAGGGATGGCCGTGGCTAACCGTTTAACCAGTAATTGAAAATGGTACCCCGTTAATAAATCCTAACGGTTAAATGTTTAATTTATTATCATTTGATTAGATTTTTTGGTGCAAAGGTACTTTTTTTAAATCTCTAAAGTGATGCCTTGAAGCAGCCGCCACCTAACAAAGGTAGGTACAACAGCGTTATGATTGCTGCCAATGGTAATGCCGCCTTACCAACAGTAAATCAGGGAAATATTAACAACTTCAGTGATCTTTTCCTCCCCTAAAACATAATCATCAGGTATTATGGTTATACTAGGAGGAAGATTTTTTTCAAAAAAGTGTACAGAAATTGTTAAAATTATGTTTTTATGTGGACACGCCTCCAGTTCATTAAGTATACCTGGTTCTCACCTTAGCACCTCCTCCACTACCTTAGCACCACCCACCTGTCCTAGTCCCTCCTCCTCATGCCCACACCTGTTGTGTTATGATAATGAGGGGGAGGGTATATTTTTACTATGTCACTAAAGGGCTGTTTTTCTATTGGCACGTTTGACTCTCAAGGTTTCAGCCTCCTGGTAGAAACTCAAAATAGTCAGAGAAGACATAAAACACCATAAGAAACACCACCAGGGGGCTTAATGAAGTTTTATCAACCATAGACACATGAAAAACAGAAAAAGTGCAAAACCATGGCACCACCTCTTTAAATGCATGGGATTTGCATTTCAAAACAATCTTTATAGAATTACACCGTGTTTTGCTATAAAATTGTTATCTGAATAAATCTTTGATAACTGAGGCAATTGTGTAATACGCGCAACCTCATCGAATCACAATGATGACAGATTGTGACAGCTAACCTCTAGCATATGTATGAAATTAATTATTCAATTATTCATAGTGGTGGATGGTCTTCATATTCATTTACTCACCAAAGACTGTTTACCCACATTAAGGCTATACTGGGTTCAACAGTTTCACAACCACAAATACAGTCCTGGTGGGGGAGTGATTTACACTCGTCCATTTAATTATATTTAATTAGGACAAATAATTTAATTAAGACTAAGAACTAAATTCTGTTCACTTCTGTTACCTTTTTTGCCTTTGGTTACTATGGGTGCGTTCGGAAATACAGCACTGAGCGCACTGGCCAATACAAACTAATAGGCGAATGCGCTCCGGTGCGCAATTTCCGAACGCACCCCAAATGTTTAGAGGTACAGTACACTTGACTGAACACTGTTTTTTTATTTGAGTTTTTTCGATACAAACGACAAAAAAAAGAAGACATTTCCCCTTTCTAAGGAACATCTAAACTGCACAGTTAGAAAAATATTCAGTTGCTTGGTTGACATGTGGAAATGTCCAGCAATTATTCATGGAACACTTGTGTTTTATTGACAGACAAACAATCATTATCTGGGGACACACTAGTGGCTTGGTAGGTTAGGCTACATAACATACTACTCACAACCTCATTGAGTTTAAACGTGTTTGCTCATGACCTTTGCTGCATGTCATGTCCTCTAACATGTTTTTCTTTCACCGTTTTCCACGGCATACAATTTCATAGTAGAAATATCTTAGAATCGATATTTCGGACAATATTCCTCTGATCATAGGATGACCGTGCAAGAACCAAGTGCTGTGTCTGAGAAGTTGCAGAAATAAGCATTATTACAATGACTTGAATAAATAGAAGTTCAGTCAAGTAAAAGTAACCTCTCACCCTCTGGTGTTTGAGGTATCCGCAATGCCAGATTTATGCTCCGTCATATGATGGCGTCGTATGACAGCGTCGCACACCGAAGATTGAAGATCTACAAGCTCACAGCGCAGAATGTTGTGAGCTTGTAAATCCGATATTTTCAGGCCTGTGTGATGCCGTCGACAAGGTATAAATCGGGCTTAAGGAGAAGCTGAGGACGGTGCGTGTTATTAGCACCCATGTCATAGTCAATACACTAATCATCTTTCTCCATCTTTTCTCCTAATGGGGCAGAATGTCGAGCAAATCATCTCAATTATTTGGGTGTCTCTGGATTTGCACTATAAAGACAAAAATGTACGTGTGTGGATGTGTACGCTGTGTGTAGCCCAGCTCGATGAACATAGAGGGTGGTCCTTAAAGTGATGCTGGGCATTTAACTACGCTCAGTGGCAGCCATGTTTTAATCCACCGACGACGGGTCAGATCCTTTAGAACAGATGAAAGAAAAGATATGCGGGAGTATTTAAAATTTCATGTCAGTTTTATAGACTTAGGCCCTTTTCTTTCATGTATTAATAAGCCCGAGTGAACATCTGAGCACAGGAGATTATGGACTGAAATCTGCCTAAATATGAATAAGTCAGCTTGCGTTAATGTGATTTAGGTCTTTGCTTTTCATCTTCCCAAGTGTCAGAACAGAAGAGTGCAAGTCATTCATTATGGGTCTTGGGTGATGATCGGCCGTGGCTGTTTCAAACAAAGCTGCAACACACACACACACACACACACACACACACACACACACACACACACACACACACACACACACACACACAGGTCTGTCTCTCGGCGTTAGAGGTGTGGTGCTGTAAATCAAATACTTCTGTTTACTCAAACTTAACTTTTTACTTGAGGTTTCCTAATAAACATCGAAAGCAGCTGCTCTGTACTTCCAATCACGGTCATACAGGAACAATGCTCACAATAAAGGTTCGCAAGGACAGCTAGGGCAGGTCTGGACAAAGTTTTGGATTTATTTCTCTGGGGAAGGGTTGTGGCGAGTGCGTGCATTCTTTCCACAGCACTGTCCTGTTTCACATTCATGCAGTTACACATATTCACACCGGGGACCTGCCCAGTACAACCGCAGCCTTCTACTGCTGGGGAATGAGCTGCTTCACTGGAGCAGTTTTGGATTAAGTGGCTGTTCGAGGGCACCGCAACAGTATTTTGTGAAGGAGACGAGTGCATCACTAATTCACTTTCCCTGCCCAGACCTTCCTAGCTGTTGACAGTATCGGAGAGGCGATGTGATTTGGACGAGCGGGGAGTTGGATGTGAGATACTTCTTGAAGCGTTTTCAGCTGGCTGTGGATCATAGTGTGTGCAGGTGGCCGTTGAGCAGGTGTTATGATGATATGTTATCCTCATTTTTATCACACTGTAAATAACTCAGTGAACAAACGCAGGTATTCCTCCAAATGCCCGAGAAATAAAGGCAAGCATCCACTTTAATGCTGTACCTGAAGACATCCCTCCACCGCAACTAAATCTGACTTCCCGCACCTGGACTGAGGTTCCTCGACACTGGCTAGCGGGGCAATGGACTGATTAAACTCAAGTCTAATTGGTGCAGGTGCTGGTTGGTGGTGTTATGTTGCCCCAGCACCGCCTGGAGCACACCAACCCCACCCCGGCTCCCTCTCCCCTCCCCGCCACCCCCACCGGGTCCCAGAGGGAGGGTCCTGCTGGTGGGAATCAGCAGAGATGGGGCTTTCGGGGGACACAGTGTGGAGCCTGTGCGGCTCCTGTGGTTTTTAAAATAGAGGAAGTGCCCCAGGCTCAATTACTGTCTCATGGAAAGTGGAAGGAACTGTAATTGAATGTGACACCGGCAAGCTGTGTGCAGCTGGCTGTACCGGCGCCTCTTCCAGTCGGGACAACATCTCTAGAAAGCGATCTGCTGGAACGTGCGCACGCGCATGCCGTGCAACGACAACAACAACAACAACAACACCACATGCGGGAGAGACTAGGTGGAGGCAAGCTTCCTTACAGTAGGGTGACCAAATATTCAGCCCCTCAAACCGGGACCCTCAAGTCAATGTGCACGGTCGTCGTGCATGTTCATGCACACGCACATGTATAAACACCATAGGTGTTGCATATACAGGCAACGACTGATTGACAAACATCCGCCTCAGCGTTGAATTCAGACACGCAATGCATTTGTCCATGTTTTCTGGTTGCTTAGGTGAGCATGTTCACATGAAAAGAACATGATAAACGTCTATGCAACCACTGAAAACAGCTATTATTTTCAATCTTGCAAAAACTGGGACAAATTCATAGTGAATGTTGAAAACCGGTTTTAGAGATATTTGTTGGGACTCGGGACACGCAGCTTGAAAACAGGTGGACAATTCTGACCAAACTGGGACGTCTGGTCACCCTACCTTAAAGCCTTTACCACTTAAACCCTCTACACTTGGTAAATTGGACTTGGTTTGGCTCTTATACCGCTTTCTTCCGTCAACAGCACATCTCTCCATGTTAGCTTGTAGATCGGCTACTTTTGGCTAATATGGATATGGATGCTAGAGGATCAATTGGTTAACCACTTAAACCCTCTATTCTTAATGAAGGGACCTGAGTTGCAACTACTTGGTACGCTGGTTTGCCAAAAGTAGACAAGCTTGTAGATCGGCTATTTTACGCTAATGTGCCCGGTGCCCCCCCCCCCCCCCCCCCCCCACCTCCAGAATATGGATGCTGGGGTTCAAATGGTTAAGCAGCCGATCGTTGTGGACAAATCAGTGGATGTGAGAGAGAGTGTGTTCAGGACGTTGTGGGATTGCAGCACGGTTCATCCCATCGTTTCCTCCTGGGCTTGTTGGATTGTGATCTGGTCCCAAAGCAGAAAGAATTACAATCCCCCCTACGTTTCTCCTCACCTCTAATTTACTTACCTTACCCCTTTTCCATCCATCTCACATGATGGGTCTCTGGTCACTGGCTGCTCACAGGTACCGTAGATAGATGCTTGTCATGTTGGGGATCTGCAGCAATGTAGGCATATTCTACTGTTGCACCCTTCGTAAGCCACACCGGATTAGAGCATCAGCTAAATGTCAAAAATGTAAATACGTGTGTGTGTGTGTGTGTGTGTGTGTGTGTGTGTGTGTGTGTGTGTGTGTGTGTGTGTGTGTGTGTGTGTGTGTGTGTGTGTGTGTGTGTGTGTGTGTGTGTGTGTGTGTGTGTGTGTGTGTGTGTGTGTGTGTGTGTGTGTGTGGGGCGGGGGGGGGGGGGGGTTGGGGCCTCCTTTCTTGCTATGCAGGTTTGCACGCTGTGCATACCTGTTCATGTCTGTGTGCACGTCAAGTGCTTGTGTGCATGGCTGTGTGTGCAGACTGTGTACATTTGTGTGTGTGTGTGTGCGCGCGCGTGTGTGTGCTTGCGTGTGTGTGCGTGCGTGTGCATGCGTGTGACTGCTCACACTGCGGCAGGTGTCTGTCTGACAGGCGTGTGATGAGTTGAGCCCTGCGCTGAGCCCGTCTAAGCCTAGCGACTGGGCTCCATCTCGATCCCAGTAAGCTGCCCTGGGTCTGCTGGGCTGATTCTGAGTCCTCTCCCAACCCGCCACCTTTGACTGCACCAGCCACCAGAATACCAACGACTGTGCCGCGTCCCTCACTTCTCACCGCTCTCTGCTACCCATGCATATTTGATGCCCTGTCCCCCTCCTGATCTGAATTGCACTGGTGTTTTCAAAATGACCTCCTGTCGGCTGTATGGAATATATCGTACGCCGTCTCGTCTGTCGTTATGCTCCATACGCTGCGGCAGCTATAGTGTGAGTCTGTGCTCAATGCATGGCTGGAGAATTAAGCCAAAGTGTGGGAGAAAGCTGATAAACCGAAGCAAAGCGTACGCTAGATTAGGACTGTGGTTTTCAAACATTTTCGTGGCAAAGACCCCCAAATTGATATGTATTTGGCCCGTGGACCCCTATTTGAAAATACATTGTGCCAGGGACCCCCCCTGACCCCACATAACAGAATATGTCAACATGTGTCAACATTTGTCACCATTATTCGGAAATAACTGATGTACAATCTCTTACAATCTCACACAATCTTGTGAGCTTGTAGATCTTCTATTTTTAAAGGAAGAAAAATAAGGGCTTAAGTGATTTTGTACTGTACTGTTCTTCATTTTGTCTGACCCCCTCAAGGACTCCAGTGGGTCCCCAGACCCCACTTTGAGAACCACTGTATCAGGGGACAAACGGCAATATATTGTACAATCCTGTCACCTGTTAATAATGACTGAGACGTCGCATAATGGATAAGCAAGCTTTAACGCACTGTAAAGCCTCGTCCCCAATGTGAAATGTTGCTCCACAGTTCCAGCGAAGGACATAAACCATGCCTCAAACGTGCCCCCCCCCCCACACACACACACACACAGGTCCACCCCCCACACCGCCTTCACCCCCTCACCACCTCCACCCCTCGTCCCCCACCAGCAGCCCACCCCAGCCCCTCCAGCGGCGCTTCCATGTTGCTTCAGACTGTGTGCGTGGCACAGCATATCTTTTGGCTTAGGTCTAACAATAAGAAAATGCTGCATTCACAACAATATGAACAATAGCGGGGAACAGTGAGCCTGTGAAATGTTTATTCAGCACATTAAAGAGTAATGAGTAGACCCATCCAATGACTGAGACCACATTACTAACATGCTCACAGTTAAAGAGAAACCCCCCCACCCACCCACCCACCCACCCCTCTCTCTCTCTCTCTCTTTCTCTCTCAGGTTTAATGGGTTACTTGGGTAAACATAAACAACACCATAATGAGCTAAGATCCATATTTTCCTCATTTTCTGTTGATAAGCAAAAACGGTTCTGGTAAGCAAAAAAAAATATTCAGCCCTACACGTCTTTAGGCAAGAGATGTGCACGCACGTGCACACACACACAGACACAAACAGCAGTGCATAATACTCACTTTCAGGCACACACTCATTTGGTTATCCTCTCATTTTTGCACACAATTAGCAGTTTTACAGAGCTCATCCGTTCGGTAAAAGTCACACTTGAGCTGTCGCTCTCTTCCCCTTCCACTGTGCTCACAGCCCTGTCGTTCCTCCAGTGCAAAGGTGCGTACAGAATGTGTTTTCTTGGTATAGAGTGGGGCGGGGTGTTCGTACCCTCAGCCACACACAGCTGGAGCCGCTCTCCTTGTTTTCACTGGTTCATCAAAAAAAAAAAGGAGGATCACAACTTTGTCGGCAAAAGACAAGCTTGCAATGTCATCATATTTACTGCCATGCAAGTGGAGTTTTTTTTCCTCTTTTTTTTCCTCCTTCGCACCATCTACATTTTGCTTGCACAATCAAAATGGTCCTCCTCTCTCTCTCTCCTGGGCAGTGGACACATGAAGAGGATAGGAGGTGAAGTCCCTTGCCTATTAAAACCGAATATGTTTTTTTTGTAAGTAGCGATTTGCTGAGAAATGTGTATGGCAGGTTGCAAGCTGCTCATAGTCATTATGTATAGGCTATACCTCAGATTTAATTATTTATTCCTGGATTCCTAGATTACATAATTGGTTCCCCGCGTGAGGTAATAGTTGAGTCTTTACCTGCGTGAAGTGGATGATTAGTAGGGCAGTATTGGGGGGGGGGTGGGGGGTTTATAGTGGGTATCTCCGCTATACTTACTCACAGTAAGAGTTTGATTGGATAAGCTAAGATCTGGGGATCGGTAGCAGGGGGAGCTAAGGCCTTGAGCTAATAGACTGTCACTAGAGCCACTTCAGATACTCAGCCAATTTACCATATTAAGTCACTTAGTCCCATCCACGTTCCCTGGTAATTCATTCACTGCTAATGCCCTGATGCTGTTTGGGAATTAAGGTTAATCATCTCCTTATTCATTAAAGCCGAGCGGGCAATTACTTCATGGTGTGCAAAGGGTGGCTCCGGCTGTAGAGCTGTATATATACGGCTTAGTTTTTTCTCTTTTTTTTTTGTCATCACACACTGCAGACTTTGTAATTATATCATAATAAACTACAATTAGTTAGTGAATGGCAGTATATGCTGCTAATGATAAGCAGTAATCTAGCCAGATTTTCGCCCCCGTTCATCACTCTCTCTCTTTCAGCTGTGGCGAGTTCAATTGCTTGTTTCTCTATGCAAATGCTGTGGTTTTAGAAGCTTCTGGTAGTACAAGCAACTCCCGGTGTTTATGTTACTAAAATAGTCATAGAGGGAGCGCTCGGGTGGCACAGTGGTAAAGTCCCTGCCCACCACCACAGAGGTTGTGGGTTCGAATCCATCATGGTGCATCCGGCTTTGTCAGCAGTCTATACGAACACATTTGGCCCATGTTCGGGGGGAGGGAAGCTGGACGGGGAGGGTGACATTTGTCATTTCGCGTACTCCTACGGGCTGGGGGCGGCACCTGTCAGCAGGGAGTGTCGAGCGGGAGGAGTAGGACGAAGGCCCTATACGTCCTCCCGGTGAGGGCTCGTCACTGGCAGGTGAGTCAGTCAGTAGGATACAACGGCATCATAGAGATATGGGGGTGAAAAAAGTTATAGTGATGTTTTGTGCATCTAAACAATGCAGTTTGAGAGCAACTGATGAGCTTATTATAACCAATTCTAGCACATCTATTTGTAAAGGGTCATCCTCAGAGGTCATTAGGGAGAAGTTGTGTAAAAGTTTCATGTGTGCGTTTGCGTGCGCGCATATATTGTACTTTTTACTCAACTACAATTATCTGAAAACTTTATTTACTAAAAATAGGCATTGAAAAAATCCCCAAAAGGTAGTGCATCCCACATCTCAAATAAAGTCGAGGACAAAGTACTCACATTTCCACTTTATTTATTGCCACACACCAACAAACGAACAAATTGGTGTGTGTCATTAAAAAGTGTTGATTAGAAATTTGGGATGTGCTACCTTTTGGGGATTTTTTTAATGTATACTGGGTTTTGGTTCTAGCACTCCTCTGAGAAAACCCATTGTTGATGCGCAAACTCCTTTTGTTCTGTTACTATATTTACTAGTTACTTTGTAGTTTTGAGTAATTTTACTTCCAGAATCAGAATCAACTCTATTGTCACATCACATAAGTGGGTGAAATTTGTTTTTGTGCAAGCTCCATCGTTTTAGTTATTTTTATAAAGAAAAAAAGAACAGAAGAGGGGGGGAGTACTTTTGTACTTTTACTCAAGTAAAATCTTGAATACAGGACTTATACTTGTAACAGAGTAGTTTTACATTGTGGTATTGCTACTTTTAACACATTATGTCATTTCAGATATTTGCATTGGCTATTCAAAAAATTGCAGATATTCAAGCTCAGCTTGTACATCTGATATTTTGAAAATGTTTAAAAAATCTTGAAAGTGTGAGAACTACTGATTTAGAAGGTATTTGTAGAATCAACCTCAGGTCTTAATGAGTTAAGTAAGCCAAAAATAAATAAATAATGGCAGTATACTGTGTGATGATCCACACAGAGGTCAGGTTACTGACAGGGACGTGGTGGGCTTCGCGGGGCCGTTTAACGGGGCCAGCTCTAATCAGTGTTGATGGAGTGTGAGGAGGGATGCTAATCTGGGTCATTGCATATGTAAATGCACAGCTGGGATCTTCGCAGTGCCAAAACACATCAGCCGGGGTGTCTGAGTGTCACCCAACATTAGCTCCAACACGGCAGGCGGACAGTAGCGCTAAACACACCCCGCGGTGGGCCGTCCTCTGGCAGGCGGGGCGGGGGGATTAGTGCGATCACCAACAGTGTCAATATCTGATTCCCCCCCCATTGGCTTCCCGATCGTCCATACGCTCAGCATGGGACGATCCGCACATGGACGTATACTGTACACACCATGCACAAACATGAATGGTTTCAAAGTCCTTTTAACTGATAGTGATTGTAATGAGTTAGTTGTCACAGAAAACAGATTGAGTCAAACTATGGAGAAGGTTTTTTAAGCAAATTAAGCATTAATTGTTTAATTACTTAATTGTCATGTCTGCCAGGCAACTCATTTCCTTGCAGGAGCTGTTTTACATTTGAGGCATTCAGTCAATGCGAGCAGGGTAGTGTTCACTGTTCAGTCAGTAAGATCGCTCTATAAACACACACCTTTCTGATCAAAATTGTATAGTTTTGTTGTGAATTTTGATTCACAAAATCAGTTTCTGCTAACGTTTCAGTTGAGAAATGGGGCTTGCAGTTCGATATTGATAATTGATTCATTGCACATTTAAAGACGACATGACAATTAAGCATTAATTGTTTAATTACTTAATTGTCATGTCTGCCAGGCAACTCATTTCCTTGCAGGAGCTGTTTTACATTTGAGGCATTCAGTCAATGCGAGCAGGGTAGTGTTCACTGTTCAGTCAGTAAGATCGCTCTATAAACACACACCTTTCTGATCAAAATTGTATAGTTTTGTTGTGAATTTTGATTCACAAAATCAGTTTCTGCTAACGTTTCAGTTGAGAAATGGGGCTTGCAGTTCGATATTGATAATTGATTCATTGCACATTTAAAGACGACATGACATGGCCAGAAGTCCTCATATTTGGTTCTTAAGATCACATGATTCACTGTTCTAAAATCACTGTAAACCACATGAGGCTTGTTACTTAAATAACTGGCACATCTCCTTTGGTTGAAGGTGGTCTCTCTATAAACCCTTCCGTTGAGAAATGTTGACCCTGGTGTTGGGTTAGGACACCTACTGGTTGATATGTCAATATATATTCAAGCAGATGGCACACTGGGCACTAGATTGGACATTGTTGCAATTATCTCTCTCCGTCTGGAGAGGGAGACAATTGACATACGTTTTATTGTATTCTTGCGTGATGTCGAAGAAAGGATTCCCTTTTGATGGCAATGTTAGAAAACTGATATACTGAGATGTCAGTCAGTGGTGGAAAAAGTACTATTTCTTTTTACTTAAGTAAAAGTATCAATACTGCAATGTAGAAATACTCTGTTACAAGTAAAAGTCCGGAATTCGAAATTTACTTGAGTCAAAGTACAAAAGCATATGTATAAAAATGTACTTAAAGCTGTACAGTGCATATTTAAAAGAAAAAACGATTTTTAGCAGCCTCTGCTGGTCATTACCGTCACTGCAGCCCGTTTGTTTATTACTGCGTTACCCAGAATTCCATTCGTTTTCACCGGAAGACGGAAGCTTTTCAAAAAGCGTTCTTTTAATTGTTTTATACGATCTGTGGATCGTTTCTCTTAGCCAGTGGAGCTTTAGTTACCGTGAGCTGTGTTTTCTTTTTCTGTTTTTTTTTCGTTCTTCAAATCATACAATCTGTTAAAATCAGCGTGAGTTTCCTTTTTGTATTAGCGCGGTAGTTCCTGGCCAAACAGGAAACCGGTGCTGTAGTTCCTGGCCAAACAGGAAACCGGTGCATTTCCGCTTCCATTTTCCGGCCAGATGACGTCATTTTCGCGGGACAGACACACCCCCGACCATGTTCAATAGAAAATATATAAATAAAAGGCTTTCGGTGGTGAAATTCATGGAGTGGGTGTTGTGAAACATTTGCCACTCACAAAAGATATACAATTTAACTTTAGTTTTATTCAAAAAGTTACCTAGCATTACTTTAAAGTACCAAAAATAGAAAGTGGTTAATGTATGTTTTGTAATAATAATCAAAATCTACAAAGTAACTAGTAACTAAAGTTTTCAAATAATTGTAGTGGAGTAAAAGTACAATATTTGCCTCTGAGATGTAGTGGAGTAGAAATAAAAGTACAGAGAACTGGAAATACTCCAGTAAAGTAAAAAATACCTCAAAATTTAGTACAGTACTTGAGTAAATGTACTTAGTTACTTTACACCACTGGTTTTCATCCAAAAAACGTCACCGAGAGATTTACAGGGGATAAAATGCACAGTATAGTTCATGCCTGCTTTATCAACACAGGAGTACAATAACTCGTGCAACACCTGCACGAGACTACAATGTATATCCAACACAATGGTACAGCGCCACCGCTTTCTCTCATTTGAAATGAATTAACTTCCTTTTGGAGAGCAACACATTCGATGCATCAAGTGGGGTCCAGGGGGGAACCTCCAGACCTGTGCTTGAATGGGGGGACTGGAGAAGATGAGTAGCCTCTCCTCTCCTGGTGGCTGAAGAGCTGTCATCAGCAGGTACTTCAAGTCACGGAGGGCTGGGTCTCCTCTGTGCTTCCCTGGATTGTGGGAGGGAACAAATCCCTTTTATTCCCGAACGCCACTAATTAGTTCAAGTGTTCCACCCCAGCATTGCAATGGCTCTCCAACAGCGGTGGCAGTTGTACGTTATATAGTTCCCTGTACTGTGCCAAACATATTACACTACATTTGTACAAAGTAAATCGAACTGTAATAAACACCAGATTTCTTTGGAATATTACGCGGCAGAACAGAATCAGTGTACTGTCATGCAAAACGTTAAAGAACGACAGATTAAACGGAACGCAATTATGATTTTCCAATTCCTCTCAGGCTGTTGGAAGACAATATAGAAGTTCCTTCCAACATGAAACACGAAAAAGAAAGCATCAACAACACAGTACAATGGGGAGTGTTATTGTAACCCAGAGAGTGTACAAATGGCAACTAATGCCAAATGCTAGGGCAGGAAGGCCATGAAATAAAACAATGATTTTAAGGCCACGGAAATAATATGTTTAATTCAAGATATATAACTATCAGTGAAACAAATACATAAGAAAGCGGTACATTTCACAAAATAATGTGTTATTCAATTGCCAATATTTGTAGAAACTACTGAGTCAAAAGTTCATATACGCTCATGGGGAGTCGGGGGGAGTTAAGAATACAGAATCTCAACAAAATACTCATAAAACATATTGAAAGGAAAGAGGCAGACGAGAAAACTGAAATCAGCTGGGACGGTGTGTGTGGGGCATCAAGGCCCCTCCAAAAATTATATCATCAATTCTCTCCACCCACCACAGCACATCATATTACTACTGTGTGTTGTGTACTTGTACTGTATTGTATCATCCCTTGACTTAACACAATGGGTGCCAGAGGTTTATTAAAACAGTTTACGCTGAGTGCCAGAAATCTCACCATTTGCAACGATGCGCTGTTTAGAGCTGTAGACGCCGCGGCGAGCACACGCACGTAAACAATGCATGCATGGACGACGACGGCTGGTCCTGTCTAATGCCTGGAACAACATGTCTCACGCGAGTCACCGTTGCAGAGCAATCGCGCATTGAGAGATGCAGAGGTTTTTAGCAAGGAGATAGAATGGAAGCGGACGGGAGCCAGATTTTTTGCCACGGTGATCCGTCTGTCCCTTACTTCTTAGAGTGTTCATGGGTGATTCCAGAGCTGCGCTAGCCCCCCAAAAAAACAAAAAAAACCAAAAAGACTTAAAACACGGTTTGAACCGTGTTCGGCACCAAAGTGCTACTCTGTGAAAACACGGTTTGAACCGTGTTTGGCACCCGATGTGTTAAAAGCAAGACTACACCTCTCCTCAAGACTGCCACCCCGCAGTTCAACTGCACGGTCGGCTGACTTACAGTACAGTAAGAGTGTACATATTTGGTGTCAAGTCTGATTTTGTGCGGTTGTTGATGCGCACGCACGTGTGTGTGTGTGTGTGTGTGTGTGTGTGTGTGTGTGTGTGTGTGTGTGTGTGTGTGTGTGAGAGAGATGCCCTTTTCGTCTGATCGCACATTACTGTGGAACAGACTCATGTCAGAACGGCAAGCAGCGGCGCTGAGATCTGCACAAAGGCCAGCGTCAATCAAGTGGGCTATTCATCTGTCTGGGCCTGTAACCACCCCCCCACCCCACCACACACACACACACACACACACACACACACACCCACACACACACACACACACACACACACACACACACACACACACGCGCCATCATTCCTACCTCTTCTGTCTGTCTGTGAAGTTTCCACCCCTCCTTCCCACCTGTTTGGACTGACAGATAGATTAGGTATACTATACACCAGTGCTTGTCAACCTTTTTTAATATCAAGGACCCCCAGTTTGATCTCTGGGACCCCAATGTACATCGTAAAATCCTCAACGTTCATTGAACTCTCCGAAAAGGACCCGCAAGGGTTCCATTTGTACACTCTCGGAGTTACAAACATGCAAGGGTTCATTTCGTTCCTAGCCATTCATCATTTAGCTGGGGACCCTGTGGAACCCCCTCAAGGACACCTGAGGGAAACCAAACCCCATGATGAGAACCAGTGCTGGACGCGAACGGCCCTTTCCCACGGGATCGCTGTAACTTGGCAACGCCCTCTTGGCCTTGGAGCCGCATCTATCACCACGCCCCGACGAACGCGGAACTGCCAACGCTATTTATTTTTTAATCTTATCTAGAATGCGTCGCAAATTATTTAACGAGCGAGTCGCCGTGCCGAACGTTGCGAGTCACGTCCCGATAGGGACAGAATTGTAAATTACCCCCCAACCACCCCCCACCCCCAGGCAGTGTCCTCCTGGAATGTGGCAGAGTGACTAGGGGCGTTGCTAAGCGATCCGGTGGGAAAGAGCCGATCGCGTGCTGGACACACGGGTAGGAAAGAACACCTCCACATAGCATTTACACACCATCTTCATGCAGATTATATAGTTCAGACATTGGGGTCTTTATAGCGGAACAATTGCAGCCATGTGCAGTAGTGGTGGAGGATGCGGGATTTCAGCATATGATTAAAGTGAGCCTGTCCCCTATTGCCGACGTTTCAGCAACACCGTAAACAACTAATTATAGCTATGATCAGACATGACTAGGACACATGTTTGCTTTAAGAAAGCCTCTCATTTCTTTAAAAACATTATGGCTTTGAAACATTGGACTTAGATGCAAAACACGATAGACGATAGCAGTAGTTAATTGAAAAAAAACGCATAAAAAACGTATTGATAAATACCTCTTATTGACACGTCGGCTCGAAAAATACTGAGTCGTCCTTCTGACAATTGTCTTAGTAGTTGTCTCCAGTGTTTTCACATCACCTTTTGGTATCACCTCAGCTTGCTTGGGACCTCGATGGAGGTGACATTGTTGCGATGCGATGAGTTATGAGCTTAGTTGGCTGTTTCTAATATATGGTTAAGTGGTTAATCAGATTAATCCATTAGAATGTTTTCATGTCGATTCGTTGATATGTAATTAATACAAAATAATACATTAAGGAGGTTATAAAATATCGGTTTCGATATATTTTCCAATTGCCCAGCCCTAAGCAGAACCTTTCTGGCCTTCCCTTTAAACATCTTCATATTGGTTGGCCTCGCCTGCAGCCTACATTCCGCCTCCCACCACCCTGATTTAATGCTACTCTCTGATCGGTCTGCTAACTTGCAGTAAGAGTGTGTGTCAGCATTATTAGGTCAAGCATTCCTTGCTTTTTTCCGTTGATTCATGTATGGTGCTATTCACCTACAGGCAAGGTCACATAATAAAAGAGTTTCTCCCTCGGTTTGATGTCACCGGCTTTACACCGACGGTACAGTTGCGACGAGTTAATTACAGTAATGGTTTATTTTTTTTACAGTAAAGGGTTTTGAACTCTCCTCAAGTGGGACATAAGGGTAGTGTCACTGGTGCTGTTCTGTGGAGGGTCCTATTTAGGTATGGAATGTCTGAAATGTTGAACATTTATCTGATATTTGAAAAAATCTTGAAAAGTTTTTGAATTGGACCAATAGTCTGTAAGGTAAATCACAGCTGCTGAATCGGGCAGAAACCTTGTAACTCGTTTTATTTTCATCATAGAAGAGTGTCGCACAAAAGTAGTGAAAATAGCAGATCTACAAGTTCATCTATTTATTTAAAATGTTTTCAAAGTAATGATAAAAAAGGAACAATTGTGGACATACAAGGTTTCTGCCCGACAGCAACGGTGTATTTTTAAACTCTGGTTGGCTGCATATTTTGCTCATAATTCATGTTGGATGAGTCAGTGAGATACCTGCAGAATGAAAGGATGATCGACAATGTGCGTCCTGTAAAATAAATATAAAACAGTGCCTGGTGAGTAGTGGGAGAGATGGGTGCTAAATGTGGACATGGATTCAGGAAAAAGTGCTTAAGGATCGACGGTGCATGACAGTTTGAGAGAGAAGGTGACAGAGAGAGAGAGAGAGCGAAAGAAAGAAATAAGGCTAAGTATAGGAGAGAGAGACAAAAAAGTGGAAGAGATTGGTAGAGGCTGAGCAGAAAGAGATGGATGCAGAGAGGGATTGATGAAGAGGCGGAAAGACACGGACGAGAGTAGTTGAAGGCGAATAAGGGCGAGGAACAGAGAGACGGATAAAGAAAGGAAGAGAGAAATGGAAAGAGAGAGAGATGACTATACTAAGGGGGGTTAGAGAATTAAAAGACAAATAAAGGAGAAACTAGAAAATGTGCTCCTCGGAGCACAGGTCTCCGCCAGTACTGTTCCTGATTAATCCTGTCTTACCTATTTATATTACATATTGTCACGTGTCACTTGACCAATGTTAGCTTGGCTGATGGAAGCTCACTTCAAAAAATATAAATGATTTTTTGAAGTGACACACCTATTTATAGATTTCTATTTCGTCATGCATCTCGCTAGCCAATCAAAGCACACCCTTTCAACATATTGTCACGTGTCACGTGAAGCTTGACCAATGTTAGCTTGGTGGACACACGGAAGGACGGAGACGAAAACATACTCTCCACCTCTGGCGGAGACAATAATTTGTTTGGAGAGAGAGGGAGAGAAAGAATGGAAACAGAAAGGTAGATTTGGAGAGGGGTACTGGAACAAGGAGAAAGACAGGGCTGTGCACATGGCACGCACCTCACTGACATGCGAGCCTGGGATCAATACCATTTTCAGGTTTCTGATCTGGTTGGAGCGGAAATTACTTTACGTCATCAGGTGGCCGGAACCAACGACCGGGGTGTGTTTAGTTTGGTATAATCGTTTCGTTTCTTTTGGTATAATAACGGTTTGTTGTTATTTATTTGGGCATGTGTTTTCAAAGGATTTGAAAAAGATTTACATGCAAACCAATGTGCCTTTATATGGTAGTGTTTCCACTGTAATACAGTATACGTACAGTATATAATACAGCTGGTTTGTAGTTTGTACCACTCCTATTGCTGTTTCTACTCCATTTTATGCTCCAACTTTTTTGTTGTTTTTGTTCCACCAGGAGCATCATGGGAAATGATCTCAAAAGAAATATTGTCACAGTCCTTGCAAAATTGTGTAGTCTGTGACAAATTATTATCACAGATAAAGATCCTTGAAAGGTCTTTGGTGAGTCTGTGAAAATCTTCTAATGCGAGAGGGTGTCAGACTGTAGTCTTTTCCAAATCTGGTCAAAGTCTTGTAGTGTATGAGAGGCATTAAGCTGCACTCACACCAAAAGGGATTTTTATCGCTTTGTGTCACCTAGTCACCAAGCCGCTATTAACAAAGCCTAAAAGCACTCACACCAAACTTGTGGTTGCATCCAGCATAGGCGGGTGCACCATAAGTCCTTGGCACGGACAAGTTTGGGAACCCCCTGCACAGTTGTAGATCGGCTATTTTCAGCGAAGACTACGTTTGGTGTAGAGGGGGTGAAAAGAGTGGACCAAGTACAAAGCTGCCCCCAGTCAAGTTTAGTATAGAAGTTGTTAACAGGGATTTGATTGCGTACAGATAGGTGAAGGATATTTGTGCATGTAAGTTTGATTGAGTGTGCAATTCTTCTGTCAAACACATTACACACACACACACACACACACACACACACACACACACACACACACACACACACACACACACACACACACACACACAGCACTGCTCTTAGGATGTACACATGCAGTACTAGCTGGGCATTTCATATAAGTGTGCTGTCTAAGCACATGCCAGTGCAACCTAATACTTGTAAGTGTGTGTGTGTGTGTGTGTGTGTGTGTGTGTGTGTGTGTGTGTGTGTGTGTGTGTGTGTGTGTGTGTGTGTGTGTGTGTGTGTGTGTGTGTGTGTGTGTGTGTGTGTGTGTGTAATATTGGTGTTAAAGGCTGCGTTTCCCAGCGAGGTCTAAGCTGCAGTTTGCATGTCAATGACTTGGGAGCGCAGCTGCCCGATGGAGGGGTCACTGCTCCGGCTGGTCTTCTGGGCTCCTGTATGACAGGCCTGGCCCTGTGCTCCTCTCCACAGGGGCGAGGGGAGAGGAGAGGAGAGGGAAGGAGGGGTTGCTGGAGGGAAGGCAGCAGGGGACCGTCCTCATCACCAACCCGACCCGACCCAACACACCCCCCACACACTCCCCAAACCTCCCCCACACCCCCCCCCCCCCTCTCCTTCCTGCATCGACCTGACCTCTCTCCTCCGTGTGGCACCCCGACTAAGAAGGGGGTGGGTGGCTGGGGTCCCACACTCTTTGGCTCTCATCTGAAAAGGTTTCGTGTGTGTTGTTACATGTGTGCACGTTTTTCAAATTTGTTCAAAAGTTTTCACAATTCTTCCCAAAAAAATGCTGATCTGCAAAATCGCTGTGCGCCATAGATTAGCTATTTTCAAATAGCCTTCAGAACGTATAAAATAGGGTTGACGTGGTTGAACACATTTGTATGCTATGTTAACTCATTTTGCTGGCGACCCCCCCTGGAACCCCGTCAAGGACCCCTGGGGGTCCCTGGACCCCACTTTGAGAACCACTGCTATGGCAGACTTCAATGTAACCCCCCCTCCGACCAAAACCCCACATCCATCCCCTCCTCCCCCCTCCTCCTTCGGATCCCCCGCTCAAGTGTTCACTCCGCTTGCTGATACTGAGCCAGCGTCTCGCTTGGCCGAGGCGGCCAGGCGCATCGATTTCATGTTTTGGGCTGCCCGCATTGATTTTCATGCAGGTTCATGGATCACGCCGCTTCCTCTGTCTCCGCAGTTCAGTGGGAGGCGAGAAGAGAAGAAGAAGAGGAAGAAGAAGAAGAAGAAGGAAGAAAAAAATAAGAAATGGCCTCTGACAGTTCCTGAGCTGAGACACGCCCCTCCCTTCACTCATCATCCTCCATCGCTGCACCGCCTCCCACCGCTTTCCCCTGGGCCCCGCCCCCAAAACTACTTCCCCTGTTCCTTTCCACACACACATATATCTATATAGAGATGTGTGTGCCACACACACACACAGATACAGAGACCATGTTCCTTTCGACACCCATATATCTACAGAGATGGGTGTGCCACACACACACATTCACACACTACCCGTGTTCTTTTCGACACCAATATATCCAGAGAACGAACACACACACACACACACACACACACACACACACACACACACACACACACACACACACACACACACACACACACACACACACACACGCGCACCTATGTCCCTTTGATAGCCATATATCTACAGAGAGAGCAGTCAGAGCACACGCATGCACACACGCATGCACGCACACACACACACACACACACACAGCCACACCAGCATATGGCATACATACATCTCCAACACCCACACAAGCCCCGCCCCTTCCCACCCAGCCGTGGGCTGCACTCCTTTAACAATCCCTGTTGTTCGCTTTTACAAACACATGTAACCAGAGACAGACAGAGAGAGAGAGAGAGAGAGAGGTGAGCCCTTCTCCTCTGCTCTGCTCCTCTCCTCTCCTTCTCCACAGTGACCTGTAAAAGTGGCAGAAATGTCACACACTTCATTTGTGCGGCAGTAAAAAGCCCAGCTGCCTCGGGAGCCATCAGCCCTGCAGGGCCCGAGACGAGTAGCAGATGTAGCGCCATCGATCTGACAAGTTATTAAAGAGGAGCAGAGGCAGGGGGAGGCCATCAAGAGCATGACACTGACAAGCGGAAGGGCCAGCCCCCCCCCCCCCACACACACACACACCACATACACCTCCTCCGCTATTCTCTCTCTCTCTCTCTCTCTCTCTCCCTCTCTCTCTCTCTCTCTCTCTCTCTCTCTCTCTCCATAAAAATTCAGAGTGTTAATTTAAATCCAAGATTGTAAAGATCGACTCCGAAGGGTCCGAGAGCTGCCACTCTCTGAGTTGAATTAACACTCTGGTTTTTGCTTTCTCCCCCCCCTTCTCTCTCTCTCTCTCTCTCTCTCTCGATCTCAGTTTTTTTTCTTTTATAACTATTCCTCTGTAACTCGTCCCTCCAGGCACATGCAAAGATGGGGCCCAAGGGCTTGAGCCGCTGTCCTTTTACCCTCAAAGTGCCCTTTTTTTTTTGCTGGGATCAATTGTACTTATTTCAAATATAAAGAGGGAAATACATATTGTAGTAGTAGTATCCATGAAAGAAATATACCTTATCAATTTAAGAAGTACTCTCCCCCCACCCAATGTTTTTTTCTCAATCAATGTTGAATTTTCCAACATTCTGAATCCATCTTGACATGAAAAGCTTAGCAACAAAAGTAAACAAGGTGCCGTGCCGCACCTCGCCTCGTCTACACCCAGCAGGTTGAGAATGAACGAATATTGATGCAAAAGAACGTTCTACATACAAATAATAATGGGTCAGGAGTAGGAGAACAAATGATAATAGGGCTACTTTAGAAAAAAAAAGCTCAAACCAGAGCTTTTTTTTAATGCCGGCCTTACACCAACCGACTTTTCCCCCATTTCACTATCGCAGACACATTTCCCAATGTCGGAAGAAAATCCTGACATGTTGCAGCTCCTGTCAACTCAATCGTTTGGTGTACGGTGGTAGTCTGAGCTATCTTAAAGCGCAATGACACTAGAGGGTTGGGTTGTGTAGTTATCTTACCATGTTTATTCATTTATTTGTTCATTTATTTGGCAATGGGGAGAATGCACAATATTGCACCAGAAATGGTGAAGAGCTCATTTACATCTGGAAGGCCCTGACATGAAGAAGCATATACAAAAAACATTACAAAACTCCAAATATTAGTGAGATGTCTTCAAAAGTTGCTCTGTTGATTAAACATGGAATAATCCAAATACATCTCCCCAATGACTTACATTGCATATAGTGAAAGAAGTTGCAAAGTCACTCGTTTAGCACCTAAAGGAGCCGGGGGCAATTTCTGGATTCTGACAATGTATAACATTATGAAACCCGGTTCTGCCATTTATTTTAGTTTTTTAATAAAAATGTCAACTGTCTGTTGATTTGACTATTTGAACATACGGATCTGCAGATCCAGGAACAGGAGCAGCCTGTCTGTCTTCATATGATGCAATCTCCCTGCTCCCATTACGTAGGATCTCCCACGTAAGCGCATGGTAAAATCACTACAGGCAGTTACCTCTTATCTCCATATTCTAACTTTGTGTTTTTTTCGTAAATGAATGGCCTACTTGATCATACTACAGCGTCAGTCAAGGTATCAAAAATAGCAGATCAACAAGCGTGATTCGCGACACGTTTCGAGCTTGTTGATTTGCTATTTTTTGCAATTTTTGAATTTGAATCCTGAAAAGTAACAGTTTTGGACATATGAGGTTTCCACAGAACAGAGACGATATGACACCGGTGAACAACGAATCTCTTTATTATTTATGTGTACCTCTGTTCTGTCACAAAATAGGGACGTTTCCTAACATTCTGTGGATTCGATACAACGTGATCTGATTAGAAAGTCCGAAATGATGTTGAGTAGTGTACAGATAATTATGTACTCTAGCCTTGTTTCTAGCCTGTATTTTTGCAAATAGTGACCCTGCAAACTATAGTCTTTGCTAAATCTTAGTCTATGACAAATTGGGCCTCAATAAGCGTGGGTTTGCACAGATTTTATATTTTTAAGTGCGAATACGAGTGTTTCGACGTGCAGAGTCTGATTCATCATTATAATGTGTACTTATTTTTTTTTACGTCATCTACACTGAAAAAAAAGAATGCATAACTGTTATTAGAATGCTTTATTCTTCATGCAAAATCAATTACAATAGTGCCAAACCTCAAATAAAATGTGGCCAACATTTCTGATAACATAATAAAAGAAAATAAAAGTCTGTTAAATGATTTATTGCTTGGATACATATGGGCTTAGATGCATATAGACATGATGCAAATTCTAAGCGATTTATATATATTTTTTTGTTGGCACATTTATAGCTGAATATAGCCTTATTAGCCTATGGGCCCTATCGTGTGTCCCTTGGCACTATGCGCTATCCGTTAATTACACACCCTCTGCTTTTGTCTACCATGGAGATGTAGATCTGGATGAAATCTTTGTCCATTCCCATTCTCGATGTAGGATAGGATATGCTTTAGTCTCAGTGTCAGTGATCAATATAAACATATAAACCGATCCATATAATCTATTGGGTAGCGCGATAGCAGCATCCCAACATATCCTGGATTCTAATGTACTGTAGCATCATCTTTTTTTTTTCTTAGCTACCTCAGCAAAGGTGAGCAATTTTTCAGAAGAATAGGCTTATAAATATAATATCCTGCCATGCTTTATTTGCCTATCATTTGGGCCTGTGATGTTAAACTTTGTAACTTTTTTCTTTTCGTTTACACATGAGAGCAATATTTCATTCACGTTCAGTGGATCTATCGTGCGAGGGTCTTGCTTGCCAAATACACTGATCTACAAGTTGTCAAGGCATTGCGACGCGAAGCGTCGGAAGCTTGCAGATCTGTTCATTTTGATGGGTGACGTCGTTGAACTTGGTACTTCTCACTTCACGTTGGATGCGCCGGTTGCCTTTTATGGTGTTAAACGGCGCGTGGAACAACGCTAATGATCTACACATGAACGCGCTTTTGATTTACGCACAGGTGGGATTCATTATCTGATACACCTGCGATCCGCACAAATCAAGGCTTCCTTCCATGAATCGCACGTCAGTCTGTACTTAAAAAATATAGGCCACACTAAAATATGCACTAAAATATAGTAGGAAATTTACGAAGAGCTTCGTGAACGAGGCCCAATTGTCTTTAGATGTGAGATGTTGAAGTGTTTAAAACGTCTTTTCAAAGGTTTCGGGTTAGGGTATACAGTAGTGTGATAAGATGTGTCTGACGTTAGTCTTTTTGTAGTGTATGGTAGGCATTAGTGATAAAGAATGACATAAGCAGTGGTGCAAAGCAACTAAGTACTGTACTTAAGTACAATTTTGAGATACTTTTACTTTACTGTAGTATTTTCAATTGTCTATACTTTTACTTCTACTCCACTACATCTCAGAGGCAAATATTATACTTTTACGCCACTACAATTATTTGAAAACTTTAGCTACTAGTTACTTTGCAGGTATAAATTATTACATTATAAAACATACATTAACTATTAATCTACAAGCTCACAACGCGTAGCGATTGTGAGCTTGTAGATCTACTATTTTCAAACATTTTAGTACTTTTACTTTTGGTACTTTAAGTACATTTTGATACCAATACTTTTGTACTGTACGTAAATTTAGAATTCCGGACTTTTACTTGTACCAGAGTACTTCTACATTGCAGTATTGATATTTTTACTTAAGTAAAACATTTGAGTACTTTTTCCACCACTGGACATAGGCTAACCTCTTACCCAGATGCCAAAGGTGAAATATAAAAATTATCAATGTAATATCAATGTGTGCTCTATTCAACGGCCTTTCAAAAGTCTGTGGTTGGATGCAGTTCCCAGTTGAACAGTGTCTGTTCTCTTTCTGCTGTGTTTATCCTCTTCATAAATAGTGCAGCATGCTTGCAACTAGTTCTGCCTGAAGAGGATGATCAGTACTGCCCGTGGTAACCTTTAAGTATTCTGTAAACCATTTGTTCTCAAAGTGGGGTCCGGGGACCCCCAGGGGTACTTGAGGGGGTTCCAGGGGGTCCCCAGCTAAATGATGGGTAGGAACTAAATGGACCCTTATGGGTCTGTAACTCTGAGTGTGTAGAAATGGAACCAAATGGACCCTAACGGGTCCATTTGGTTCCATTTGTACACTCTCAGAGTTAAATTAACATTGATTTTACAATATGAATTGGGGTCCCAGGGATAGAAATGCCATTAAATGGGGGTCCGTAGCCTAATGCATGTCTAACTGGGGGTCCTTGAAATTAAAACGGTTGAGAATCACTGCTAGAGCTGTAAAAATCTTCTCTTATGGGGGTCCCTGGCATATATTTTTCAAATGGGGGTCCGCGGGCTAATAAGTGTCAATTTGGGGGTCCTTGACGTGAAAAAGTTTGAGAACCACTGCTGTAAACAGTGATAATTTTCTGGATCTCGTGCAATGGTCTCACAAGTTTACGCACCGTTTGTGCAGTGACAGTCATCGACCCAAAAAAAACCTCTTCGTCCTGACCGTGTCCCTGGGAGATTAATCTCCGTCCCAAATACATATTTTAATGTCCCCTGGATGATGGGCGGTGTTAGTCTCCAACGCTGCCATGCATGTTGTGTCATTCACGGGCGACGCCTTTAAGATTCCAAAGAGATTTGTGTTATGGCACACACACACGCACGCACGCCCCCAAACATAATGCACATACACTCGCATAGCTAGAGATTTGTGGAATTTAAACGTAGAAGACAGGCACCAGGTCAGCACAACTCTATGTTGACATTTTGGTCCAGTTAGGCTTTTTTAATTTGTATTTGAGATGTCATTAAACAGCGCAAAGGCCAGAAAGGAAAGGCTTAACAACTTTCACCTCTCGTGCAGGTGACACATAATTTAGCAGCAGATATCAAACATGTCATTGTAAACATAAGTTCCAGTGCAGCAGCAACGGAGCGCCTCTGCAGTCTTCATTTGATGACAGGCGGAAAGATGCTCATGTCTCCGGTAGGAGACTCAAAGTTGACACTTTGAGTCTCCTATAGGAGCCGCCACCGATCATCAAATTATTGGCTTAGGAATGCGACAAAAACTAAACAATCTCCATGAATTCAAGTCTCCATGGGGTGTGTAATCGATAGGAAAAAAGTCATTTTGGGGGTGAACTATCCCTTTAAACACAGAAAAAGTATTCCTGCATGGCTTGCGTCATCAGGACAGAGTTCTCTGACTGTCATGATCCAAGGAATCCAGGGGAAAATAAATGGTAGATTGTTACAAGCCAAGAATGTAAAGCAGCCTGGTATAGTTTTGAGGCCGATTTGAAAAATTTGAGGTGGAATGTTTTCCTTGACCTACTGGCAGTGCACATGAAAAGATTGACACCAATCGACCCAGTGGTTTCCCAAACCGACAGACAGACACACAAACGAGCCAAAACATAACCTCATGCCTCCTGGCCTTTCAGGCTGGCGGAGACATGTATATGTAGGCTATATATAACATTTCTTCTCCTTTCCACATGGCCCCCATGGCGCCCCCTGGCGGCCCCTCTTGGGGACGCAGCCCTCACTTTGAAAACCTGTGCTATAAGTCACCCAGTCAATACTCCCCCAGCTCTGGTACTGGTTAGTTGACCCAGCAGAGCCAGTGACTGAGCAAGATGATTGATTCTCTATAGAAGTCAGTCCCGTGGAAAAGGTCTCTGGATGCTGTATGGCATTTCAAGAAACGCCGCCCACAGCTCAGGGGTCCCGCGACTGCTACCGGGAGCCCTGAGGGGCCAGCGGGGGGCCCCCTCTGCCACAGTGGACCGTGGCCCGCGCACCCCTGGCCTCGTTAGAAGAGCGCAGGACCATGCTAATGATGGGGCTAGTCAGGCAGAGACACCTGAGCGCAGCAACACATTGTCACTGGCCCTCTACCCCCCATGCTCTGACTGAAAGACTGACATGACACGCTGTCAGGCGCTTCTCAGGATGTCAATATAAAAGAGAGCAGCTTGTATGCTGTCATTCACCCCGTGTGAGTCGGGCCAGGAATTAACCACCAGCCACCAGCCAAATGTACGCCTGTGGCTGGGAAGTTTATCTCTCTTACCAGCCAGTTTGGCAGGTTACCAACCATCATTTGGAGGTCCTATTCTATTTTAGAAAAAATCAATTTGGCTTTTAAAATAGTGGAAATGTTTTTCTAGGTAATGTTATAGTGTATGGCCTATAGACATGGCCTATAGATAATTAAGCTTGCTTTTTTCCCTCCTCATTAGCACAAACAACCTCTACACAAAAAATAAAATAGAATTTTTAATACAGTGCTTTGGTGGGAGTGAGTTGCTGGGTCTAAAGTGTGTGGAACTTCATGAATGTGAATCAGAGCATTGTTGAAAAAGAGCATGCAAGCTCAGCGAAACCCTCTGTGGATAAATAAAGGTTGGGGCGGAAAAGGTACCAGAATGTTTGTATTGCATAAAGTGCAGTAATGCTGAAAAGATAAGATAAAATGTATTGACCCCTGAGGCGGAAATGTGGTAATTTCAGCATCCAGTATGCATAAACAAGCAGCAATGGAAAGTAAATAAGGCTACTTAGGACATAAATACAATAGAACACAAATAATTTCCTATTTCAAACATTTTATACAATGTATTAATTAACCTTAACTGAATGTTCTAATGGGAATCGGCATGATGTTTTTTTCGTTTTTGTTTTTTTTAGGGAAAATCAAAACCCACAAGTGTATGCTATTTGTCATAGTCCTTGACTTACTGTACAAATCATTAACTTTTACATAAGCTAATATACATATGACTTTCATTGGACCTGTACTTTACACAGGACAAATCTTTAGTTATAAACTCAAATAAAAGATCATGCATTTACAGCAATGGTTCTCAACCAGTGGTCCGGGGACCACCAGTGGTCCTTGAGGGGGTTCCAGGTGGTGCCCAGCTAAATGATGGAGAATTGGTAACTAAATGGACCCTTATAGATATTTAACTCTTGAGAGCGTAAAATTCATTTTACGCTCTCAATAGTTAAATTATTGTTAAACATCTGCATTACTTAATTAAATAATAGTTATTTTGATCAATGTTTGCCTGTTATTATCTCTCCTATGGTACAAAATATTCGAAGTCTTGGGTCTGAGAGCATAAATCTCATCAAATAGTGGTTTGTGGCTCAAATGCCGAATAAATAATGGACCTTGATATGAAAAGGGTTGAAAACCACTGATTTACAGTGTTAACACAGTTCAGTCTTGTATTGTTGTGCTGTGCTCTGTTGCAGCCAGCCTCCTCAGATGGAGCCGGTCTGCTTGGTATTCAGACTGACGCCTCTGCCCACTGTGTCTGAAATTGCAGGAGCCGGGGCACCCTCCGGGTCAGAGCCGGGGTAAGGGGGTTTGCCAGAAGCGTTGCCCCCAGCAGACTGAGCCCTCACTGGGCACGGCTCTCTGATCTGCTCCCCCTCCCTCCCCTCCCCTTCCTCTCCGTGGCTGAGACAGTAACAGACTATTGATATTTCAGAAACACAGCTCTGTCTAGCCATGCTTTCTCCCTCTTCTGCCCCTATTCCGTCCCTTTTTGAAGTTGTATCGGGTTAATTTTTCAGAATACTTTTTTTTTGTTGGCGTGTGTAGGTATTTTTTTCTCTTGGACCGTTTCCCCCAGTCTGTTTTATGCCAGACAACAGATCTGTTGGGTTCAGGGTAGAGAGGAAGAGTGGAGACCAGATGCCTGCGGTTGTGTCCTTCAGCTTGACAGAGGAGAGTTTCTGAGCTACATGATCATGGTCAAGCCATGTCTGTCTGAGTGCCCCTTGGTGCCAGTGGGCATTGCACCACAGCCTGCTTAGTACCTTAGATGTCAAACCTTCCACGGGGGACGCGTCAGCCCCATGTTGGAATGCAGAAGTGTGGATGGAAGCCGAATATCACCCCCGCCCGCACCGCCCCCTGACAGCATATGAATATCTGACCCCTCTCTATACCGAGGATTAAATTATCCTCAATGTCCAAAAAGGACATTCCATAATGATGGCCATAACAATTACAGAAACCTTGGCAGCTCATCTCTCCTCCAGACCCAAATGAAGGGACCTTTATCCCATTCAAACCGGGAGAGCATCTGTGTCATTTTTAAATTTTAGCGTTGGCTATTAAAAAAAAAAAAAATATCTTGAAAGTGTGAGAACTACTGATTTTAGAAGGCATTTTGTAGAATCGGCCTCAGGTCTTAACGGGTTATTAGGGAGATCTGGGGGTCCTCCTTCACCCGGCTCCATGGTGCCACGCGGTAAAGGGCAGCATTGGAGGAGCCACACACTAAATGAGAGCCCTAATGAAGGCCACAAGCAGGCACAACTATATATAGACATAATGACCACAGTCGCTATACAGTTGAATTTGCAGTGGAGGAGGAGAGTCAGTGTGGCTCATTCCCTGTTTGTGTTTTCCCCCAGCCTGGCTGCGGTGCAGACTGTGTCGCAAGCATAATTGTTCCTTAGAGAACGAGCCATTTTTCATCAGATATATGCTGGTGGTGGGATAGTTAGAGCAGCATGCTTATCAGGGTGCTGAGGTCAGGGGCTACAGAGTGCTGCTGCATTGTGCTGCACTGGCGTGAGCAACGGAAACCCGTGTGTGTGTGTGTGTGTGTGTGTGTGTGTGTGTGTGTGTGTGTGTGTGTGTGTGTGTGTGTGTGTGTGTGTGTGTGTGTGTGTGTGTGTGTGTGTGTGTGTGTGTAAACCTTTATTGATCTGATTAGGTGTTGGAGAATGAAACACACGAGTAAAGCCTGCATGGTACATAATATGTTCCAGGCTTTACTCCTGGAAAAAGGAAAAGTTTTGGACATGAAGGTTTCCACCCAACAGCAACGATATTATCGATGCTGTTGGGTGGAAAACTTGTCCAAAACTTTTTCTTGTTTTATTATATTAAAGAAAAAAATTGAAAATAGCCTATCTACTGTACAAGCTGACCTGATCTGCTATTTTCACTACTGTTGTGTGACACTCTTGTATAACGAAGTAGAGCAAAAATGTACGACAAAACATAAACATTTGAAATATGGACATAAAAAGTTTCCGCCCGACAGCAATTATATGCAAGTACACAAACATGGGCAGCTATTTTTAAAATAAATACAATATTTAAGGTGTTTTTAAAACTTTAGTTATAGAGGGCAATTATAATGTATTAAGGCATATCAGACTTATTAGCCAGGGATCCTTTTAATGTACAAAAAACACAAAGATTTGGTGGCCCCCCTGTAGTAACTCTGAGGACCCCTTAGGGGTCTGTTAAATCTAGTAGGCTGCGGTTTCAAATGTAACTCTATGTGGATTTATTACCTCCACCGGTGCAAGATCACACACTGAGTATATTTACCAGGGACACGTGTTTGTGCTGGCTGGGCCAGGCATTGTCACTTGTGGTTGTGTACTTGCATGGAATAAGTTTCAGCCTTACGAACAAAACCAATATGTACAAACATAAAAATAAAAGGTAACAAAAATAAAATACTGACCTGATGGCCTAAATGTATGTTGTTTTTTTGCACTGGATCGCTGAATGAGTGAACATACAGTCTATCAAGTGTACAGTGAATATATGAATGTATTTACATACATCTATTGCTATATGTCTACCGCAGTGAATATATGAATGAATATGTTTACAAACATCTATCACGCCCATGTACCATGTACCACCAATAAGTATACTGGTGGATATATGCATGGTCAACAATGTATCAACACCGAGTATATAAATGAATGCACAGTCTATCAACAATGGATATAATAATGTAGATGTGTACTGTCTGAATAAGTGAGTATCTGGATGAATATATGTACAGTCTATCAACAGTCTATGAGTGAACATACTGTCTCTCAACAGTTTTATCCTTCACAAACACCTGCCATAGTTCTGCTACTGTATGTGCGTCCTAGTAGTCCATGTGAAAGCGCACCAGAGTCTATGCAGGAGTCACTATAGTCCAAAGTCAGTAACAGACAGTGCAGGTCTTAAAGGACTGTACATGCCTGTTTACTTATTTGTGGGCATACATACACTATGCATTTTGTTCTATAGCATGCCATGTGTTGACATGTCTTTTGTGTGTGTGTTTACTCATACTAGTACACACACACACACACACACACACACACACACACACACACACACACACACACACACACACACACACACACACACACACACACAGATACTATTGGGGTGAGACTGAGTATCCAGTCCAGGATGCCCACTCTGCAATATCACACACACACACACACACACACACACACACACACACACATGGATGCGAGCATGCACGTGTGCGCACGCACGCACACACACACACAGAGACTCACAGACACACAGAGTGAGTGAGGGTTTGTGAATTATCATGCGGGGCGGTGTCTGTGGTCTGCTCTATTATGCATGGAGCTCTGGGGAGCCAGGCCAGTGGAGTGTGAGAGGGAGGCCCAGGAGCGAGCCACGCTGTCGGACACATGTCAGCACAGTCACACCACCTCTCTGTGGACCTCCAGTGCACTGCCTCAAAACACACGCACACATACACATCCCTCACGCGTTACTTACTACACACACAGAAGCACACGCGCGCACAATGCTCAGTAGCCAGACAAATCTGTATACACACCCGCTCACCCGCGGCCTGTCAGACTAAAGTCAATGTGATCTGCACCATGTCTCGCACAGCCTGTGAATCATGCTTAATATCGTTGCTGTCGGGCTGGAACCTTGTACTGGATGTCCAGAGACTCCAGAGCTGTCGCTTTTCAGGAAATGGAAACAAGAACCTGTGTTCTCATAGTGGATCTATGTAGTTATTATTTGGTCAACAAGCTCTTGTTAATACTTTTCATTTATAATATTTAATATACAAACCCACAGACAGACTTAACCACTTTCACCTTAAAATATTTTCTTAAAATAGCAGATGTACAAGCTCACAAGGCGTCGTCTCGTTTTTTTTTCTTTTTAAAAAAAAATTGCAGATCTACAAGCTCTCAGCGCGTAGATCGTGTATTTCCAAATGGCCAATGTATACAGTATATATCATGTTTAAAGTGCTCATGTGGCCTATAGTCGCTTCTTTTTGGCTTGTTTTCCTATAGACCTGGTTGCTTATTTCTCTCACAAAATCAGGCAACACTGGACTGATGGCGTGGATGCTACGGTCCAGCTGTAGGGTGTCTCTACAGATGAGCCATGCACACTGCTTACACCTGGATGTCAGCATGCAGGTTTAATGGCATTAGTGTTAATTATGTGAAACACTCATTTGCTGTCGAGGCTCATTAGGATACAGGTACTAATTGGTTGGTAAAGGTGGAGCAGAGCAGGTTAAATTCAATGGTGAAATGAATAATTCTTTTGATGTTAAGTAGGATCTTCCATGCTGGTATTTTTTGGTTGTGTGTGTGTGTGTGTGTGTGTGTGTGTGTGTGTGTGTGTGTGTGTGTGTGTGTGTGTGTGTGTGTGTGTGTGTGTGTGTGTGTGTGTGTGTGTGTGTGTGTGTGTGTGTGTGTATGTTCATGCATGTGTGCAGGAGTGTGTAAATGCCATATTATGCAGATGCACTATGAATATATGTGTACTCTATGTATATCTCTCCATATGTATTTCACTTTCCCTTAATCTCTTCCTCACGCCTGACTGGATAATTACATGTGTAAGCAAGCATGCATGCGCATTGTGTGTGTGTGTGTGTGTGTGTGTGTGTGTGTGTGTGTGTGTGTGTGTGTGTGTGTGTGTGTGTGTGTGTGTGTGTGTGTGTGTGTGTGTGTGTGTGTGTGTGTGTGTGCGTGCGTGCGTGTGCGTGCGTGTGTGTTACTGTTTGTTTCTCTCTAGTCTGCAGCATATGTATTTCTCTCCCTCTCCTTTCTCCCGCCCTGACTGCATAATTACATGTGTGTGTATGCATGCATGCATGCATGTGTGCACTTTCACAATAGTCCACCCATACACAAACTATTGTTATTCCGTGCTCTGTTCAGGATTTGAGAGAGAAGACAGACTCCGGGGTCCGGTGAGAGGCATATGGAAATGGTTTGTTTACACTGCCTCCAAGCTCACGGTCTGTTCTTGGGCCGGGCTATGCGCGCAGGTAAAGCCGCGGCCTTCTTCCCAGCCACACAGTTGCCTCCACTCCCTGCAGCCAGTCTGGGCCCCAGGCCTGCCCTGCATGCCTGCTCCAGCCCTGTAGACAATGGACGTGTCCAGACATTGAAAGCCCGAGGTAAACTCAGGTTAATGAATATGAAATGGCGGGGAGGAAATCGGAGCGTGCCCAGCAATGGGCACGCTCGGGATTGTTGTTGATTTCTGGGTTTGGGGAAATGCTGAATGCAGCCGGTTGTGGTTGGCCTGTGCAAGTTGAATAGGCTTTTTATTTTACGGCGTGGCTCAGTAGTACGCTAGCAGTCTATAAGAGGGTCTGTCTGTGTGCAAACCCCTTTGGACTGATCAGCACCACATCTTTTATGTACGTTTGCCAGTAGGCTAACGTATTACCTCCATGTATTTTTCCCCTTTATTTTTGTATTTATTTTAAAATGGAAGTCAAAGGGATTCGGGATTGGGTTTAAATCTTGCACAAATATTCAGCTATATGTCATAGGCTGGTCACAATTCCGAAATCGTCATTTGAGCTTTTTTTAAAGGTCTGCTAAACAGACCAACGGCGTATATACAGCTGTTATGTGTTTTGGAATTTAACATTGAAAGTGCCACCCCGTTGCCCTGGCAACCGGGGTGGCACTTCATTGACTTAATAGCAACATGGCCGCCGTGTGAATATGGTCTATTGGCCAGTACAATCACTTTGATTGCCAGTTGTGCCAAACGCTCACCATTCATTGAAAAACAAACAGTAGTGATCGTAGAATGTAAAAAAAAGAATGGACAGTGTTACGCCAATAGACTCTACAGACCGTAAATGAAGCCTATTTTTCAGCAATTTCAAATCTGTCATCTTTCTATATTGCGTCATATCGTGTCATATCCTAAGCAACCGGAAATGAATGCTATTGGTTGGGACCAGAGCGGGGGTGGGGAATGAATGCTATTGGTTGTTTAGCTTGTCAATCAAAGCATCACAAGGTAACCACGCCCATCATGGTGATTGAAAGAAGACTTTAAACTAGCAACTGAAAGCATATAGTATTTATGACAATGTTTATTAAGGTAATAAAACCTAATCTAAATTTTGGCAAAAACCCACCCACTTGCATTGAGAGTTATTTCTTCTAACACCAACAGGGGTAAAACAGCAAAACTACAGGCCATTCCTATGAACTGTCACTTCCTATTTAGACTCAATTTCAAAGTCGGATGCTGGGCTCCGGCCCTTGGTAGCGATATGCTTATGGGCTCCACTATATGGGGGCTGCTGGGGAAACTGGACGACAGGGGCAATTCTGCAAATAGACCCCATGGCCAGTCATTTGGGATCAATATAAGTAGGAAAAAAAGGTTATATGTTATTTTAGTCAGGAAGTTAACGGGACTATGAAACGTTGTTTCGAACAAATCTATTGTGTATACAAAATTTTGCCTTTTTACACAATTTAACACGGGGGGATTTTGCAGTGTATGCAGACGACATTGTGCATGCTGTGCTGTCGTTGACATGCTCTGTCACTCTCTCTTCCATTCTATACTGTACTTGCTGCTGTAGTGTGTGATTTTGTGCGTGAATGTGTGTCTGTACAGTATGTGAACGCATGTGTGTTGTTTTTGTCTCAGTGAGCTATACTGTCTTTGTGTCAGTCCCTCTCTCCTGCTCTCTCTCTTGCTCTCTCTGCCTGCCTGCCTGTCTGTGTGTGTGTGTGTGTGTGTGTGTGTGTGTGTGTGTGTGTGTGTGTGTGTGTGTGTGTGTGTGTGTGTGTGTGTGTGTGTGTGTGTGTGTGTTCTTGTCTGTATATTTTTTGAGTGTGTTCTGTTTGTGTGCTTCTTGGTGTTAACGGGCTGTCAGATGAGGTGTGTGCGCGTGTGTGTGTGTGTGTGAGTGTGCGAACAAGTTGAAGGATGAGTCGCTTGTGTCAGTGTGTTCTGTAGTTGGTGGTTGAGGTGTGTGTGTGTGTGTGTGTGTGTGTGTGTGTGTGTGTGTGTGTGTGTGTGTGTGTGTGTGTGAGTGAGCAGGTTGGCGGATGAGGTCCCAGGGGGCTGGATTAGCCCCTCTGCACGCCCCAGGCCAGAGCAGCTCTGGAGGGATTACCGGGAGACCTGCACCCTGGCTGGATTAGACTGCTGGGTCTCATTTCCATCTCCTTATTTACCTCAGTCCACCAGAGGAAACGCTCAGCTGCACAAAAAGATGCTAATTGATGCTGCGGAAGCCATGGAGAGGTGCAAACATTCACTTCTTTCTCTCCTGTTTTTTTTTTTTTGCCTTTCTTTTTTTTTGGTTTGCCAGCGGATCCGTGGAGCTGTTGTGCGCTGTGGAAGTGTGATCTGTGTGTCTTCGTGTGTGTCTTCTGCACGCTTTGACGGCGCCTGTTCCCGTGTGTTGTGTGTGTGTGTGTGTGTGTGTGTGTGTTTGTATTACTATACTTACGAGGACCAAGTATAGTAGAATTGGAAGAAAAATACATTGTGAGGACCGTTTTCCTGGGCCTCACAAGACAAATGGTTGTTTTATAGTTAAAAAAAACATTTTTTAGAGATATGTTTACAATTAGAAAAACATTCAGGTCAGGATTAGACACTTAAGTGTCTTAGAGGTTAGGTTTAGGTATTGAAATTAGAGTTCAACATGATTTATACTTAGTTGCGCGCCAGTGTCATGCACCGAAAAACAGCCGATCTATAAGCTCACAACGCGTCGCAGCGCGACGCGTTGTGGGCTTGTAGATCTGCTGTTTTTCGGCTTTAGGCTTACGGTTAAAAATGGCAATTATTCTTTTTAAATGGCATTCATAACATGGTTGTCCTAAAGTGTTGATGTCCTCACAAGTATAGTAATACAAATGTGTGTGTGTGTGTGTGTGTGTGTGTGTGTGTGTGTGTGTGTGTGTGTGTGTGTGTGTGTGTGTGTGTGTGTGTGTCTGTGCGCGCGCGTGTCTGTGAGAGAGCACAAGCGAGCGTACCTTCATGTGTGTGCCTGAGCGTGTCGGGGGGCCGCCTCCATGCAGAGGGGGGGACCGCCTCCATGCAGAGGTGCTCATTACTCGGCGGGGTCGCGTACAGACACGGCCGCAGAGCGCCGGGGACAGTCGGCAGACCTATTCCGCAGCTCTTTAACGAGCTAGTGATGGGGAGAACGGGCGCGGTTGCCAGGGCGACCGGGGTGAACTCCAACCCTGGAGGTTGGCAACCTGTATATATTAGGATCACAGGAGTATGCAAATTGCCCCCGCAAGCCCGTCCCCGTCCCCGTCCTCCCCCCTCCCTTCTCTTCCGGCAGTGTCCTTCTTGTTCCGTCCTGGACTTGACATGTGTGCTAACATCGCCCTTGCTCTGAAGGGCGGGGAGGGAGTGAGCCGATGGCGCCCGCCGGGCCACCGGTGACAGGTGCTCGACGGCGGCCAGGAAGTTGCATTAGTGATCGCTGACAGGGGGGCTCAGACGCGCCGTCCACTGCCAACGCACGACCTGTGACCTCACAGAACGCAAGTTGAAGGAGAGTGAATCATTAGTGGGTGAATGTTATATTGTGTGCGATTCCAGCGTCTTCGTGATCCGTGCAATTCTGTGAAGAAACATTGTGTAAATGGAATGTTGACCACTTTCAACTTGGCGTCCCGTCCGTATTTGGCATGTCATTATAGGCGAAAAGTGACAAACATTATCAAAATATAAAGTAGCCGGGGATCTACAAGCTCACAACACGCCATGTCACAATGTGTTGTGCTATTTTCGCTATTGGTCGTACAATGAAGTAGTATATACTGTAAGGCTTAAGTGGTTAAAATGGAGAAATGGTAAATGGAATGGAATGCACCCTTACTCTCAGAATTTAATTGCAGTATCACCCAGGATTTCACAGCGTGGTGATTGGAGCCTGGGAAGATTTTCTGTGATTCATTTATTTTATTTATAGTTTTTTTCCCGGTGACTGCGCACAGGGAGATTTTTTTTACCGCGTTTGTCTATGCATCTTTCTCGGTTATTTGCATTCCTTTGCAGATGGTTTCCAGCTATCTTTATCGCATTCTGCTGAGAGAGATTAAAGGCTTTTATTTTTCCTTTGTAAAGAACGAGACTTGATTAAATTTGTTCTCATGCGCTAATAGACGCGCTCAGCGTGTTGCGTACCATTGCCAGGCCACAGCCACAGAGGAGTTGCAATGAACTGTGTTTTATATGTATACCCCCGTGCTTTTTATCTCATGTCAAACAATATGTAAAAGAACACAAGCCCGTCCTTAATGAGCCAACAAATACCAAATGTGTGATAATACAGTACATATTTCTGAGAAATCTGTTTATAAACTGTAGTTTCAAGTCCTGTGTGTGTGCGTGTGCGTGTGTGTTGGGGGATAGTATCGTAACTGCAAGTTTGTTGCCATTTTCATTTCTTGATATAGTGTACAGAAGATACCTTCTCATACGTAACTAATAAAACAACACAACACAATTGAGAATGAATTAGCATACAGTAACATAAACATTTCTTCCCGTTTCGCCCCTGCTGTTTAGTTGCTTTCTCTACATCTATTCTTTCTTCAAAATAATGCCATACTTGGGGAAACACGGTTTATTCTGTTAAAAAGGACTGAGCTGTATCTCCGGATGCAGTAGATCAGTGTTTCTCAAAGTGGGGTACCAGGGGGTCCCCAGAAAAATGTGTTAATATAGCGTCACAATCATTTTAACCACTATACTTTGGCTATTTAAAAATAGCAGATATACAAGCTCATGAGCTTTTAGATCTGCTATTTTTGAAAAATAGTAAAGATTTGTGCAAATCTTTGAATATATATATATTTTAAAGTGAACATTTTTAACTCCAATCTTTGCTTCTGGAGGTCCCCCTGCCATGAAATATTTTTGAGATGGGGGTGTCCGCGGCCAAATACATATCAATTTGGAGGTCCTTGGCATGAAATGGTTTGAGAAACACTGCAGTAGATCTCGCTAAGATGAACGTTCTGTCCTCCAAACCTATAATATGTGACATCAGTGCATGCACCCAACCCTCTATGAGGGCACCGTAGACAGTAGACACAGGGTCAGAAGTTCAGCTGCATTAGGGTCAGCTGTACTAGGCCAGTTATTTTTATAGCGTGGCTCTGTATATAAGGGGGTCTGTCTGTCTGTCTGTCTGTCTGTCTGTCTGTCTGTCAGAAGATAACCTCACAAACTGCTGGACCGAAATGTCTTGTGCACTTTGCCAGTAGTCCACGGAAGTACCACCACTAATGTTTTTCACTTATGTTTTATACTTATTAACTACTTTAATTTGAACTACATGAGGTTAGACATAAGGTGCATGGTCCAGAGCTCTGCAGTGTTGCTGGCTCCACTGTCATGCCACGGTATATAGCAGTGGTGGAAGAAGTACTGACATCTTTTACTTAAGTAAAAGTAGGCTCATCAATACCACAATGTAGAAATACTCTGTTTCAAGTAAAAGTCTGGTGTTCAAAATGTACTTGAGCAAGAGTACAAAAGTATTGGCAAATAGTGGAGTAGAAGTAAAAGTATTGATAATTGGATATACTCTAGTAAAGTAAAAATAAATACCTCAAAACTGTAATTAAGGACAGTACTTGAGTACATGTACTTAGTTACTTTCCACCACTGCAGTACAGTGGGCTCGGCCATCAGTTCCGGATGCCTGACACACAGTGCCCAGGCAGCCTCATCCGCTTCTCTCTCTGACCGTGACCCACGGGAGGCCCCTGTAGAGCTCCACGCTCACATCCAGAATGTTAATTTGACTCTAGAAGTGTAATATCGGAGGCACTCGGGTGGTGCAGTGGTAAAGTGCCTGCCCACCACCACGGAGGTTGTGGGTTCAAATCCACCGCGGTGCAACCGGCTTTGTCGGGCGTCCATGCAAACACAATTGGCCCGTGTACAGGGGGGAGGGTGATATTTGTCACTGTATGTACAGTACTCCTATGGGCTCTACAGTATGTTCCCCACGGTTGGGGCTCCTCGCTGGCAGGTGAGTCAGTAGGATACAACAGCAGTGGCAACACAGAAGTGTGTGTGGAGGAATTAATTGGCATAATGACATAACCCATTAAGACCTGGAACTGTGTCATTTTTAGATTTGAGCTAAAAAGCATTATTTTACACTTTGGGCTATTCAAAAATAGCAGATATACAAGCTCATAGCGTGGCACCGAGTGCCACGCTACGAGCTTGTACATCTGCTATTTTAAAAAAATCGTGAAAATGTGTGCAAATCTTTGAATATATATATTTTTAAAGCGAACATTTTTAACTCAAATCTTTGCTTCTGGTGGTCCCTGGAACAAAATATTTTGATGGGGGTCCGCGGCCAAATACATATTATTTTGGGGGTCCTTGACATGAAAAAGTTTGAGCACCACTGATATAGAAACATACGTTTTTCAGAAAACTGTTTTTACGAGACATGTAGAATCGGCTTCAGGTCTTGGGGAGAAAAGGGGGGTAAAAACATTATTGGCTACTATAAATTTTAAAAAAAGAAAAAAAAGTGTAAAATGATACCCATTCGAGTGGGTGCCTTTTCAACACTTTCAGAGTTACATTACATAACACTCAGGACACATCTACCGGTACACAAAATGTGTAGATTTGGACAATGCTGCTTGTTGCCATGTTCTCATGTTCTGCAATGTAACTTATGCCATTGAGCTTATAGAGCCTGCTCAGGGGATAAATTGAATCATGACCTGCAGGTCAAAATTCATGTCAGATCCTGTGTCTATAGGTGAGACATGACCTTTTTGGCACGATCCAAATGTCTCAATAGAAGAGCAGGGAGACCAAATACAACCACCCCAACTGTATAAGTTATATTGTATTAACATACTCTACCATACAGATTGGACAACATTTCATTTTATTAATTAAAAGGAAGTTACATACTGTAGTGCCACTTTAAATGAACACTCCGGATTGTACTGTGCATATATCCACTGATAACACACAATGAAGATAAGCTCCTCCTCCAGGCACTGCACTAGCCTTTCTGCAGGAAGCATCAGATTTGCTGTCAGGACTTTGTCCGCTTACCTCTCTGGAAGTCGGACTAAGTAAGAGTTTAATTCTGTTAACAGAAAGCGCTCTCTCTCTCTCTCTCTCTCTCTCTCTCTCTCTCTCTCTCTCTCTCTCGCTCTCTCTCACGTTCTCTCCCTCCACACACACACACACACTCAATGGGTGTGATTTATGTGCTGACAGGCTACGGAGTCTTGGTGTGTTCCGTGTGCATTGGAAGACGTATCACTGCTGGGAGCTAAATATAAAATCAATGCTTGCGAGGCTGGTCGGTTGGTTAGGGAGAACGGCCGCTCGGCTGGAGTTTAACAGCGTTTTAACTCTCCACTGACTGAGGCTGAGGGAACTGCTATTGATTCCACTTTCCCCCCTATCGCCCCCTGTTCTCTTTTAATAAATCAGTTTGGTGTGTGTGTGTGTGTGTGTGTGTGTGTGTGTACACACTTAATTGTTTGTTGTGTGAATGTGTGCGTGTGTGGGCATACTGTACGGTATGGTTCAGTCTGTAACTGTGTGTAATGAGTGTGTGTGTGTGTGTGTGTGTGTGTGTGTGTGTGGTAGTATACTGTACCTACACATCTATGTCATACAGTACAGTGGGTCAGTCTGTCTGTCTGTATGTAATAAGTGTGTGTGTGTGTGTGTGTGTGTGTGTGGGGTAAATAGTAGATCTCAGGCCTCTATGCTGTTTCTGTTTTCATGGTGCCCTTTGGGCAGTGGTACTGTGGGACCAACGCAACGATGCTAGTTGGGAATGCATGTACTTGTTGTCAGAGTACACTAACCAGTGTTGTACACATTAAACATTGATGACGTTCATTTGCTATACATCAGATAATTTCTCATCATAGAGGAAGATATTGTATCATATTTTAGGGGGGCAGGGGGCTGAATTCGGCATTTACATCGTCCCTCATTGCGGTTGCACCACGGTCAGAGAATAAACAGCGTGTACTGTAGCATCTCACATATTTATGCATTAAGCTACAGCAAACACAACCAGATAGCAATTCATTAATGGAGAGAGATAGTACACGAAATGACAAAATGTCCGAGACATAATTATGTCAAAGCACGTCGTACATTGATGAAAATAAACAGCAGCCATGTAGGAGTGGGTGGAGTCTATGGTCTGAATCCAGGCAAGTGATTTATACGATTCCAGAGCCATTGAGATAGAAGAGGTGCGCCACTTAGGGGTCAAAAATGCTACGTTTGTAGGCTGATGGAGTGAATATAGATGGGGCTTTTTATCTCAATGGCTCTGGTCGTCCTACTGGCCAAATATTGGGACAAAAATCATGAATTAATGTAAACTGAAAAGTAGCCGGTTCAAAGGCCAGACCCATCACCGAATTTTGTAGCAAGTTTAGAGGCGATTGGAAAACCTGCGTACTTGGGGAAGCGTTCTGGACACACACTCAAAATACACCCTTTCCTAATTGTAGTATAAATATATAGAGATACAGGATGTCTATATTTGGAGTTCTAATGTGCACGCTGCCACTTGTATTGGTGCAGCGGCACCAACGTGACGCAAAGCTCGGCCAATCCGTGAAGCCGATGGGTTGGGTTGGCCAAACAGGGTTTCTGCAATTTATAGATACCGGTAGAGAGATACCTTGCTTTATTCTGGCCCTTAATCTGCTGTTTTTTGTATAATTTGTGTAAAGCAATTCAATTGCTTTACACACACTTTTCAAAAACAAATGTAAATTTATTTTTGAAATGTTTTGAAAAGTGTTTTTTAAATAAAATATATTTAATGTAATACTAACTCAGATTCCATCACAGCAAACTGAAGATGATGGGCAATGTTGATGATAATTTGATTTAAACGAATATATACATGTAAAATCTTGTATCGTATCGTTATCCCGCCCAATATGAGTGTGGGACCAGCTTGACCCCTGAACCTTCGTGGTGCTCGATGTAGTTGCGCGCCGGTGTTGATAACTGGAAATAGCAGTTCTGCTTTATGACACGTTAGATAAGCTTAGATCAGCTATATCAGTATATTCCGCGTTGACATGGCGTGCAACCAGGCATAGGTGCCACGCTGTAAAAATGTACTCTCTGCAAAGGAATGAAAATGAGAAAGAAAGCTGCATAGACAAATGTTGATAATAATCTCCCTCCACTCAATGACCAAAAAAACAACATACAAATAAATCACACACAATTTCCCACGGCTCTAATCCCAGCACAGTAAAACGCTCAGTGTGAATTTAACTCTAGAGTGTAAAGAAACCACTCTCAGGGTTATAAAGAAATACAGTAACACTCAGGATTGTATGTGCTTTTCCTAAAACTAACTACAGTATATCATACAAGACCACACAACCCTCGCCATGCTTCTCTCTGAACAATTCCAAGTCCTGCATAGCCTCAGCTTGGTAATGAATGCAAAACTATTCAGTAAAGTTTTACCAGTCCCTGGCCTCGATTTTTATTGAGACCAGTGTCACGCTACAGGAAGATGTATGGCCCAAAATACGCAATATCACCAGCTCCAAACATAATCGTATATTTCATATTTCCTCTGTCAAACAAAGACCAACCACTCATGTGACCGTTCCCCTGTCTCCATCGCGAGTTTACACACAAACTAACAAATCATTGCTGTCGGGCAGAAACCTTGTATCTCCATATTTCAACATATGTTTGTTTTTTTGTAAATTAATGCTGTGCTTTGTCGTAAGAGTGTCGCGCAAAATATCAAAAATATCCGATATATAAGCTCACAAGCTTATAGATCTATAAGATCTACAAGCTCTGAGCTATTTTAGATTTTTTTTTTTTGCAACTGAAAGTGAAGGAGGTTATTATTGTGTCTGTGGGTTTTATAAATATTGAACAAATGCTAATTATTAACGTGGGCTTGTGTGGCTAAATAATAACAACATTAGATCTATTGGAACACAGGTTCTTTCTTCCATTTCCCTTAAAGCAACGGTTTTGGACATACGTACAAGGTTTCCACCCTAGCAGTGATGAAATCATGAATGAGAAGAATGTCTCTGGAGATCTCAGAACATCTCCCATGATGTTCACACCCGTATGTCTGTCTGTGTGTTTGCGCGTGTGTGTGTGTGTGTGCGTGCACGTGTGCATGTGTGTGTGCGTACTGATGTCAACACACACAGTGATTTCTCCTCACCGAAGGTCTGCTCTCTCCCGCAGAAGAAGGCTGAGGAGGAAGTGTCGAGGAGTATAAGATCAAAGAAAGGGATTATGGGTTCCGATGACTTCTGCTGGCACGCCCGGGCCCCGAGTGGAGCATTTGAAGCTCGGTACAGCGAGCCTGTACACAGCACAGGAACAGGCTCCCTCTGAATAGATTTGTGTTCCAGGCTTTAACAAGTCGTGGATTTGCCTCGTAGCATATGGAGTCTTGGCGCCGTTCAGTAGCAGCGGTCTGTCGTCACCAGATGTAAAATTGGCACAGAGCACGCGTAGCCTCGGTTATGGAGCGTGTTCTGGAACCGGGTGGCTCTGCACCTGTTAATTTATACTTTGTTGTTACGGTGCAGTTGCACACAGAAAATACTTGATCTACAAGCTCACAACGCGTCGCACTGCGACGCGTTGTGAGCTTGTAGATCGAGTATTTTCCCGGTTTCTAATCCATCGTCCGACAAAGGTTTTATGCACAGCAAACACATGCAAAAATGTGTGAATCATACAGACATACAGTACACGTACAAGAAAAGTACGATTCAAGGCAGATTGCGACTGATGAGTTAAACAGCCACACAAAATAATATTTACCACACAGCAACATCGAGAGAGTTAATTCAACTCAGACAGTGTTAAAATTGGCCCGAAAGACTGGATTTTTACTGTGCAAAGAGCTTGATAGACGGAGGGGAAGAGAGAGGAGAAGACAGACAGAGAGGGACAAAACTTTTACCTGTTACATCATATCAACACTTTCCAAGCACACAAAGATGTGTTTTTGGGGCGTGTTTTGACAGTAGTGAAACATTTCCAAGTTAGGTGTCCTTAGATAAATAAACGTGTCTTTGTGTGCCCTCTCACCCCAGGCACAGCCCTCCCTGACTGGCATTCCCTGATCACCCTAATGAGGCTCGGGCACAAAACAGGTCGGGTCAGAGGGCACAGCCATTATCTCGTGTCTCCCCATTAAAATCACCTCCAGCGGCCATCTCCCATGCAATCAAACCACCACCCTCAATTAGCGGGTAGAAATTATGCAGATATCGTACACACACACACACACACCCACCGCAGATCCGACAATGCTAAACACGCAGGCTCGTAATAAAGCTGGCAATATAAAGTGTGGGAGGGAGGGAGGGGGGCTGAGGGGACTGGTTTGTGTGTGTGTGTGTGTGTGCGTGCGTGTTGGGGGGCAGTCTTGACCAGGGGGCAGTGAGTGATTAGTAGCATCAACCTATCTATCGTTACGGCGGTGATGTTGTTTGGGTGTGGGGTGGGCCGGAGTGGGTGGGGTGGAGGGCACGGAGTGACAGGGGTAATTACTTAGGGGAGGTCAGCCTGGGGTGACGAGGGTGGGGGTGACATGACTTCTGAGGGACACGCCACCCCCCCTACACCCCCCCGCCCCCCCCCCAACACTCGCTTGTGTCACCGACAGCGACCCCCCGAATGCCCCCCCCCCCCCCCCCCCCCGCGCGCCACCCTGCTCTGCTACAGCAAAGGTCGCTGTACGTACAGTATACTGTAATGATGCCACAATAAGCTCAGACACATACATACACATACATACATACACGCGCCCTCACCCATGAACCTTGTGCCGCTGCACTTTACACCTGTGCACAAAGCTGGAGGTTATCATATGCATGAAAGGAAATGGGTGCACGCACACACACGGACACGCACACGCACAACCACAGCAGTGCACCTGAAACCTACAATTTCCCTATACTACATACTGTACATACGCGCACGCACGTGCACACACACACACACACACACAATCACACATTAACACACAGGAGTGCACCTGCAAACTCCCTTACGTACATACACACTAGAGTGCATGTGTACACACACACACGCACACACACACCGACACACACACACACACACACGCACACACACACACACACACACACACACACACACACACATATAGAGCCTGAGGGGAAGTGACAGACCCACCAGGAAGCGTTCCGGAGACTGCTGTGAGTAGAGGAGTGTAGAGAAGCTCCCTCCACAGATCAGCACCACAAAGGGCTCTCTCTCTCTCTCTGCCAGTGGTTTACTGCCTCTGTTCATTTGACTGTCACCACAGGCTCCCTCTTTACTGCTCCCCTCACTTAGAGGAAGCAATGCTAGAGAGAGAGAGAAAGAGAGGGAGAGAGGGAGAGAGATGGAGAGAAAGAGGAAGTGAGACACTCTAATACCTAAAGAGGAGATTGGTTCTGAAGTCTGTGCCCCCCCCCTCCACACACACACACACACACACACACACACACACACACACACACACACACACACACACACACACACACACACACACACACACACACACACACACACACACACACACACACACACACACATTTCCCCATACTCTCTTCCTCCCGGGGGCTAAGCTATTGATTGTTGCTGCGCAATGTTGCTTCCTTCAGAGATCCCCGTCAAGCCTTGTTATGGCGGCACCCTTCCTTCCCGGGCCACAGCTTTGGCAGGTATACCTCCACGTAGTAATGCATGCTGGGATTTCGCGAGGCCCTCCGCGGGTTCATCGGAATCCCTCAGAGGGTTCATCAGATCACAGGCGGTGATTGATTTGTTTCTTTTTAAGGCAGGAAGTGAGTTGGACTCCACATGAGCAAGCTTTTTTTTTTCCATCGTTAGAATGACGAGGAGGAACAGAGTTCTTTCTCTCTCTCCCCCAACCCTGCCCCCCCCCCCTTCAGCCGTTGCTGCCTGCGTATGTATTGTTGAGATCACTATTACAGCTTATGCTACACTATTCTACCACTGTTCCCACAGACAGCCGAGGCTTGGCTATGTTGTAGGGATCTCGTGAATAGTTAATCTCGGTAAATATTTCATGTGTTTGTGTTTGCTTGCTCCCACCCTGCTCTGACTCGGCCGCCATACCCGAACTTCACCTCCTTAATAAATGGGCCGGGCAAAGACTGTCAAGCTGGACGACAGTCGCGTGCCGAAAGCGGCCGATCTACGAGCGTGTAGATCTGCTGTGTTTGGGCACGTGACTGACCTACAAATTAAGCACGTCCCAAATTTCACCTCTTGGACTTCCCCTCTATAGCCAGCGAGTTCAATGGGAAGGGGACCAAAACGTTGCCCTCTCATACCCCTCATCCATCCATCCTCCCCTCCTCTCTCCCTCCTTCGCTCTCTGCCCCCCACCCCCCCCCCCTCTCTGGCCATTAACTTCAATTAACGTGACGGTTCATCAGCAGTGGAGGACTCTGTTGTCATGAGGCCGTTGCCCAGTACTTATCTGATTACTCTTAATGGGAGAAAATACGATAAACAAATTCAATTATCTCTGACCTATTTTCAATGGGTGGTGTGGTAGGGGGGAGGGGGGGATGCAAGATTATTATTCATGTCATTTCTGAAGTATGAATATGAAGAGGCCTAATTACCTTGGTGTCATGTTACGGACGGACGGGGGTATGTAAATATATATTCCATTTTCATAGTGATGAAGTACTGTCTGCGAGTGTAGGCACGAGTGCAAGAGTGAGTGATACCAAAAACGAACACCCCCTGTTGTGTCCTCAGCGCCCATCAATTCTTCACTGAGCACAGCCCCTCATCCTCAGCCTTATTGACGATGCGAGTGCCGGGCCGAGTGCCGCTCGCTTGCAAACTCCTCCAGCAAGCACAAGCACGGAAATGATGAAGACAGATGGTTATAGATTTAATTAAATCCAGAGCTGACTACATGAAGATTGAGGGAGGTAATTGAAGATGAATGCCCACAATGGCAAACTCTGACTCCTCCTCGTTGAAAGCCTCTGCACAACCATAAGCTGTGCACTACAAAAAAAAATACATTCTTATCAAATGACTGAATAACCATTAATAACAATAATAGTAATAATGATGATGATGATGATAATATTAATAATGAAATGGTATAAGCAGGCTACAGAAATCATGCTTGGCCCTCAGCACTTGGGTAAACCTGGGAATTACTGTGGTGAAAGAGCTATTAACAGGTGTAAATGTAAGTGTAGTCAAAATGTAGTCAACAGTATATTAGCAGGTATACTGTAAATGTAATCCAATATATATGATATACAGCCATCTAGATTCACTTCTTCAAGACCCATGATAAACACGCATCCATTCGGTCAGGTGGAAACCTTGTCCATGTCCAAAACTTGTTACTTTTCAGGGTTCAAATTCAAAAACAGCAAAAGTAGTATAGGGCGTTAATTTACACAAAAAGTGTAAAGCACACTAAGCACACTTTAACCATTATCTTATACTTTGGCAAAAAAAATGCGGATATACAAGCTTGTAGATCACCTTTTTTAAAGCGAACATTTGTAACTCAAATCTTTGCTTCTGGGGATTCTACAAATGTCTTCTAAAAAACTGCTATAATCAGTCAGTGGTTCTCAAACGTTTTCATGTCAAGGGGCCCCAAAATTATTATGTATTTGGCCGCGGACCCCCATCTCAAAATATGTTGTTCCAGGGACCCCCAAGAAGCAAAGATTTGAGTTAAAAATGTTATATATAAGATATATATATATTCAAAGATTTGCACAAATTTTCACGATTTTCCCCCAAAAATAGCAGATCTACAAGCATAGCACGGCACTCGGTGCCGTGCTATGAGCTTGTATATCTGCTATTTTTGAATAGCCAAAGCGTAGAATAATGGTTAATAAGTGGTTACACAGATGCGTTCCCGGTTTTAATGCGTTAAAATATGAAGATAAGAGGTTTCCTTGCCCGTCAGCGACGACGTATAAACAACTAAGATTGAATGACTTTTGGGGAGGTGGGCATTTGTTTGTAAGTGTTGTTGTTGCTCAGGGGCTGAATCTGTGGAATGGCATGGGCTCCCTCTGTTGGTCGCTGCTCCTGCAGCCTGGTGATATAAAGTGGTGCTGTTTGGTGGAGAGAGAGACACTGGGGTAGTGGGGACTGTCACCGCGAGATAAATGGGCCGGGCCAGAACTGTTAGGGCCACCGCTCCCCATCCAGCTCTGTTACAAAGAAGAAGAAAAAAGAAACACACACACACACACACACACACACACACACACACACACACACACACACACACACACACACACACACACACACACACACACACACACACACACACACACACAAACACGCACACACACACACATCTTTTTAGAGTTGAAGAAATTCACTTGATTTAACCTCCGCAGAGAACCAATGACTGCTATTCTAAGGCCGAGCGAGCTGCTTCCGTGTATCGAGTTGCTGACTTCCATGGTTTGAACCCTCATGTGCCTCTTGCCTCTCCTTTGCTCTAGCTTTTGCTCTTTTCTTTTTTCATCTTCGCCCTACTCTCTCTCCCTTTCTCTCTCTCTCTCTCTCTCTCTCTCCCTCTCTCCATTTTACTGTATGTAGAGGCTCATCGTCTGTCTTACCACACTGCATGGTGTGTGTGTGTGTGTGTGTGTGTGTGTGTGTGTGTGTGTGTGTGTGTGTGTGTGTGTGTGTGTGTGTGTGTGTGTGTGTGTGTGTGTGTGTGTGTGTGTGTGTGTGTGTGTGTGTGTGTGTGTGTGTGTGTGTGTGAGCGTGCACTCTCTGGTGTGCATTTGTTTCTCTTTTTCTTTCTATGCGTGTGTGTGGGGGATGCATACATACACACATGCATTTCCCTGTTTGTGTGTGCGTCCCCCCCTCTTTCCCTTTTCCTCTCTCTCTCTCTCTCTCTCTCTCTCTCTCCCTCTCTCTCTCTCTCTCTCTCTCTCTCTCTCTCCCTCACTCTCTCTCTCTCGCCGCGCTGTGTCTCAGAGAGTTCACTGACTCCAAAGGATCGATGAAGGGAGGAGATTCACAGCCAATTATTTTCAGCTTAATGGTCCCTGGGGTCCAGGGGCGAGCAACAACAAAACGCCTTCAAGAGACATCCATTCTGGACAAGCCTGCTCCTCCATCTCTCTCCACACACTGCCACAGAGCGGCATCAGCTCACATCTCTCTGGAGGAGAATGAAACATGCACTGCAACATAGTCTCTGACACACACACGCTCGCGCACGCACACACACACATACGCACACATGTGTGTGTACATCCATGCGCGCGCACACGCACACACATTTGTATTACTATACTTGTGAGAACATCATTTTAGGAGGACATAAAACATTTCCAAACAATTGCAGATCTACAAGCTCACATGGCATTGTGAGCTTGTAGATCAGTTATTTTTCACTGCACAACACCGGCGTGCAACTAAGTATAAATCAGGCTAAAGCGCAGTACATGTTCCTTCCTTCCGACGTCCAAAGTCTTCGGAAAGGCGGTCTCAGAAGTTTTCCTAATTGTAAGCCTAAGCCTAACTCCCCAAATCTTCTTTAACCATAAACAACCATTTAAGGACCAGGAAAATTGTCCTCATATTTTCTGTTTCTCAAATTCTACTATACTTACGGGGACGTTTGGCCCTCAAAATTATAGTAATATAAGCGCACGCACGCACGCACGCACGCACACGCACGCACGCACGCACGCACGCACGCACGCACGCACGCACGCACGCACACCACGGTGGTGTTGTCTTAGAGTGTCACAACACTGTGACAGAGTTTGCTTCCTGTTATTGCAGCCACTGAACCAGTAGTGTTGTGTAGCCAGACAACTAGTTCACGATCTCTGAATGCTACGTACTGTAGCGCAGTGGTTCTCAACCAGTAGTCCTTGAGGGGGTTCCAGGTGGTCCCCAGCTAAATGATGGTGAGTAGGTAACCAAATGGACCCTTATAGATCTTTAACTCTTGAGAGCGTAAAATGAGTTAAATTATTGTTAAACATCTGCATTACTTAATTAAATAATTGTTATTTTGATCAACGTTTCTCTCCCAATGGTACCAACATCAATACAACATGGAATTGTGGACAAAATCATATCCAACTATAACAAAATATCCTAAGTTTTTGGGTCTGAGAGTCTAAATCTCGTCAAATGGTGGTCCGTGGCTCAAATGCCGAATACATACAGTAATGGACCTTGATATGAAAAGGGTTGAAAACCACTGCTGAAGAGTCTGGAACTACACCTCCTGGAAGCCAAGAAAGGAAGCCATGTCATCATCTGTTCGCCATTTCCGTTCACGAAAATGTATTTTAAAACGTCTTTAAAAAGTTTTTTTGAATTTCCTTTTCTGCAAAGAAGCAAGCTATACATATGTTTTGACTGATTTGATTTACAGTAGGACAAATGTACACGACTGCGAAAGACGAAACGGAAAGGCATCCACTTTACTCCCGGATCGTTTTTCAGTATATGTATGACGGAAGCATTTGAAAATTGTGTAAGTCAGCAGTCTGGGTCGAGAGAGACTACTGAACTAGTAAAGCTCCCTGACTTTAGGCTGGCAAGAGAGAGCGCTCCAGCACACAGCCAAGCCATGTTGGTTTAACTCTGAGATGGATAATTTCATTGTGAGACCGATAAATAGGAACTTTAAAGTATACTACATTAGTTCCATTGATCCAAGCCGGATCAATCGATTCATTGATCATTAAAATAAACATGCTCTGAAAATGCACACGTCCAACCACCCATCTGACCACCTAACACGGCAGCTGAATGGCTGCCTACAGGCTTCAGACTTACGTATGTTAACACATGTTTTTCTTTGTAGGCTGCAGAGAGCTTTGCAGAGAGCTTTTAAGAATCCCTCATTGTGGCATTACATTCCCCTCGTTCATCCACAGACGGTATAGCCTACAGTGTATAGTGTTCTTTATTTGAGAGGAATGAAAGACAATCGACTGCTCTGATATAGTTATATCAGGAGATTCGGGGGAGGGTTGGTATTAAACCCACTGTGTTTTTGAGAGCGTCGTCATCCTGTCCCATGGTTCCCTTGCAGCAGCGGGATGCCAGGTTGTATAAAGTAGTCCCACCGGGCATCTTGTATAGGCAGCGCTCGATGAGACCCCATTGGCGACACTTCATTGCCCCCCCAACAGCTTAGCGCTCATCAACTATTTAGATATGCACTTAACGCTGCTGGGGGAGGCTAGCCTTGCGTCTAGCTAGAGGCAGAGCGGAGGAGCTCAGTGCTGATTGTCAACAGACAAACAAAAAGATGAAACATCTTCTATGATGATCATTTTTTATTTCTTTGGCTGTTCAAAAATAGCAGATACTGA
>NC_139941.1:44871840-44931840 GCF_963454915.1 Gymnoscopelus microlampas | reverse complement strand
CACACTAAGGGAAGAGGAGGCTGGAAATTGTCTGCTGTAGTTCTTGCACTGTAAGGAGCTATCATCGAGATAGGTTGAGACCACTAAAGTTAACCCCCCCCAGTCTTCACCTTAGAGAAGGCGAATATCATGAGTAGGCACCTTGATGCACAGTATCTCACCATACAGCACATTAATGACTTCCTGAGAATGAGAACCAAGCAGAAAGTGGAGGAAGCATGGAGTCAACGTTTGCGACGTTTCAATGTTGTTTTATTTGCTTGTTTGTTATAGCAGTGGATCCCAAACCTTTCCATGCCAAGGAAATAGCTATAACCTCTGTCTGCCCCCCTCAACCCCATTGCAAAATTGCGCAAATAAAATAGAGACAATTGTGAGAATAGAGGATTTTGTAAAATGTGTGAAAAGGATTGAAAGGTTTTTGAAGAAATTTTACAATAATGACATAGTGGTTGAACTGGCACAGTAATCTTGTGAATTTAAATGTTTTATCAATTTGTTTTTCCCCCTCTCCTTTCCAATTGGCCCCCACTTTGAAAACCTGAGTTAGACAGTGTGATGACAGGATGGCAGAGAGACAAGGGATCTCTCTGCTTGTCAGGCTGCCATCCATATGAGACAAAGGCTTCGATCCCACCATAACAACGGAAATACTGTACACATGATACACAATATCCTGCAGACCTGCACTGTACCGTAGCTAACTGTTCTGCTATTCCTACTGGTTCATTTTTCAAGTTGCACCAGTATCACTCTGCAGAACGCTTGAATACAAACACTCTTTGGTTGTCTACGACGTCTTAGCATCAGATTGCATCATTTTCCCTGTAGTGTCTCTTCCCAAAGTGTCCCAGATATCAGTCTACACACTGCAGTCGGTGTCACAGGCAGATTTACATAGAGCCCCGAACAACACAGACACCCAGCGGTACCTCGACGCCACACACCAGCTCAATATTTCATAGCCATATGAAATATGCCTGAAAGTGTCCTCAGCATCTGCCATCTTTGGGGCTTTGCAGGGGCCCCCAGGAGGCCCGTTTGATCTGTAATTGGGAAGTGTGCTGAATTAATCAGCAGTTTATCCGCTTTTTAATTGAAATAACACTTTCAAAAACAGCTCTAACACGGCAAACGGCGTCAGTGATCCTCGCCCACCCCACCCCCCTCACCCCCCTTCTCCCGTATTGTCGTTTCACCCTATTGTCAATTTCGTCTGTGCACTCGCTTAATGGCCCGCTGAGATTCAGGGAGCATTACACTGGTGGCAGAAATCGGTTAGAGCTAATAAGAGGAGGAAAATGTCTTACTGTATGAAAGAAACATAGTCTGTCTACTCAAAGGAGTATTCATGAGATGTTTAGATTTTTTTGTACGACTCTCTTGTGATTTTTTTGTACTCCGCACGGGCTTTTAGCGATTTATTGTCAACTTCAACTTGAAAGTGCAGAAATATTCCACAACAATGAAGATTCTTTTATAGTATTACATAATCCACTTGTTCTCCTCTGTCACACTTTGGTCGTGTGCCTTCGAGGTGCAGTGGCAGTGAGCTTCTGGATGCATTATTACGCCAAAGGCATTGGCCTTTCCACTGCTCTCTCCAAGCCCAGATAACTCTGTCCCTGTTCCTAACATTCAGGCAAGAGTGGTGGAAGAAATACTCAGATTTTTAACTTAAGTAAAAGTAGCAATACGTCAATTTAGGCTACTGTAGAAATACTCTATTAGAAGTAAAAGGCTTGTATTAAAAATGCGACTTGATTAAAATAATATTTTATTGGCATAAAAATAGCTTCAGTACCAACATTTGGTACTGAAGCTATATTGTTTCATGTAAAGGTACTCATTCAGCATAATGAGTACTTTACATTTAATGTACAGGTACTCATTATGCAGAATGTCCCAAAATTGTCAAAAATGGCAGATCTACAAGCCCACAACGTATCGCGATGCAACACATTGTGAGCTACTAGATCGTCTCTTTTTGAAAAGCTGTAATATAAAATAGGACTATAATTGGAGATAAGTACAAAATGACTGTTTAACTATGAATGCCAGGAACTTGCAGTACTAGCAAAACGGTGTTGCTAAAATATACTAGATAGATGAGTTGCAAGAATTTCCCCTAACTCTAACCCCGTTTTAATGCTGAGTGGTCTTATTATTATTCAAATATTTATATTGAATTTTTCAACATGTTTTACACACACACACACACACACACACACACACACACACACACACACACACACACACGCACACACACACACACACACACACACACACACACACACACACACACACACACACACACACACACTAGTACTCAATACAACATAATACAGGTAAACATACTGTACAGACCAATTTGTCAAGTAACTAAAGAATGAAAAGACATATTAGTGCAAATTTGGTCTTGTACTGTACGCATGTCTGTCACAGCACCATTGGCCCTCCATTCTAACAAACAAACCTGGCAACAGTCCCACTCATCTAACAGTTCCAATGGCCTGGCTGGTGAACTTGTACCCACTGTGTCAGCAAAGTGCCTTGGCCACTCTCTCCGGTACAGATGTCCTAGCAGTCTGCCCCCGATCCAGGGCCAGAGGATAGGCCACTAGCCAGCAGTGTCACTGTAATGGGATGACAGTGTGCTGAGGTCTGGATATCACTGCCAAGTATGCCACTGCTTGTGGTTGCATGACAAGCTGATTTAAGCTGCTGGTTGATTCATAATTAATTAATTATTTTTTAATAATATATAACGTATCACATCATGCTGCCGCAAGGCGTGTGTGTGGTGTGTGTGTGTGGTGTGTGTGTGTGTGTGTGTGTGTGTGTGTGTGTGTGTGTGTGTGTGTGTGTGTGTGTGTGTGTGTGTGTGTGTGTGTGTGTGTGTGTGTGTGTGTGTGTGTATGTTTCTGTGTGTGTTTCACGTTTCTCAGTTCAATATTTATAGATATACTATATTGCAACAAAATCATACTTTGGCCACAGCAGCACCAGATAAGAAGGGTCTTACCTCACGGTGATGTGTTGCTATATTTATAGTGACTGCACAGCCTCTTAAACAAAAGCAGGGAGGTATCGCACACACCATCCCCCCTGGCACTATAGCCACAGCAGAGGTGATATAATGAATTGTTGCGGCGGAGATCAATGTCTGTGGGTAGGAGCGAGGGAGGGAAAGGAGGTGGGAAGGGAAGGAGCGAGGGAGGGAGGGAAAGGAGGTGGGAAGGGAAGGAGGAGAGGAAGAAGGGAGCGCGGGTCTCATTGTTCCTGCACTCTGTGTTTCCGCTCTTTAACCCATTTAGGCCGGGAAAGCATCTGACTGTAATTCTTTCATTTATTTTCAAAAATAGCAGATCTACAAGCTCATAGCGCAGCACCGAGTGCTGCACTATGAGCTTGTAGATCTGCTATTTTTGAAAAATCATGAAAATTTGTGCAAATCTTTGAATATATATTATTTTTTAAAGTGAACTTTTTTTTAACTCAAATATTTGCTTCTGGGGGGGTCCCTGGAACAAAACATTTTGAGATGGGGGTCCGTGGCCAAATACATATCATTTTGGGGGCCCTTGACATGAAAAAGTTTGAGAACCACTGATATACAGCAAAAAAACTGTTAGGATTTAGAAAACATTTGTAGAATCCCCAGAAGCAAAGATTTGAGTTACAAATGTTCGCTTTAAAAAATATACATTCAAAGAATTGCAAAAAAAGATAAGATTTTTCAAAAATAGCAGATCTACAAGCTCATAGTGCGGCTCTCGGTGCTGCGCTATGAGCTTGTATATCTGCTATTTTTTGTGCGTTCCCGGACTGAATGGGTTAAGGCAGATCCCTGGCTGCCTGCATGACGGATGGCCAACGTTCTGGAGTGGCCGTTTGGTACTTGGCATCATGGCGGAGTGGGAGCGCAGGCCGTCAGGCTTGAGACGGCGGCTGTCCCCAGCGCTCTCCAGGCGGGGCCCCAGGGGGCCCTCTGTTCTGCCTGGAAGTAAAGGAGCCGCCATAAATCAGCCCATCTGGGGGGCTAGGCTCTGCCCCGCCATCCATCTCATCCCCGGTCCCCGATGGGGAAGAACGGGGCAAGAGGGGTGGTGGAAGCAAAGGGGGGGCGGAGAGAGGGTAGAGAGGTGCCTGGGGATGGGTGGTAGGAGATGCAAGGGGGCAGGATCAGGGCAGAGGTCTTCTTCAGCCCAATGATACGGTAACCCAGAGGCCAGGAGAGGAAGTGAAGGGGAGAACCACCAGAGAGAACAGCCAAACTATTACCAACTAACCACTGAAATATTACTGTAGCATCTTTACCTTTCTTTACCTTGGCTTTTCTTGAAAATGGCATCGCAATATCTGTGATTTGAAATTTAAAAATTGATAATATTTTTTTGGGTATTTGATTTAAAAATCTTGTGGCTGCATCTATTCAAATTCTTTGTCCCTCTGTACCTTGGTCACATGAGCTTCCAGTGACATGTGACCAGACCATGTGATCAGACCAAGTGATCATGTTACCAGACTATATATATATATGAACCCCTCATAGCATAGGGCAGAACCTAAAGATATTCAGGAATTAAGATAATATGATACAATATAGCCTGGGATCCAGACTGATTTGCTCCGTTCGGCACATTTTTTTCCTCACTTCGCTACTCAGTCTGGTAAAGATCCTATTTCCAAGGGCACAAAGGAGCCACGGCTTCTGATTGGTCTGTGTGGGGGGGCGGAACCAGACCCATAGAGAGAGAGAGACACGCTTTGATCTCGCCGCAAAGCAGGCCGCTATGGAATATAGTATACTATGGACTAAACATTGGAACTTCCTCATTGAGATCATTTCAACGAGCATTTCCGCATTCCATTCTTACAATGGGAGTCAGCGCTAGTGTCGTCACTCTCATATTAGATCACGCTGGGTGGAACCAGTGACTTCCAATGTAAAACTCGAGTCACTTCCTGACTTGCCTACGTAATTGTTGACGTTTGGAGTCAAATAGGTCTATTGGCCAGACTGAGAAGCAAAGTGAGAGAAAAAAAAGTCTGCCGCGTCTGAACGGAGTGAATCAGTCTGGATTCCAGGCTACAATACATATGAACCCACATTTTATGACATACTGACATAGTGAAGACCTTCATTCTAGTACAAGGCTGAGGAAGTGGAGGGAGTCTGTCCTTGTGGTAGCAGCAAGAGATATTGAGCATGTGAGAGTGAGTGATGGTCTGCTTAAATAGACCATGTAGATTGAACCATTAAGATCGTGGCCATACTGTATTTGATTGATTGGAGGGTGAATGAGAGTGGAACCGCCTCAACTCTCGTGCCTATACCTAAACTAACCACGGTGTGCCATTTTTGAGAAGCAATTGTTAAACAAAAAGATCTATTCATTACTTGTCCGTGATAGATCGATTCTTCCAAGCATTATCGAAAATCCTATTGAAACGAAAATGATGAAAGAATAGAGCCATCGACTAGCGGTGTTCTGAAGCTACTGAAGGCTAACAGGGTAGGGTTAGAGAGAGTTCAGCTTATCACTGCTTCTCAATGTGAGGGGCCCCAGCTAATTAATTATAGATACAGGTACCAAATTGACCCTGAGACAAACAAATGGAACCAAATGCACCTGTAAGGGTCCACAGGCTTTTACAGTGTACTTTAGATTGGGGTGGATAAAATTGGGGTCCAAGGACTAATGTATATCAAGCTGGGGGTTCTTGAACTTAAAGTCTGAGAACCACTGGCTTAGATGGCTCACGTGCCTCATGCATATATGGACTCGCAGAGTGGTGCGCGCTCATATGCCTGTGGCAGTGGCAGGGGTCGAACAGAGCAGGTGCCCCATCATCAAAAACAGCAGTGTATAGCAGAAGCGGGCCGGACCCTGCTGACGGTGGCACGGCCATGGGGGTGGGGTGGGTGGGGGGCTTCAAAGAGAGGATATACACGTCTGCGGGGCACGGCATCTGGGGGCAACACGTCTGATCTCCGCCACGCGCCACCCCCCTCCTGCTGACCAAACCACAGCGTCGAGGGGGAGAAGAGAGAGAGTGAGAGTGAGTACTTTCTCCCTCTCCAGCTCCTCTCTACAGTGCAAACACGAGAGACGAGGGAGCGAGGAGAGAGAGAGACACAAAAGCGACAGCGGAGAGAGAAAAAAGAAAGAGAGATAGAAGAGAAGAAGTTGCCATTAGAGCCCGTCACACTGCTTAAACATCCGGCTCCATCTCCTCACTTCTCATGGGAGCGAGAGGAGAACCAGAAAATGTGCCAAAAGCTACAGAATAAATAACAGAGGGGTTTGGGGTGGGGGTTGGGGCGGGGGGGCTCTTCAAATGAATGTTAATTCCTCTCCTTCTACCCCCCCCCCCCCAACTTTGTTCACATATTGATGCGTTCTGCAATCAACTTCAATGGCACGAGCCGTCTTGCTGGAAAGAGAGAGAGAAAGAGAGAGAGAGGGATCTACGAGTACGAGAGCAGAAGAAGAAGAAGAAGAAGAAGAAGAGGAAGAAGAAGAAGAAGAAGAAGGAGAAACAGAAGAGGAATGGGGGTCCCACATTATGTTCTTCAGCGGAGCCACAACGCAGCTTTCATTAGCCCCCCATTAATTAGCCTTCTTGAGCTCATTTGCAAGTCAATGGCCGTGGCTGCAGGACCGGCGGCTTTGAGCCGCGGCACCCCTGTGATCTGCGGGTCCTCCAGCCTCTCCACCCCTCATACGCTGGATGCAAGCCTTCCTGACAATTAGTACAAAAGAAATTCATGCTCCGTATAGCCGATACATTATTCATATTTTCTCCTCACTTAAATAAATCATAATGTTCTTGAGGGTTTTACTTAAACAACGCCCCGGCTTGGTCTCTCTCCCTGTCTCATGGTTCTCTCTCTCTCTCTCTCTCTCTCTCTCTCTCTCTCACACACACACACACACACACACACACACACACACACACACACACACACACACACACACACACACACACACACACACACACACACACACACACACACACACACTATCTAATCCCCCCATCACGGCATAATATCCAAATGAGATGAGTTTAGAATGACCTTGCCTCATATTTGGGTCATTTCCTCAACAGTGCTATAGACGTGCGGACACCCCTCCCCCATCTTCAAGATCAACATCCATCACAGGCTGTAGGAGAGGACAGTTTGTCCACTATTATGCTTTCTCTATATAGAAATGGCAGATAAGAACAGACCCCAGAATCCCTTTTATTTCAAAGAATGTCCTGACCGCAGCCTGACCTAATGACTCCTCCCTTTGCCACAACTCTGAATGGGTTGTGATGCCCTCTATAGTATAGGGCATATGCCATTTTCTATTGAAGTACTTCAGCCCTATATGTTTCATCTTAAGACAAATTGTTAAAATAGCAAATCTACAAGCTCACAACTCGTTACTCGTCATTTTTACTCGTTACTCGTCATTTTTTGGGGGAAAACGTGTTCAAACTATAGTGATGATTTTTTTAAATCATGTGGATCTTGGGATCCACATGATTTAAATGGGAATGACATGGCTCGCCTCTAATGTATAAAGGCATCTATAAATTCACTGAATAGCTGTGTGTCTGTCTGTGTGTGTGCGTGTGTGTGCGTGTGCGTGCGTGTGCGTGCGTGTGCGTGTGTGTGTGTGTGTGTGTGTGTGTGTGTGTGTGTGTGTGTGTGTGTGTGTGTGTGTGTGTGTGTGTCGATGTGTCTGTCCCGGGCATAACTAGGGTATCGCCCGACCAATTGACTTCAAACCTGGCCTAAGTGGTGTGTGTCCCAGATGACCCACGGGTGTGCATGCCGAGTGTGAATTTGAATAGATCAATGGTTTCCGGAAATCAAAAATGCATCTGTATCTGTCTGTCCATGGGGTGTAGGCCTCAGCTTCCCTGATTTGCCAACACGACCCATCGGCCTCACGCTCACATCGGCTTCACGCTAGGAAAAATGTGGAGGTACTTTAGGGGCCTGCTGTGCGTTTGCACAAGAAATGTGGCACTGATCGGTTGAGTGGTTTATGATGAGATTATCTCTGGACACTCAGACAGACAGACAGACAGACCCGCTTATAGTCGACTAGACTCCTACAGAGCCACGCAGTTAAAAACCTGAGTTCTGCACCGGCCCTCCTCTGAGAGCTGAGAGTGAAGAACAAGGATAGGGCCCATGTGTGTGCTGGGCTCCTTTTCGCATTGATCTGTGAAGCCGTGTTGGGCCGGCCTGGTGCAGGCCGGACGGAGAAGAGCAGCCGTCTCAATGATTTAGCAGTGCTTTGTACTATTATTCATCCTGCTGACGGGTACATACATCCAGCTGAGGACCTGCATTTTTATGACCACTTGCAGCCCGTTCAGACAAAAGGTGCTGCTGGAGAATACCGAGGAGACCCCACACCACATGTATATATTGATATGGATAGCGTCGTCGTAGCGATGCAGTGATTTTTGGACGTCTTCATTTCGTTCCTGGACAGGGAAAGAAATGACATGCACTGAGACATGAATGTTGTTAGTTGTGTTTCAAATCGTCTTGACAGTTTTCGTTCTCTTGACGTCGATCTCGTTAGACAGGTGTTGTCATATTTGCCATCGTACACCGTCATGTTCATTAATCCATCAGCGTCCTCCGCCCGACAGCTGTCTCTATAAGATGCAAACTTCTGACTGCTCGTTTGGAAAACTTGCACAGTGTGCTTTTATTAAAGTAGTTAAACCTCCACTTTTTACTTATTTCCCGCCCCCTCCCCCCGGTCTCGGCTCTCTGAAGTTTGTTGAAGCTTCACTCCTGGTGCTGTGTATTTCAGGATTCCTGCAATGCGGGGGTCCAGGTGGCCATGCAGTCCTGGAGATCTGAGGGTTCTCTGAGATGCTGGCTAGCCCATCACTGGAGACTGGGCATGAACAGGTAGAGCAATTAGCCCGAAGGGAACATGTTTATCTGTCAGCCAATGACAAGACACGATGCTGTTGGTGCATGCGTGTGTGTGTGTGCGTGTGTGTGTGTGTGTGTGTGTGTGTGTGTGTGTGTGTGTGTGTGTGTGTGTTTGTGTGTGTGTGTGTGTGTGTGTGTGTGTGTGTGTGTGTGTGTGTGTGTGTGTGTGTGTGTGTGTGTGTGTGTGTGTGTGTGTGTGTGTGTGTGTGTGTGTGTGTGTGTGTCTGTGTGTGTCTGTGTGTGGTGGGATATCACCCCCCCCTCCTCCCCCCTTTAACGGTGTACAGGCTATTAGGGGGTTTCACAGAACTCGTTTTCAGCTGCACAAAAAAAAGAGAGAGAAGAGGGGAACGTGTGCATTTCCTGCCCGTCCATTCCCCCATCCACCAATTAGGAGAAGAGAGAGAATCCCCCTTCTTCAGCATTTATTACACCTATTCGCTATTCTGGCCGCTGCTATCAGTTTTCCATAACTAGGCTGCACAAAGAGCAAACGGTCCATTTGGTGTGATTTGTTGCCCTGCTTGACCACTTCTTTGTCTCGGCCGGGGGTTTGGTTAAGAGCCTCGGAAACGGGGCACCCCTGCTGTTTTATCAAGTCTGCTGCATCTGTAATGAAATAAGTCAGGGTGACAGTGACGGGGGGTGGGGTGGAGGGGTGGGTGGGTAGTGGAAATGAAAGGAAGGGGGGAGAGACGAGGTATGGGAGAGAGAGAGAGACGGGGAGGATAGGAGAAGAGGAGAGCAGCGGACCGCCTTATTTGAATCATTTAACCCATTAAGACCGGGAAAGCGACCACTTTAACCATTATTTTATACTTTGGCTATTCAAAAATATCAAAGAAAGAAGAGTGCTGCGCTATGAGCTTAGATCTGCATTTATTTTTGAAAATTCATGAACATTTTTGCAAATCTTTGAATTTATATATTTTTAAGAGAACGTTTGTAACTCAAATCTTTTCTTTTGGGGATCCCTGGAACTAAATATTTTGAGTTGGGGGTCCGCTGCCAAATACATATATTTTTGGGTGATCTTTGACATGAAAAAGTTTGAGAATCACTGACATAGAAACATACGTTTTTTTCAGCAAACTGTTCGGATTTAGAAGAATCCCCAGAAGCAAAGATTTGAGTTACAATTTTTTGCTTTAAAAAATATATATATTCAAAGATTTGCACAAATCTTCAAGATTTCCCCCCAAAAATAGCAGATCTACAAGCTCGTAGTGCGGCGCTACAATCTTGTATATCTGCTATTTTTGAATAGCCAAAGTAAAAAATTCTGGTTATAGCTCAAATCTAAAAATGACACAGATGCGTTCCCGGATTGAATAGGTTAAGCAAGGACCCAATTACGGCTGAGCCCGGTCGGGCCTGCGGAGAAAATGGGCCGTTTTAAAGGCAACACAAATCAATGAGCGTGGCGGACGGTGATGTGGTTGACAGAAGTGCCTGTTAGTGGGTAGGGGTCGCTCTCCGGGATCATTACACACCCCGTAGACAATACATTATCACCACAAGAGAGGAATGAAAACAAAGAGCAATGGGGGGGCTCATGGGGAAGGGTGGAAGGGGGGCGCCAGGCCATCTGCACTATGGCTATATGGCTGCCATTTTGGAAACCAACTCAGAAACCCTTATATTTCAGATTTTAGAGGGGCCCCTAAAAAGGGCTTGAATTATTTTGATGCTTTTGCACACTTTGGCAACATTGGAGGCTCTGCGGTTCACATATTACCGCGAAATGGTTGTTTTTTATCACCAGTCAGCAACTGGACTTGGTCAGGGGTCATCGCCATGCTGGCTTGTAGTGGACATTTTCGTCAAAATTCTGTTTTTGCGATGGACATACAAAATGAGAAGACAAACGCATAAAGAGCTAGCCCTAAATGACCATTACAGGGTCTGTAACGGTAAGAGTGTACAAATGTAACCAAATGGACCGTACGGGTCCATTTGGTTACATTTGTACACTCTCAGAGTTATGGGGGTCCTTGAAAATAAACCGTTTGAGAACCACTGTCCAAGTGGACTCCTAATGTGCCATACATAGTGTCATAAATCAGTGTCATACACAGTCTGAAGAAAACCATTCAGTAATTGGGTCTTATAAGAACATTATAATGGTGTGTAAAAACAACATCTAAAATTTGCCCCGGACCAGGCCAAGCCACGGACACATTTGTCTGTGTATGGACATATTGATGACCGCTGGACTTGGTACATATCACTGTTCCACCTTCCTATTTGATATCATTTCATTGAAATAAAGTGGAGATGGAGTGGGGGGGGGAGGCGGGGGGGTTGGAATCACTTTGGTCTTTGTACCATAGAATCTAGAACTTGACCCTTTGGAAGACCTTGGAGACATGTTAGGCACCAGTGCATTTTCTCTCCCAATCTCTCTCTCTCTCACGCCTGCGCGCACACACACTCTCTGTCTCTCGCTCTCTCACTCAGAATTTCTCATAGAGTTAACTCCATGAGAGTCTTTCTCCATTTCTTTTTCTCCCTCCCAACCTCCATCCTTATTTCTCTCCTACTCTCCCCACTTGTCTTCTTCTCCTTTTTATATCGATCTCTGTGTGACTTCTCTCATTTTCCGAGTTTCCCTTCTTCTCTGTCTCTCAATGCCCGTCCCCTCCTCTCTCTCTCTACCCCGACACCCTCCATCTCTCTCTCTCTCTCTCTCTCTCTCTCTCTCTCTCTCTCTGTCTACCCGAGGAGGAGAAGGCCCATCTGGCCTGTGTTGCTGAGCCAGGCGTGGCGGTACGGAGGTCACTGGAGTGGATGTGTGCCAGGCTGACAGAGTGAGCTGCACATACACACAGGAAAATAATGGTTCTTAAATGGTTCTTTAAAAGCATATATGGTTCCACAAAGAACCATCAACCACTAAAGAACTTTTTGATCTAGTGAATGGTTCTTCATGTTCCTCATCTAGTTGTAGAGAACTTTTTCTTTTTGTCAAAGCTCTTTGAGGAACCTTTGAACTCTTAAACCATGTCTTAATAGGCAGACATTCATCGAAAATAGCAGATCTACAAGCTCACAATGCATCACACACCGCAACGCATTGTGAGCTTGTAGATCTGTTATTTTCGACAAACACATTTCAGGCGGTTGATGAAGTTTATACGGTTTAAGGGGTTTGGGTTCTTTATAGAACCATTCAAATACTGTAAATGGTCTGAAAGGTTCTTTCTGGAACCAAAAATGGTTCTTCTATGCCTGGCATCACTCTGAAGAACCACTTTTGGTTCCAGTTGGCACCTTTATTTTTCTGTGTACAGTACAGTACAGTACAGTACAGTACAGTACAGTACAGTACAGTACAGCCGGCTCCTTGTGTGTAGCAACAGAGCTTTGTATTGGCCAGAGACCCTCGCCTGATCCCCTCAGTGGAGCAGTTTAACATTTGGAACATCCCCTCATTTGCACTCGTACAGACAACCACGGAGGGGGCCGAGAGAAAGTAGCATCATGAATAAAATTATCGTATATCGGGATGAAGTCGAGCAGCGCTGAGACAGACCCGTTGGTGGAATTATCCATTTCTGTGTGTCGGCCTTCAAGTCTCTGGGAGAAGGAGGAGGTGAACGAACAGGAGGGGGGGGGGGGGGGGGGGGGTATGGGTATGGGGGGGGATATGGGGGGGACACTGGGGATTGAGAAGCAACTGTGAGAACTTGTCAGAGGAAATTAGAGAGAGTTCTGGGCCACATGCTCACTGGCTGGAAAACAGGAATCAGAGGAGAGAACCTGGACTCCAGACCAACCGGGTGGAAACTGTGGAGAAAAAAACATGTCTTCTCTTCTTTCTCTCTCTCTCTCCTTATCTCTTGCTCTATCTGTCTCCTCTCTCTTGCTCTCCCCCTATCACCCTCTCAATCTGCCCCCCGCCCCCCCCCACTCCTCCCGACTGGCGTGGTGATTTTCTTTCTCAGCTCCACTGATCCCAAAGCCTGCCCACTGCAGCTGAACAGTCGGATCAGTCTGAAACTGTCATGTCAACATCCACTGGGCCGTGTTTCAAAAAAAAAGAACTCCACCTGCTCTTCTCGCCGCTCTTCTGGTGACACAGATCCCATGAAAAGTTGAGTTCAACGTATACGCGCGGAGGAGCATAACCTCTCCATCCCACTTCCAGAGGTATAAGCATCCCTCCTCTGTACCTGCGTGGCGTGTGCTACTACCCCACCAACACCCCCAACACTGCTGGCCGTCTGTGGAGAATTCCAGCCGGCCATTGGAGCCCCGTGCAGGCCCACCCCTCATCTATCAGTGACACTACTGGCTGACAGAGCACTTATTCACGCTCACTCATGAATATTCAATTCACAGCCTCTTCAAGGGTACAAAAGATATCTATACACAGGAGAGCGAACGAGAGGCATCTCTCTCTCCCCCGCTCTCTCTTGTCTCTCTTTGCTCCCTCATTCTCTCTCGCCACTCGCTGTCTCACCGCTTCCCTTCTCTCTGCCTCTCCCTCCGTGTACAACCATAAACATCAGCGAAGCAAATGTGCGGGGCCTTAATTTTCATGCACACGTTTTCATTAGAAGGTGTCGACCAGGAGACATTTTTTCCCTGACACTTTGAGCAAGCCCGACACAATCCTGCACCGTTTGCTCGAAAGAAAATCCCATTTGTCCTTTGTCAGCACAAACACTTTAATTTGAGGCTTTCACTCCTGAGTAAGCAGCCGATCCCCTCAGAAGCCCGGAGAGACACAGGAAATGCATGTGGGTCCTTCCCTCTCTCTCTCCCTCATCAGCAGAGGAGCTGCCTCATTCCACATGGCCTCTGTGTTTTATCAATCAGTGATGGCATGCATAAGTCAAAAGGGAGGGCTAAAGTGCAGGTGTGTCCGTTTATAACTAGTCAATGACCATTTTGTAAAAAAAATAAAAAAGAGAGAGAGAAAAGAAACAGAAACATTGCAATGCTACTGTACATGACCAACATGAACACAAGATGGCAATTTTATTGTAAAACACCAAAGATTTTGATGATGATTACTTGTGGGTATACGTTTTCATCCTTTAGTGGTTTTGAATGTTTCTAGTCTATGCAACTGCATGAGCATTTGTATTTGTGCTGAAAGTTGATTTTTTTTTTTCTGAAGTCGAGCATCAGCCCTTTGCAGAGGGTGGCTTAGATGTTAAGTGGCTATCCTATCATTTGTATGTCACATGGTCAGACAGTCACCACAGTAACCACGAATTATGTACTTCAACAACCATTCATCCTGTCAAATGAACGAGACACCATGAACCCTGGCCTGTAAACCCACTGTAAGCCACTCAGTGTCGGCTAAATACCTTACCTACATATCGTCTCTGTTAGATGGAAACCTTGTATGTCCGAAACCGTTACCTTTCAAAATGACCTGTCTTCCAATTGAACATACAGTAGTGTGTTGTTAACATAGTGTGTTGTTAACACTTTTCATTGGTTAAATAATTATAGACTTGACAACTTTAAACTTGGTATTCCTATTTTGGAGGGCAAAAAATATTCAACGTATTTTGTAAAAATAGCTAAAATAATAACAGATCTACAAGCTCACAAGCTTGTAGATCAACAATTCTCGCTACTTTTGTGCGGCACTGTCATACGACAAAGCATAAAACAGGGCATTCATTTATGGGGGAAAAAACATGAAAAGATGAAATATATGTAAATGCATTATGTAAAATATGCATCTTTGTCAATAATGATGTCAATCAATCAATAAAGAATAATGGAGATTACAAGGTTTCCGCCCGACAGTGACAATATGCAAAGTGTGCCTTGGGAAGCAGGTTATTATCATCTGAAACAACACACAGCCATGAACACCATGGTTGATATCACCATGATATCATCATAATTAGATGAAATGCCTCTGACTGGAATTCAGTCATTTTCAGTGGGCAACCTGGATAAAGATTGGATATTTGATCGCGTCGCTCTACAAAAAATAACCTTTCAATTGAAACTCACTCATTTTTGGTAAACGAAACAGTCATGTGACACATATAGGGTTGGGATCCGAAACCGGATCCAACATTGAGGAATCGGAACCGGTTTCATCACTCTGTCAGAGCTGGTATGTGGACTTCATGTCTGCTACGCAATTAAAATACCGGTGGTTCTCAAATGTTTTAATTTCAAGGACCACCATAACTCTGAGAGTGTACAAATGGAGCCAAATGGACCCATAAGGGTCCATTTGATTCCATTTGTACACCCTGTAAAGGTCCATTTGGAACCCCCTGTAGGAATCGTTAAAGGGAACTGTTAAGGAATCGGACCGATAAGAGGGAATCGCTAAGGAACCGTAATCGTTAAAATCCTAAAGGATCCCAACAGTAATGACATACGGTACAGGCCTAAATCAAGACAAAGAGTTCCAGGGTTCACAGTTCGAGCAAAGCTGAGAGCAAAGTGCTGAATATGAAACGGCCTGCGGTGCGCTCATCGATGCCACGTGTCTTGAACTTGTAGGTCAGCTATTTTTGGCACACGACACCGTCTTAAAAAGAATTATAAATCACGCTTTAAGGGTTATTCTTTTTGCAATCAATCACAATGTTGATGAAGGCCAGTGTACTGCAACGCATAGGTCACTGAGCTCAATAAAAGGCTTTTTTTATCTAGTGCACAGCAAAATCTTCAGTGTTTAGTTTAACTCAGAGCTTATCAGTGAGGATTATGCTGTGTGCCTGCATATCATTTTGAGAACCACCATGTTAATAGTTCAGTACACTGAATTTGGTTTAAGCCAAATGTTGTTTTTTATCAATATGTCAATAACACAGTTGAAGTGGCTGAGGGTTGGGCCTGCCCCTCAGCTCACATAAACCAGAGCCATATAAGGAGAGTTGCGTCACCTCCGTTCTCTTCATCGGGCCAGTCTTCTACAGAGCCTTCTATTGGCGAATAGTGACAAAGCCCTGAACCGGAAGTTTACGGAATGCACTGGAGTCTATGAGCTGTTTTCTGCCCCCGAGGTGACGCAACTCTCCAATACAAGGCTCTGACATAAACCAGTCAACTGGTAAAAGCCACCGTTAATAGGCTGCTATCTGCCAGTTACAGTTTGTTGTGCACCGTGTTGTATATACCTAAAATAGGCAATCTACAAGCACACAACCTTGTAAATCTCCTATTTCAGGCATGAGACACCAGCAAGGAACTATAAAAGTATAAGAATAAGTAGAAGATTCAGCCAGGCCTTATGGTTTTTAAGCCTACGGATCCATCGAAATGCAACACATTCCTAGAGTACAACAGCTTGGTTTTAAAGTGAGGTTGGTTTTTCAGCATCTTATAGGCTAACATAAGTGTGACGAACAGAGATTTTGACTCCGACTTGTGTTTGCAACGATCAGCATGTACCTCTCCAGGTGTGATGAGGACTTAATTAGCTGTTTGTGGATTTGGCTGCTGTGCGGCGGGGTTGCATAATGCACGCAATGACGCCGGGGCAACGAGCGGGCTAAGTGCAAACCTCTGTTCTCATAATTGCACAGCTGTTTCGCAGTGCATGCTCCTGTAATTGCCTCCTCGTCGTTCCGTCTCCACGGAGCGTGGCTGCAGGTGACAGAGAGGGAGCCCAGGTAAAACGGGACAGAGGAGGATGATCGGTGGAGGCATATGGGGACAAGTGGGACGGATGTTTTGACAGCAAGACGCCTCCTGGGCGCACACGCATGCACTTTCACTTGCAAAGACACACAAACGCATGCACACACAAGCACACGCACACGCTCGCTCGCTCACGTGCACAAACACACACGCACGCGCGCACGCACGCGCGCACGCGCACACACACACACACACACACACACACACACACACACACACACACACACACACACACACACACACACACACACACACACACAAAAGTACAGTGCAGTAGGCACTGTGCCCATTAAGCCCTACACAACAGCACCACGCAGTGGAAGAAGAGGAGAAAAGCAGATGGGAGCAAGTGGTTGGGGACATGCTTGAATACACACCTCACTCTCTTGACCTCAGGGCACTAAAATCTGAATCATAAAATGTAACCAAATATGCCTGCACGCACAAACACACACACACACACGCACACACACACACACACACACACACACACACACACACACACACACACACACACACACACACACACACACACACACACACACACACACACACACACACACACACACACACACACACACACAGAGCCTGGCATTTCGTTAAAATGTTTTAAGTATATTTTAATCATCTGTAAATTCTTCTTTGAAACCAAAGCTATGGCAACCACTTTCAATAGGAATACTCTTTTATAACAACTGCATTTCAACCCTCACGAATCTGTTGAAGACAGCTCAACAACGTCAGCACCTCGGACAGCGCCCTGGAGCATCCCTAAGTGGGATTGATTGATTGAAGAATTATTCCAGACCCCTTTTCCCCTTAAATTTAGATTTCTAAAGGTTATAGGAAATAAAAAATAATAATTGCAAAGACTGCAACATTCTGTAGTTTTTTTTGGCGCACATAATAAAAATGAAAACATAATACATGACTTTTCCCCTCAACACATTCTCATGGTGAACATCAATGTAAATAAATGACAATAAAACAATAACTAAACGGGTATGCGCCCCGAGACATGCATAGGGAAGTCCCTATACTCTGTCCAATGCCCACCCTAGGATTCTACACAGCCCCCACCTCAGGGGTCTTGCTGTCCAAATGACCTACAATATGCATCCAAAACAAAGTACCATCTCTGTCTTTTCCCCCACCTTGCAGTCTCTGGTGTCTCACAGTGAGAGATATCTGGTGTGGAGGGGCTTTCCTCCTTCACCTGGTACAGGCACAGGAAAGCTACACCTTGGCTTATATTATACACTGTCTTGTTTTTCTTTGGATTCCTTGGATCATGATGCCATTTCTGTCTACAGAAATGTGTGTGTGGATTTTGGAAGATCATTATTTGCAGACGATGGGGTTCTGTGAGAAATTAGAGCCATGTAGTAAAATGCTAGAATGAATAAATCAAGTTGAGATGTAGGGGAAGACATTTTCAAGTGAAAATGCTAAAGTAAAGAAAGAGGATTAGTGGAAATAATTTAGAGACAGTTGAATCATTTACAATACATGGATTAACATGAAGGGAGAACGTTAAATGTATTGTGGATACGAGCAAAACAGTTATACATGTGATGAGATACCTTGTAGGGTTGGATGGGGAGCTGATGCGGCATCTTTAAAATACACAGGTATGTAGCACTAAGTAGGTCAAGTCTGGATTATGGGAGGGTTAGAGGTGATCCAGACCAGGGCCTCCAGACTGTGCATACTGTAGGTGTAGTAAGAACATAACCTGTGTGTGCTCTACACGTTCAGACAGTCAATGCTTGACTGTGCATGTGTACCTTAGGCCTTCTCCAAGCAGACCAGTTGCCTGCAAACTTGCCTCAAAAATCGACCGTGGGTCTGGCCTTTGAACACTTTCACTTTTCTCATTAATTGTACCCTTTACTTTAATATTAGGATTTTTTTGCCCAGATTTAGGCCACAAGAGCGTCCAGAGCCATTGAGAGCAAAATGATTGTGCTAACTCAATTAACTCCATCGGAATTGAATACATCGCTGCTGTTTATTTTCGTGCTTTGACATCATTTGTCATTTCGTCTTCTGGTGACAGACAGTGGAAAAAGTGTGTCCTCTTTCTCCCCATTAATTAAATGCCATCTGGTTGTGTTTGTTGTAGCTTGATATATTTATACTGTATGTGTAAATGACGCAGACGAGACGTATACGGCTACAGTAGACTGTTGTCTAATTTCTGACCGTGCATGGTGCCGGTGTGGAACAGCAAGGGATTATCCACTGCCAACCTTTCTTCAAACAGTATATGGCACGTTGCAGACAGATTGCGGAAATAAAACAATATCACGAGAGGGTCGAGTGTCAAATCAACCTCACACAATGTTCCGTCAGTTTTTGTTCTTTAGAAAAGAACCATAATTCCCACTCCCATCATCACTACTGTCTCAGTCTGTGTTCGTTCATAGGCAGCTCAACATAACCTCCAGGGGAAAGACAACAAGCAGCGTGAATGCTTTTATTGTGGGAAAAGCAGAGCGACTTCTGCTTTTCAGAAATAAAACTACATTGCCGACTACATCTATACAATATACATGATCAATATAGATTACACTCCTGTACGACAGTTGGGAGGAGGCCCAGCAGTGTTTGGGGGTACGGGAGGGCTTTCACGTAGGAAGGAAGGGGGCCATACGCTTTTTTATATTTGGATTAATTCGAGAGGGCACAGAGATAATCGCCCAACCAAAATGCTGTTACAGACCTGCTGATAAAGGTAGGAAAAGTTGTTGCTGGACAGGAGATGCAACAGCAGAGACCTGGGGGTTTATGGAAAGGAATTCTGCCCAACGGTTTGTAGGTACTATAACAACTATTGGTTTATGTAAGTATGCTGCAAGCCTTAAAGCAAGGTACATCCACTAATCCCCAAGATCATCCTCACACTCACTTGAGAGAGAGCCTCTGTGATGACAGCAATCCAATCTGCTCTGGCTTGTACCATCTTGCCACTCTCTATGCTTCTACCTGACTGTCCCTGAGTTGGAGGGACACCTTGCTACACCTAGACAGCACAATTAAACTTTCAAAAGAGTAAGGAAAGGCATGGACCTATAACAGTGGTGGAAAAAGTATTCAATGTTTTTAGTTAAGTAAAAGTATCAATACAATGTAGAAATACTCTGTTACAAGTAAGTCCGGAATTCAAAATGTACTTGAGTCAAAGTACAAAAGTATTGGTATCAAAATGTACTTAAAGTACCAAAAGTAGAAAGTACTCAGAATGCAGAGTGTCCCATTTCACAAGTTTTCAAACGTATGAAACGTATTAAAATCTTTTGAAAATAGCAGATCTACAAGCTCACTATATGTCGCATTGCGACAGCTACATTTCAATACAAAATGCAGGTATTGAGAGGAACGTGAGGAAGTAAAACGGGGAGGAAGTGGTAAAGGGGAGGTATTAATGACCAGACTATGAGTAGGATGCAGTAACCTGAATGGGGCCGACTCCACATTATAGGGAAGCAATGAACAATGTCCAACAGGTACAATTCTCACAAACTGGACAATACAAAGGATGCAGCTGCCATTAAAAATGGTTTGATTTCTTTCTTCTTTTTTTGTAAAGTTCATGGGAGGTAGCTGATTACAAAAATATCCATAATCCAATGACACAACAAACATGAAGAGTTCTACATTTAAGGTAAGGTTTTTCAGTTATTTATTGAGACAGCCATTGTATTCAGGCTATGGCTATCGCGGTCGCGAACCCATAGCCCGAACAGACGACCATGCCATGGTTTTAATGTTATTTTTTTTGGTTAAATGTGATGCATTATAGTTATTCAATATACACGTATGTCCTCACCTAGAGAATCAGAATCAACTTTATTGTATCACAGGTTTACAAAAACTATAAAACAGTGGGTGAAATTAGTTTTTGTCCATCGTTTTTGTTATGACCATAAACGAGAAAGGGAAGACAAAGAGGGGAGGGGCAAGGGGAAGATATTGAGAGATAAAAAAAAAGATGACATTATTTCTGTCTACATATTTAGACATAGTATAAGTATAGGTCCTCTGGGAAAGGCAAAAGTTCAAGTCCAGCTTGACGACAGGCGGTGATCATGCCTTGTCCCGCAGTCTAACGGTAGTCAGGTGGAAGCTGTTCATGAACCTGGTGGTGATGCCCTCGGTGGGCCTCCATGCCCTGCCGTGGTCGTTGTAGGGGTATGAATAGTTTGTGGCTGGGGTGGTGCCTGCCCTTGATGATGCACTGAGATTTGACTACACACCTCAGTCTTCTTGTACAGTTCCTGGGGCGTGGGAAACTCTCCTCCCATTATGCGCTCGGCCGACTGCACCACCCGTTGTAGGTTTTTGTTTATTGGCAGCAAGGATTGTTTGAGACAATATACATATTATGTAAAATACTGTACAGTAATGTAACAGATTGATTGTTTTTTCATTTTATTTATGGCATTTGTTTAGGACAATTTTGAAAATCTTTTGAAGTAATTATATATATTTTTTAAATGTAGGGAACATAAAAAAAGAGATATTTACTTGTGAGTCGCGACCCATAAAAATGGGTCAGCGACACAAAAATGGGTCATTGTTTGGGAATCACAGTCCTATAAGATCCAACACTATAGGGACATGGTGAGGACCATGTCTACAGGTGAGAAGACGGCAAACACAGCAGACGAGATGATAAGGTACAAGCTGTCACTCCTTGGGCCCTGTGATGGCTGACTCAGCAGCCACACATTGAGCCTATGGTATGGTGATTCCTTTTGGTTTATTTATTTAGTTGGTTTATTTTCAGTTGTACATTATACACAATTGCCATCTAATATGTAACCACACACAACCAATTGGAATAACAGTTTATTGTTCAGTTGTTTTTCTATGAGTTTGTTTGCATTTGATTTGACTGAGTTTTCTTTGAGTTACTAGTGCTGTGGGAGGTTTCTGACGGACATATATGGACATGAGGGGCTGGCCAAAGCAGAGGGGATCAGCTGCTATGGATCTACAGCTAATCTGGACAAATCGGACTGAACCACAGTCCCTCTGTACCATGGGGTGGGGCAGGGGTTTTGAGTGTGTGTTTAAGGGTAGTCTTTGTCTTTTCCCCCTTTTTGTTAACAGTGGTCTGACCCATCCCTATATATGTCCACCTCCTGTGTCATTCTAGTTAGTCCAGTTTTCAGTTCAGTTGTGTTTGTCTGTTTAGTTATTTAGTTTGATTTGTTTATTTTGAGCACATTTATTGTTTGATTATTTTGATTGAAACACAAAAAGAAAAATAAATCCAAAAAAAAGGAACATTATTTTAAATCAACAACCACGTTTCCCTGTGTCTCTCCTTCCGACCAACTCGGTCACTGACAGATGGTGGCAGTGGTGGGACAACGGAGGAGAGCACAGGTTTTTTCTTTTTTCCCCCCATTTTTCTCAATACGTTTTTTTTTCAAACCCTGAGCAACGAATCGTGGCAGAGGAGGAAGAGGACCACCAAAACCGAGACAGGAGGATGAGGAGGATAGTCCAGACTCTGGAGGAGCCCCTGAGCCCCTGGAGGAGCCCCTGAGCCGAGAGCCAACACTGGCAGATTTGGCCAGTATTTTTCAGGACCACATTGGCAAACAGGAGGCCCGGGATGCTCGTCAGGAGCAACGGTTTGAGGCACTGAAAAATCAGTTCCAGCAGATGCAGCTGGAGGTGCAGGCTCATACTTCCCCGGGCCCAGAACGCAATGCAGGTGGTGAACCTGGTCCACAGGCTGAAGCAGCAGCGTCTCCAGAGGGCTCCCCAGACATCGCTAACTCAGGTCGGTTCCGCTTCTCTCCAGAGCCTAGATTGGAAAAATTAACTGAGAGAGATGATATTGAACATTTTCTGACGACTTTTGAAAAAATCTCATCAGCATGTAGGTGGCCTAAATCTGATTGGGTTTTCCGCCTAATTCCACTGCTTACTGGTAAGGCGAGAAGTGCCTATGTACATATGGATGTTGATGAAACTCATGATTATGAGAATGTTAAAAATGCCATTCTAAGAAAATATGACATTAATCCAGAGTCCTATAGGCAGAGATTTCGCTACACAGATATTGAACCGGGGGAAACCCCCAAGGAACTGTATGTAAGGTTAAAGGAGCTGTATCAGAAGTGGATCCGACCAAAAGATAAAACTGTTAATGATGTTGGTGAAATGATCATTTTGGAGCAATACTTACGCATGCTATCCCCTGAGCTACAGATATGGATCAAGGAGCATGATCCCCCATCGGCAGCAAAGGCTGCGTCACTGGCTGATGTGTTTGTGGCCGCCAGGAGGAAAGGACAGCCATGGAGCTATAACAACTGGAGGGAAGCAAAAGAGAACCGCTGGCCCACCTCTCCTCAATACCACCAGGATGCAACACCAGGTGTGGGTAAGGCTCCCATCAGGGAGAACCAGCCAACAAATACACCAACAAAACGGTTTAATAGAGTACCCACTTGTTATTTGTGTGGACAGGAAGGCCACATACAACCAAATTGCCCAAAGAACCCACTCAAGCTCACTCAAATGTGTGTGGTGCCTCGTAAAAATGATTTACAAACTAATAATGATCAGTACATGAAGATGGCAACCGTCAAAATTAATGGAAAGACTCTGAAGGCCCTAATTGACACTGGCAGTGATCAGACCCTGGTGCACCGGAAATTCGTGCCACCCAATGTTATTTGCACTTCAGAGACAATTCCCATTTGCTGTGTGCATGGAGATAAGAAGCCGTACCCCACGGCTGACATGTACATTGAAGTGCAAGGACAAACGTACCTGTTGAACATTGGAGTGGCAGACAATCTGCCCTTTTCAGCCGTGTTAGGTAGTGACCTGCCTGTCTTGTTTGATTTGTTACACAAACCTCACAGTTGTAATGTTGCAGTAACCAGAGCCCAAGCCAAGTTGGTAGATGAGCCATCAGTAACACTCAGTACCCTGCCTTTTTATGATGCAGACCTAGATCAACAGCCCGGGAAAGCCCGAAAACCACGCACACAAAGGAGGCAGGAGAAGTTCCAGCATACTGTGGTAAAACCCTCAAAGGAGGTAGCTCCAGACCTGCCACTGGGTTTTAAGGTGCCCTCAAATATGGTGCAGATGCAACAGGATGACCCCGGTTTAGCCACATTGTTGCAAAATGCTAAAGAGGGGGGGAATGGGTATTTCCTACAGAAGGGTATGCTCTACCTTCAACATGGACCAGTTAAGCAGCTAGTCGTTCCCAGGTTAGCCCGAGAGTCAGTACTTACCTTGGGCCACTCTGTTCCCTGGGCGGGCCACCTAGGGAAACACAAGACCATAGCGCGCATTAAACGACACTTTAACTGGCCTGGTCTACAGGCAGATGTTGACCAGTTTTGTAGGACTTGCCCTCAGTGCCAGAAGACATCAGCCAGAAGACCCTCGAGAGCTCCACTTCAGCCTCTCCCCATTATTGGCACCCCCTTTGAACGATTAGGTATGGACATTGTTGGTCCAGTTGAAAAAAGTAAAGCCGGAAACCGTTACATGCTGGTGATTACAGATTACGCTACTAAATATCCAGAAGTGTTCCCTCTAAAATCCATCAAAGCAAAAGCTGTGGCATTCTCCTTGGTGCAGTTTTTCTCCAGGGTGGGCCTTCCGCAGGGGATTTTAACAGACCAGGGCACTAATTTCATGTCCACCCTTCTGAAACAGGTTTACCAGCTGCTCGGCATCAAGGGTGTGCGAACGACCCCTTACCATCCGCAGACAGATGGACTAACGGAGAGGTTTAACCAGACCCTCAAGCAAATGCTCCGTAAGTTTGTCGATGACACTGGATCTGATTGGGACCAATGGCTACCTTACCTCCTCTTTGCATATAGGGAAGTACCCCAAGCCTCAACTGGCTTCTCTCCATTTGAACTGTTGTATGGTCATGAGGTGAGGGGACCTCTGACTTTGCTGAGGGAGGCTTGGGAAGGGGACCAGGCGGGGGAGGAGGGAGCTGTTGATGTAATAACCTATGTGGTAAAGATGAGAGAAAAGCTGCAGAAGATGACGGAACTCGCCCAGCAGCACATGGCCGAGGCCCAACGCTATCAGAAAACGTGGTATGACAAGTCAGCACGACAGAGGTCCTTTAGCCCAGGACAGAAGGTTCTGATCATGCTACCCACCAGCGACAGCAAGCTGCTGGCAAAGTGGCAAGGGCCATTTGAGGTGGAGAAACAACTTGGCCCTACCACCTACCAGGTTGCAACCCCAGGGCGGCCACGCTCCCGTAAGGTGTTGCATGTGAACCTCCTAAAGGAATGGTCTGAGAGACCAGAGAAGACGGCAGGGGTTATGCTGATCAGAGCGGTGGAGGAGGAAGAGGCAGTAGATGACCAATATCTGCCCTCACCTGCCCCCGCAGTGCTTGATCTAGGCCATCTGTCAACGGATCAACAAAATCAGGTGAAAGCTTTATGTAATCCTCAAATATTTCAAGAATATCCAGGACGCACAAATATTGTTGAACATGATATTGTCTTAAAAAAAGAGGCTGACGTAAAACGTATGAGTTACAGGATTCCAGAACGCCTCCAGGGCTCCTTGAAAAAAGAGGTGGACCTGATGCTGTCCCTGGGCACCATTGAGGAATCCAAAAGTGAGTGGTGTAACCCAGTTGTTTTAGTCCCAAAGAAAGATGGCACCATACGATTTTGTATTGATTTTAGATACCTGAACTCTGTGTCAAAATTTGATTCTTACCCAACACCACGTATTGATGACCTGATTGAGCGACTGGGCAAAGCAAAGTACCTGACCACCATTGACTTATGCAAGGGCTACTGGCAAGTGCCTCTTTCCAATCGGTCTAGGGAGCTGACAGCCTTTCGCACTCCATGGGGGCTTTTCCAGTTCACAGTCCTGCCATTTGGGTTGCATGGGGCCCCGGCAACCTTTCAAAGACTGATGGATCAGGTATTGAGAGGGTGTTATAACTATGGATGTGCATATCTTGATGACATTGTGATTTTCAGTGCCACTTGGGAGGAGCATCTACAACATCTGGGGGAGGTTCTGGGGCGAATCCAATCTGCGGGCCTGACTATTAACCCTGCAAAGTGTGTGTTCGCCAGAGCTGAGACTGAGTATCTGGGGTTTGTAATTGGGAATGGGGTCATCAAACCACAGGTCCACAAGGTCCATGCTATTAATTCCTGTCCCCCACCTAATACCAAGAGGCAGCTAAGGTCCTTCCTTGGCATGGCAGGCTTCTATCACCGTTTCATTCCCAATATGTCCGATAGAGCTGCTGTTCTCACAGACATGACCGGGAAAACACGGCCCAACGGGCTTCGGTGGACGAAGGAGACATTGGCAGCCTTTCAAGACATTCAGCAGGCTCTGGGTAAGAACCCCGTCCTATACAGTCCAGACTTTGAAAAAACGTTCATTTTACAAACTGATGCCTCGGAGAGGGGGCTCGGAGCTGTCCTTCTGCAGGGCCCACCGGAGGACCAGCATCCCCTGGCGTTCATCAGCCGCAAGCTGGAGCCAAGAGAGGTGCGGTATTCTACAGTGGAAAAAGAAGCCCTGGCCATCAAGTGGGCCCTCGACTCGTTCAAGTATTACCTCCTGGGGAGGGAATTCACTATCCAGACCGACCATAAAGCCCTCCAGTGGATGCAGCGGATGAAAGACACTAATGGCCGCATCACAAGGTGGTACTTGGCCATGCAACCGTTCCGATTTACAGTGCAACACATCCCCGGCAAACTCAATGTGACGTCAGACTACCTCTCTCGCTGTTTCAGCGAGAGCTCCGAAGGGGGGGAGTGTGTGATGGCTGACTCAGCAGCCACACATTGAGCCTATGGTATGGTGATTCCTTTTGGTTTATTTATTTAGTTGGTTTATTTTCAGTTGTACATTATACACAATTGCCATCTAATATGTAACCACACACAACCAATTGGAATAACAGTTTATTGTTCAGTTGTTTTTCTATGAGTTTGTTTGCATTTGATTTGACTGAGTTTTCTTTGAGTTACTAGTGCTGTGGGAGGTTTCTGACGGACATATATGGACATGAGGGGCTGGCCAAAGCAGAGGGGATCAGCTGCTATGGATCTACAGCTAATCTGGACAAATCGGACTGAACCACAGTCCCTCTGTACCATGGGGTGGGGCAGGGGTTTTGAGTGTGTGTTTAAGGGTAGTCTTTGTCTTTTCCCCCTTTTTGTTAACAGTGGTCTGACCCATCCCTATATATGTCCACCTCCTGTGTCATTCTAGTTAGTCCAGTTTTCAGTTCAGTTGTGTTTGTCTGTTTAGTTATTTAGTTTGATTTGTTTATTTTGAGCACATTTATTGTTTGATTATTTTGATTGAAACACAAAAAGAAAAATAAATCCAAAAAAAAGGAACATTATTTTAAATCAACAACCACGTTTCCCTGTGTCTCTCCTTCCGACCAACTCGGTCCTTGACAGGCCCCAAGCTGGCCAGTGGTGAGACTATCCTGTTCTCTTTGTATGGACATTCAGATGACAGTGCCAAACATGATCTTCTGTTCCCAGGTCCAGAATGGCGTTTGCCAATTAACAATATTTATGTTATTATGCCATTTATCCACAGCAGCCTGGGCAGTTTTACCAGAGCCCTGTTAGTCAGCATGAAGTGCTTCCACCTCTCACAACGAGGACGTAAGGTTGGATTTTGAGAGGCAAAGTTTTGTTTTTGTTGGGCGCCAAGGTAGGTCACTGAGTAAGAACACATACTGTATAAAAAAGGCTATAGTCCTTCATGCAGCTGATATCAAATTCGAATTCAACCCGAGGCACTTTACTGCATGTCATCATAGTACGCACTTTCACTCAGTGAGCCACCCCAGCTGCCCCTTTTTATTATTTTCTTAATAGATTTTTTGGTATAAATCTGTGTGTGTGTGTGTGTGTGTGTGAGCATACTACTGTATATTATTGTACTTACAGTTATGTATTTTTTATAAATGTTCTCCCAATGTAGTCATTGTAATTGATTATCATAATCAATTACAATGACTAATTTGGGAGAATTTTTTTGATCATTTACTGCCCTCCCCTCAGACGCAGGACAAGATGGAGAGTGGATTCCTTCTGGATGTTGTAGCAAAGATTGTTGATATACGAAGATACACAATCTCAATTGGAGCCACTAGAGGCGAAATAGTACACAAATCCTACAAATGGACTCCTATGTAGGCATGGTTTTCTTCTCCCCGACCATCCAACCACCCTCCCCCTCCCCTCGAAATGTTTGAAAGTGCACTGTTACTGTTATATGAAACCCATAGAATTCCCCCACAAACACACATGTATTATTCAGTCTTATGCTAGATGTGTTCCTGTTTCTGCTCAACAGGCCTTCTATTTCTAAGTTATATATTTGACCACTATAGACTATAGTGTGTTTAGCATGAATGTTTAGCAAAATGTCATGATTCCCAAATCATACCCCATCAACCAAGACAGTTAATAATGGAAAATTATATTATTGAGCATTTGAACACACATTTTATTTAATTTTTAATATGTCCATAATGACTTCACGTAGGCTACTATCTTCAGAATCTCAGTTAATCAGTTTTTAGAGAATCTTATGGGGACAGAGCATAGAGTTCAAATCTAATATAATAATGCAAATATAATATAAGGGACAGAGCCCTCTATGGCTCATCCGTCAGACTGCAGATGGACTCTTCAGATATCTTCCCAAATCTCGCGAGATTGTGTTGTTGGGATAGAGAAAAGTTGATAACAAAGTTGATTTTCTCCTCATTTGTGTAACTAAAAAAAAGCAAGCGTCCACCTACGTCACGCAGATACGGGAAGTAAACCGGAGATGGTGACTCTTGCTATTTCCCTCTTGGGTTGTAGTCAGACAGGATTTGGCCATCTTCCAGTTGCTTGCCGGCAAAGATTAGCCTCTGCTGGTCAGGGGGAATGCCTTCCTTGTCCTGGATTTTGGCCTTTACGTTCTCAATGCTGTCACTTGGCTCAACCTCCAAGGTGATGGTCTTGCCAGTATGGGTCTTCACAAAGATCTGCATCATCCTTGCAGACGCAGGAGAAGATGGAGAGTGGAATCCTTCTGGATGTTGTAGTCAGACAGGGTGAAGTCATCTTTCAGTTGCTTGCCGGCAAAGATCAGCCTCTGGAATTGAGGGGGAAGGCCTTCCTTGTCCTCAATTATGGTCTTTACGTTCTCAATGTTATCACTTGGCTCAACCCACAAGGTGAGGGTCTTGCCGGTAAGGGTTCTCACAAAGATCTGCATATATATATTATCTAACCAGTCACAGAAGCAATGCAACTAATTAGATCTCCTCTTGTAAAGGGTTTTGGAGCAACCAAGTTAGCTGACTCAGACCTGTGTCTTTGATGATTTTATTATAGGCCTAGTAACATTACAATATAAACATACTCTACACTTATAGGCCAGTAGGTTATAAACCTAGGAGAGGAAACATAAACAACAACGCAACAACAAATTACTGACATGAGATATACACACAAAACTGTAAAACATATCAGAAATACATACATTTATCGTCATGTAAACACTCTCAATTCTCACCGCCAGTCTCTCGGAGCTCGCAATGGAAAATGACGAACACCCTGTTAACTAGTAACACTGATACCTGCAGGACACTTCATACTGCTTAGTGAGCATCCACTCTATTTATATGGGTTTGGTCTACCCATGTGGGTGAAACCTTCTGTTGATTAATCCTGTTGATTAATCATGTGACTTGTGTATTGTCTTAGATGACGCAACTCAGGCTCCAGCACTGTTCTGTAACAGTGGCTACTGTCCTTATCTGATCTAATCAATCAACTCTCTCAACACTCTCATGTGACGTGTGTATAAAGTCCCCTGATTTCAACAGCGTAGTCACAGCTGTAGTTCTTAGAACTGCATATATTTGTATACTTATTAATATATATATCCTGAAAATTTCTGAAAATAAGATACAGGGAGGTTAGAAGGCCACATGTTAAACTCTCTCTTCTCTAATATATTGGGGGTGATGTCAGATCATGTCACAGTTCTGACCTTGCATTCTTATCACTTGTCCATATACGGGCATCTGTACCCCCACCATATATGTGAATTTATTGCCTGCAGTGTTGCTATAGTTGTATTATACACAGTGGTCGATAAAGTAAACAACCCCATTACTTCTTGAGTCAAATTATAGGAACTCCTGGTCAGTTTATGTGTATGTTTTCATAATCACATTGGACTGACCAGATGCATTGTTTAAAGTGTACCCTGTACTGTACTAGAAGTTCGGCCCTCACGTCTAGAGTTCGACACCTGCGTGCCACTGCCGATGTGACAGATATGGCCATATATGGAGATCTGTGTATCTGTCAGTCCTTGTCTGTCGACTGCACTTGCTGTAGGTTTTCGTATATTGGCAGCAAGGATTGTTTGAGAAATGGTCAGACAATATAGGCCTATACATATTATGAAAAAAAAAAAATGTAACAGATTGAGTCCGTTTTTTTAAGGTAGGGAATATACAAAAGCCATATTTACTCGTGAGTCGGGACCCATAAAAGAGTCAGCGACCCAAAAATTGGCCCGACCCACTGTTTGGGAATCAGCCCTAGAAGATCCATCACTATAGGAACATGGAATGTGAAGAGCATGTCTACAGGTGAGAAGACGGAAAACGCAGCAGAGGAGATGAGAAGGTACAAGCTGTCACTCCTTGGGCCCCAAGCTGGCCAGTGGTGAGACTATCCTGTTCTCTTTGTATGGACATTCAGATGACAGTGCCAAGCACGGTCTTCTGTTCCCAGGTCCAGAATAGCTTTGCAAATTAACAATATATTTATGTTATTATGCCATTTATCCACTGCAGCCTGTGCAGTTTTACCAGAGCCCTGTTAGTCAGCATTAAGTGCTTCCACCTCTCACAACGAGGATGTGGGGTTGGATTTTGAGAGGCAAAGTTTAGTTTTTGTTGGGCGCCAAGGTGGGTCACTAAGAACGCATACCGTATAAAAAAGGCAATAGTCCTTTGTACAGCTGAAATCAATTCGAATTCGACCCGAGGCACTTTACTGCATGTCATCATAGTATGCACTCTTACTCAGTGAGCCACCCCAGCTGCCCCTTTTTATAATGGTTTTATGGATTGTTTTGGTATAAATCTGTGTGTGTATACTACAGTATATTATTGAACTTAGTTATGTATTTTTATAAATATTCTTTAGTCATTGTAATTGATTATCATAATCAATTCCAATGACTAATTTGGGAGATTTTGTTTTTAAGGTTGGATTTGTAACACATCATTTACTGCCCTCCCCTCAGACGCAGGACAAGATGGAGAGTGGATTCCTTCTGGATGTTGTAGTCAGACAGGGTGCGGCCATCTTCCAGTTGCTTTCCGGCAAAGATCAGCCTCTGCTGGTCAGGGGGAATGCCTTCCTTGTCCTGGATTTTGGCCTTAACATTCTCAATGTTGTCACTTGGCTCAACCTCCAGGGTGATGGTCTTGCCGGTCAGGGTCTTCACAAAGATCTGCATTCCTCCCCTCAGACGCAGGACAAGATGGAGAGTGGATTCCTTCTGGATGTTGTAGTCAGACAGGGTGCGGCCATCTTCCAGTTGCTTGCCGGCAAAGATCAGTCTCTGCTGGTCAGGGGGAATGCCTTCCTTGTCCTGGATCTTGGCCTTTACATTCTCAATGTTATCACTTGGCTCAACCTCCAAGGTGATGGTCTTGCCGGTAAGGGTTTTCACAAAGATCTGCATTTTGCACAATTTGAGTCGCTACTGAAGTCAGCTGTAAAAACAAACAAACAAACTACAAAGTTGGAACTCTCTCTTCTGTTATATATTGGTGGTGATGTCACAGTTCTGACCTCGCATTGTTATCACTTGTCCATATACGGGCATCTGTACAACCCCATTACTTGAGTCAAATTATAGGTACTCCTTGTCACGGTCCGCTCCTCGAGCCGTGGACGGTGACTTTATTATTTGGACCTTGAATGCCCTTTTATGGTGTTGGACTCTTAAGGGCTGTTCTTTAGGCCGTTGCTCATTATGTTCTGTATTTATCTTGTATTGTTGTAACTCTGTTGCCATTTGCCTTGGTTCTCCTTGTACTTTTATTGTGTAGTTATGTTCCTAGTTTTCCTGTCCCCTGTCTAGTTGTTGCTACCTGTCTTGTCTCACCTCCCTTTGATTAGTTGTTCTCCACCTGTGTCCTGTTAGTCTCCCAGCCAATCCCTGTGTTGATTGTCTTTGAGTTCACCTGTGTCCAGTTAGACCTGTGTCTATTTAAATCCTGTGTTTGCTTCAGTTCCCTGTCGGTTCGTTGATTGTAGTCAGTGTTAGTTAATGCCAGTCTTTGTCTCCTCACTCCTTGTTGCCTTGTATTTAATTCCCCTAGCTTTCCCAGTATAGTTTTCCCTTACTCTTTATTGTCTCTTTCTTGTTCTGACTGATTACCCGGTTACTGACTTTGCCTGTACCAAGACGTTGATTGCTGCCTACTCCATTGTGTCGGTGTTAATAAACACTTTAACTTGAACTACGCTGCCTCTGCCTCTCATCTTGCGCTTGGGTCCTACACTTCTCTGCCTCGCACCGTGACACTCCTGGTCAGTTTATGTCATATCAACGGTTGTATTTACCATACAAAGGCATCAGAGCAAGCTGGACAAAGATGTGCACCTTAAAACTGCCTCTGTGTCAGTTTGAAGTTTTTTGGTTCAGCATCACACACACACAAATTAGTTTTTGGTCAAGCTCCATTGTTTTTGTTAGTTCCATGAAAGAAAAAGGGAAGAGAAAGAGGGGGGCAAGGGTAAGAGATTGAGAGATAGAAAATGAAAAAATTAAAAAAATATTTCCACATATTTAGACATAGTATAAGTATAGTTCCTCAGGGAAAGGCAAAAGTTCAAGTCCAGCTTGACGACAGGCAGTGATCATGCCTTGTCCAGCAGTCTAACGGTAGCCGGGGTGGATGCTGTTCATGAACCTGGTGGTGATACCCTCGGTAGGCCTCCTTGCCAGGCTGTGCGGTCGTTGTAGGGGTATGAATAGTTTGTGGCTGGGGTGGTGCCTGTCCTTGATGATGCGCTGAGCTTTGACTACACACCTCAGTTTTCTTGTACAGTTCCTGGAGCACGGGAAACTCGCCTCCCATTATGTGCTCGGCCGACTGCACCACCCGCTGTAGGTTTTTGTATATTGGCAGCAAGGATTGTTTGAGACAATATACATATTATGAAAAATACTGTACAGTAATGTAACGGATTGAATCATTTATTTTATTTATGTTATGTGTTTAGGACACTTTTGAAAATATTTTTATTATTACATTTTGAAAAAATGTAGGGAACACATAAAAGAGATATTTACTTGCGAGTCGCAACACCAAAAAATGGGTCAGCGACCCACTTTTTGGGAATCACAGCCCTAGAAGATCCATCACTATAGGGACATGGAATGTGAGGACCATGTCTACAGGTACAAGCTGTCACTCCTTGGGCCCCAAGCTGGCCAGTGGTGAGACTATCCTGTTCTCTTTGTATGGACATTCAGATGACAGCGCCAAGCACGGTCTGCAGGTCCAGAATGGCTTTGCCAATTATACAATAGTTATGTTATTATGCCATTTATCCACTGCATTCTGTGCAGTTTCACCAGAGCCCTGTTAGTCAGCATTAAGGGCTTCCACCTCACAACGAGGACGTAAGGTTGGATTTTGAGAGGCAAAGTTTTGTTTTTGTTGGGCGCCAAGGTGGATCACTGAGTAAGAGTGCATACCGTATAAAACAGGCTTTAGTCCTTCATGCAGCTGAAATCAATTCGAATTCGACCCAAGGCACTTTACTGCATGTCATCATAGTATGCACTTTTACTCAGTGAGCCACCCCAGCTGGCCCTTTTTTATATTTTTTTAAATATTTTTTTTTTTACTACAGTACAGTATAATATTGAACTTACAGTAATGTATTTTTTATAAATGTTCTCCCAATTTAGTCATTTTAATTGATTATCATATTCATTATCATAATCAATTACAATGACTAATTTGGGAGAACTCTTTTTTTTATGTTGGATTTGTAACATATGGAATCATTTACTGCCCTCCCCTCAGACGCAGGAAAAGATGGAGAGTGGATTCCTTCTGGATGTTGTAGTCAGACAGGGTGCGGCCATCTTCCAGTTGCTTGCCGGCGAAGATCAGCCTCTGCTGGTCAGGGGGAATGCCTTCCTTGTCCTGGATCTTGGCCTTAACGTTCTCAATGTTATCACTTGGCTCAACATCCAGGGTGATGGTCTTGCTGGTAAGGGTTTTCACAAAGATCTGCATGTTTGCACAATTTGAGTTGGTGGTGATGTCACAGTTCTGACCTCGCATTGTTATCGCTTGTCCATATACGGGCATCTGTACCCACACCATATATATTATTATCGGCCCTCACGTCTAAAGTTCGACACCTGCGTGCCACTGCCGATGTGACAGATAAGGCCATATGGAGATCTGTGTGTCTGTCAGTCCTTGTCCCTTTTATGGCCATATATGGAGATCTCTGTATTTGTCAGTCCTTGTCCCTTTTTTGTCCCATTAATGGAGATCCCTGGGCAATATGGCCAAAATAATATCATGATTTTTGTGAGGCAGAATTACGATCCTCGATCTTATCACAATTTATTTTTCATGTTGTTTTTTTATGATTACTATTATTGTATTATGATTATGATTATTAATGAAATACATGATGATGCATTATATGTATATGATTATTAACATTATTATTGTAATATTTTATAAATATATATTTATATGTATATATTTACAGATGCTGTAGATAGATAGATAGATAGTAGATAGATAGCCAATCGACGACGATAACAAACAAACAGACATTGGGGGCGTGGAATTAAGCTAATTGTAATAATAGATACAGCACAAGTGCTAATTTTCAACACCTGTCCACAGGAGGCTTTTCTAGATAGAATAACACTAATCTAAAACACAATCAACTACAAAAAATAATAATAGCAATAATTGAAATAAACAAAATCAGACCCGATACATTAACTAATCATTCCAATAACCAGTCAGAAAATATTCATGTGTTTTCTTAAGATACCACAAAGATGCCATCTCATCAATTTCTGATCCATGATTTTTATAGCCTGTTATATTGATGTTACATGGTTTTAAGACAGTTTGAGAAGTGTGTGACCATGCTGTAATGCAGGATCACAAGTGTGAAAAAAATCATAGCACGCATGTACAGTTAAGCAGTTTTGCATGATAAATCCAGACTTCACTCATTTCCACAATATTTTCATTTTTTATTCGTACCTCAAAAGGTTATTACTCTACTAGAAGTGAAAGTTGCCCAGTCAAATGTTTACTTGAGATGAAGGACCGGAGTTTACTTGATTTAAAAAATACAAAAGTATTCAAAAGTACATTTTCTTTTTTAATATCAACGCATTGCTGCATTGTTTTCACAATGCATTTACAGAACCTACAGAAACTCTTTGAAAACACCTGATGAATGGACGTAGAGTGCTCGTAGACGTAGAGCCACTATGCAACATAAAGCCTGTAGACATGCCCATAAAAAAACTTCTGCAGGGAGGTGCAATTGAAAAGGACAGCCATTGTCATTTAAATGTTTTATTTAAACACACACATTTTAAGTTCAGCCAGCACAATATGGTGTACTTATGTGCAAGCATCGTAAGCAGATGTGGCAAGTAGCATAAAACACAGTATTTTACAGCAGAGTTGTGCATCGTGCTGCCACATGGTGTCAGTGTGTCAGTATCCATGGCTGCCTGCCACATAATGAAACTCATCTGTTGGTCCCTGCACTGCTCTACTCTGCAGATGAATCTAGTCCAGTGGTTTTCAACCTTTTTCATGCCAAGGACCGCTAAATTGTTATACATTTGGCTGCGGACCACCACTTGAAAATGTTTTGTGCCAGGGACCGCCAAAAGCAAAGATATCAGTTAATTTTTTATTTAAAAAAATATAAATATTCAAAGATATGCACACTTTTTCAAGGTTTTTCAAAAATAGCAGATCTACAAGCTCATAGCGTGGCTATGAGCTTGTATATCTGCTATTTTTGAATAGCCAAAGCTAAGCGGTTAAAATGATTGTGACGCTTATGTTAACTAATTTCGCTGGGGACCCCCTGTTACTCCCTCAAGGACCACTAGTGGTCCCCGGACCACTGATTGAAAACCACTGATCTAGTCAGATTGGGTCAAATGTAATGCATGCACGACGTCCACATGCATGTGTTAAGAGTGTGTCCCATTAGCAACAGTAACATTTACGATACACCTGCTGTTCTAAAGCATTGGTTCTCAAAGTGGGGTCCGGGGTCCTTGGGGGGTTCCAGGGGGTCCCCAGCAAAATGTGTTAATATAGCATCACAATCATTTTAACCACTTAAGCCTTTTCTACTTTGACTATTCAAAAATAGCAGATATACAAGCTCATAGTGCCACGCTATGAGCTTGTAGATCTGCTACTTTTGAAAAGTCTTGAAAATTTGTGCAAACCTTTGAATAAATATATATTTTTAAAGCGAACATTTGTAACTCAAATCTTTGCTTCTGGGGGTCCCTGGAACAAAATATTTTAAAATGGGGGTCCTTGGCCAAATACAGATCATTTTGACATGAAATGTTTGAGAACCACTGTTCTAAAGGATCAGATCAGAGGGATAAGTAATTTGTCTCAGTAACATTGGGCACCGATATAAATTGAGCCGTATTCTAAGAACCGTTTTCAATAAATTGAAATGTATTATGGTGTTAGAATGCCACATGCTGGAAGAATGACCTCACACTCAATGGAAAGATACAGCGCTGTCGTGGTACAAACAAAAAAAGACGAGATGTTTAAGGGCAAAACATGGCAAAGAGTGTGACTGTCTGTAATGTTCTTCACAATTCTCAAACCCATCTGGTGCATGAGGTAACAGGATATATCCTGCTAACCTTCCCTTTTTATTGAAAGTTTATTTTCTTCAATAACTTTCCCATTGCCAGCTTTTTCATCTGGAGTGAGCAAGATATTTTGAGGTTGACTGTAGAAATACAAACTCTTGCCAAGGCATACAATAGGACACACAGCAGGGGAAGGTCATAAAAAAGAACCAGATGACTGAATTTCAAATCATTCTTCTTTGGACCTTTCAGCCCATGTGTCTATTTTGTGTGCCTTTGTTTGTCATTTTACACACAAATCATATTCATTATATGCACGGGATACATTTTATAACTAACTGTACATTCAATTTGACTGGCAGTGACCGTGGGGGAGAACACAAATGTACAGCTGGCACTCAATTCTGTGCTATGTCAGAAAGCATAGGAAAATAACAATTCATATTTTGAAGAACTTAAACGTTTTTATTATATCGTCTCTCTTGGGTGGAAACCTCATTATGTCCAGTTTCTTATCAGGATTACAATTCAAAAACAGCCAAAGTAGTAGATCGACAAGCTGGAAACCTTTTCGAGCTTGTAGATCTGCTACTCTTGATACTTTTGTCAAGTAGGGTGTTAATTTATGAAAAAACACAAAAAGTTAGAATATGGAGATAGGAGGTTTCTGCCCGACAGCGACGATATGAAGTATTGCTTTACAGGGGCGGCCCATTAGTCTGACAGACCCTTATTATGTCTCAATAGTCGGAAAAATGTTATTGTGGGCTATAGGGTTAGATTAGGCTTAGTGATAATGGTCCTTCGGAACAATGGGCCGGACTAATGGGCCGGACTAATGGCGTTGCACCATATTTTACAAATGCACTGTAGGCGTCAGAGGTAAGAGGCATGTAGGCTCTGATTTAGTCAAGAACTTGATTGTCTTGATTGTCTGGAGTAGGTACTGAACCTTATCCTTATTATAAAGAGAAAGGCCTTTACATATTAAGCTGTACTAATTTCAACAGTCATTTATTTTGATGATTTTTGATAACCATATATAAATGATTTTTTTTTTTTTGTCAAGATTTTACTTTTTGCTTGTGCACTTTAATGTGAATAATGTATTTTGTCTGTGTTCATAGAAACATGCTGTAGATGTTGCATGGGTCTCGTGTTGCAAGGATCTTGTGTGTGTTTTGTGTCTGTAGTGTGAGATGCAAAACAAAGGGCTGTGGAAAAACATATTATATCATAGCCTAGCAGATATTATGTTTGTGCGCGGCATAGGGGTTGACTCAGGACAGACAAAGCTAGGGCACAGTTGCGGCGAAAGAGGCAACTGAAGTTAGACCGAACCACCCGTCTCTCCCTCTGTCTTTCCTTCCCTTTGTTTCATCTCAACGCCTCTGCACTGTTTATGTGGCTGCTTTTAAAGGCGGTCTCCGTGGTGACGGTGTGACCCCTGCTGTGGCTGACCAGGTCCCCCAGTAGCAGGTCCTTGATTGATGGTCAAAATGGGCGGTCGTAAAGACTATCTGCAATGGCCAGATTAGGCCGGACAAACATGGCCTCCAATGGCAGAGGCAGCCAGGAATGTTTGTTTATGAGGGAACATTCCGCCATTTTCTGTGTGCAGGTTTTAGTGACATGTACCCCCCCCCCCTCCCACAGCCCTTTAATAATTATATAGATCTGTGGTTGTGGCACACATTGTGTGGTCGATATCGTGTAAATTGGTCAGGTTTTGCTGATTTCACCATCTCTGTAATAATCCATTGCATCACTGCATTTTAGAAACGGTATGAATTGCCCACTTCTCCCAAGTAGGCTCACAAAACAGATGTTCCCTCTCCACAGATTACATGGTAATGTGAGTTCTGTCTATCTGAGACTTGATCTATTTCCCATGTAATTATTCAGCATGTTAACATGCTATGCCAGTCAGTCTCATTACATGGCTGCCGTCCAGATGAGCAGTTGGGTGAGACCGATTTTTTTGTGTGTGTGGTGCGGGTAGGGGGGTGCTGTGTGCCCCGTGGTCCAAGACTGCGCCAGTGATGGACCATCGCTTCTGGGAAAAGTGTTCATCCTCTCTCTCCACATGTAGGTCACCAGCTCTTTGTCTCTGTTAGTGTGAGCCCAGCCAAGTTGTTTGGCCGTTTCCATACCGTTCTTAGAGTCCCTGGGTTGTCATGGAAATACAATGGGTGGCAATGGCAGCAAAGATACAGTGGAAAGAGAGGGAAAAAGTGCAGTAGGAGGGAGCTCAGTGATTCCCCTGGGTTCCCTTTTGTCCACTCTCGCTCACTGTGGCCAAATCTGTTGTTTAAATGAAAGCTATTGACCATATATTTTCCCGCAACAGTATGTGTTGACTCAGGGCAAAAGCAGGAGAGGTCATATAATGCAAAGAGATCAGATAGATGTGCAATTTAGAAGTTGTTATTTATTGCACAGCTGTGTCGTAAATGACCGCAGCTGTTGAATTCGGTCAAACGTGTGGATAAAGGGGATGCTGGATTTACGTGTGGTCGTGGAGTTTGTTACTTTGTTGAAGCCCTTGAATGGCTTCCCAGTCTCTCCCAAAGTTGCCCCGCTCCGCCGTCTCGTCCCCTGAAGAGAGTAGTGGTGTTTACTGAGAGGGGAACAAGGCCTACACATGGCGCCTCTGAAAGGGTCTTGAATACGCAGCTGTTTGCAGACAGAACACAGAGCCAAGAATGTATATACCTAAAGAGACACTCAGTATTCAGTGCCAGCACAAACACAAAACCACAATCATTTACTAATTTAGTGTTGGTGTTGTATCTGTGCAAATTATAATGGTGCGGCCTGCATGTAATGGATCCATAATGTAAGCAAATAATGTTGTATATAAATAAGCCTTTTCTTTTTCTTCAGTATAGCCTTGCTATGGATGAAGCTGTTAGCCTCAAACCGTAGGTCATGTTTTGCAGTCATGTTGATTAAGTAATGTAAAAGATCTGTGTGCTCCAGTTGGCGACCCATTGTTTTATTGATGGTTGTGTATTCTATTACAAATTATACTATGTATGCCAGTTACTGTACTGTATATATCCTAATTTAAATGGATTGACATCATTGCAGGCAATTTGTAATTTATAACTGCTTATCCTGAAATATCACCCCTGCTGTACAAAGCAGTCACAATTGAGGGCTGATTTTTAGGGCTGATTTCCAACTCTGACAGGCTTGATAAATACAGGCATCTCCCAGTTGCATCTATACTACATTCAAAAGGCGAATCCTGCACCTGGATTCCAAAAACGATATGTTTTTGCAATCCAGGTGGAGGATTCCGCTTATGAATGTTGTAATATGAATTATTAATGCAAATAAAGTAAGACATTAACTAGCCAAACTAGTACTTTTTTGCCCCTGTTGAAATGTTACAGATGATTCTTCTGTCTACAGTCTGTCTGATGGTTTCACTTGAATGAACACAAGTTCTTTTCAAAAGGTTGATTTGCATTATAACAGATGGAATGACGTCAGTCTATTGGCAGGGTGCTGCACTCAAGAAAAGGATGCTTCCGCTTCCGCTAGATCAGTGGTTCCCAAACTTTTAAGCCCGAGACCCAGAAGAGAAATTAGTGAAAATAGCAAATATTCAAGCTCACAACGCATCGCTTCACGTCAACGAATCAATGTGAAAAAAAGTCTTATCGTTTTTTATAATCAATAATCAATAATCAATGAATCAATTAATAATCAAGTTTTTTATTTATGTATTAATTAAATCAATTGGTTAGTCTGATTAACCACTTAAGCCCTGTTTTGTACTGTACGTGTGACACAAACATACCGAAAATAGCTGATTTACATTGTGAGCTTGTAGATCTGCTGCTTTCAGTATTTATTTATTTTTATTTAAAAAATGAAAAAATAAACTATATATATTTAATCCATTCAATTAATTAGTTCCATTAACTCTTGCACTATATTGTAGTTATTTTCAAGACGTTGTCTGCCTACAACAGGAACACTGCCTGTAACCATAGAATATAGTGACCTTGGTTAGGGCCTATCTCAGTAAAAGGTCTTGCATATCTCTTCCTTGATGTTGCAGTTGACCGCAGTTGTTTTTATGACATCATTTGTCATCAATATTGTGTCTTAAATCCTCATCATCCAACTTCAACTTCATTGTATTGTCACACCACAAGTTTGCAGATGTAAAAGAGTGGGTGAAACTTTTTATTGAGTAGAAATACCAGAACAAATATGGAATATAGTTCGTAGACAGGGTATAGGGTTCGTAGACAAGGATCAGACGTATAGAATAAAATAGAACACCGCACACCGTCTGCACTTGCACAATAGTTCTACACTTGCATAATAGGGACAACTTTATTGAAGCAACGTTTCGGTCAATAGACCTTCTCCAGGCATCTGCTGATGCCTGAAGAGGGTCTATTGACCGAAATAATAAGCAGACATGGCAACACTGGTCACGACGCAATCCCTTCATTTCATTCAGTGTGGCTGCCTTTCTCTTTTCTCTGTCACCCCCGCTCCCTATAAACAGAGCTTTCACTTACATCTTAGGACAAGCCATTTTCTTCATGCAACACATACAACATAATAGCATTTTGTCACTAAACTGTTTTTGGCTACAGGCTGACTGTCACAGTCTGAGTCATAGTCTGACCCCCAATATGGCTGCAGCTTATACGCTACGCACCACGCCCCCCCCCCCCACCCCCCCCCCCCCCCCTTGCTGACGACACTTTGCCACGCACTGTCCAGGAGGGATGGAAGCTTAGTGACATGGATAATGTGCTGGGCCATCCGCAACACCCTCTCTGTAGTGCTCTGTGATGGAGGGCAGTGATGCAGATCATCAGGATGCTCTCAGTGGTGCTATTATAGAACGTCCTTAGGATGCTGGGACTCGTGCTGAATTTCCTCAGCCACCTGAGGCGACTATACCCATTTATTAAGTTTTGAAGGGAGCAGCTCTACCACAAGCATGCCAGACACCACAACACTTGAATAATGTTATGGTTGCGCACTCTTAGTCATCTACATTCACCATTACATCATAGTTTAGCTGAAGGTCGGATTGTAGGGTTAGAATAGATGGAAGAGTTATGGAAACTGTTAATTAATAGCTTGTGTCCTTTGTAGGGACTTCTTTCAGAAAATTGTTGGAAAGTGCCTGACCTCCAACTCCAAATGCTGGTTGTGGCGTCAAACTTACACTGCTGAAGCTGCACTAGCAAGTAAACGGTACTTCACTGTGATACCCTATTTAATTAAAAATCGAGTTGGTCAAATAGCAGCTGAAGGTTGGAGGAGCCCCTCCCCCTTGCCTGGCGTTCAGGCTCCAAATAACGTTTTAGCGCCACTTGGGAGATAGATCATGAGGCAACAGACATTAAGCTGCAATGAGAATTATTGTAATGCCTCAATACCATACATGTACAATAGATAAATACATTTTACCGTGTAGTGTATCCCTCTACATGCAGTACATAAACATGTAAATGGTGAATTTATAGTGCCTTTAATCCAAAGCACTTCACAATGTGCATTACATTCACCCTTTTTCAATCACCCATGCACACACCGATAGCGGCGGCAACCATGCAAAGCACCGATCTGCTCATCCGGGAGCAGTTAGGGGTTCATCAGTGTCTTGGTCAAGGACACTTCGACACTAAGGATCGAACCTTCCAATTCCCATGCGGCGATCCTTCCAATTCCCATGCGGACACTCTTGCTCACACCACCTGAGCCACTGCCTCAGCCACAGCCTGGACCGCCACGCCCCACAGGCATGCATTTAGTATCGTATCACTATGTGGATATACGGTGCATACTGTTGCAGCGACAGAGAGGGGGAGTGCAGGTCATCCTCAGTACTGCGGTGTTGACATCCTACTCAGAGACCCGTTAGGTTCCTTTTTGTCTAATCAGAGTGTAAAGACCAGGTGGTGGGCTTTAATGTGGTGGTTAAGTTTTATATATAAACCGCCTCTAATGGGTTTTACTGCAGTGAGACACTGGCAAGGTATGTGGAACTGTGCTATGTATTGTTTGCAGTCAAGCAAGGCAGAGCTGGACGCTGGCTGCCTAATTCCACTGCGCAGTGCAGACCATTACTATGTTTACGTCCACACTAACTGCTTACTCTGGGTAATGTAGTTAAGGTAGGACATCAAGCCCAAATGTAGTCCTAACTCCTAAGTAATTTCATTTAAGCTTTATTGCTTATAAGCCCAACACTTGCAGTTTGGCAGTCACTGGCTGAAACTCCTTCATCTCAACATGTGCTTTATTCACTAGATTAAAGGAATGTCTCTGATATTTATAGTTTAAATATATTTATATAGAGAGTTTTATCATGATCTGACAGTGATCACTAGTGAAGATGACTTTTACTTGTATTTTTAGAATGTGAAAGCGTATTTGTATTATTCTTGTACAAGTCATGTTTTAAATACATATATACACATTTATGTGACAATAGGTCTGAGATTTTTAGTTTTTTAGATACTGTTTGGATCTTACACTGAAGGAGCATTTAAGCAAGTATCGTTTCCAAAATAAATAAAAAAGAAGAACATTTGGCAAGTAAAATGCTGACGTTGTCAGCAGTGTTTAAACCACGGTGCGATTGGATGAGTTGCCTTGTTGTTTAGAAAAGCTGACGTCCTATAGGAGTGGAAGACTATGGAGTGAGAGGCACCCAAAGCCCCTTTCAGCTTAGATCCGACATTTGTTGATTTGCGCCTGTGGAGTGTCTTTCACACACGTTCATACCCACAGAGAATACTAATAGCTTCCTTTGTCTTAATCAGTTTTTTGTCATTTTGATCAGTTTACTCTGGGAATTAGTGATGTCATGGCTTTTGTCCCCCTGAAGTGTACGTGTATGCGTGTGTGCGTGTGTGCGTGCTTGCGTGCGTGCGTGCGTGCGTGCGTGCGTGCGTGCGTGTGTGCGTGCATGCGTGCGTGCGTGCGTGTGTGGTATGCAGAAGTGTTAGAAATAGACCATTTTCCAACACTTATTTAGATTTGTATACAGTACAGTATCCTACAGCATAACCTGTGAATGTCAGTACACACACCAGTCTATGGTCTAAAGACACTATTGTTCTGTGAACAGATTCCTCAAGAGGTGCCCAAGCAGGTCACACAAGTGCTGGACAAAAGCGGTCCAATCTTTACTGGCGTACAGTACACTGATTACACGGCTAGTAACACACTTTTATTGACCATGAAGTACACCAATAAAGACATCTTTAAATTAACTTTAGAGTGCCCTATAGACGGCATAAATAAGAGCGCATGTGGTAAAAATGCCCGCCGCCCCGCCGGGCTTGATGAACTCTCTGAGCCTTGAATGCTTGACACTTGCTTGCGTAAGTAAGGTTCTTTTAAAAAATGACCCTATTTGCACGACAAAGCCGGGGCTGGGATTCAGGGTGCTGGGAGGTGCTGTGTGTGTTGGGGTGGGGTGGGAGGGAGGTGAGGGGTGGGTTATTTGGGGGAGAGCCAGGAGGTACACAGGGACTGCTGGATAGACACACACACTGTGATCTCTCTGCTCTGTTCTCTGGTTAGAGCTGCTTCTATACGGTATCCCTCTAGTTGGGAAGAACAGGCTGCTCTGGACATGCTGAACATCAGGCCGGGGCAGACATTTGATGAGGCGACTGGACTGGACTGGGGTCTGCTCGTCCCGTGCATGTTGTGGAATTGTGGCCAGATTACAAACCACCACCGTTTTTGCCATCTTGAAGTAAACGTTGAGATTCTTCAACCAAGGGAACCCGGTGACTGCCGAGCTACAGTAAGCATGGACTCTCTCCCTATTATGGAATATGCTAACCTCTTGTCCTGTGGTCTAATGCAATGGTTCTCAAAATGTTACATTTCAAGGTCTCCCCTTAACTCTGACGGTATACAAATGGAACCAAATGGACCCGTTAGGGTCCATTTGGTTCCATTTGTATACCGTCAGAGTTACATACTTGTAAGGGTCAATTTAGACCCCCCGAGAGTCCCTCAAATCCACTTTGAGAACCGCTGGTCTAATGTATTCTAATTCTAGGCTGTATTCTGTCTTGTCATGTGCACGCATACGTTTCATTTAAAGAGTGTAATTGGATATGAGGGACCGATTACCATACAATAGCCAGAACGCTTTTGTATGTTTCTCTTAGATTTATTTGACTGTGAAATACAGTTCACAGATGTCTGGTTTGAAATTATTTGAAATGTTCTTTGTGAAATAAACTTTTAAGTTGTTTTATTTCAGTCTGGGATCACACCAGCTCAGAGATGACTGCTACTATGCTGGTTGGGCTTCTGCTCTTTTCAATTCTGGTAATAACTCCTCCTTTCCACATTATGACACAAATAAAGTTGTTTTTGCTTTTAAACAATGTCTGTTCTGGAATGCGTATTTGCTATGAAGATACTTGTATAACACTGACATTTAGGTAATCAATAATGGTAACTTTTTCATACAGAACTATTTATACGCAAAGTCTCAAAGATGATTGGCAACCTTAACCCATAACGGATTGTATATAACGGAAAATGTGTTAGCATGGTAGTCTTTTTCCTTTTCAAATGGGGGATGATATCATATCTCACATAATAATGAATCTGTTCAAATATCAAGTCTGATTGTATCTGTTGCACGGTGACATTTACTGTAATAAAGTAAACACTACTGTAACTTTTCCTTTCTGAAGGTGCTGTGCATGGGGGAACCAACACATGCTGACAAAGGGATGGGCCCACATGGTGAGTGATGCTCCTGGCATTAACTAAATACTGGTTATTTAACAGTTTTCAATTCCCGAACAGGTCACTCTTTAATAATTCATTTTTTTACATTTTCTATCCAATCAGTTTCCACCCATTCAGAATAATATTTGACTGACATTTTGCTTAATTACACAGACCTTTTTTATCAGTATGGTAAAACTGTATTAGCATAATGAACATATCTGCAATATAATCTATATTAACATTATAATTTGCTCCTGCGATGACATTTTATCCCACACGCAATAACTATATGTCATATCATCTTATGACAGCGGATTAAATCTTGCATTTCGTCCCTGTTGTGTGTGTGTTTCCTTACCCAGCGGAAGACAAGCGACTGGTCCACCTCACACCAGAATGGGCCTTCCAGCTCATCAACGACTCCTTGCCCTTCTCCAGGGCGGACAGCTTCTGCACGGGACGTTTCAGCTCCCTGGTCAGCCCTGGTCAGCTAGAGGATCAGCAGGGGGTCTGGGAGCTGCACAAGCAGGCTGGCCTCCACTCTCCTGTCTGGGTTAAGGACCCCCCCAGCAAAGCTCTCTCCAAGCCCATCGCCCTCGCAAGGCAATGTGAGTGGAGCCTCCGTGCAGTGCTTACGCTGTAGTTAATCTCTTTGATAGCACTCTTTCCCACCAATTTCTTCTTTTTTATAAATTTTGATTTTTATAAAATAGCATAAATAGTAGATCTACAAGCTCACAATGCATCACATTGCCACGTGTTGTGAGCTTGTAGATTGTTGTATGACAAATTATATATGGCTTTAGTGGTTGAACAAAGCACTTAATCTCCGAATGCTGTAGATCAGGGGTTTTCAACCAGTGGTCCGGGGACCACCAGTGGTCCTTGAGGGGGTTCCAGGGGGTCCCCAGCCAAACTAATAGTTGGCAACCAAATTGTCCCTCATATGTCTGTAACTCTGAGAGTGTACAAATGGAACCAAATGGACCCTAACGGGTCCATTTGGTTCCATTTGTACACTCTCAGAGTTAAATGAACACCGATGATGGTGATACAGTGTAGATTGGGACCCCCAAGAAATCTAAATGGTTGAGTCCCTGGCATATCTTTTCAAATGGGGGTCCCTGGGCTAATATGTGTCAATTTGGGGGTCCTTGATGCGAAAAAGGTTGAAAACCACTGCTGTAGGTGAACTAGACCGTTGTTTGTGCTTGGCAGCTCCCAGCTGTGTCTGAGTGTGGTGATACTATGACTGTGAGCTGAAAATGAGCATGAGGACTCAGCAACATTCTCTAAGAAGTATATATCACCAAAATGTACAGATGAGTCAATGGTTCTCCTTCATGCCCCTTTGCTGCAGATTCGCAGTTTCCAGCTCTGAACTTCCCCAGGGAATCCCCGAAGGGCTTCGCTCGCGTCAACATGTCGTTCCCCGCCCTGCCGGCCGTGAGCGTGTGCATGCGGGTTCAGTGGGACCCGGAGTGGGACGAGGTGTCCACCATCTTCTCCTACGCCGCGCCCGTCTTCACCAACGAGTTCCAGCTACGTGGCCAGGTGGACAAGAAGGGACAGCGGATTCTGCTGGCGCTCATCATCCACGGGCAGCACCGCCCGTATAAGTCGTTCTTGCCCAACGACGGGGCGTGGCACCACCTGTGCGTCACCTGGCGCAGGAGCGACGGCCGCTGGGCCATCTATGTGGACGGCCAGAGGAGAGACACGGGCTCTGGGACGGACACGCCCAGGGACATCCATGCACACGGGATACTCATCCTGGGTCAGGACCAGGACTCGTTTGGGGGGAATTTCACGGAACCCTTTGTTGGAAATATGACCGACCTGAACATTTGGAATATCTCCTTGGAGAGAGGGCAGCTAGAAGCACTCAATGCATGCTTGCCCCTGACACAGGAAGTGCTCTTCAGGTGGAACACCAATAACATCAGCTTTCACTCTGTGGTGAAAGAGGTACCAGCCATGATCTTCTGCCCAGGTACAGTGAGCCTACACACAACACATTCATTCACACTGTGAAGGGGTTTATAAAAATAACACCTTTCTCATTAACTTGTTTTTCTTATACCTACATAGCAAAAATAAGCTATTCTAAGTTCAAGACAAATTGTTATATCTATTGCCTGGGTTTGTAGTTTGAAAATTCATTGTTTGATTTTGTCTTGCTAATCAAGTTCACGTTTATTCAGTTGCACTCATTGTACGTTGCTCTGGGAGAGAGAGAGAGAGAGAGAGAGAGAGAATATGAAACACATCTCTTTGCACCCTAGGTTGTGATGGCCCTTCATGGCCTTTTGACTTTTATTGGAGACAGATTGTGACAAATCTAGCTAATCTGTTACTAATCTATTATCAGTTAGATCCTCCTCCTCCTTCTTTTGCGATGTAAGATCTATGGCATAATGGCATTTATAGTGTATTGTCATTCTAAAATGTCCCAACCAGTGGCATGAAAAAATCCCATTAATTTCCAATGGGAAAGTCTAGGTTTCTTTTGATTTCACGACCATACCCTCAGATCCACCCGTACTTTCCAGCTCCTGTGTGTCCCGCCAATGAAATCATTCTGGGTGATTTCCCCCCTAAAGAGCCCTGTTAACCCGGTTAGTGTGAGACCCCTAACACACCCACCCTGAGACCCCCCAACACTGGAGGAAACATGTTAGCATGGATGACTGCCCAGGGTGGATCACAGCTGGGAGGGAGGGAGGGAGGGAGGGGATTCCCACCAGTGGTGGAAGAAGCACTCAAATGTTTTTACTCAAGTAAAAGTATCAACACCACAATGTAGAAAAACTCTGTTACAAGTAAAAGCCGCAGTATTCAAAATGTGCTTGTGCACATTCAAAATGTGCATACAGTACACAAGTATTGGCATCAAAGTATACTTAAGGTACCAAAACTGAGTAAGCTACTCATTACGCAGAAGTTTTCAAAATGTATAAAAAATATTTTGAAAATAGCAGATGCAACGGGTTTTGAGCTTGTAGATCGGCTATTTTCAAATAGTCGGAGTGGCTGAAGTGGTTGTATTAGGCCTATGTATGTTTTGTAATAAGAATCCAAATCTACAGCATAACTAGTAACTATAAAGTAGAATATTTGCCTCTGAGATGTAATGGAGTAGAAGTTAAAGTATCGAAAATTGGAAATACCTCAAAATTGTACTTAAGTACAGTACTTGAGTAAATGTACTTAGTTACTTTCCACCACTGGGGAGGGGATTCCCACAGATGCAAGAAGAATAGGGTTTGAGACATTTGAGCATAACAAAACATTTTATTACTGTGTGCACTGAGTGAGGTTTATTACCATGTGAAGAGCATACTCATTTAGCTAAATTGTTTTGTGTTTTGTTTTTTTAGTGTGTGACAATGACAGATTGAGGTTGTTTCCAGTGCTTTTTTGACTGCTTTCAAGCAGTGTTGCCATGTCTGCATATTCTAAGCGGCTTTAAATGTTTTAGTCGCCTGCAAATATTGGTAGTTGCAGGTTGCTTTTTTGGGGGGGCTTGTTTCTAAAGCAGGGGTCTTCAACGTTTTCAGGCCAAGGACCCCCTAGCTGAGAGAGAGATGAAGCAGGGACCCCCTACTCTATATTGTATAAAATTTCAGATCAAAGTTTTTTTTTTACTTAGTCTGCTCTTTTTTCCCTCTACACCTATAGCCTCTTTGCCAAAAATAGCCGATCTACAAGCTCTCAACGCCTCGCAGCGCGAGGCGTTGAGAGCTTGTAGATCTGCTATTTTTGGCTAATGTTCCCCACAGAAAAGGAATTCTAGGGTTCAAGTGTAAAAATGTAAAAAACTAAATCCTATCACACGAAGATTTGGCGGACCCCCTATAGTAGCTCTGAGGACCCCCTAGGGGTCCCGGACCCCCTGTTGAAGACCCCTGTTCTAAAGTGTAGCTGCTTATTTGGGCTTCCTTCCTAATGTTGTTTAAACCAGTTGTTCTGAAACCTTTTCATGTCACAGACGCCCAAATTGATATGTATTTAGCCGTAGATACCCATCTAAAAATATTTTGTGCCAGGTACCCCCCATACAAGATTTGTGTTGTTAAAGTGTTTCAAAAATATTTAACTTTTCTTATAAGATAATTTTTTTGGGGGGCTTTTCTGCCTTTATTGGATAGTAGTAGTGTGAAGGAAGCAGGGAGAGAGAGACAGGGAGTGACACGCAGCAAAGGCCGTCGGGCTCTGGATTCGAACCAGAGATATATGTGGTATATACACCTTAACCACCAGGCCATCTGCACCCCTTTTCAAGACTTTTTGAATAGCCGATGTAAGTGGTGAAACTGGTTTCCGTAGACCTGGTCGCTTGATTCTCTTGCAAAATATGGCAACGCTGCTTTCAACCTGGCATTGCTATTTTGGGCATTGTCATTACCAAGGGGCCAGCTCCTGAGTTGTAAATTGAGGCTGTATAGGAAGTGACAGTTCATATGGGCTCTATTCAAGCGGATGGGTTTTTGCCGAACTTTACACTAGATTTTATTACCTTAATAAACCTTGTCATAAATAGTATGGGCTTCCAGTAGCTAGTTTAAAGTCTTCTTTCAATCACCATGGTATGTGTTTAGGTCAATTATGGTCCCATTTATTTTCAAATTGATGATAAAGTAGGGTATGCTGTAGGAGGGGCGTGGCTACCATGGGATGATTTGATTGACAAGCTACACAACCAATAGCATTCATTCCCCACCCCCGCTCTGGTCCCAACCTATAGCATTCATTAATTTCCGGTTTCTTATTTGTGTATTTCAACGTATTCGGACCGTTGAAAAATAGGCTTCATTTACGGTTGGTAGAGTCTATGGGCGTCACTTTGTCCATTTCTTTTTTAGTCTATGGTCATTACATAGCAGGAAAGGTAACCCACGTACCAAAGGTTGTGATGAGGTGTTGATCACTGGGAATAAACTTAAAAGAGTGAAATGTTTTTAGAACAATTTGGCACAATATGCAATCATTGACTGACGTTTCGGCCTAACGGCCTTCTTCAAAGTCAAGAAACGTTTGTATTGACTTTGACCTCAGAAGACCATTGAGGAGTATTTATTGATTGGCCGGGTGGGTACCGCCCAATCAATAAATATTTTGCCCCAAAATAGCTTAAGTATATATATAAAATATATTATATTTTACTATACATTTATGTCCCACAAAATTATAAAGTTACATTGTCAAAGTTGTGACATTGTAATGTGATTCAAATGTTTGTTATCAGGGCGTCCTTGAAAAAGAGAGCTTGCTCTCAATGGGTTTCCCTGAATAAATAAAGGAAAAAGAAAGAAAGAAAAAAGACATGTTTAAGCATTAGCAATGATCCTTCCATAAATGTATAGACTCGGGGGGGGTCCATGTTAGGGGCTTGACTGTATTACTATGTATGGGAGACAATGCGTTTTATCATGGCACTTGCCAAGGCACCAATGCAGAACTGCCAGTCAAAGTGACGACTGGCCAATCACAGCGTGTCCTTACCGGACATGCTTGCAGAGACTCTTGGGTAATGAAGTCAAAGACGTTGGCTGCCATGTTATTTTGTCCAAAGTGGCCACTGATACCCCAAACTACATAGTGCTGCTTGAAATACAAAACTAATGGAACCACATAACGGTGAAAATATTATCAATATTATACATACATCACATACATATTATAATACATCTCCATGAACATGAAATTGCATATATAGATATTCTCATATAATGACCATGTCTCTGTGTGTGTGTGTGTGTGTGTGTGTGTGTGTGTGTGTGTGTGTGTGTGTGTGTGTGTGTGTGTGTGTATTCTTGCATCAAGGCGTGCATGTGCATCTCTGCAAAGTACAGTATGTGATTGATTGTGTTTGTGGGTGTAAGGAGAGAGGACTGCGCGTGCGTGCGTGCGTGTGAGTCTGTCTGAGATTGCGCTCTATATTAATATTGTCTTCCATTCTATATGTGTGTTATTATGTGAGCAGTGGTGGGTCAACAGCAGAGAGAGCTGCAGGGCTGCAGGGTGCTGGACAGCTGGCCAGAACTACAGCATCCTCTGTATGGTCTGGTGGACTGCTCCAAACCACTGCCCTTCATCTGCAGGAGCAGCCGAGGTGAGCACGCTGTTAACTGCCTGTAAAAGGGTTGATTGATTGATTGTATACTTTATTGGTGAGAAATGTAAACAGTACGAGGTACAGTCAGACATTAAGGCTAAACGGACAACTTTTGTTGTAAAGATTGTCCATAATTTTTACCACGTGAACCCTAGCATCCCTGCTCTGGGATGTTGACATTAATTTTGATGTAGTATTTAGTAGTAGTATCATAGTCTTTTGAATAAAATTCCATTTAGTTTCAGTCATATTTTAGTCATCTGCATTGTTTCAGTTTTAGTCTAGTTTTAGTTGACTAAATATTATAAGATTTTAGTCAACTAAATCTACAGTTGATTAGTCGACTAAAATGTGTTTTGGCCAGCTGCGATGGCGTCGTAATGCCTGATTTATACAGTACTTAGCTGCGTGCCGAAAATAGCAGATCTACAAGCTTGTTGTGAGCTTGTAGATCGGCTATTTTCGGAGCATGACACCCGCACACAACCAAGCATAAAATGTCTTCGCTTAGTTCTACTGGATCTCTTCTCTACTAGTCCCTCCCTAAGGTTTTAGTCTAGTTTTTATTTGTTGACGAAATGGTCAGTATATTTAGTCTTAGTTTTAGTCCTCAAAGCTTCGTTTTTATTTAGTTTGTGAAAGTAGTTTTAGTCCAAGAAATGTACATTGTGGGCATGTCATACTAGCAAAGATTTGGTGTAGAGCGTAAAAAGAAGGAGGAGACCAATTATAGACCCCTGGGTGACCCTTGTCAACTAGAGTTTAAGTGGTTAAGGTATTAAAAGCTCTCCTTCTTTGTACTCTCATGTGCCCCTCCCTGGCCTATAGAGTACATCATTATCATAGTAGTGTCAGTTCCCATCAATCAGGAGTAGCTAATGTTTATCCTGCATGCATGCAATGCACTACTGTACTTCAGAAGATGGACGTTGATTTGGAAAGGAATCATATTGGCTTTGTTAAAATGTGTTGAAAACACGTTGAACATACAGTTCACAATGTTCATATGGGGCATAGCAGTGGCGGCCATTTTCTGGTTCCACTTCAAAATACTCAATGCATTTTTCCCATTGACATTTCCAAAAATATTTTTATCAATTATTTTAAGCCTAGAATCAAGCCATCCAGGGTCCTGGTGAATCATGACCATAAAATGTTTGATTCTGTGAAGAAAAAAAAAATGAAAACGGCAAAACAAAGGGTATTTATTAAATATAGTATATCATATAATTAAATATAAAATATATATATATATATATATGTATATATATATATGTACACTGTATATATATATATATATATATATATACATGCATACACGTATACTGTACCTGTGTATATATACCGTATTGATGTTATGTGGTCTTTATCATAGAGCGTTACCTCAAGATGACGGAGATAGCTAAGAATCAGAGCTCTCAACCTACTGCCTTCATGGACCACCTGATGAATCTAACCAACAACTCCCACGTAAGACAAATCAATTAACACCTCCTTTCACTTTCGTACTCACATTATTTCTTTTGTTTTCTTTCTTTCTTTTTATCTTTCTTCCTTCCGTATTCGTGCGCACAAGACGTGGTTACATCATATGTGACGTTACCATGACTTTAAAAAAAATACACTATGTTCGTAGTTTCTTTCTTTCTTTCTTTCTTTCTTTCTTTCTTTCTTTCTTTCTTTCTTTCTTTCGCTGTTCTGTAAAGCTTGAACGCTGTTCTGTAAAGCTCTCCACAGTTCTATGAGCTCCATTGATCTAGGTGTGATGGGAAGTTTTAATAATGGATTTAAAACTATTGACTATGATTGTGAGTTCGGGCAGGATATTTCAAAGCAAATCCTTGATCCGTGGACTTTAAAAAGGGCCAGTCATGTCAGTTATTAACACTGCAAAGAAGAAGACAACTCGTGTGACGTATTAGCACTGTAAAAGTCAAGGTTTCCTGGTTGTATGAATGTGGCATATGACTTGATAAGGTGCGGGTGGTCTCTGTGGATGTTCCAGCAGCAGGGTGAAGGTTTCCCATAATGTACAACACCTGCCTTTTAGTGCAGGGTAGCACTGGACTTTTCAGGTCAGCCAAAAAACATGATGAGGTGTAGCCAGGGTGCATGGTTACACCTGCTAAATTTGACCCATGTGGCTGCAAACCATTTTTCTCCCCTACCAACCAACCACTGTGACAGGTATTCAGCCATTTAGTTTAAACTATTTGCACCCAAATGTGGCTTTGACCTTAAAGTCAGGACCCAATGCCGTATCCATATGCACGCATGGATCGTGCGTGCATATGGATAGACCATAACCAAGCTAGGTTCAACACTATTACTCATTTGTTTTCATGTCTAGGGCCCTCAGACGTTATGAATCGACGTGCAAGCTTATTCATTCTGCATTCTATCACAGAAAGAAAGAACTAAAAACAGCATTCTTTTGATAATACCATGCCAGCGTATCATGACTTTGCTGGCATGGTCCCATGGCTCTGTGTTCTGCTATTTAGGGAGTTCTATGTAGGAGACTATCATAACTCATCAGCAAAATAAAAATCACACCCTGTGTGAAGAGAGTGGTGCCTTTGATGAGCCCCGTATTGTCATCACCCGTGTTGTCATCAATGTTTGTTTATTGGACAGACATACATACATATGGACAAAGTCACGTATAGGAGTGGTTGGCACCACTCAAAAATCACACCCTGTGTGAAGAGAGTGGTGCCTTTGATGAGCCCCGTATTGATGTTGTCATCAATGTTTGTTTATTGGACATACGGACAGACACACAGACAAAGTCAGATATAGGAGTGGTTGGCACCACTCAAAAATGCACATTTCGGACTCTACACAGGTCACCGTTAATGACATCATTGCTGCAATACATGATGGTATGTAGGATTTGCGATAGTGACCATCGCTGTAGCCTACTTTTCATGATGCATTGTGGGATAAAATGAGTCCACTAAATAGGGTATAATAATCGTCACTATACTGTACACTCGAACACCTCTACAAAATGCCGTAATCACTACATAGTGCACTGTAGTGAGTAGGGAGCGATATGATCCACTTGTCTCAGTGGATCATGTCCGTGTGGAAATTCTTCCTAGCTACCCTATCAACTCATTGACCACATGTGCTGCTCACATTATATTGTATTGGAACTTGGAAGTGTCATAGCACCAATCAACCGGACAGAAATCTAATACTAAGGTGTTATGCAACCCGTTAATCCTTAATAAATATTGTTACAGGTTCAACAAGACAAAAACAATTAATAATTCACGTATTGGACCGTAACAGCATTTCATGATAAAATAATAATACCCTTGTAAAGTTGTGATCCATGTCAAAACATCACAACATGCATCTCAGTCGATAACTACTACTAATGAACTTGATGTGTGCGTGTGCGTGCGTGCGTGCGTGCGTGCGTGTGTGCGTGTGTGTGTGTGTGTGCGTGTGTGTGTGTGTGTGTGCGTGTACGTGTGTGTGATGGATGAATGGATGGATTTGTGATCCATGCCTGTATGTGTGGTTGTACGTGCATGATGCATACGATTGTGCACGTGTGTCCACTGTATTAACCCGTTAAAAACAGGAAAGCATCTGTGTCATTTTGTACTTTGGCTATTAAAAAATTGTCAGATATACAAGCTCATAGTCCGTTGCGTCACTTCGTGCCGCGCTATGAGTTTGTAGATCTGCTATTTCTGAAAAATCCTGAAAAAATGTGTGCGTGACTGCATGTGCGTTTCTTCGATCCCAGGCAATAGACGGTGTGCTGGGGGAGACGACGATGAGCTTGGGTGGCGTGTGTCATCTGCTGGACATGTCCAGGAAGGCCCTGGAGGACACCCAGGAGGAGGGGCTGCAGCCGGGAGACATGTTGTCCCTGGTCCAGCTGCTGTCCTTGGCCGCCGACTTCCCTTCCGACTCCTCCTCCGCCGGGGTCAATGGCAGCGGCAGCAGCAGCGGCGCTGAGGAGCTCAGCCGGCACTTTGTCAGCCTAGCAGACAGCATCATCAGCCAGGACAACGCCCTCAAGTGGCAAGCCATCAAAGAGGTATATTATCCACCATGAAGCAGTGGTGTAAAGCAGTGGTTCTCAAACTTTTTCATGCCAAGGACCCCTAAATTGACACTTATTAGCCCGCGGACCCCCATTTCAAAAGATATGCCACGGACCCCCATAAGAGAAGATTTTTTACGGCTCTAGCAGTGATTCTATTTACCATTTTAATATCAAGGACCCCCAGTTTGACATGCATTAGGGCTACAGACCCCCATTTAATGGCATTTCTATCACTTGGACCGCAATTTATGTTGTAAAATCTATGTCAATTTAACTCTCAGAGTGTACAAATGGAACCATTTGTACACTCTCAGAGTTACAGACCTATAAGGGTCCATTTGGTGCCTAATCTATCATTTAGCTGGGGACCCCCTGGAACTCCCTCAGTCAAGGACCCCTGGGGGTCCCCGGACCCCACTTTGAGAACCAATGGTGTAAAGTAACTAAATATACTGCTCAAAGAAATGTAGGGAACACTTTGATCTCTTCATTATTTTTGAGTTTTCATGAACTGTGTACATATTGCTAACAAAAACTGCTCAAAAGAATTAAGGGATCAAAGTGTTCCCTTAATTATTTTGAGCAGTGTACTTTGCTCAATTACTGTGTGCATTAAAGGAGTAGTTCACCCCGAAAATGACTTATTTCCTATCAATTACACACCCCATGAAGCCTTGAATTCATGGAGATGTTTTAGTTTTTGTCGCATTTTCTAAGCCAATAATTGGACCGACAGAGTGTCAGGTAGGAGACTCAATGGAGACTCATTAAATTATTGTTTTGGGAATGCGTCAAAAACAAAAACAAAATCCATGAATTCAAGGCTTCATGAAGTGTGTAATTGATAGAATATGTCTTTTGGGTGAACTACTCCTTTAACTTTTTCGTGCCAAGGACCCCAGACATCCCACCCTGGAAAAAATCTTTTCAGGGAGGTCAAGAAAATATATGAACAAATATATTTGTATATATATGATCTAAATATGACACATATATGTCCTATAAATCCACATATATGCACGTATATGAACCTGAATATGGCATATACAGTACGCAGCATATATGTTGCATATAATTGCCATATATGTTCATATATTTAGTAGGTGGGCTCCATTTCCGGGAGACTCCTGCAATTTAAGGTAGAGGTGGGATGTCCAAATTGATATCTATTTGGCCGCAGACCCCCATACGAAGATGTTTTGTGCGAGGGACCCACAGAAGAGAAGATTTGTGTAAAAACATTCAAAATTATTCAAGATTTTTGATAAATTATAAATGATGTATCTATTAATACATCTTCTAGATGTTCCAAAAGGACCTGATCTACAAGCTCACACCGCTTTACCTCGCGGATCGCTTTGAGCTTGTAGAACGATACTCCAAAATCAGAGTACTTCTTCCACCACTAGTATACACACTGACTGAGATTCAGAGTAGGTTGTTGTTTCAGGTTTGAGCCACTAGAGGTCAGTAGGGTTACATGCATACATGTTTTTACATCACTATCACCAGTCTGAAGGTGGAGGGGTTCAAATATTATATATATAATTATATACTATGTGTGTGTGTGTATATATATATATATATATATATATATATATATATATATATATATATATATATATATATATATATATATATATATATATATATATATATATACATACATATATATATATATTAAAAAGTAATCTTGCTTGGCTCACAAGCGGTAAATAGCGTTCAGCATTCAAGCCTCTTAATACGTCACCTCTTTTCAAATATACTTTACAAATAAAAGACAAATCTTACATTTATAACAAAGTATAAAAATGAATAGATCATCGATGTTACTGTACCTCATGGCAAGTGTTCTGCCTCTATCAGCGTTCACCTCCTCTAGCCAATACTCCCCCCTCCGCCCCCTCCCGCCCTCCCCAAGGACTCTCAGAGCTCCAAGGCCACCTTTGCCCAGACTGAATGGATAAGAACAACACGGAAACACTGTGGCTCATACACAAAACTCTCTCTCTCTCTCTCTCTCTCTCTCTCTCTCTCTCTCTCTCTCTCTCTCTCTCTCTCTCTCTCTCTCTCTCTCTCTCTCTCTCTCTTTCTTCCCCCCCCCCCCACCACCACCACTCTCCCTCCTCTCTCTCTCTCTGTCTGTGTCTCTCTCGGAGAGTACTTTTTGCAGGGATGAGCTCTTAGGTGAGGTGTATTGAATTCATAAAGGGGGGGGCGGGGGAGTTCAGAACAGACAAGGGCTAAAAATCCATGATTGTGCCACACATTATAGGCCCTCTTCATTGAAACGGTGTGTGCGCGCCCTCTCCAGCCAAACTGCTTGCCGACTGTTGCAGGCGGTAAAAAAAAAAAGCCGCGTTGAAAGCGGCTGCGATTGTGCCTCGTTTTGAAAGGCCGTAATGAAATAAACCTCTCCTATCTTTCATGGCGGCTTTCGAGGAGGAGGGCAAATCGGTTGAGTGCAGTTTGCTGTGACAGTGCTGCTCCCTGTGTTTCAGGTCGTGAGCGGCCCCATGGACGTGGTCAAGAGTATTGACCGAATGGTGACCAGGCTGAGCCCTCGGCTGATGGCAGGGGATGACCGCCTGCTCATTCGCACTCCCAACATCAGTGAGTTAAAAGTGTACATGAGCACGCAGGCACACACACACACACACACACACACACACACACACACACACACACACACACACACACACTCACACTCACACTCACACACACACACAGTCCCTTAACTATTTAAGCCCTATTTTCAAAAATAGGTCTACAAGCTCACACAGTGTCGCGTGTACTACTTTACTTTGGGGGGAAGCATTCAGTGAAATCTTTAGTAGCAATATTTGATTTACTCCTATAGTATTTTACTCACAAAAAGTTAATAAAGACAAGGAACCTTTTATCTGGGTTCAAATAGATGAATTTGGGAATCCATGCCTTTGCTTCTGATATCCCCTCCTCTGATTATTCATTTTTATGGCTGGTAGGGATGTTTTTGTCCCTGCCTCTGGTCAGACTGAATACATGCATTTTGTGTGTACGATGTCTTATTTCACGAACCATTTAGCTCTCTCACATTGTGCAGTATGGCATCATGCCGGTGAGACATGGTTATATATTTTGTTTGAGACATGATTATATTTACCTGTAACAATTGTATATCCATAAATAACTACATGCATTCCAAATTACTTCATAAAGCAATAGAAAGAACCCCAAAGGACCTTACTGAGCATTTGGAAAAGCTTATATACCATGAGAACAGAAAGAAGTACCCTTCAAAATTTGCCATATCAGGTCCAATGATACTTATTTATTTGAAAATATGAGTGCATATTGGTCATGAATAACTTATAGTGATGCGTTGTATGTAACTTTACTGTTTATAAACAAATTAAGTTATAAATGAAATAAATATACCACTAGTGTTAAAAAATAACAGCAGCTTATCATGAAATGTTCATGCAAGATATAAAAAATAACACAATAATCTATTGTGACATTTCCTGATGTGATGTGATTTGATTATTATGATGGTTTACGATGCTTTATGATCAAGGGAAATACATAGCCTAATCTAAAATGAATTCACATTGCATTATAATATATTATGATATTTGGTGATAACAGCTATTATAATGGCTTTTGATGTGCTTGCTTACGATGCCTTGTGTCCAACCCTTAAAGCTACAATCCAGGGCTTATTTTAATGAATAAAGCATTATTTTTAAACAATTTGTATGGTATTCAATTAGTACATCTTCAGCGGTTGGAGGTAATCGCTCACTTCTTACAGTCAACCCAGTTAGGTAGGACACAGACTGGTTGACAAAGTAAAAAAAAGTCATTTGAAACAGACGGCATACTTATGGATTATAGTGTTTTTTTAAAGTATAAACATAAGTGTTACAGGTTAAATGAAATATCACTTGAGCTCACTTGACCTGTCATTCAGAGTTGGAGGTCCAGCAGAAGACTCTGGAGGAAGGAGGGTCCAGGGCTTCTACCTTCTGCGGTCCAGAGATGGAGAGAGAGACCAACCTGGACTGCATCTCCGTGCCACCTCAGATGATTCACAATCTCCATAACAACGGTATGCTCGCCAAGAGCGCCATGCAGCCACTTTTCTTCCCTCTTCTGTGTGTTCTGGAACACAGTGAAAAAAAACACTTATCAATCCCTCCACTGATGTTTCTTGCGCAACAAACGGAGTGCACTTATTAACCCATTTAGACCGGGAACGCACTTTAACCATTATCTTATACTTTAGCTATTCAAAAATAGCAGATCTACAAGCTCATAGCGTGGCACCGAGTGCCACGCTACGAGCTTGTAGATCTGCTATTTTTTGTTTTAAGTCATGGGCAAATCTTTGAATATATATATTTTTTAAAGCAAACATTTCTAACTCAAATCTTTGCTTCTGGGGATTTTACAAATGTCTTCTAAATCCTAACAGTAAAAAAAAAATCA
>NC_139941.1:44859340-44866840 GCF_963454915.1 Gymnoscopelus microlampas | reverse complement strand
AACGTGCATGTGCGTGCGTGCGTGCGTGCGTGCGTGCGTGCGTGCGTGCGTGCGTGCGTGCGTGCGTGCGTGCGTGCGTGCGTGCGTGCGTGCGTGCGTGCGTGCGTGCGTGCGTGCGTGCGTGCGTGCGTGCGTGCGTGTGTGTGGGTGCGATTTCACCTCATTGGCAGTGTGTGTGTATGGAACTTTAATTGCATACGCACTTTGTCCTTGTACCCATTAGTCTTGTTTGTCTTGTCTTTAATTGCGTATACTGTACCATCTACTGTATGGAGCTGACCGAACTGCATTTCACATCCGTTTCTTTATGTTTCTAAGAGTCACAAATAAAGCTTCAACTGTGTGTGTGTGTGTGTGTGTGTGTGTGTGTGTGTGTGTGTGTGTGTGTGTGTGTGTGTGTGTGTGTGTGTGTGTGTGTGTGTGTGTGTGTGTGGTTACTTTTGTGAATTTGTGTATGTGCAGCGTCCCTAAGTCAGACCGCACCACAGTGCACAAGAACCTGATCGTGGCACTGGGGACCGCGCAGTTGCTGTTAATGTGCAGTGACTGGGCTTCTGCCAATGAGGTGAGACCGCACGCACGCGTGCACGCATGCACACATACACAGTGCATGAAATAAACAGTAAAATCCCCTGTTATCTTAATAGGTTGGTTTGACCCTTACAGGTCCAACCAAATGGTTGGTTCCATTTGTACAGTTAAATTAACACTGAGGCTTGTACTGTGTATACAGGAAACATAACAAATGTTTAGCAAGGTGGCAATCTACGGAAAAAGCACATTGATGACATAAATCGACATTGATTACATAAACCGCAGTCATATATTCTATGAATTATGTATCAATTTTGAATGGATTTTGAATGGAATAGTCTGGAACATTAACCTATACTGTTTATCCCATTTTAAAGTTATGTTAATATATTTTCATGAATGGACATGACAAAACAGTTGACAGCGTCCTGTCACAACTTTTGCTACTCCCTGTAGCATTCAAAGATTGTGGAAGAGTTGTCTGTTTTGAGAGACGACCTAACCCCTGATTTATACTTTATACTTCTGCCAGAACCTTCAAAGGGATTTGATATTATATAACAAGAGCTGGCCATCTGTCGCAGCCTTTAATTACCCCAAGAAATTGCATTGTGTTTAATATAGCTGTATATGGCATTGGTTCTCAAAGGGGGGTCCTTGAGGGGGTTCCAGGGGGTCCCCAGAAAAGAGAGGAAGCGTTTAACACTTAAGCCCTATTTGTGTCAGGCTTGTAGATTGGCTATGTTGGAAAAGTGTCTGTGACATGAAAATGCTCGAGAACCACATTACATGCAAAAAGTATGGCAATATCAGCTATGCAACGGCTATAGCTCTGTCCCTGACCTTCCATCCATGTTGTGGCCACCAGGGGGCGTGCTTGATGGTGACTGCCCTGCTCCATCTGTTCTTCATGGCCTCCTTCTCCTGGATGCTGGTGGAGGGCCTGCTGCTCTGGAGCAAAGTGGTCACAGTGAACATGAGCGAGGACCGCAGGATGAAGCTCTACTACGTCATCGGCTGGGGTAAGACCTAAGACCTGCTCGCTCTGTGTGTGAGGGCTTTCTAACATACACCAAGATGTCATATTAAAGTACACTCATTCGTAGTTTTGAAATCTGTTTTCGAACAGCTAAATCTTTTGTGATGTCAGGAGTGGAAGAAGATCCACCCTGGTAAACTCACCGAAACTCTAGAAAAAAATACAAGGATACTTATATATCATCAATATAACATTAAATGTCGCTGTTAACAGTAGAACTTCCAGAGTCTTCCAGAGCTTTGCAAATATACCTGTTTTTGAATGCGAGACTTTTACTATATTTGTTTATAGGCAAATATCCAACCAAGTTCTGTCAATACAGAATGTATGTATGGGGCGGCCATAGCTCAATGGTTAGTGAGGTTCCGGAGGTCCCAGGTACAATTCCAGCTCTCAGCAAGTGTCCCTGAGCAAGACACCTAACCCCTCACTCAAGCTGAAAAACTGTTCCCCGTGGGATGTGATTTTTTATTTATTCTTTTGATACCTATATCAGGTATCAAAAAAGAAATACAAAATAAATAAATAATAATGTACAACTAGGCTAGCTACTTACCACACACGTGATGTCATCACCGTGCAATTCCATTCTGCATACAGTCATCTCTCTCTCTCTCTCTCTCTCTCTCTCTCTCTCTCTCTCTCTGTCTCTGTCTCTGTCTCTCTCTCTCTCTCTCTCTCTCTCTCTCTCTCTCTCTCTCTCTCTCTCTCTCTCTCTCTCTCTGCCTCGTTTTAGTTTATACAGTGAAATCCATACATAATTGGATTTTTTTTTCCTTCTTGGTTTTAGTGTGTGATGGATTTTGTCATTTTGTCATTTGTCATCGAGATACACTGGCTGACCTCTATCCTAGTCCCCAAAACATCCTGCTACATGCTGCTGTTTTTTATTCCCAAATCTCTCTGGTATAATATAATATAATGTCTCTGTCGGGCAGAAACCTCGTATCTCCATATCTCAACTTTTCCAGTTTTCTTTCCTTCGTCACTTTAATGCCCTACTTTGTCGTACAAGAGTGTCAAGCTAAAGGGGTGAAAAAAGCCGATCTATAAAGTTCGCAACGCATCGCATCGTGACTTGTTGGGAGCTTGTAGATCTGCTATTTTATCACTGTTTCTGACCATTTCCGTTCCATTTCCGGGAAAAGTAACGGTTTTAGATCATACAAGGTTTCCCACTCGACAGCGATGATTAAGCTAGGAACACCACGTTCTCTTCCACGACGACACACAAGCACTCGATATTTAGGTGCCTGTGTGACGCAGCTGTCCCAAATGTTCGCTAGCAGACTAAATAAGACCGTCTGCCAAGTGGACTGTAGCGGCAGCCCCTGTTCTACCACTATATAAACACTTTTTTTTTTTTTTTTTAAAACGTACTGCTTTTAATCAGTGTTACATTTAGGGGGAAGGTGTTGTTGAAATCTTTTTTTGTTTAATTGTTTTACAGGACTGCCTGTTCTTATTGTCGGCGTTACGCTGTCGGTATCGCTGGACAAGTATAAGGCAGATAGCCACTGCTGGCTCAACGTGAAGACTGATATGATTTGGGCGTTCGTAGGCCCTGTCATATTTGTGTTGGCGGTATGCACTATCCTTTCTCTATACTGCTTGTGTATGTGTGCATGGATGTGTGCATGTGTGTATGTGTTTTAAATTAGACCCTATTTGAAAAAACATACATATTTCTTTAAAAAATAGCGTATCTAGAATCTCAAAACGTTTTTCAAAACGCCTACTGTATAACGACATGCCCAAAATAGGAACGTCAGGGTTAAAAAGGTTAAAATGTGTGTGTTTTATATACTATATGTGTGAGCATAGGCGTGTGCATGTATATATATGTATGCTGTATCTTCTTGCTATCTTCTTGCTGTATCTGTATTGCTTCACTTGAAGTATTCCTCACTATTCCTGTGTTCATGTAACTCTTTTTGTAAACCATAACCTCTGTGGCGTTTTAATTAAATCCAGTTATCTCCATCATTTACAATAAGAAATGCACAGAATAGAAATGCAATTTTATAGGCATGAAATGTAAAAATTCATCATTGAATTGTCAGTGAATTGATCAGTTTCCTGAGGTCCTTTAGTTAGATAGGACCTCAGGAACCTTGGAATGATTGGTTTGTCTCGTGAGGTTCAGCAGCAGACATGTACTGTATACAGTAGCCCGATTCATACTTCATACACAATGTGTTGTGAGCTTGTAGATCTTCGATTTTCGGTCTCCCTCTCAGCTGTGCCTTCAAATTTGAATTATTAAAATGAAAAAAAATATATTATTAAAAAAAAAAGATTAACAATTCAAACAAAAAATGTGAATAATGAAGGTCAGTCAACACTTGCAATACAGTATATGTACACTATTTTTTGATTACGGTTAGTTACTTTGTAATACATACATAAACCACTTCAGCCATGGCTGTTTGAAAATAGCAAGCTCACAACGTGCGGCTTTGCGGCGCATTGTGAGCTTTCACTCATAACAGTATTTCTACATGGTGGTATTGATACTTTTACTCTAGTGAAAAATGTGAGTACTTCTTCCACTGCTGGTTACATTCCATGATGCATGTCAGTTTGCAGCAGGTTTGTTGCTTTTGCCATATTATTCATTCTGTTTATCCTGCCGCATGCCTATAGGTCAATGCAGTGGTGCTTTGTCGGGTTGTCATGGTGACCGTTTCCAGCGCTCGTCGGCGCGCTAAGATGCTCACTCCAAGCTCCGCCTCCAAGATGCACACCTTTGACCTCACCTGGTGAGTCATAATGCACCCCCTCTCTCTCTCTCTCTCTCTCTCTGTCTCTCTCTCTCTCTTGCTCCAGTCTCCCCTCTTTGTCTTTGTCTTTTTTTCCCCTAATGCTTCCTTTATTAAGAATCCTTACCACTCACTTTCTCCTTTTCTCTTTTACCTTCTCTCTCACATTGCTCCTTCACCCTCTTTCACTAACTTTATCTCTCTCACACTCCCGATTTGCCTTATCTCATGCCTTATATCTCTCGTGATTATACCATTCTTTCTGTATGCTCTTTCTTTCACACAAATCATCTTGCATGTGCCCCACTCTCTCCTCTCTCTGTCTCATGATCTCTCCCTAAACTTTTCTGCACACCTCTTCCTCTGTCCCGTTCTCACTCACTCACCCTCTCCTCCTCCTCCTTGTGTGACTGGACTTGAACCAGCCAGTGGATACAGTGTGAGAGAGAAGGAGTCATGGTTGGGCAGTCTGCTGTGGGAGCTGTAGGGGCTTATCAGCCCAACACCTGGTCCAAGCACAACAGGCTGTGTGTGTGTGTGTGTGTGTGTGTGTGTGTGTGTGTGTGTGTGTGTGTGTGTGTGTGTGTGTGTGTGTGTGTGTGTGTGTGTGTGTGTGTGTGTGTGTGTGTGTGTGTGTGTGTGTGCGACCATACTTGTGAGGACCAAATGTCGAGCGAAAGATTTAGAATTAGAAAATAACATTCACTTTGGGATTAGGATTAGACATTTAGAAGTTATGTTTAGGGATTAGAGAGATAGAGTTAATGCCTGAGTTATGCCTGCACTTAGTTACGTGCTGGTGTCGTGCACCGAAAAATAGCAGATCTACAAGCACACAAGCTTGTGGATGTACAATTTTTCATCCTTTTGCCTACTGTGATAAATTACAAAAAAAAAAAAAGATGGCGTCCTAAAATGCACGTGTGTACTACTACTCATGTCTCTGAATTTAATGCTAAGTTACAGCTATAAATCTTGTTGGCACATAAAAATACTTTATCCGACAATAAACAATTGTTCAGCGTGCTGATATTAATGCTTTACTGATACTTAGTTGTGTGCACCGGTGTCACGCGGTGAAAATATCTGATCTACAAGGCAGCTCACAACGTCTCACATCAGGCTTAGACGGAGAGAAAGGTGTTGTTCATTATGTGGCATGTTGGACACATCAATCCCAAAGTGTCTGTTGTCAGAGCGCCATCACTGAAGTACTAGATGTCACTGGGTCAAGGCTAAAGGCTGAGATGATTGTGTTTGTCCATGACGGTGTCAACAAAGATATGCTGTGGGTCACCATCTGATTTGGAAATACATTTATTAGATGTTCTGGTTGGAGCAATGCAACGTAAAACCCCCCCTTAGGTTCAAATCAAATGATACCAGATACTGAAAACAATATGATTAAGTCGTTAATCACCCAGCGTCCCCATTTTGGGGCATTCTGCGAAAATAGCAGATCTGCAAGCCCACATCGAGTTGTGAGCTTGGAGATCAGCTATTTTCGGGGAAGATATTAAAGGGATATTTCACTTTCAAACCCCAAACATGACTATCTGGCTTTTGGGAGCACCCCAGACAGTTTTTGAGTCGCTTGATTCAGTACTTTTAGATTTTATCGGACAAACCCCCTTCCCATATAAACCCATTGTAATTTCAAACTCCCTTTTCACCATGTTAGATTCATTGAAAAAACCTGTCCTTGGTTCCCCTCACGTATTAGAAGGACAATATTGGTCACCAGAACCATTTTCAAAACTTTCATTTTCCATTTTCCGAATATCTTATTTTTGAACATTTTGGGGAAAGAAATCACTCTTCCTTAGTGCCCACTCTTACTGTATGGATTCCCTGACTTTATTTTCATTCCCTCCCTGGAGATTTGAGAATAGCCCTCTGCTTTCCTGCCGTATACGAGTTAGCCGTGCGGTGGAGTCTACAACGTTCTGTCATTTCAAAAAAATAAAAGGCTAGGAAAGGAACTGCTTGCTTTGTCCTTGTAGTCACAATGCTGAGTGAGAACCCAATCCTTGCACCCAGGTGCAGCAGTAGTGGCAACAATGACGGCAAGAACAAAGGCAACCATTTCTGCTTTGCCTTCTGAAATGCTGTGTCGTGTATTTGCCAATTTAAGCACCAAGATGACTGAAAGAGCGACTGCAAAGGGAGTGTCATGACGGTGTGCATTGGAGAGGGCGAGCTTGATGAAATTTGGAGGAGGAAATGTTAACTACTTCAGCCCTAGCATCCCTGGAGGCGAACAATCATTGAAATTAGACTATCTACAAGCTTGGCTATTTTCAGCAAAGAGATTTGGTGTAGAGGGAAAAAAAGAGGGCACCTAGTACAGTGCCAACTCAGGTCCGTTTGACCAAGTATAAAGTTCCAAGGGGAAAAAAGAAAGAAATCACATTAGTATGCCTTGAAATTCCCACACTGCATTCTGCATGATGTGCTATCTGAAGTTGCTAAAAAGTGAAAAATGAGAAAGTAATCTCTGAATTTGCTTTGAAATATTGTGTCTATCAAACAAGGATGTCATTGTGTGTGTGTGTGTGTGTGTGTGTGTGTGTGTGTGTGTGTGTGTGTGTGTGTGTGTGTGTGTGTGTGTGTGTGTGTGTGTGTGTGTGTGTGTGTGTGTGTGTGTGTGTGTGTGTGTGTGTGTGGGGGATGGATGGATGGATGGATGGATGGATGGATGGATTTGTGATCCATGCCTATATGTGTGTTTGTACGTGCATGATGCATATGATTGTGCACGTGTGTCTACTGTATTAACCTGTTAAAAGCAGGAAAGCATCTGTGTCATTTTATACTTTGGCTATTCAAAAATAGCAGACATACATAGATCTGCTATTTTTTTTAAATCCTTAACATTTTTGAAAATCTTTGAATATATATATATTTTTAAAGCCAACATTTTTAACTCAAATCTTTGCTTCTGGGGAGGTCCCTGGAACAAAATATTTTGAGATGCGCGTAGCGGCCAAATACATTTTGGGCGTCCTTGACATGGAAAAAGTTTGAGCACCACTGATATTAGTCAGGGGATATTAGCAGAATATTTTCCAATCTTGGAATAAATTCCTTATCAAAACAAATCTTCACCAATGTGTTGGTAAAGGTGTCTAGTAACACATCTCACAAAGACTGAAATGCAGTTTC
>NC_139941.1:44849340-44856840 GCF_963454915.1 Gymnoscopelus microlampas | reverse complement strand
ATCTAATAGTTCAATATGTTTTCAAACCGCTTCTAACACTTCCAACCCTGATTTTTTTTTTACAATGTTTTCCCTCTCTCAACAGGGCCTGTACATATTTCTGGTGTATGCAGTTTACAATAGTGAGGTAGGAGGACTTTCAAACTGTTGTCTTGGCCACTGTATTTACTGAACATCAGAATGTATTGTTTTTGTTTTGATTGTATGGCATGTGTTCGTCCTGTGAACAATAGTACAGTCTTAACATAACAGTGAGTGTTAAACCTGCCTCTCTCTCTCTCAGGTGAGGAATGCCATAAAGAGGATCAAAGAAAAGAGGAAAGCCTTATCTTTCACGGTGAGAGTAAAAAACATACAACCATCCTCATATTCATCATTTCCCCATAACTCTGAGAATGTTCAAATGGAATCAAATGTGTACACTCTCAGAGTTACAGACCTGCAGGGGTCCATTTGGAAACCCCTAAAGGAACCCTGAGGTTCCCTGCATGGACCCCACTTTGAGAACCGAATTCCTGAATATGCAAACCTGGATATGTATCCAAATATTCTACCTTAGTGTACTGTTAGACTGTCTTTCTTTGTTGTTTAATGCATTGTTCTCAAAGTGGGGTCCGGGGACCCCCAGGGGTCCTTGGCGGGGTACCAGGGGGTCCCCAGCTAAATGAGTTAATATAGCGTCACAATCATTTTAACCACTTTTTTTGTATATTTTGGCTATTCATACTTTGGCTATGAGCTTGTAGATCTGATAGTTTTGAAAAATCCTGAAAATGTGCACAAATCTTTGCTTCTTGGGGTCCCTGGAACAAAACATTTTGAGATGGGGGTCCGTGGCCAAAAACATATAATTTTGTGGGTCCTCGAAATGAAAAGGTTTGAGAACCACTGGTTTGATGAATACCAGCCTTGTATTTGTGCTTGAACCTGATTAGATTGTCATGTATTATTCCAGAACTGTTCTCAGCCCATCAGTTTCCTGCCGTCCCAGAAGGCCCCGGCCATGTCCTGGGGCCACAGTGTTCCTGCTCCCTCCAGTCCCGAGACCAGTGATACCTCTGGACTCCGCAGCTCTACCTCCACCTCCCTGGTGATCAAGAACGGTATTACTACTACTACTACTAGTCCATACCCCGCCATTTCCACCCACCGCAACCACGACTACGAATCCCATAGCCTGAGAGGACCACTCACAAAAACTAGATAAACAGCTTAAAGGAGTAGTTCACCCAAAATAATTACGTATTTTCTATGAATTACACACCCCATGATTTTTTTAGTTTTTGTGGCATTGCTGAGCCAATAATTCGATGACCGGGTGGCTGCTCAGTAGGAGACTCAATTGAGTCGACTCCGTCATCAAATTATTGGCTCAGGAATGCGAACGAAAACTAAAAAATCGCCATCGACTCTATCAACTTATTTTCTATCAATTACACATTGATAGAAAATAAGTAATTTTGTGGGTGAACTACTCCTTTAAATGTGGGAAAAGTGAAAATGTGTTTTTGTCACTCTCTTCATATGCCAATGATTAATGCCCCTGTGCAAGTTCAGATCAACTGGTCAACCCACTGAGGAGAGAAATGGATGAGGACACAGTGACAGATACAGGTTTCCTCATTCTATAGTAGGACTAATACAACTGCTACTATTACTAATATTGCTGTTGCTACTGTTACTACTACATACCATACATAATAATATATTCATACCAAGGATTCATAATGTTAGGGACTCAGAAGTGATCCTAGATTAACTTAACTTTCATTGTGTTTTTTGCCACTGGCACAATGATCTCTTATCATTCAAAGGCATTTTTGTGTGTGCCTCCGACGTGTTCATGTTGTAATATAAACATTAGGTCACACCTGAAAACTTTGTTTAGACTAGCTTTTTTCTTTTTTGTAAACGTTCAGCCTTTTAGCTCCTTTTATTTGCTTTTATCATGGCATTTTAATCTATTGTATACATTTTGCACTTTGTAAACTCATTTGTTTAAGAAAGTCGCTACATATATAAAGTTTATTGGTGTGGTTGCCTAACATACTTACGTATGTCTATGTCTATTTATGACAATATTTACAGAAACTGCATATCTAATTAATGATAACATTGTCCTTGCAACTGTCAGGTGTTATGAAATGCTTGTATCTTGAGTGCAACATAACCGTGTGTGTCAATTTGACACCAAAACTCTATGTGTGTGTATGCGTGCGTGCGTGCGTGTTTGCAACAAAAAAAGCTTCTGAATTTTGTGGGAGGAGCATATTTTACAAAAGCCACCATAACTTCTGAACATAAATGTGAACCACATATCAAGGAGCCTCAATCGAGTGTACTATCAAAAGCTATTTGACTTGTACCCCTAGGGGGCGCCACAAATTAAAAAAGTTTCTTTACACTTTATTCCTTGGGTCATGTACATGCACCGTTGCACACATAAGTGCAACATAGTACATAATTGCTTTGGGTTTAACCTCAATACAGTTGCCCAAAATTATCTATTTTTGTATATAAGTATTATTATTATTTACTTACGATATGTATTGTTGTCTTTCCTCAATTGGTATATATTTGTCTTTCAGAGAGTTTCAGACAGGAGAGCTTTGTGAGCTTCTCCTTTAAACCAGTTTCTACAAACCAAGTGAGTGTGACAATCTCAATGTGAAAGCACAATGCACAATGTAACGTTGCAGAGAAATGTTCTGTCGATGACACAGCTGAATCTCGTGATAGTAACTGTGTGTGTGTGTGTGTGTGTGTGTGTGTGTGTGTGTGTGTGTGTGTGTGTGTGTGTGTGTGTGTTTGTTTTCTATTTCTTCCAGGTGGTTGAGCTTACTGGTTTCAAGCCATCAGGTACTGTTATTATATCATCACTAAGTAAGGTTCACATGGTTGAGTAGTCCAAGGTATAAATAATGCACCAGTGGGAATTAACAAGACCAACATCTTTGCCATCAGTAAAACCTCAAACCGTTGCTGGTGAAATGGTCATAAATAATATCATGGGTTCAAGTTTTTATTATTAGAGCATCAGTATACAGAACATCAGGTAGACTCAATAACGAAAGATAAGGAGTGGCTTGATGATGACAAAAACATTTGCATTCAGGCATTGTGCTGTGGTTGTTAAAGCAACAATGATTGTGGAAACGACTTAAACTCAACCTATCATCATTACAACAAGCAACAACCACGAGTACACCGAGTAATATAATCTAAGACTGCAGACGAATTAATATTCTTGTTTGTCTTGAAACATTGTGTAATATAATAGGGACGTGTTACGGAGCTAAGGGAATTAGCCGATGCATGTGAAGATCTACAATAGGTCCATTTATTCCTTAAATGATCTCCATTTATCAATTTGGTGTTCAGCATTTTGAGTGAATTACGGCACTTTCTTGTATTATTTGTAAAGCACCGCGGTTAGCAACAGATGGTCCCTGTATCTAAAAGGCTAAGTCATTTTAAATTGCTTCCAAATTGGCCCAGTAGCATCAGGAGAGCAGTTTGTAATGGATTTGCTAAATGTTTTCTGCTTTGTCCGGCGTCTGATGAAAGGTGTTTCAGTGGTGCTTGTCGTCCATTGTCGACCACCAAAACAAAACAGAAGTTCATCCCCCCATCAGGATAGACAGGGCTAAGCTATTCAGCCCATTAGGCATTAACCACTCAAACACCTGCTCTCTCTCTCACCCTCTCTCTCATTCTCCCTCTGTCTGTACGTCTCTCTGTTAAACATGCTCTCACGTTGATGTGAAAACATTAAACCACTTTCAACCTAGCGTCCCAATTTTGGGCAAAAACATTCATAAACAAATAATAAAAATCTAAAAAATCGTCTTTGAAAATAACATGTCACGATGTGATGCATTGTGAGCTTGTAGATGGCCATTTTCACAATTTGTCATCAGACAATACTGTGGGGCTTAATTGTTTAATGGATGAGGATTGTAAGCTTTCACCTAATAATTCTTATAATTTCTATTTATTTATTTTTTACCACAGGTTGCTGAATTGCAGACCGACTGGAGACTCAGTGGATGCTGGATAGTCAGTGTAAATATTCTGTATTTAACGCGGTAAAGGATGGGACCACAGAATACTGTGGTCCCATCCTATGTGTGTGGCAAATGTACAGTACAACACACAATCCCTGTGTGTGTTACTCAAGTGCAAGCATGTGTCCAAACAAACATGAACACAGACACAACACACACACAAACACAGCACAGGTTATTCAGAGTGTGATTGATGGTTGACAGCATACACACACACGCACACACACACACACACACACACACACACACACACACACACACACACACACACACACGCACATGCACATGTACACACACACCATATTAGGAGAGCATAGCCACTGCTCTCTCTCTCAATCTCTCTCTCTCTCTCTCTCTCTGTTTGGATTGAGTGTTTGAATCAGCTGCTACATGATTCAGTGGAGAGAATCGAACCAGCAACCTGGAGGTGTACAGCAGTGGTTCTCAAGCGGGGTCTGGGGAACCCCAAGGGGGCCCTTGCGGGGGTCCGCAGGGGGTCCGCAGCAAACCACATAAAAGTCGACGACTATTATCAAGCTTTAAAATCAGTTTAACCATTTTAAACCTATTTTATACTTTGGCTATTCTACAAGTTCACAATCAATGTGTCAATAATGTGACGCATTGTGAGCTTGTAGATCTACATTTCTAACAGCACAAATCTACTGTCATGTGGGGGTCGCTGGCACAAAACATTTTCAGATGGGGGTCTGCGGCCAAATACATATCAATTTGGGGGTCTTTGAAATGAACCACTGTACAGTAAATTGTCGATTGCACCACACTGTAAAATGTAACTCGTAATGCTTCCTTGACTCAAATCCTTTTATGTTGTTTGTCAATAATTTACATGTTACTCATGTATGATCAGGGCTCAATTTGTTAAAAAAAAAAAAAAAAAAGGGGGGGAGGGGGAATTTTCTTAACCACTTATGCCCTATATATAATTCTTCGTGCTACAAATAGCTAAAACAGCTGATATACAAGCTCATGTGTCATGATGACGTGTTGTGACCTTGTCCAAAAATACATTTGTCCAAAAAATAGGGCCATGGTTAATGTGGTTAACATACATTTTATTTTGTCATTAAAATGTAACATTTTGATACTATAAATTAAATATAAATATCAAACGTAAATCATATTTCCCAAAAGGAAATTCATGTGTTTAATTCAGTCTGAGAAACCAGAAGCAGGGATAAAACGTATCTCCCCTAACGATAAAAATGGGTGACCAGAGGGGTATATCAAAAGAAGAGGCATGGATTATACCCCCCACCCCCCAGCAAATCGAACCCTGAACATCTGCGTTGAGCCTCGTAGTTCGACTGTGACCAGACAGCAACATAACGTTGTCAGTGTAGAGAAGCAGATGTTTAGCATCAGCGGCGACAACACATGTGCTGATATTTCTTTGTTTCAGAAAGAACGTGTACATATTAAAGTCATCCTATCACCAGTTTGTCATCTATCTATAGCTATTATTTGGACACCATGCTACCGTGTGCTAACTTATAGGGCATAGCAGTGGTGGCCATTTTGTGGTGCCCCAGATAGAAAACCCAATAATTTCCATAGAGATTTCCGAAAATATTTATATAAATTATTTTAAGCCTGGAACCAAGCCATCCAGGCTCCTGGTGAATCATAACCATAAAACATTTGATTCTGTGTCAAACAAATATTTGAATGTTTAATTATATTATAGCTACTGTATTTAATACATTTTCAAATATGTTTTGAGACAGAATAAAATGTGTTATGGTCATGATTCACCGGTGGAGCCTGGGTGACTTGGTTCCAGGCTTAACATAATTTATATACGGTAAATATTTCCGGAAGTCTCTGGGAAAAATGAATGGGTTTTGTATCGGTGGCACCACAAAATGGCCACCACTGCTATGACCAGCTATGTACAGCGAGTGACTTCGTTCTATGGGCGACATCTAAATCAGGCTCATGGCTACAGGGCTTGATGTGGAGAACTGTTTTTGGCAGGCTCCCCAGGTTTCCTCCTTCAATTATAGAACTAGCCAGCAGCCATTTTGGCTGTTCCCTATCTTTCCTGAGGGAGGGATGCACTCTCAACTAAGAGCCATTATTCACAAATGCTTGCTACATGTTGAATCTCTGTATAGATGCTCGGCAGAGGTCGTCCGCCTTGTTCTTCTGTTGGTGTTGTACACATACTGTAGCTGTCCTGGGAAATGTATTTTAGCCTATGAAATTATGAATATGTATATTACATTGTAAAATACCGAAGAAGAAAAATGCTGTTCTAATGTCCTGCTGTGGTCTAAGAAGGGTTTCCTTTCACAACACAAATATATCATTTAGAATGTTTTTATTACTGCGTAATGTTTCAAAAAACAAACAGCTGGTTGCTACAGTATATAAAAAAAATGAATAAAAAAAGTTAGTTAATTATGAATTTAGCTTTGTTTTCTTTTGATGAATTAGGCATCACATTTCTAAAATGGGGGTGTTTACACCTGGAATGAAATAGCCATTGACATGACAGTGACGCCAACTTAAAATTATACAAAACAAACCCTAAATTAAAACAATTGATGGTACTTAATAATGGCTCATGTTCTTGGCTGAAGAAATGAACACTTTGCGGCCAGATTATATTTTAGATATATTGAATGTCATGTTTTGTATTTTGGTATAGAAGTTTTCATATTCATAATGTATGAATTACATTTACATCTAGGTTCCATAGTAGGTTATACTGTACATCCCTGCACACATGTAGACAAGACATTTCACTGGATTATTCTGTATATACCTGAATTTATCATTTGTGTACAAAAACTGCTAAATGGTTTGACAATAATCACCAACACAGTGGTGTTTTACTTCATTGAATTTTATTGGTTTGAAGCTATTACAATAAAATATATTTAAAAGACAAACAAAATAATTTGGTCACTTTCTCTTTCTGTTGAGAAAAGCACTTCAGTTGAACAAGTAAAGGACTGTCAACTCACAGGAAAAGAATTCAAAAGCAAAGGGCAAAAAAATAAAAGATAAAACTAACAAAGGCAATATCAAGTGAAACAGTTTCACAATAGTAGCATTCTGACTATTAACATAAAAACAGATACATTTGCCTGTGTTGAAGTTGGTCTTTTTCTCACAATGTGATATTCACTTCACAATATAAATATTCTGTACAGGGTGATAACGAACATTAGTGTCTTCATTATAAAACCGAGGTGACGACGGTATCCCCAGGCCAACTTTTAGTTAAGGCAGGTGGAGTGATTGTCTACGACAAGCTGAAATGACTGACCCTGCCAAGTAAATGGAGTACAGAAGAATGATTGGAATAGCCACTGTGCGATGCCTCATCTGCACAATAATACAAATAACAGCACTGCTTTAACCACTTAAACTCTATATATACTTTGTTGACCCCAGGGGGTCT
>NC_139941.1:44834340-44844340 GCF_963454915.1 Gymnoscopelus microlampas | reverse complement strand
TAGTTTTTGGAAAATATTGAAAATATTGAAGATGCAGTCCACAAATATAAGCTCCACACTGATAACCTCTTCTTTCCCAACAGGCGTAAACGAATTAATCAATTTGAATCACGAACAAATAATTTAAAGTTGAAACCCAAACCCAGAATAATGCACTCTCTTTTTATATGCCCTGGGAAATAAGAGTGCTTTATATATTATACAAATATTGTGAACAGTAGGCTACCATCATTAGTAACAAACATGGACTCTTTTGGCCTAAATACTAAATGACAGTGAAGCACCATAGGAAGCACCATAGATGACAGGGAAGCACCATAGAATCACCATAGATGACAGGGAAGCACCATAGGAAGCACCATAGAAGACAGGGAAGCACCATAGATGACAGGGAAGCACCATAGGAAGCACCATAGAAGACAGGGAAGCACCATAAAATCACCAGGAAGCACCATAGGAAGCACCGTAGAAGACAGGGAAGCACCATAGGAAGCACCATAGATGACAGGGAACCATCATGATTTGAAACATTTGGGGTGGAGGTTCTTCCTTGGCCTACTGGGAGTATGCGTTCAAAGTTTCTCACTGATCGGCCCAGCGGTTGTGGCATTTTGTGCAAAATTGTCCCCTCCCGCAAAGTTTGGAAGGCAATCATATAAATGGAATATGGGAAATCTGACAGATACATCTTGATCACATGACTACAGATATATGGTGTACCAATTTGGGTGAGGTTTGGACATAATCGGTATGAGTAGTAGCAAAAAGTGGCGGAAAACTCGTCAGGTGAAAATGGGCTTATTTTGGAAGTTGCGTAATGATCCAAGCAATCCAAGGGGAAAATAATTTTGATTGTATGACCTACCTACGGTTCAAGAGTAATAGGCCAAAACATGAATCTACCTGTTATAGGGCCACCATGAGGCCGATTAGAAAAATGTAGGGTGCCATTTCTTCCTTGACCTAGTGGGAATGTGCATTTCACGGCAGTTGGATTCATGATTTGAGTTCATGATTTGAGGCATGTTGTTCAAAACGGGCCACTCCTGCAAACTTTGGAAGCCAATCTTAGTCAATTAGGATGGAATATGACAATTTGGAGAATGTGCACAATAGTGTTATAGTGGTGATTTTTTAACTGGTGGGACGCTATTTTAATGACGTCTCGCCCACATTGCGCACATGCGCATGCATTTTACTTTAATAATATGTGATTCATTTTACTTGGGTTTACGAGTGTATAAATCGTAGGAAACATGTTTGTATAGGAAATGACTATCCGTGCATGTGAGTGCATGCTCCTGCTCAAAAGACTGGCGGGACGCCGTGGTACTGCGTGCAATGACCACTGCACCACTGTGTACCGATTTGCGTGATATTTGGCTGACGAAAAATGAGTTTTGAAAATATCGACCCCCTGGTTGCGCTATAACATGCCAATAGGAAACATTTGGGGCAGAGGTTCTGCTCTGGCCTCTGGGGAGTGCGTCTGCACAGTTTCACGCCGATCGGTCCAACAGTGCCAGAGATTAGCTGCTCACAGACAGAAGGACGGACAGAGGCGAAAACATAGTCTCCAGCCACGGCCTTCGGACTGCCGGAGATGTTACGCTATGTCGTCCATTAAAAACGCATTATAAAAAAATCCCATGCTATGTTGTCCACTGTAAAAAAACATTTAAAAAATGCCATGCTACATTACACTATGTCGTCCAATGTAAGACACATTTAAAAAATGTAATGCTATACACTATGTCGTTCAATATAAAAAACATTTAAAAAATGTAATGCTACACTATGTCGTCCAATGTAAGACACATTTAAAAAATGTAATGCTATACACTATGTCGTTCCATGTAAAAAACATTTAAAAATGTAATGCTACACTATGTTGTCCAATGTAAAAAACATTAAAAAAAATGTAATGCTATACACTATGTCGTCCAATGTAAAAAAAAAAAAACGTTTAAACTAGAAAAAGTGCTCCTTGGAGCACAGGTCTCCGCCAGGCCAGGTAGGTTATTGTGGGAAATGTTCATTGTAGAGGTGAATGGAATCGCTGCATTCATTATTTGAGGCATTTTGTTCAAAACGGACCACTCCTGCAAACTTTGGAAGCCAATCTTAGGCAATCAGGATGGAATATGAAAGATCCGTCTTGATCACATGACTATAGACTTTTTTCAAAAATCAGCCTCCTGGTGGCGCTATAACAGGCCGATGTAAAAAAACTTGGGGCATAGGTTCTGCTCTGGCCTCCAAGGGAGTGTGTGTGCACAGTTTCGCGTTGATCGGTCCAATGGTGCCGGATATTAGCTGTCCTCAGACGGACGGACACACAGACACATGGACGGACGGACGGACATGCACACGGACACACGGACGGACGGACGGACGGATGGACGGATGGATAGATGGACAAATGGACAGATGGACAGATGGGCAGATGGACACACGGACACAGGAACACATGGACGGACGCATGGACAGACACAGACGGACGGACAGTCAGGGGCGAAAACATAGTCTCGGCCACGCCTTCGGCCTGGCGGAGACAAAAATGTCATGCTACACTACTCACTTGGGTTAAAGAGGAGAAGGAACTTGAGACAGGCGATCTCCCTACGATCCACCTGCAGTGCCAGTAGGCGTCCAGCCAGCTCCTGGCCTCTCTGGACCAGGCCTGACAATGTCCCCTCTGCTTGGGACAAGATGGTCGACAGCTCCACCTGAGAAGAGAAAAGAAAATCTGTTGGTTCCAAATCATGGGGGCCCCAAACTAAGAAGACATATGTGACAAGTCCATCTAAAGTTTGAGACAGTCCATCTTGTCCCCCTCATTAACTGATAAATCAAATACTAGAAGGTTGTTAAAAAAATGCAATATGCTAAAAGGTGATCTAAGAAACATGAGAGTTTTCAGATGCTGGAGGGGGGACAACCTGGAAAATACAATATGCAGCCCACTACTATGTTACATTAAAGGACGACTTCACCGATTTTCAACCTATCTTCATATAATTGGTCCTCACTAATACTCATGATAAAATGGTACCATTTCTTTCTACTTGGTCTGTCTCATAGGAGGGCTGTGGACAGTCCAGAAACCCGTCTACCATTGACATCATCGTTAGGCATGTTTGTTTTTTCCAACAAGATTTCACATTTTTTATTTAGATTTTTATTAACACGAGAACAATGGCTTCTTTTATTGCATTGCAACTTTCCAGGAATAGAAAGCCTGCAGTTTCAATTAGCTTGGATTCCCCATCGATGATGTCACTGGTAGACGGGACTCTGAACTGTCCACAGCCCTCCTCTGAGACACAGACCGAGTAGAAAGAAATTGTACCATTTTATCATGAGTATTAGTGAGGACCAATTATATGAAGATAGGTTGAAAATCGGCGAAGTCGTCCTTTAAGTAGTGCAACAGCTGCAGCTGATCAAAATAAAGGGTTTAATTCCTAAATGGCATCTATTTCGATCAATATTTGCTATCTGAAATGTATCTTGTATTCTGTGTAATAACTTCATTTCATCAATAACTTCACCTCATCCTTAAAATGTTCCTGTTTGCCATGTCATGGCCTTATTCAATAATATCAACATAGACATAGTCCTAAAAAGTTTTCTGTTGTTTATTTATTTTTAGATCTTTCTTGGGATAGGGAATAAAACTCTCTGGAAAGTCTCCTCCCCAAAAATATTTTTTGCAAGACAGGTAATGTCTGTCAGCTGATAATATTCAAGTGTGACACCTTGTAACATCTCCGTATTTGATAAATATTTAACCAATGAATCAGTGTGTATCAACAAGAGCTTGTGACTAAATGATTACTACACTGAATCCATTGGAACACACAGGTTCTTTTTTTCCATTCCTTGATAAGTAACAGTTTTGGACATACAAGGTATCTGATCCACAGTGACGAAATTATTAAGGCTAATTTGTACTTTGTTGCATTTGTGTCATTCACCATACAAACATGAATTGGTAACTGGTAAAAATGGAAGATACCATCAACTAACATCAACTAAGCAGACTTATAAAATGTTTCTGATATCAAATGATGTCTTGTCTTAATTGTGCAGCAGTTTAAACTGTCTTAGTGTTGCTATTAGTTGTACAGTAGATACTCTACGCTGCACCCAGTCCTGGTGTACTAGCTTAAAGGACTTTACCTCCTGGCCCGTCACCAACAGTAGGCTGTCTTCCTTCCCATGTTGCACCTGTCTGAAGATGTGGTCTAGGACCAGAAGCTCAGACCAACAGTTATGAAGCAGCTTCATCTGATCTCCCACCTTCAGACAGACAGACAGACAGACAGACAGACAGACAGACAGACAGACAGACAGACAGACAGACAGACAGACAGACAGTTCAGTGAGAGGCAGATTGAAATGGAGAAAAATAAACTGTCAGAGAACATAAACACCTCAGAGTTTGTGCCTTTTTTGATCTCACGTAAAACACACGCGCGCGCACACACACACACACACACACACACACACACACACACACACACACACACACGCACGCACGCACGCACACACACACACACACACACACACACACACACACACACACACACACACACACACACACACACACACACGCGCGCGCGCACAGATGGACAGATAAATGGAGAGCCCATAAAGACAAGATAAGAAGATGTAGGGTCCTTGTATCACATTTGCGGGCCAGTCCTGGCGGCAGGTTCAGTGTCTCGTGTCTCATCTCGTTGTATTTATGAGCCTCACTGGTGACCTCCGCGACCTCTTCACCTCTCCCCGTCCTCCGACACCCCACACTACATCAGCCGGGAGAAGGGGATACTGTGTGTGTGTGTGTGTGTGTGTGTGTGTGTGTGTGTGTGTGTGTGTGTGTGTGTGTGTGTGTGTGTGTGTGTGTGTGTGTGTGTGTGTGTGTGTGTGTGTGTGTGTGTCAAATTGCCCCCACTGCAAGTACATATTAGTCTGTAAACCGAAGGACACCACAGTCAGTAATTCTACAGCTGGTGACATGCCACCGTCACAATGCTATTAGGGGGCTACGACAACACTCGCAGTGGGCCACCCGAATGTTGTCGCGGGCCCCCTAATAGCGTCGTCCAAAGCCCAGATGCACATTCATCTGACATGGGGCGGTGACAGAATTACTGTCCCCTGAATGAAACTATATATCTGTCCAGAGGAGAGGTCCAATCTCGCGCTCCAGCCCGCACACACGCACACACAGCATCTTGATTCATCGAGGGGTGGGGGAGGTTCGAGAGAAAGGAGGAAGCGGGAGGTCTCAGTGACCTGCCGCGTTTCCTCTCCGAGAGGAATTGGACATACGGCCTCAGCCAAGAGAGCACTTCAAAAAAATAATAATAATCCTCTCGCACATTTACAACGGTGGTGGGTGGAAATCCTGTTGTAGTCGAGCTGAGGCAGCCATACAGCGCTTCCTTGTCTATGCTTTTATAGGGTTTCTCTTGACAATGTTCTTAATATTGCTATTTTAATTCAAATGTTTTACTTGTTTTCCTTGTCTCGTGTTTACATTTGTATCTAGTACTGTGTTAAGTGCTGCAAACATGCTATTTGTAACCTGTTTAACCCAATTAGACCTGAGGCCGATTCTAAAAACACCTAAATCCTGACCTACGTTTTCTGGAAAACGTACAAAAGGTGTACAGTATGTTGTTATATACTGTACATAGCAACAACAACCTCAAAAGGGGTTCCTGGATTGAAAGGTATAGTTACGTATAGTTACGTATAGTTACGTATAGTTACGTTTCCGGTCTAAATGGGTTAACCCGGCCTGTTCTCCCTATTGTGGCAATGCCATCATAGGCAAAACTTTCAGCTTTCTGTGAACATTTTCACATAGACTTATTTCTTTTTTTTATAGGGCTATGTGGTTCAATCAGACAATCACCCATCTATATGGCCTCTGAATGTTGACCATGCATCATGGCCTTCATGTGCACTTCCTTGCATTCCCTCGATGGCATGCTCTCACTCTGTGTTGAACAGGTGAATATTGAGTCCAACACATGACAAAGACTGCCTCAGGAGAGAACACGGCAAACAGGCGATGCCCGCAATCAATAACCCTCCTCCGCCCAGGTCTGTATATTCTGTAACAATGTAGTCGTCCACAATGCTGAACAAGCTGCTGTGGAAAGCTGACATTCCCCTGTTATCGTCTGCATGGAATGTAATTACCCAGCCGAGGGAAAGCAACGCTTTCTGCAGGAGACTCTCTATTGGCAAATGTGCACAGTATTGTTCTCATGCTGTTCATGTTTGCAATGCTAAAAATGGGCTGCAATTCACCTACAGATGCATCAGCGTTACTCAAGGGGGATAGTGCACTGAAATTTTGAGTGGCAGGCATGCAAACAAAGGGGCACTCGAGAACAAAATGGGGATTATTGAACAGTGCTGCTTTTAAGCAGGACTCATGATTCCTTTCATTGCCCCGAATCAGTCGCAGGCAATATAGCACAGAAAACGTATAGCCCATGATGTGCCCAACAATGGTATATAGGAGATAAGAAGACCACTTTTGTGTACCCAAATGTACCCCTGCTGTCCCAGCACTACTTTATACCCCCCTCCCTTATCTCCATCAAAATACATAGGGAGTCCAGCCTTGTGTTATCCTTTTAGATCAAATGTCTGACTGTACCTCGTACTGTGTACATTTCTGTTGAATAAAGTATTCAATCAATCAAAAGCCATATTCAAGAAAAAAACTAATTTTACCGCTGATTGCTTGACAGCTACCTTAATTATTGGACAGATGTACACAGTATTTTTTAACAAGGAGGGCCCTTGATCATTTTGAGCACAAGTCCATAATTATTAGAAATTCTATCTATTAATGTTAGACTAAAGGTAACAGTGCATCGATACTGAGATACTCAAAGAACTGTGTGGCATGCAGTGAAAATCTAAACTCACCACACGTCGCATCAGTTGCATACTGTATGCATGTCTCAAAGATTAAGCCATGCAAGTACAAACGGCTTGTACTGTGTGTTAGTAGATCTGCTATTTTAGCTATTTCTGGTCATTTTTGCCTATAATGCCCAAAATAGGAATTGCCAGGTGGAAAGTGCTTTAAAAGAAAATCCTTCATCGCTGCAGCTGTAGCCCTACTAAACAAAGATAGTTGGCTGCATTTTGTAGCTTCCACTTGTTTTTTTCCACAGCATCTAAACACTCTTATTCTACCTCATGTTCATTTATTTGATCACGTTTTAGCATATTGCATGTTTATAACAACCTTTTAGTGCTTGTTTTAAAATGTGTCCTGTGTAATATAGTATTTTGCAAGCTCAGATTTTCTGCCTGCAGTACAAATTTACCTTTGAGAACAATAATGTTGACCTTGACCATTAGGTCTAAGCAATATTGATGATGTAACTACACACATTAATGGATGCCCCAAGGCAACATGTTGCACAAACAGATCATACTAAAGTATGATCTGTTTGTGGATTCAAAAGGTCTGAAAGAGGTGAAGGGTTCAAACAGGTTTGTCAGTCACTTGACGCTTGAGTTCATTTTAAAATGCATACATTTCAGTAAAATATCACCCAGTGTTTATCAAGGGATTTATATCATAAATAAAGAATTATATAAAGGGTATGGTCTATATGTCAAGCAATGATTTATTTACATAATGTATGAACATGCCATGGCCGTGTTTCTCTGACAAAATCATTATCACCACAAAAAGGAAAATATGTTTTGACTCTTCTAGGAAATTAAGTACTAAGCTGAAATGTTCACACACTTACGTCTGAAATGTAGATTTCAGAGGTAAGCACATATTACAATTTTTTATTTAGGCATTTAGCAGACGCTCTTATCTGCAGCGATTTACAAAGAACAAGATTGTATAGTGTGAATCCTTGTCAACAAACAACAAGGTAACAGAGTGTAAAGAAAAGGCTATTTAGAGTTTTAAAGTAACTACAATACCAGGTACACGTTAGAATACAAGTTTAGCATCTTTTTAAGCAACATGCTTAATAACATAAAAATTGCGTAAAAGTGAATTGGGCAAAAATTTGCCTGGAGTTTAATTGCACACGCACGCGCACACACACACGCACACACAGGGGCAAACATATCATCTCCGCCTCCGGCCTTCCAATAAGTAATACAAGGAATGAGGAGTGCTAGTAGGAGGGGGGCGTAGAGTCTGAAGAGGTGGGTTTTAAGACTGCAGTGGAAAACGGGAAGTGAGACTGCAACCCTGACTGGGGGGGGGGTTATTCCACAGCCTCGTATCCAGGAGGGATAAGAGACGCTTGTAGCATTGGCCAGGGACCAGGGTGCTATAGGGAAGGGAGACACAGACGTCCTGTGTTAGCTGATCTAAGTGTGTGGGAAGAGGTGTAGGGGTGGATCATGTCCTGAAGGTAAGGGGGGATGCCCTCGATTGCCTTGTAGGTCATCACCAATGTTTTGAATTGGTTGCATGGGCAGCAATGGTAAGTCAGTGAGGGGGAACACAGAATGGGGAGGCGTGAAAATGTAGGGAGGTTGAAGACCAGGTGTGCTGCAGCATTCTGGATCAGTTGTAGATGTTTGAGAGAGCATGCCAGCAGACCAGCAAAGAGCGAGTTGCACATTGCAATAGTCAAGCCTGGAGATGATGACTAAAGCTTGAATAAGGAGCTGGCCAGACTTGGTGAGGAAAGTTCTGAACCTCCAGCTGTACAGTGAAAACCTACAGGTTTGCTTGATTGCTGCGAAAGAAATACATTCCCTTCCCTCAGCAGCTATCATGTAGTCTCGCAGTAGCCAGATGATAGATATCTGGTGCACTACTATTGAAAAAAGTAGTTAAGACTCTAAGACGAAACTAATTGTGACAGACATATGAATTGACCAACCACAGACCTCCTCTTAGACCAACCACGGTCCAACTCTGGACTCTGGACGTGGAAATGCTGACTGCAGACCATCTTTATTTTTGTGGTGGTGGTGCTAGGTTTTTGTTTTTTTCTACCCTCCAGAAAGCCATTGGTTTCCATTAATTCCACAGCGGTATGAAAATCAACGTACTGTGCTGTGGCCTATATGATAATGAAGAGGAGCAATCGGCATAAAAGTACGTTTACCAATGTACACAACAGAATGTACAACAATATGTAACAACAAATGTATACATGACTTCTTCGTGGTGACATGAATATTAGTTTATCACCAGAAAGTTTGAATGAAACAAAACGTGCTATACTTTGTAAAATGGTGGACTGTGGGCAGTAATGCAAAATATGCATGTTTTGTAGTGAATCTGCTAAAACATCCAAAAGCACGGGTATAATCCCTTAACCTCCAATAGACCTAGTGGACTAGAGGTAAACAGTGTAATAGCAAGGCTGCAATGCACCTTATCTCATCAGCAAAACAGTTGGTTGATGTCCTCTACCAAGGTTTTATCCTGACAAATGATAGTCAGTAAGTACTAAGAGAAATTTTAATTTTATCGATTGCTGTTTACGTCACAAAAAACAAGACTCTGTCAAAACATTCTGGGACCAACCATGACCTGAGCTGATTAACAACTACACAAAACAAACTTCACCCCTGCTTCTTGGCACCACATGCATCCACAACAACAATATTATTCTAACTTGGGATTTTAATTTGACTGTACAGCAAAAATATTTTTTGACATGAAGAGCACAGCAGAGTTATAACACACAAATGAGGGCATGAATCTGTGTCTGTGTGTGTGTGTGTGTGTGTGTGTGTGTGTGTGTGTGTGTGTGTGTGTGTGTGTGTGTGTGTGTGTGTGTGCGTGTGTGTGTGTGCGCGCGCGTGTGTGTGTGTGTGTGTGTGTGTGTGTGTGTGTGTGTGTGTGTGTGTGTGTGTGTGTGTGTGTGTGTGTGTGCGCGTGTGCGTGTGTGCGTGTGTGTGCGCGTGTGCGTGGTGTGTGTGCGTGTGCGTGTGTGTTAGTTGGTTGACTACATCATTGCTG
>NC_139941.1:44661840-44829340 GCF_963454915.1 Gymnoscopelus microlampas | reverse complement strand
TTTGTCTGGTGATAAATTAAAACAATTTATTCCGAGGCATAAAATACAACCAGTATTTAAATTAGTAGCCTAACTAACTGTCAAGCTATGTTAATTTCGTTATTCACCTTAACAGCAAGGTTAGGATATAGATTTGTTATGAGTTTAGTTAGACTAGATTGAATAGGACTTAATTAATTATGGTAATCCAGATACAGATAAAACATGGATATTGTAGGCACATAAATATAGATAAATTAAAAATGCTTAATGCAATGCAAAAAAAAAAAGAATAAATAAAATGAAAAGTTTAGGAATCTTTCTATAAAACAAGAATAAAACCCAAGAGATTGCAGAGAGAGAGAGAGAGAGAGAGAGAGAGAGCTCTGACTTACCTTGAGCCTTGTCTCCCAACATCTGAGCCTCACAGCACTGGAAGCAGAGACGGAGGTTTCTCCTCCAACAGCTCAAATATGTCTGAGATGCTTCAACTTGGCATGAGCCGATGAAAGAGAAATATCCTAATAATCTACATGGAAAAACACAATCCACATAGAAAAGTGTGTTGTGGCACTCATGCGGCGACCACTATAAGTGAAACTCCTTTCTTGCTGTCTCGCTCTTTAGCTGTTCTTCCCTTATCACTAAAGTTAAGAAACAAAAGTTCTATTGGTCGTTAACAACCATGTGACGACGGTGATGCGGACCGTTGCGGACCGCCTCGTTGCATTCCAACGGTCGATGCCTTAACAGGGATGCGGTGCTGATGGTGGGCGATGATGATGATGATCACCACTGGTGAACACACTCATCTTCAGTGAAAAAAATATATTTTTTAAATTACTTAAGCAAAAGTATCAATAGGCCTACTGCAATGTAGAAATACTCTGACCTGAATTCAAAATTTACTTGAGAAGTACAAAACTATATTAAAATGTACTTAAAACACCAAAAGTAGAAATAATCATTATGCAGATGTCCCATTTCACAACTTTTCAAATGTATAAAATGTATTTATAGCATTAAAAAAAATGAAAATAGCAAATCTACAAGCGCACAATGCATCGCATCGTAGTGGAGTTAAGTAAAAGTACAAAAAAACTGGAAATACTCCAGTAAAATAAAAATACCTCAAAATTGTACAAAAGCACAGTACTTGAGTAAATGTACTTAGTTACTTTACACCACTGCGGTGATCATCAATGGTGAACACATTCATCTTCTGATGATTTTTAGCCTTGCACCATTAACCACGTTTAAAAACCAGGAGATCGATAGCCTGAATAAATGGCATATGGGCTACTGACAAAATGAGAAATATTTACTTTCCATTGTGTTATGTAACGTCAGCAAAAAACAGATGTGAAATTATAGGCTAGTTGTAAATAATCAGTGAAACGCAGTCAGAATCAGATCATCAGATTTGGTTAGTTAGGGCCTAACATTTACATAAATAACATTTTAGTTAATTTTTAGTAGGCCTATTAGGCCTATACGTGCAGTCAGTATAGAATTCATGTGTTACTCCATTGTAATTTCGACATAGCCTACAGAATAATCATATCGGCTTATTCTGTTGAAATAATAATAATAATAAAAACTATAATAGTAATAATAGAATCGCAAATACCAATCGGCCAACATAATTGTTTTATAGTTAAAAAAAATGTAAATTGTGTGTGTGTGTGTGTGTGTGTGTGTGTGTGTGTGTGTGTGTGTGTGTGTGTGTGTGTGTGTGTGTGTGTGTGTGTGTGTGTGTGTGTGTGTGTGTGTGTGCGTGTGCGTGCGTGCGTGCGTGCGAGAGAGTGCCCGCGCGCCTGCATGTGCAATTCCAGTAATCATTTTTCAATAGCATCTGAAAAGACATTTTGCTTTGTAAGCGAAGAGTAAAATGGACTATTCTTAGATTTTTACAGGAAATTGTGGGTGTTTTTTAAGTATCTCTCAGTTCGGTGTCGTGCTTGTGTGTGTGTGTGTGTGTGTGTGTGTGTGTGTGTGTGTGTGTGTGTGTGTGTGTGTGTGTGTGTGTGTGTGTGTGTGTGTGTGTGTGTGTGTGTGTGTGTGTGTGTGTGTGTGTGTGTGTGTGTGACTGTGTGTGTGTGTGTGTGTGTGTGTGTGTGTGTGGGTGGGGGGGGGGGGGGGGTTATTGCGCAGAGGCTGATTTGTTACCATTCTCAAGTAGACTAGTGTGTGTCTACATTTCCATTTATAAGACAGGAAAGGACAAAGCTACGTTAGCAAAACGTTGGTTCTGATTTTGCTGATCATTCTTTGCTGGCTGTCAAGACTCTATAGCCTATATTTCATAATGCCTTGCATGAAACAGCATGAACATTATCCACCTAAATGTGGATGTTGCTTATACAAAATGCTGGCATTAGAACCACTTGATAGTTTTGGGGGCAATGCAGATGTTTTCTGCAGTGGTGGAAGAAGAGGCCTATACTCAAAGTTTTGACTTAATTAAAAGTAGGCAAGTCTATCAATACCTAAATATAAATACGCCATTACAAGTACTAAAAGCCATGCAGTATTCAAAATCCTACTTGAGTAAAAGTATAAAAGCATTAGCATCAAAATAGCCTATTTAGTAGCCTATCAAAGAAAAAGTATTCATTAATGGACAGTTTCAATTTCCTCCCCAAACTTGTATTCATGTCTACAAGCTCACAACCCCTGGCAATGCCTTGTGAGCTTATAGATAGACTATTTTCGAATAGTCAAACTATAACTTAAAGGACCACTTCACCTATATTCACAGTTTCAACCTATATATCAATTGGTCCACACTAGGCTAATGCTCATTATAGACCTAATACCATTTTTGTCTATTTGGTCTGCGTCCCAGAGAGTAGGACTGTAGACAGTTCAGAAACCCGCCTACCAGTGACATCATCAATGGTGAATCGAAGCTAAAACTGCAGGCTTTCAAAAAAAAATTATAGAAATGAAATCTTAATATTTGAAATGACCAAACCTGCCTACCAATAATATCACTGGTACAGGCACACATAGTTTTCTGGCAACACTGTGCTCCGTTGTGGCAGTGGAAACCAATGGTTCTTAAATATCTTCATGTCAAAGACCCCCAAATGTAGCCTATGTAGCCTATTTGACCGCAGACCCGCATCTGAAAATATTCGGTGCCAGGTAGTGGGACCAAGAATAGAAATGTATGTAAAAAAAACAAAATCTAAATGAATCAACATTTTCTTTTCAAATATTTTCAAAAATAGTAGATATGCAAGCTCTTGAATAGCCAACATTTAAATGGATAAAGTGGTTAAAATGATTGTGATGCCCCCAAGGACCCCTGGGGTCCCCGGACCCCACTCTGAAAATCAATGGTATAAACCATGCTAAAGCAACACAGGCACTGTGTCGCCCACCAGAGATGCCCAGAAAAGTTGCTCAGCGCATCAGTGCCTTCAGAATGTTTGCTCAGCAGAATGTGTCTGACTCTGGGAGACAGATAGATAGCTAGTATCTATAAATCAGTTTTACCCCTGACCTTCCCGGAGAACGTCAAGGTCCTCGATTAGCCATAGGACTATATCTACACTACATCCCGTCCATGTGTGCACAATGCACATCCGTCTATTAGGGAGCAGGGGCCAGAAAACAAACAGGCGCAGCTTCCCGCTCTGATGGACCCTACTGACCAGTGTTGCCATGTCTGCTTATTATTCCAGATTTCTGTTGTTAAAATGTTTAAAAATATTTCTAATGTTTCACTTCCCCCCCCCTCCACTTTTTTGATGTATTACCTTGTGTTGTCCTTGCTTGTTTTCATTGGCCTGGTTGCTTATTTCTCTCGCAAAATCTGGCAACGCTGATACTTAGTGAAGGTAAAGAGCGGAGGAGGAGACCAGAGACCTCCTGTCACTGTCTGTCTGTCACTGCAGCCACGCACGAATATGTCCTGTGGTGGAGACAAACATCACAGGCTGTGATGTTTGTCTCCACCACACCACCACCATATTTGTTTTGGTATGTGCTGATGTGGCTACAGGTCAGCGGGGCCCTGTATATATACGGCGTCAGACAAGCTCTGTCAAGTGTCAAAGTCTCCCAAGATCCTATTTGTACAATAAATAAAGAAGCAGGCCTGGGCTGGGGGGGCTCGTAATGTTTTGACTTCCATCGGTTATACGCCATGTTGTGACGTGTTGATGTTGTGACGCCCTCCTCCTCCTACTATAGTCATTCTTCTCTAGTGGCCCAATCTTTTTTTTTTCTTTCTTTTTTCCACTCCACAAATCTTCATTTATAACAATCATGACGATGACGTACAATACAATACAATACGAAACAATACAATACATTATAGAATACAAACACAAACAATGAAGTTATTAATACAACAATACAACAACATCAGAGCCAGGGGGATTTACTAACAGAAAACAATTAAAGAGTGAACATAAAAGGACAGTTCTTGCAGCTCTCTTAATTTTTGAGTCATACATTGTTTTAATGTAGCCTACTAGTCTACTGCTTGGCTTCAATCTCAAACACAATAAAAGAAGGTTTGGATGACTACATTTGGATTTAAGGGTATGAAATTTAACTCGAATAATGGCTAGTGGCCCAAGATTCTGGATGAAGTGCACTGTGGATGATGACTGACGCAGTCACTCTCTTGGTAATCTCTCAAGAACAGATTCTGCTCTGCGTTTGAATCTGTCGGGGGGGTTCGTCATATCTGGCCTAGGTCGACTTCCTCCCAGAGCCAAGTGAGATAGTAAAAAACAGCAGAGGGCGCTGTTTTTCCTTTTCATTTGGCGATGGGTTCCCAGATTGCTCTCTTGGTAATCTCTCAACAACAGATTCAGAGCTTCGAAATGCATAAGTGAAAAACGCTGGGGGCGCTGTTTTTCCTTTTTATTTGACGATGGGTTCCCAGATTGCTCTCTTACTGAAAGTTTTAGCCACCCGGTTAACGCTAAGTGTCCGGATGATTGTGTAGGCTCATAGAGTTAGTGTAGGCTACGTGTATTCTAAAGCCTACAGCACATGTTTTCAATGGGGGCCGCCAGGGGGCGCCCCTGAGGTGGGTGAAAGGAGAGGGGTGGGGATCATAAAAAAAACAAAGTTATAATTATTTGTCTATTTGAATTCAAATGCCATTCATGAGATTATTGTGACAGCTTGACCACTTTGAACCTGGTGGCGTCCCTATTTTAGGCATGTCATTTCCAAACATATAGGCTATGTGAAAATCTAAACTAGATTTGTATTTATTTATTTATTAGTTAGGCTACTTATGCAACACGTTGTCACTCTGCTATTTTTGCAAGGAAGAAAAGAAGAGAAAAAAGAAGCCATTTTGCAGTGGGGGGCCGCAGCCAGAAGCTAGTTTGGGGGGGGTCATTGGCATAGAAACGTTTTAGAGCCCCTACAAATCCGAAATGAAAAGAAAAGTATCTAGCCTAATAATTGGCCCATTTCCAAAAATAATCTTGTGAACAAGTGATGTTGTAGATGTTCCACAATACATGAAGAAAAAATAATAATAGCAGTGATTTTGCTGAACAGCCTGCACGCATTCACTGTCCCCCTGATCTGTCCTTGACCAAACCAGGGCAGAGCGCAACAAGCCACTTAAGAGAAGGGAAATTTAATAGAAAGACGACAATAGCATGCAGAGAAAGCCCACTACGATAGGGGGTTTCCCTTGGTGTCATCCTACAAGGTCAAACAAAACAAATCTATTTATCTGATCCTTGTATATTGTTACATTACATTGCTTTCAATGATTAGCAATCTTAAATCTGCTACAAGAATGTTTACCTCTGTACCTTAACTTATGAGGTGGAGTACTTGACATCGTTTCATGGTGAATCTTATTATAAAATAAATCATTCCTATAAACGTCACTGATTGACTCATGCCCCCTACTGGAACAATTCGAAAAATAAAATACAATACAATACAATAAAACGGACAGACTGTCCACTGTCCAGCATCATGATGATGGTGTTTTATCCTACTGCTGTAGTTCTTTGTACAGTCATGTTTCAGGGCTAGTGGTTCCCATACTTTTTAGTTCGAGACCCAAAAGAGAAATGTGATGTCTCCCCAGGGCTAGGACCCAAACTAGTGAAAATAGCACATCTACATGCTGACAACGTTGCGATGCAACGCGTTGTGAGCTTGTAGATCGGTTCACTACTTCTTAAACATTTGTTTTCTAATTTGTTGTTCTTTGATTTCGTTTTATTTATGAAATTCTTTTGAAAAATCATTGAATTTGTTTGTAATTTTTTGGGGTGTGTTTTTAAATAATAGTAAGGAAACAAACAATAAAGTGATATTTATTTACCCGTGACCCATAAAAATGTGTCCGCGTTTGGGAAGCAGTGGCCTAAATGGTCCTCGCTAATGGTGCTTAGACCAGGACCATTTCTGTCAACTCTGTCTCAGAGGAGGGCTGAAACCTGTCCGACATGGTGTTCACTCTCCATTCCGACATCTCACCACTCCGACTAGTGGCTTCCGCGTGCGGTTAGGGTTAGGGTTAGGGTTAGGTATAGGGTTCGTCAACGTCGGAAAGGCGACATGTCGGAAAGGAGAAATGCACCCGTCTGACATCATCCTTACCAACCTACCAGGTCAAACCTTATACAATATATATGTATATATTATACAATAAAGACTATAGCCGTAAATATTCACGACTGCAACTTCAACTGGACCGTTAACGTCAACAAGCATCGTTCAGTCGCAAACAATTGGTAAAATAATATTCTAAGCTAATTGCTAACCTAAGCTAGGTTGCTATGTTTAGCCTGACTGAAAACGTTTGTTTACTCCACGTCTCCCGTCGGGTGTTCACTCTCCATCTCGCGTCGCTTTCTGCAGCTCGCTCAGTCGACAAGGGAGGCCTTTAGGCCGGTGGTTCTCAAACATTTTCGTGCCAAGGACCCCCACCTGAAATTATGTTGTGCCAGGGACTTACAGAAGTAAAGATTTGTGTTAAAATGTTTTTTTTTCAAAATTAGCAGATCTACAAGCTCATAGCAGGGTACTCGGTGCCGTGCTATGAGCTTGTAGATATGTTATTTTTGACTAGCCAAAGTAGACTATTTTGTAACGCTTTATTAACAAATTTGGCTGGGGACCCCCTAAGTATCCCCCCAAGGACCCCTGGGGCCCCACTTTGAGAGGGGTGCAATGAGAACCAATGCTTAAGGCTGGCTCGCTTGTACAGGCCTCAGAACCTATAGCTTGCCGGGGGTGCGCATGACTTGTTTACAATTGATGGAAAAAAATAAGCACGTCCCCGTTTTTCTGGTTTATCAAATCTTGCGGGATGTAGACTGGGATCAATTTATTTAGCCATTAGCAAATCCTGTTTTTGAGATAATCAGCAGAAGAAACGGTCTCTATGCGTACAAGTGTGTGTGGCAATTACCAGATACAGTAGCGGGACTAACTCATTACATTTACTTTTTGACACACAACACTGTTGTGCAGTTGAGTGTAGTAAAGCTTTAGTTCTGTCTTTCTAAACCAGTTTTATTTTCTTCTGTCAGGTGGTGTGCATATCCTGCTCTTTTTGGAGGTGTCCTATCCATAAAAGTGTTCTGCCCTTTTCCGTGGAGCTAAACCAACCAAACAAGAACATTTGTCAAATCAGACAACCTACAAATCAGAACATTTGTCCTGTAGCCTATAGGCTACAGGACAAATGTTCTGATTTGTAGGAACTGACCAACATTCGATGTGGATAAGCTACATTTGTATTCTGATGGTGTCGCTTGCCTAACTAACATATATCTGGCCTTTTTGGCTAACAACAGTGTTGTTTACAATGGAGTATTATAACGTTTTGTTTCTTTGTCAGGTGGTGTGGTTAGGGACTTGGTGTGAGTTGTCCCCCTTGATTTCTCAGTGTCTTGGTTTGGGACGTGATGAGGCGTCTGCTCTGGGGAAAACCAAGTATTTCTCTAATCATGGCCAATCTAAGATCACATGTGTGATTGTAGATCGGCTATTTTAGCTATTTTGTTGTACAACTATACTCCGGTGTTGCTTGCTTTAAAGAACTATCGGTTATTGTTGTCAAACAATGCTCTTGTGCAGTTGAGTATAGTAAAGCTGCAAAGCTTAAAGTAATACTAGGTAACTTTTTCAACAAAACTAAAGTTAAATTGTATATCTTTTGTGAGTGGCAAATGTTTCACAACACCCACCACTCCATGAATTTCACCCCCGAAAGCCTTTTCTATTATAATTTCTTTTGAAAAGGTGGCTCTGTGAGCCTTTCCCGCGAAAATGACGTCATCCGGCCGGGAAACGGAAATGCACCGGTTTCCTGTTTGGCCAGGAACTACCGCGCTAATTCGGTTGTTAAGACGTGATGTTGCGCCCCGCTAGAATAACTTCCGGGTCCAAGTGAGTATGTTCCCAATATGCGCAGTGCTGTGTCCCTCGCTGTTTTAACAGATCTGAGACTAAAATAACGACTAAATTGTCATTCTACCGCTTTCCTGGCAACGACAAAAAGAAGAGGAAATAGGTTTTTTGTATGCATCTATCCTACTATAATTCTAGTAAGCTGACGGTGGGTGGGTGGGTGGATGGGGTCTTGGGTCTCCGATCAAACTGCGCATGCGTCGTTGTGCCAGGTTTCGCGAGAGAAACAAGCAGCGAGGTCTATGAAAACGAGGCCAAACCAAACGAACCCTATAACACCAACATTGGCCCTAAAGCGCTTACAATCGGCGGACATGGCAACACCGACGCCGACGCTACACCATAGACCCCGCCCACTCTCTGCTGTGGAAAGTAAACACTCCAGATTTGTTTCCCCACACACGATGCACATTAGCTCCATAAAGAACGGTTCTATGTCGTTCTCTTCCAGGATCGGGCGAACGTCCGCCAAGGCTCCGCTGTTTACCCTTTTGTATACATCGTATCCCAAAACTAATGGTAGATTCTAAACCGCACGGATGTTTAAGGTTTGGTCGTCTGCATAATATTTTAGGTCGCCAGCGAAACTACCCGTTTAAATCGCTTATTTAGTCAGCCTGTGGCCATGTTTCCCATTGTAGCCAAACCGGGAGCAGTAGTGGCAGCGGACGTAGGGTTTTTTTCCGGGTTGAATGGGAAACATGGCCACAGGTTTCGCGAGAGAAACAAGCAACGAGGTCTATGAAAACGAGGCCAAACCAAACGAACCCCATACCACCAACATGCAACCTGATAATAATGTCCAAAGCATGTCTGTGTATGTTTACATCCATTACTGTGTTGCCGTTAGTTGGGATTAATGTTTATTAGCCAAACCAAGTTCATATGAGCCGTTAGCGTGATGCTAAGCTAACGGACGTTTGGCGCTAGCATGCGGCTAACGCTAATGCTAACGTCGTCATCGTGACTTAATCAACAATGTAAACGTTTCATCAACACACTTTATGAACCTTACTGTGGTTAATATTATCAGTGCTACCCAAGTAGTCCATTGAAAAGTATTATTTTGGTGTATTTTGTGTATTGTAACTTGGACACTGTAACTTAATGGTAGCTGGGGCGACGCGTTGTTGGCTCATGGTTCAGAATGCCTCATGGGTATTGTAGTAATTTTCTGCTATTTCGGTTCTACTGTGATAGACTGTGCTACATTACCTGCTGTTTAATTGTGAATCATATATGCTATGAATATATGGTAATACAATGTTTATTTTCCTGTATTTCCAGGTTTATGACCTGAGTCATCTATGACCTGTGTGTCATCTGTGTGTCCAGTACTTTGTACTGTGTTGGTTAAAAAAGACAAAACACGAGTTGTGACAAAGACGTGTGATTCTCTGATTAATGTTGTTAGTGGTGTAAAATGCCATCACAAATATACTCAAGCCTGCTGCAGGGCAACAGAAAATAGCAAGCCTATTTTGCTCTTTTATATAGCAAATTTTTATATATATACGAGGGGACGCGCGCCCTTCACCGGGTATGGTGAAGGGCGCCCTTCACCGGGTATGGTCTAGTATATATAAACCGCTCACAAAATGTAAGGAAACTTGAATTTGGGCCATTATATCTCCCCTTTACTAATACCAATCAGTAAAGTGTTATATATCGTTTTTATCGTTGATTAGTCACCTTTACAACGAGGTACAGCTTGTAAGCATCGGGCATTCATGGAATGAGCAACACAAGCAAACGTGTGGGTAGCGCCGAGCAAAAATGTGCCAAAATGGCCTGTTAGACTTTTCTGCTGACATTCAATGTTGTGACATTCATGACATTCAATGGGCTTCAGGTGTGTGCCAGTCACAGGTGTGTGACTGCCTCACAGGTGAGTGACTGGCACCTGAACATGGGTTCTGCAACTTTGTTGAGTTTGTGTATGCTCCAAGCAGCAACACTGCCCCCATGGAAAGATGACACTTTTGTCAGGATAAGGCCCGTGCAACAGGGCAAGTGAAGCTGGTGTTCCGTTATGCAGAGTGACAGCATTATTTGGTGTTAGCCCTGGTACCATTTCCAAATTTAGGATTAAGTTCTGTGAGACTGGTGAAGTCAACAAGAAAGACAACAACCCAGACCCCTTGCTTCACTGATGAACCATAGATTTACAGGCAAGATTTGCACAACGGTACCAAAGACAGATGTCAAAGTTGCAGGGCCCATGCTCAGGTGCCAGACACACACCTTTGACTGGCACACACCGGCCTGCAAATGCTACCAGGGCTGACATCAAATAATGCGTAATCTGCGTAACGGAACACTAGCTTCACTTGCCCTATTGCACTTATCCTGAAGGGACAAACGTGGCATCTTTCCATGGGGGCAGTGTTGCTGCTTGGAGCATACACAAACTCAACAAAGTTGCAGAACCCATGTTGCAGAACGCAAAGTTGCAGAACCCACCTCTCAGCAGATGTGTGCTGGCAGGTCGCTCAAAACATGAGCGATTACCAGCAAAAGCATATTGGGTGATTTTGGCACATTTTTGCTCGGCGCTACCCACACGCTTGCCTGTGTTGCTCATTCCATGAATGCCCGATGCTTACAAGCTGTAGCTCGTTGTAAAGGTGACTAATCACCGATAAAAATGATATGTAACACTTTACTGATTGGTATTAGTAAAGGGGAGATATAATGGCCCAAATTCAAGTTTCCTTACATTTTGTGAGCAGTTTAGATAGATAGATAGATAGATAGATAGATAGATAGATAGATAGATAGATAGATAGATAGATAGATAGATATGTATAGATATTAATATATATTAATATATATTATAATGTTAATAATAAATAAATATATATATTAGCCTACTTTTTACTGTCTATGATATTAGCATTAAGACCCTTATTAACCCTCAATGGTTCATTTCTGAAAAAGGAGGTTATTGTAAAAAGATTTACGGGTTCCAACATGTTTGTTTACAATGAAGAGTGGACGGCGCTGGTTCCTTTTGCACCCGGACGTGACGTCGGACTACAAAATGACGTCAGACTTCAGAACCAAATAACAAAAAGGAATCTCACGCTGTTTTTAAGAGATTGTAGGATTTGAAGATCGAAAAACAACACAAAAAGAAAACACAGCTCACGGTAACTAAAGCACCACTGGCTAAGAGAAACGATCCACAGATAGTATAAAACAATTAAAAGAACGCTTTTTGAAACGCTTCCGTCTTCCGGTGAAAACAAACGGAATTCTGGGTAACGGAGGAATGAACGAACGGCCTGCAGTGACTGTAATGACCAGCAGAGGCTGCTAAAAATCGTTATTTGTGGACCTGCATTGTATTACTTTTAAGTTCTGTCTTCTAAACCAGTTTTCCTTCTGTCAGGTGGTGTGTATATCCTGCGAAACGGTCAGTTCCAGTCATTATTAAGGGTCCCGCCGCAGTGATGGGTCGAGGTCCACTCAAGATGGCAGATCCCGGCTCAGTGATGGTTCCAGGGACACCGTAAGGCATGTCCAAAGGCCCCAAGTATTAATCTTTACAATTCACAGTATTCACAGAGAGCTACTACAAGTAGTATAGAGGATATGCGCATGCTTAAAGTGAATGGCACATCGAGTGGCAAAGAAACATGCAAAATGAGTTTAACATTGTTTAATGTTATTTAATGCAATCAGATATGACTTTTCTGTTTGGATGCATGGGCTGTCAAGGCCAGAAAGTATTTTTTTGACACTCAGTAGGCATTCCTGCATAACTTCCGGGTTTGATGATGATGTCACACGCATATCCTCTATTGGTGCACAATAGGACATTTATTATTTCTCATCTAATTTATGGTCATCGGTGTCTTGGAAAGTTTTAATGCAAAAACATCACCTAGTAGTTTCTAAAACAGACTTTTTCTTATTACAGGTGCTGATGCAGTAACTGAGAGTCCAACATGGGCATTCCCATTGCCACCCGCAGGTACTATTTCAATGAAGACAAGACCAGTGTCTTGTCTTCTTGCCTACAAAACTGGGGGACACTTAATTTGCAACCCTTCTCTCTACTGCCCTTTCTTCCTTTACTGTTCTCTCTGTCCTTGTCTCCTCTCCTATCAGGATACAACAACTGCTCTTCAATTATAGCAGTGTTTTGTGTCATTGAAGGGTGGTGTCTATAATGTCAGATTATGATTTATTTGTGTTAATATAAATGTTACTTTTTTCCCTTCCAGTATACCATAAGAAAGTCTGAACCTGACTCTTCGGCCAGTCTTGTTAAGAGGATGGAGGACCTCCAGAGAGAGGAGTGATGCCTCAGTGATGTCCAAACTTTTAATACCCTGGTAGGCTTTACAAGAGTCTGGAAGTAATGAACAGCATAAGATGCACTCGCACACAATTTTTATGTTTCTCTGGGGTATGTCAGTGACATTTTCATGGACTTATTCCAACAGGTGCTGCATCGTTCCTGTATTGGAGGGAAGGACATTAAGGACTGTCCTCAAAGTCCTTGACAGGTATGTTACCATACGAATTAACCCTTGTGTGATGTTTGGGTGCGCTGTGGTTTTCAATGTCTTAACAATTATTTGGTTAATTCTTCTAGGTGAGGGCCTGACTGCACTGCTATAATTGAAGAGCAGTTTTTGTATCCTGAGAGGAGACAAGGACAGAACAGTAAATAAGATGGAGTATTATAACGTTTTGTTTCTTTGTCAGGTGGTGTGTGTGGTGTCCTGCCTTTCATTTGGGACGTGGTGGTGAGGCGTCTGCTCTTGGGAAAACCAGGTATTTGTCTATCATCTGTTTTGTACGACAATCTATAACCCCATAATGCAAATGTGTGATTGTAGAACGGCCTATTTCTGCTTGTCTTGGGGACGTGGTGTGCGGTGTTTCTGCTCTTTTCCGCTCTTTTCCTTGGGAATCAAGACAAACTGTAATGGACCAATCATATTCTAAGTGAACAGCCTATCTACAAACTCATATGTTGCTTGTAGATCGGCTATTTTTGTGTCAAACGCAACACTGAAAATTACAAGTTTGCATGTATTGTGAGCTGGTAGACCTGCTGTTCTTGGTGAGGAGATTTGGTGTAGAGGAAGTAAAAGAGGGGACCACCTTGGGGGACCCGACCAAAGTAGTCGGATGTTGCAATTACACATTGTTTTATTGTATTTTTCTTCTATGCAGATGCAGTCACGAAATTCTACCTAGATGCCACAGAGGACATCATAAAGCACTAAAGCAGCTTGCCGCAGACCACCGCAGCCACTTGATCAGGACTGATTTAGCTTGAACCATGCTGTCGCTGTCCATTGTGGTGTCACAGTATTGTACGCACAGATTTTGTGCTTGTCTTCTGTTCTGTGTTCAGTGAAGTACTTTTTTAAATATTTTTTTTCGGTTGTGGGACAGACCCAAGCTAAAATTGCACTGTTTAGGCCTGGAAGTTCTCCCTGCAAGGTAGGCTGTGTTTTTCTTTTCTGCAAGGTAAGCTGTGCTATATCTGTTGGTGGTTCTGGATCCAGCTTAATCAGTCCTAGTGTGTCTGTATATATTCTAGTCTCTTGAGCTAGACTTAACTCCCACACTTTTGGGTCATACTGTCATTCTGTGTCTAAAGCCGATGTCCCGCTTCTGTTTTTGAGTACTGTTTTGGATGTAAATCAAAAATAATTTGTTTAATCTGTCTTGCTGATTCTGCTTTTTGATTACTTGAATACTTAGTCAAAATGTAACGGAACAAGGTACAGTCAGACATTAAGAATAAAAGGAGAAAACAAGTTCTGGGGACTCCTACAGTATGAACTAGACCTCCTAAGGGTCTATTTACAGAACACAGGGATTAAAGTTCTCAGTCCTGGGGACTGATTTCAGTCTTGAGGATTCCATGTGCCATGTTTAAAAATCAAAAATCACATATTGGGACATGGTCTGAAAATAATTTTCAGTCTTGGAATTCTTTTTTGCTTTAACCCCTGAGAACATAGCATTCAAAGATTGTGGAATAATTTTATCTGATGTATTCACAACATAAAAATAAAGATGGAAATAAGTTAAAGCGAGGATTGAATTGTGATTTATTTGTAAAACTCTGTGCATAACTAACCCTAGTTTTCAGAAGGTGGCATACCCATTTGTTCCAGCTCACTTTTCTGTAGCTTTGGCTCGGCAGCATTTTAACTGTAAACACATTACACCTTCATATGTGTTTCCAATTACATTGCAGCAAAATATGTCTAGAATTAGTTCAAATTTGACGTCCACAATTACCACATTTGGACTAGAATCAGCCCTTATATAGAGGTGACGTGGACGTAAAAATTGGACGTTAAGAAGACGTCAGAAAAACGTTTCAGTCCCTCCAGAGACCAAAATGTGACGTTCAAAAAAGACGTTGTTTAGACGTCTCATTGTTTGCTGGGACAGTGTTGTACGCAGAAAATAGTCGAGGTACAAGCTCACGAGTTTCGGATGCAATGTGTTGTGAGCTTGTCGATATGATGTTTTTGGTCCGTAAATTAGACACAGTGTTGATGGAAGGGAGCTGGAGGCATTTCTCTTGCCCTTGATAGATTCCTGAATTTGAACAGCAGTTTTCTCCTGTGCTCTTTTCTGAAGTTGGTCTTTGTGTTCTGTAACAATGGAGTAGTAATGCTTTTTGTTTTACAAGGTTGAACTCAATTGCAACCTTGCATGCTCTTAAATATAAATTAATCCATCATAAAATACAAAATGAAAAAAAAAAAGACAATTGTAAGCTAAGGCTTTACTTTGTATACCGATAAATAGGGGATGTAGGCTCCAGTAGCCTATAGTTACACTGTCGATGTCAGTGGATACATAAAAAAAAAGACAATAGGTCTACCAACCAACTTAGCTTTAAGAAGGTAACTCACTGTCACCGACACCATCACGGTGTAAATCCGGGGTGCGCTAGGTACGACCACACCCAGGCTGGGTACAACCCCTCAGCAAATTGGGGGCCGATATTCCTTTACCCAAAGCCCTCCCAGAATTTGGAGAGAGGTCTTAAATTTCTCAATTGATCATGCCTACAGTACATTTTATAGTGAGAGCATATAGAGAAATGTTGCACTAACCACATTCTTTTAATTGCAAACCTATTTTCCTCTCACAGTTCTAGCAGTTGTTTGGCACATCACTGGCTTACAGACTGAAGTTGAATATATTGAAAATATCATTTGTATTTATGAACACGGTGTTGAGAGATGCATGCTATTATCTGGACACCAGGCAGATGTTCAACTGCAGACGGATGCCAGACTCCCCATTCATTTTCAAGGCTACATCAGGCTGGATGGTATTAATTAGCTTCAATAATAAAAGACCCTTAGAAAATCTTGAATATCAGACAAAATATCTGAAACAAAGAGGGGAGAAGGGATAATTTTAAAGGATTTACATTGAAATCACAGTGTCAAAAACAAGTCGGCTACATTTTTCATCAATATAACTAATTGTCCTGTTTGTTTCAAGCAAAATTTCCAGCCATCATTATTACAGACACAGACACATATAAAGTAGGTGGACTTATAGGCAACATCAATTGCCTACGGCTTCGCAAACCCATAATTTTAAAGGGTCTACACCATGAATTTTAACTTTTTCTTCATTTTTGTGTGTTTTTGGTCTCCCCCACCTCTCTTCTGTTCCAACAAATACCCGACTTCGAGCATGCAGGCTTTCATTGGCTATCTGTGTTTTTTATGTAAATTGGTCTGAAAACAGTCCGTCAGATTTGTTCCCCCTGCCTACGTCACGTCTGGGAACAATTCCTCCCGTTTTTCAGTTCTAACCAAAAAAAAATTTTCCACACAGAACCAGGACATAGCATGCATACAAACTGGCTCAATAGCGCCCCGTGCCAAACAGGACAATGTAGTATTGCAGGTGAAAGTGCTTTATAAGCCAGAGAGAAGTTAGTTGGAATGAGTATATCTGAGGCTTGATTTAGGCTCAAACCTTTTGAAAAACGTTTTAGGGACATAAAAAATATGATATTAAATATTATTATTATTTTTTAAATTCATGGTGTAGCTCCTTTAATGTAAAATTGTGACAATGTGCTGTATCCCATTACAATATTGTCTGGGCAAGTACATATCCATCTAATTTACACAAATTACTCATTACTCAAAATAAATGTGTAAGAATAGCAACCTCTTCTAACCATCTGCTCCTCTGTTTAAAAAAACGAATGTACTGTCTTGTTTATCTATGACATTAAGTCCAGTCCTGTTCTTTCATCTATAAATGCACTTACCTTTCAAATATGCTTCCTATACCTTTCAACATTATTTTTTGTGACCAATTCGCAAGTTCATGCTCATAATACTAGACAATCCAATAACCTCCATCCTCCCTTCAGCCATACCACTAATAGCCAGTTCTCCATTAAACACATACATAATGTATCTTCACTCAGTAACTTTAAACATAGATTGAGGGCCAACTGTATGTTGATTTGTTGACTGTTGAGTGACAAAATAATGTTGCACATTGAGCTAATCATCTGGGGACCCCCAAAAATCTTTTGGGGACCCCCTGGGGGTCCCAACCCACAGGTTGAGAACCACTGCTCTAAAGAACCATACAGTGGCCTAACATGTTCTATACATCAGTGGCAAGTTGGCAACCTCAGCCACACCAAAGAACAGTTGAAGAACCAATATTGTGGTAGAGTGAGGAAATAAATCATATCACTGTTTCAACATGATGGACTGCCCTAAAGTCTTTGCATTGGTTCTGCAAAGCGACAGTTATTTTTGTCTCCACATTGTTTCAACCCACTTTAGCCCTTACATCAAGGGTTTTGCTGACAATTTAGATGTCAGCAAACTGTTTGGTAAAGGTGGAGATCCCCGAGCTATGCGAGTCTACCTGGATCAAAATTTTACTGGAGAGCATGTAAGACAACAAGACACAGTGGTGAAGTGGTAAGATGTGTACCTCTAATCATGGCAGAGATTTACAGTTGAAAACTCCTGAATGGAAAGATTCAACAAGCTCACAATGTTCATCTTACTGTGGACACGTTTGCCTTAAAAGGAATCTTTGAAATGTTTAATAGTTTTAGAATTGTACTCCTTTAAAAGTTCAGAGATTTATAATGGAGGTCGATGGAGGATTTTGGCACCTAAAAAATAAACTAAAAAAAACGTTCACCTAGAAACTCCATTCACAATTTTAAAATTCCACCTTACTGTGGACATTTTAAAGTATGAATGGGGTTACTAGCAGTAAGTATGTAGGATTAGTAGCCTGTACTCGTTTCCCTTTAAATGTCAGTTTCCGCATTGACAATGCATTGGGCGCTTAAAGTTAAATATTTCCAAAACAAAAAAATCTCAAGCATGCATGTCCACAGTAAGGTGGAATTTTAAAATTGTGAATGTAGTTTCTTTTTTTTTTTAGGTGACGAGTGACGACAACAGAAAAAAAAATGTTCCCCCAAAAACCTGTTAGGAGCACGTTTCAGGCAATTTAAAGCTGATTGGTAGTGATTTTTTTGTGATTTTTTCCCCCCGTTTCGGTAGTGACGAAAAGTGACGAGTGACGAAAACAGAAAACAAATTGTTCCCCCTAAAACCTGTTAGGAGCACGTTTCAGGCAATTTAAAGCTGATTGGTTGTGATTTTTTTGTGAATTTATTTTTCCGTTTCGGTAGTGACGACTAGTGACGAGTGACGAAAACAGAAAAAAAATTGTTCCCCCAAAAACCTGTTAGGAGCACGTTTCAGGCAATTTAAAGCTGATTGGTAGTGATTTTTTTGTGATTTTTTTTTTCCGTTTCGGTAGTGACGAAAAGTGACGAGTGACGAAAACAGAAAAAAAAATGTTCCCCCAAAAACCTGTTAGGAGCACGTTTCAGGCAATTTAAAGCTGATTGGTAGTGATTTTTTTTTCCCGTTTCGGTAGTGACGAAAAGTGACGAGTGACGAAAACAGAAAAAAAATTGTTCCCCCAAAAACCTGTTAGGAGCACGTTTCAGGCAATTTAATGCTGATTGGTAGTGATTTTTTTGTGATTTTTTTTTTCCGTTTCGGTAGTGACGACTAGTGACGAGTGACGAAAACAGAAAAAAAATGGTTCCCCCAAAAACCTGTTAGGAGCACGTTTCAGGCAATTTAAAGCTGATTGGTAGTGATTTTTTTGTGATTTTTTTTTTCCGTTTCGGTAGTGACGACTAGTGACGAGTGACGAAAACAGAAAAAAAATTGTTCCCCCAAAAACCTGTTAGGAGCACGTTTCAGGCAATTTAAAGCTGATTGGTAGTGATTTTTTTGTGATTTTTTTTTCCCGTTTCGGTAGTGACGGAAAGTGACGAGTGACGAAAACAGAAAAAAAAATGTTCCCCCAAAAACCTGTTAGGAGCACGTTTCAGGCAATTTAAAGCTGATTGGTAGTGATTTTTTTGTGATTTTTTTTTCCGTTTCGGTAGTGACGAAAAGTGACGAGTGACGAAAACAGAAAAAAAATTGTTCCCCCAAAAACCTGTTAGGAGCACGTTTCAGGCAATTTAATGCTGATTGGTAGTGATTTTTTTGTGATTTTTTTTTTCCGTTTCGGTAGTGACGACTAGTGACGAGTGACGAAAACAGAAAAAAAATGGTTCCCCCAAAAACCTGTTAGGAGCACGTTTCAGGCAATTTAAAGCTGATTGGTAGTGATTTTTTTGTGATTTTTTTTTTCCGTTTCGGTAGTGACGACTAGTGACGAGTGACGAAAACAGAAAAAAAATTGTTCCCCCAAAAACCTGTTAGGAGCACGTTTCAGGCAATTTAAAGCTGATTGGTAGTGATTTTTTTGTGAATTTTTTTTCCCGTTTCGGTAGTGACGGAAAGTGACGAGTGACGAAAACAGAAAAAAAAATGTTCCCCCAAAAACCTGTTAGGAGCACGTTTCAGGCAATTTAAAGCTGATTGGTAGTGATTTTTTTGTGATTTTTTTTTCCGTTTCGGTAGTGACGAAAAGTGACGAGTGACGAAAACAGAAAAAAAATTGTTCCCCCAAAAACCTGTTAGGAGCACGTTTCAGGCAATTTAAAGCTGATTGGTAGTGATTTTTTTGTGAATTTTTTTTTCCGTTTCGGTAGTGACGAAAAGTGACGAGTGACGAAAACAGAAAAAAAATTGTTCCCCCAAAAACCTGTTAGGAGCACGTTTCAGGCAATTTAAAGCTGATTGGTAGTGATTTTTCTTTCCCGTTTCGGTAGTGACGACTAGTGACGAGTGACGAAAACAGAAAAAAAATTGTTCCCCCAAAAACCTGTTAGGAGCACGTTTCAGGCAATTTAAAGCTGATTGGTAGTGATTTTTTTGTGAATTCTTTTTTCCGTTTCGGTAGTGACGACTAGTGACGAGTGACGAAAACAGAAAAAAAATTGTTCCCCCAAAAACCTGTTAGGAGCACGTTTCAGGCAATTTAAAGCTGATTGGTAGTGATTTATTTGTGAATTTTTTTTTCCGTTTCGGTAGTGACGAAAAGTGACGAGTGACGAAAACAGAAAAAAAATTGTTCCCCCAAAAACCTGTTAGGAGCACGTTTCAGGCAATTTAAAGCTGATTGGTAGTGATTTTTTTGTGAATTTTTTTCCCCGTTTCGGTAGTGACGAAAAGTGACGAGTGACGAAAACAGAAAAAAAATTGTTCCCCCAAAAACCTGTTAGGAGCACGTTTCAGGCAATTTAAAGCTGATTGGTAGTGATTTTTTTGTGAATTCTTTTTTCCGTTTCGGTAGTGACGAAAAGTGACGAGTGACGAAAACAGAAAAAAAAATGTTCCCCCAAAAACCTGTTAGGAGCACGTTCCAGGCAATTTAAAGCTGATTGGTAGTGATTTTTTTGTGAATTTTTTTTTCCGTTTCGGTAGTGACGAAAAGTGACGAGTGACGAAAACAGAAAAAAAAATGTTCCCCCAAAAACCTGTTAGGAGCACGTTTCAGGCAATTTGAAGCTGATTGGTAGTGATTTTTTTTTTAATTGTTTTTTCCGTTTCGGTAGTGACGAAAAGTGACGAGTGACGAAAACAGAAAAAAAAATGTTCCCCCAAAAACCCTGTTAGGAGCACGTTTCAGGCAATTTAAAGCTGATTGGTAGTGATTTTTTTGTGAATTTTTTTTCCCGTTTCGGTAGTGACGAAAAGTGACGAGTGACGAAAACAGAAAAAAAAATTGTTCCCCCAAAAACCTGTTAGGAGCACGTTTCAGGCAATTTAAAGCTGATTGGTAGCGATTTTTTTTTTCCGTTTCGGTAGTGACGACTAGTGACGAGTGACGAAAACAGAAAAAAAATTGTTCCCCCAAAAACCTGTTAGGAGCACGTTTCAGGCAATTTAAAGCTGATTGGTAGTGATTTTTTTGTGAATTCTTTTTTCCGTTTCGGTAGTGGCGACTAGTGACGAGTGACGAAAACAGAAAAAAAATTGTTCCCCCAAAAACCTGTTAGGAGCACGTTTCAGGCAATTTGAAGCTGATTGGTAGTGATTTTTTTTCGAATTGTTTTTTCCGTTTCGGTAGTGACGAAAAGTGACGAGTGACGAAAACAGAAAAAAAAATGTTCCCCCAAAAACCTGTTAGGAGCACGTTTCAGGCAATTTAAAGCTGATTGGTAGTGATTTTTTTGTGAATTTTTTTCCCCGTTTCGGTAGTGATGAAGAGTGACGAGTGACGAAAACAGAAAAAAAATTGTTCCCCCAAAAACCTGTTAGGAGCACGTTTCAGGCAATTTGAAGCTGATTGGTAGTGATTTTTTTTTTTATTGTTTTTTCCGTTTCGGTAGTGACGAAAAGTGACGAGTGACGAAAACAGAAAAAAAATTGTTCCCCCAAAAACCTGTTAGGAGCACGTTTCAGGCAATTTAAAGCTGATTGGTAGTGATTTTTTTGTGAATTTTTTTCCCCGTTTCGGTAGTGACGAAAAGTGACGAGTGACGAAAACAGAAAAAAAATTGTTCCCCCAAAAACCTGTTAGGAGCGCGTTTCAGGCAATTTAAAGCTGATTGGTAGTGATTTTTTTGTGAATTCTTTTTTCCGTTTCGGTAGTGACGAAAAGTGACGAGTGACGAAAACAGAAAAAAAAATGTTCCCCCAAAAACCTGTTAGGAGCACGTTCCAGGCAATTTAAAGCTGATTGGTAGTGATTTTTTTGTGAATTTTTTTTTCCGTTTCGGTAGTGACGAAAAGTGACGAGTGACGAAAACAGAAAAAAAAATGTTCCCCCAAAAACCTGTTAGGAGCACGTTTCAGGCAATTTGAAGCTGATTGGTAGTGATTTTTTTTTTAATTGTTTTTTCCGTTTCGGTAGTGACGAAAAGTGACGAGTGACGAAAACAGAAAAAAAAATGTTCCCCCAAAAACCCTGTTAGGAGCACGTTTCAGGCAATTTAAAGCTGATTGGTAGTGATTTTTTTGTGAATTTTTTTTCCCGTTTCGGTAGTGACGAAAAGTGACGAGTGACGAAAACAGAAAAAAAAATTGTTCCCCCAAAAACCTGTTAGGAGCACGTTTCAGGCAATTTAAAGCTGATTGGTAGCGATTTTTTTTTTCCGTTTCGGTAGTGACGACTAGTGACGAGTGACGAAAACAGAAAAAAAATTGTTCCCCCAAAAACCTGTTAGGAGCACGTTTCAGGCAATTTAAAGCTGATTGGTAGTGATTTTTTTGTGAATTCTTTTTTCCGTTTCGGTAGTGGCGACTAGTGACGAGTGACGAAAACAGAAAAAAAATTGTTCCCCCAAAAACCTGTTAGGAGCACGTTTCAGGCAATTTGAAGCTGATTGGTAGTGATTTTTTTTCTAATTGTTTTTTCCGTTTCGGTAGTGACGAAAAGTGACGAGTGACGAAAACAGAAAAAAAAATGTTCCCCCAAAAACCTGTTAGGAGCACGTTTCAGGCAATTTAAAGCTGATTGGTAGTGATTTTTTTGTGAATTTTTTTCCCCGTTTCGGTAGTGACGAAAAGTGACGAGTGACGAAAACAGAAAAAAAATTGTTCCCCCAAAAACCTGTTAGGAGCACGTTTCAGGCAATTTGAAGCTGATTGGTAGTGATTTTTTTTTTATTGTTTTTTCCGTTTCGGTAGTGACGAAAAGTGACGAGTGACGAAAACAGAAAAAAAAATGTTCCCCCAAAAACCCTGTTAGGAGCACGTTTCAGGCAATTTAAAGCTGATTGGTAGTGATTTTTTTGTGAATTTTTTTTCCCGTTTCGGTAGTGACGAAAAGTGACGAGTGACGAAAACAGAAAAAAAAATTGTTCCCCCAAAAACCTGTTAGGAGCACGTTTCAGGCAATTTAAAGCTGATTGGTAGCGATTTTTTTTTTCCGTTTCGGTAGTGACGACTAGTGACGAGTGACGAAAACAGAAAAAAAAATGTTCCCCCAAAAACCTGTTAGGAGCACGTTTCAGGCAATTTAAAGCTGATTGGTAGTGATTTTTTTGTGAATTCTTTTTTCCGTTTCGGTAGTGGCGACTAGTGACGAGTGACGAAAACAGAAAAAAAATTGTTCCCCCAAAACCCTGTTAGGAGCACGTTTCAGGCAATTTAAAGCTGATTGGTAGTGATTTTTTTTTCCGTTTCGGTAGTGACGACTAGTGACGAGTGACGAAAACAGAAAAAAAATTGTTCCCCCAAAAACCTGTTAGGAGCACGTTTCAGGCAATTTAAAGCTGATTGGTAGTGATTTTTTTGTGATTTTTTTTTTCCGTTTCGGTAGTGACGAAAAGTGACGAGTGACGAAAACAGAAAAAAAATTGTTCCCCCAAAAACCTGTTAGGAGCACGTTTCAGGCAATTTAAAGCTGATTGGTAGTGATTTTTTTGTGAATTTTTTTTCCCGTTTCGGTAGTGACGAAAAGTGACGAGTGACGAAAACAGAAAAAAAATTGTTCCCCCAAAAACCTGTTAGGAGCACGTTTCAGGCAATTTAAAGCTGATTGGTAATGATTATTTTGTGAATTTGTTTTTCCGTTTCGGTAGTGACGAAAAGTGACGAGTGACGAAACAGAAAAAAAAATGTTCCCCCAAAAACCTGAGCACGTTTCAGGCAATTTAAAGCTGATTGGTAGTGATTTATTTGTGAATTTTTTTTTCCGTTTCGGTAGTGACGAAAAGTGACGAGTGACGAAAACAGAAAAAAAAATGTTCCCCCAAAAACCTGTTAGGAGCACGTTTCAGGCAATTTAAAGTTGATTGGTAGTGACTTATCCGTTTCGGTAGTGACACTACCGAAACGAAAAAAAAAATGTTCCCCCAAAAACCTGTTAGGAGTACGTTTCAGGCAATTTAAAGTTGATTGGTAGTGACCTTTTTTTTTGGTCCCTAACATTCATCGAGCTCTGGACTTAGTAATTTTCTGGTAGCACTTTACAATAATGACCCGTTATAAAGCATTTATAAACGTTTATAAGTAGTTTGTAGACTATTAACAAATCATTAACAACCTGTTTGTTGACATTTGTCTAAAACCTTAATAACTACAGTTACAAATCATTTGTAAAGTATTAGTAAGTAGTGAACTATTCATGAATAAGCCATTTATATACATCTGTAAAAGATTATTAAATCATTTGTAACGACCCATTCTAAAGCATTTATAAACGTTTATAAGCAGTTTGTAGACTATTAACAAATCATTAACAACCTGTTTATTGACATTCGTAAATGATTACTAAAACCTTTATAACTACGGTTACAAATCATCTATAAAGGTATTAGTAACTATTCATGAATAAGCCATGTATAATACACCTGTAAATGATTATTAAATCATTTGTAACTGATGTTACATAATATATACAAGCTATTGGTAGCTTGTTCATGTTTAACATATGCTTTGTTAAACATTCCTAAAGTATCTATAAATCCTTAGTACATGTCATTATGTGCCCTATAGTAAAGTGAAGACAGTTCATCATTTACAACTGTCTGTTAATGTGTTTGTTCATGTTTAACATGCTTTGTAAAACATTCCTAAAATATCTATAAATCCTTTGTACATGTTATTATGTGCCCTACAGTAAAGTGAAGACAGTTCATCATTTATGACTGTCTGTTAATGTGGACTTTCTCCTTACCTGTTGCAAACTACCTGGCTTTCATGAATGCAGACACCAAACAATTACTAGAATTATCATTCATGTTAAGCAAATGATGCGTAAGACATTCGTAAAGAGTATGTAAACCATTTGCAGACGTTATCATGAGCCTGAGCCTAGTTGCTTCTTTTGGGCTTGTTTTCATAGACCTGTCCGCTTGTTTCTTTTGCAAAATCTGGCAACACACTGATTACCTGCATTACACCTGCAGTAGCCTACTAGGGAGGAAGTGAACAGTGATGCAGTTGCAGACTGGACAGAAATATGTCTAATTCATGTTTTATGTGTTTTAACTGTCTTGTTGCAGGTGATCGAGGTAACATAAAATGGCTAATCTTACACACATGAAGTAGCATTATGCCTAGGGGGTATTTTGATGGTGGCTGTTTGTATCCACAATGTTTGTTTTGATGTGTAGGCTAGTAATGTCCTCCATGCTTAGCAGTTTAGCTTAGCAGCTAAAGCTAACTTGCACTGGGAGGTGGTGACTGCAGAGGCTCCAAGCTGCTACTCTGTGATTCTGTTGTGATTAATTTCTTTGTTTAAATGTCAGTGTGTGTGCTGTGGCCAAGAGTTGCTACATTTTATATCTTAATAAATTGTTGTATACTTGTATACTATATAACGTTACTTTTGCCACTTTTTGATGTCACATGTTTTACTAATCACTGTTAAACATGAAATAATAATGCATAGTCTTCACTTTACAACAAGGCCCATGATAACGTTAGCAAATGGTCAACACACTCTTTACGAATGTCTTACGAATCATATATTAAACATGAAAGATAATTCTAGTAATTGTTTGGCATCTGCATTCATGAAAGCCAGGTAGTTTGCAACAGGTAAGGAGAAAGTCACATTAACAGACAGTTGTAAATGATGAACTGTCTTCACTTTACTATAGGGCACATAATAACATGTACTAAGGATTTATAGATATTTTAGGAATGTTTTACAAAGCATATGTTAAACATGAACAAACACATTAACAGACAGTTGTAAATGATGAACTGTCTTCACTTTACTATAGGGCACATAATAACATGTATTAAGGATTTATAGATACTTTAGGAATGTTTAACAAAGCATATGTTAAACATGAACAAGCTACCAATAGCTTGTATATATTATGTAACATCAGTTACAAATGATGTAATAATCATTTACAGATGTATTATACATGTCCTATTCATGAATAGTCATAAAATACCTTTATAGATGATTTGTAACCGTAGTTATAAAGGTTTTAGTTTCTTCGGATTTTTTCGGATTTAACTTTCGTTTCGGTAGTTTGATTACAAAATGTAAGTTGTGTAAAAAATAATCTGACTATACTAAGTTGTTATTTGTTTGTTTAAGTCAGGCTATACTCTACTCAGAGTCATAAGTTTACAAAATGTACTAAAGTACAGTGAACGTCTGTGCGGTTTGTCTTCATCACTGAAAATAACGTACATGTAAACTGATATAAAACTGCTGTCATGTGCAGTTGGGGTGAAGAAACACAACCATTTCACTCCTAATAATACCTATTTGATTTGACATCCTGACTTGCTGCTGTAGCTGAGGCTTGAACCTGTTACCTGCGGCTCACTAGTCAGTGACTCTATCCATTCACCTACAGCTGTTTCCTTGGAATCTGTGGTTCTGAAACGTTTTGTTGTCAACCCCCCAAATTGACATGTATTTGGGCAGTGGACCCCAATGTGAAAAGATGTAGTGTCAGGGCCCCCTATGAAAAAGATTTATATTTATGCTGTGACACATTTTTTTAAAGTTATTTGTCTTGTTTGTTGTTCAAGTCAAAGCACCAGGAAGGCTGTACTTGTCAGCCATCTGTTAGCTCAATGGGTTGAGACGCAGTATTCATGATCCAGAGGCCATGAGTTCAAATCCCATTGATGTCTTTCCTATGATTCTTTCCTTTGCAGACTGGCTTCCAGAAGATCGACTGAAAAGTACCAGGAAGGCTGTACTTGTCAGCCATCTGTTAGCTCAATGGGTTGAGACGCAGTATACATGATCCAGAGGCCATGAGTTCAAATCCCATTGATGTCTTTCCTATGATTCTTTCCTTTGCAGACTGGCTTCCAGAAGATCGACTGAAAAGTACCAGGAAGGCTGTACTTGTCAGCCATCTGTTAGCTCAATGGGTTGAGACGCAGTATACATGATCCAGAGGCCATGAGTTCAAATCCCATTGATGTCTTTCCTTTGCAGACTGGCTTCCAGAAGATCGACTGAAAAGTACCAGGAAGGCTGTACTTGTCAGCCATCTGTTAGCTCAATGGGTTGAGACGCAGTATACATGATCCAGAGGCCATGAGTTCAAATCCCACTGGTGTCTTTACTGTGATGCTTTCCTTTGCAGACTAACTTCTAGAAAAACAAGTTAAAACCACCAGGAAACCTGTAACTCTCAGCCAACAGCATAGCTCAACTGGTAGAGCGTCTGTCCAATAACATGACTTGACTTGACTTGACTTGAGTGGGTTACATTCCCACTGGAGTCAAGTGTCCCCGGTAACTTGGGGCAACGGATAAATTGACTGATATCCTTAGTGATGCTTCCCTTTGCAGACTAACTTCTAGAAAAACAAGTTAAAACCATCAGGAAACCTGGAACTCTCAGCCTACAGCATAGCTCAACTGGTAGAGCGTCTGTCCAATAACATGACTCGACTTGACTTGAGTGGGTTCGATTCCCACTCGAGTCAAGTGTCCCCGGTATCTTGGGGCAACGGATAAATTGACTGATATCCTTAGTGATGCTTCCCTTTGCAGACTAACTTCTAGAAAACAAGTTAAAACCACCAGGAAACCTGTAACTCTCAGCCAACAGCATAGCTCGACTGGTAGAGCGTCTGTCCAATAACATGACTTGACTTGACTTGAGTGGGTTCGATTCCCACTCGAGTCAAGTGTCCCAGGTAACTTGGGGCAACGGATAAATTGACTGATATCCGTAGAATAACTTGTAGGAGTGTGCTGGTTCAAATCCAGTACAACCCAGGACCGAGCGGTCCTGGGTTCGATTCCCACTAACGTCACCTCTATACTAAAATTCGGTTTCAGTTACTAAGGTGGTGACTGGATTTGAACCAGGACACTCCTACAAGTTATTCTACGGATATCAGTCAATTTATCCGCTGCCCCAATTTACCGGGGACTTGACGTTAGTGGGAATCGAACCCACTCAAGTCAAGTCATGTTATTGGACAGACGCTCTACCAGTCGAGCTATGCTGTTGGCTGAGAGTTACAGGTTTCCTGGTGGTTTTAGAAGTTAGTCTGCAAAGGGAAGCATCACTAAGGATATCAGTCCATTTATCCGTTGCCCCAAGTTACCGGGGACACATGACTCGGAGTGGGAATCGAACCCACTCAAGGAAAGAATCATAGGAAAGACATCAATGGGATTTGAACTCATGGCCTCTGGATCATGAAAACTGCGTCTCAACCCATTGAGCTAACAGATGGCTGACAAGTACAGCCTTCCTGGTACTTTTCAGTTGATCTTCTGGAAGCCAGTCTGCAAAGGAACGAATCATAGGAAAGACATCAATGGGATTTGAACTCATGGCCTCTGGATCATGAATACTGCGTCTCAACCCATTGAGCTAACAGATGGCTGACAAGTACAGCCTTCCTGGTGCTTTGACTTGAACAACAAACAAGACAAATAACTTTAAAAAAAAATGTGTTACAGCATAAATATAAATCTTTTTCATGGGGGGCCCTGACACTACATCTTTTCACATTGGGGTCCACTGCCCAAATACATGTCAATTCGGGGGGTTGACAACAAAACGTTACAGAACCACAGATTCCAAGGAAACAGCTGTAGGTGAATGGATAGAGTCACTGACTAGTGAGCCGCAGGTAACAGGTTCCAGCCTCAGCTACAGCAGCAAGTCAAGATGTCAAATCAAATAGGTATTATTAGGAGTGATATGGTTGTGTTTCTTCACCCCAACTGCACATGACAGCAGTTTTATATCAGTTTACATGTACGTTATTTTCAGTGATGAAGACAAACCGCACAGACGTTCACTGTACTTTAGTACATTTTGTAAACTTATGACTCTTGAGTAGAGTAAAATATCTATAAATCCTTAGTACATGTTATTATGTGCCCTATAGTAAAGTGAAGACAGTTCATCATTTACAACTGTCTGTTAATGTGACTTTCTCCTTACCTGTTGCAAACTACCTGGCTTTCATGAATGCAGATGCCAAACAATTACTAGAATTATCTTTCATGTTTAATATATGATTCGTAAGACATGCGTAAAGAGTGTGTTGACCATTTGCTAACGTTATCATGGGCCTTGTTGTAAAGTGAAGACTATGCATTATTATTTCATGTTTAACAGTGATTAGTAAAACATGTGACATCAAAAAGTGGCAAAAGTAACATTATATAGTATACAAGTATACAACAATTTATTAAGATATAAAATGTAGCAACTCTCGGCCACAGCACACACACTGACATTTAAACAAAGAAATTAATCACAACAGAATCACAGAGTAGCAGCTTGGAGCCTCTGCAGTCACCACCTCCCAGTGCAAGTTAGCTTTAGCTGCTAAGCTAAACTGCTAAGCCTAGCCTACACATCAAAACAAACATTGTGGATACAAACAGCCACCATCAAAATACCCCCTAGGCATAATGCTACTTCATGTGTGTAAGATTAGCCATTTTATGTTACCTCGATCACCTGCAACAAGACAGTTAAAACACATAAAACATGAATTAGACATATTTCTGTCCAGTCTGCAACTGCATCACTGTTCACTTCCTCCCTAGTAGGCTACTGCAGGTGTAATGCAGGTAATCAGTGTGTTGCCAGATTTTGCAAAAGAAACAAGCGGACAGGTCTATGAAAACAAGCCCAAAAGAAGCAACTAGGCTCAGGCTCATGATAACGTCTGCAAATGGTTTACATACTCTTTACGAATGTCTTACGCATCATTTGCTTAACATGAATGATAATTCTAGTAATTGTTTGGTGTCTGCATTCGTGAAAGCCAGGTAGTTTGCAACAGGTAAGGAGAAAGTCCACATTAACAGACAGTCATAAATGATGAACTGTCTTCACTTTACTGTAGGGCACATAATAACATGTACAAAGGATTTATAGATATTTTAGGAATGTTTTACAAAGCATGTTAAACATGAACAAACACATTAACAGACAGTTGTAAATGATGAACTGTCTTCACTTTACTATAGGGCACATAATAACATGTACTAAGGATTTATAGATACTTTAGGAATGTTTAACAAAGCATATGTTAAACATGAACAAGCTACCAATAGCTTGTATATATTATGTAACATCAGTTACAAATGATTTAATAATCATTTACAGATGTATTATACATGGCTTATTCATGAATAGTTACTAATACCTTTATAGATTATTTGTAACCGTAGTTATAAAGGTTTTACTAATCATTTACGAATGTCAATAAACAGGTTGTTAATGATTTGTTAATAGTATACAAACTGCTTATAAACGTTTATAAATGCTTTAGAATGGGTCGTTACAAATGATTTAATAATCTTTTACAGATGTATATAAATGGCTTATTCATGAATAGTTCACTACTTACTAATACTTTACAAATGATTTGTAACTGTAGTTATAAAGGTTTTAGTAATCATTTACGAATGTCAACAAACAGGTTGTTAATGATTTGTTAATAGTCTACAAACTACTTATAAACGTTTATAAATGCTTTATAACGGGTCATTATTGTAAAGTGCTACCAATTTTTTTTCAAAAAAATTGTTCCCCCAAAAACCTGTTAGGAGTACGTTTCAGGCAATTTAAAATTGATTAGTAGTGACTTTTTTTTTTGGTCCCTAACATTCATCAAGCTCTGGACTTAGTCATTTTTTTTCCGTTTCGGTAGTGACACAATGGTGTCACTACCGAAACGAAAAAAAAAATGTTCCCCCAAAAACCTGTTAGGAGTATGTTTCGGGCAATTTAAAGTTGATTGGTAGTGACTTTTTTTTTGGTCCCTAACATTCATCGAGCTCTGGACTTAGTAATTTTTTTTCCGTTTCGGTAGTGACACAATGGTGTCACTACCGAAACGAAAAAAAAATTGTTCCCCCAAAAACCTGTTAGGAGTACGTTTCAGGCAATTTAAAGTTGATTGGTAGTGACTTTTTTTTTGGTCCCTAACATTCATCGAGCTCTGGACTTAGTAATTTTTTTTCCGTTTCGGTAGTGACACAATGGTGTCACTACCGAAACGAAAAAAAAAATGTTCCCCCAAAAACCTGTTAGGAGTACGTTTCAGGCAATTTAAAGTTGATTGGTAGTGACTTTTTTTTTGGTCCCTAACATTCATCGAGCTCTGGACTTAGTAATTTTTTTTCCGTTTCGGTAGTGACACAATGGTGTCACTACCGAAACGAAAAAAACATTTTTCCCCCAAAAACCTGTTAGGAGTACGTTTCGGGCAATTTAAAGTTGATTGGTAGTGACTTTTTTTTTGGTCCCTAACATTCATCGAGCTCTGGACTTAGTCTTTTTTTTCCCGTTTCGGTAGTGACAGTACCGAAACGAAAAAAAAAATGTTCCCCCAAAAACTTGTTAGGAGTACGTTTCAGGCAATTTAAAGTTGATTGGTAGTGACTTTTTTTTTGGTCCCTAACATTCATCGAGCTCTGGACTTAGTAATTTTTTTTCCGTTTCGGTAGTGACACTACCGAAACGAGAAAAAAAATTGTTCCCCCAAAAACCTGTTAGGAGTACGTTTCGGGCAATTTAAAGTTGATTGGTAGTGACTTTTTTTTTGGTCCCTAACATTCATCGAGCTCTGGACTTAGTAATTTTTTTTCCGTTTCGGTAGTGACACAATGGTGTCACTACCGAAACGAAAAAAAAATTGTTCCCCCAAAAACCTGTTAGGAGTACGTTTCAGGCAATTTAAAGTTGATTGGTAGTGACTTTTTTTTTGGTCCCTAACATTCATCGAGCTCTGGACTTAGTAATTTTTTTTCGTTTCGGTAGTGACACAATGGTGTCACTACCGAAACGAAAAAAAATTGTTCCCCCAAAAACCTGTTAGGAGTACGTTTCGGGCAATTTAAAGTTGATTGGTAGTGACTTTTTTTTTTGGTCCCTAACATTCATCGAGCTCTGGACTTAATAATTTTTTTTCCGTTTCGGTAGTGACACAATGGTGTCAAAATTGTTCCCCCAAAAACCTGTTAGGAGTACGTTTCAGGCAATTTAAAGTTGATGGCCTCCACACTTAGTGATTTTTTCGGATTTAACTTTCGTTTTGGTAGTGACAAAAAAACGTTATGGTAGTGACACAATGGTGAAAAAAAAAAAACTCCACTACAAAGTACTACCAATCAACTCTAAATTGGCTGAAACGTACTCCTAACAGGTTTTTGGGGGGACGATTTTGGCCTCCACACTTAGTGATTTTTTCTGATTTAACTTTCGTTTCGGTAGTGACACAAAAACGTTTCGGTAGTGACACAATGGTGAAAAAAAAATACTCCACTACAAAGTACTACCAATCAACTCTAAATTGCCTGAAACGTACTCCTAACAGGTTTTTGGGGGGACGATTTTGGCCTCCACACTTAGTGATTTTTTCGGATTTAACTTTCTTAACCACTGCTCCACCATGGTACATACTTTCTATGGTCTCTTACACGCTCTTCAGTGAAAGATCAGATAAAGGTGCAAGAGTCAGGTATTGGTTGGAAACCTGTCCTGGTTGGTCCTGTATCTAAACCACTGCAACACAGAGGTTCTGACTTGTTCTGTTAACTTAGCCTGGCAAAGTTTGTACCCTTTTCCCTTTAAATATCCATTAACATTGACAATGTATTGGGCGCTTAAAGTTAAATATTTCAAAAACTACAAATCATTTCAAAGTAAAACATCTCAAGGATGCATATCCACAGTAAGGGGGAATTTTTGTACTGTGAATGGAGTTTCTAGGTGAAAGTGTTTTTTTGAGGTCCCAAAACCTTCCTTCCGCCTCCATTATAAATCTCTGAACTTTTAAAGGAGTACAATTCTAAAACTATGCAACATTTCAAAGATTCCTTTTCAGGCAAACATGTCCACAGTAAGATGAACATTTTAAAGTATGAATGACGTTACTAGGCGTAAGTATGTAGTTGTAAGCCTGCCTTTAAATGTCCATTGCCGCATCGACAATGCATGGGACGCTTAAAGTTAAATATCTCCATAACTACAAATGATTTAAAAAGAAAAAGTTTCTCAAGCATGTATGTCCACAGTAAGGTGGAATTTTTGAACTGTGAATGGAGTTTCTAGGTGAAAGTGTTTTTTAAGTTCCCAAAACCTTCCATCCACCTCCATTCTAAATCTCTGAACTTTTAAAGGAGTACAATTCTAAAACTATGCAACATTTCAAAGATTCCTTTTCAGGCAAACATGTCCACAGTAAGATGAACATTTTAAAGTATGAATGAGGTTACTAGGCGTAAGTATGTAGTTGTAAGCCTGCCTTTAAATGTCCATTGCCGCATCGACAATGCATGGGGCGCTTAAAGTTAAATATCTCCATAACTACAAATGATTTTAAAAAAAAGTTTCTCAAGCATGCATGTCCACAGTAAGGTGGAATGTTTGTACTGTGAATGGAGTTTCTAGGTGAAAGTGTTTTTTAAGGTCCCAAAACCTTCCATCCGCCTCCATTCTAAATCTCTGAACTTTTAAAGGAGTACAATTCTAAAACTATGCAACATTTCAAAGATTCCTTTTCAGGCAAACATGTCCACAGTAAGATGAACATTTTAAACGTATGAATGGGGTTACTAGCAGTAAGTATGTAGGATTAGTAGCCTGTACTCGTTTCCCTTTGCCGCATCCACAATGCATGGGGCGCTTAAAGTTAAATATCTCCCAAACTACAAATGATTTCAAAGAAAAAATCTCAAGCACGCATGTCCACAGTAAGGTGGAATTTTTTAACTGTGAATGGAGTTTCCAGGTGAAAGTGTTTTTTTGTGTTTTTTTGAGGTCCCAAATTCTTCCATCGACCTCCATTATAAATCTCTGAACTTTTAAAGGAGTACAATTCTAAAACTATTAAACATTTCAAAGATTCCTTTTCAGGCAAACATGTCCACAGTAAGATGAACATTTTAAAGTATGAATGGGGTTACTAGCAGTAAGTATGTAGGATTAGTAGCCTGTACTCGTTTCCCTTTGCCGCATCCACAATGCATGGGGCGCTTAAAGTTAAATATCTCCCAAACTACAAATGATTTCAAAGAAAAAAATCTCAAGCATGCATGTCCACAGTAAGGTGGATTTTTTGAACTGTGAATGGAGTTTCCAGGTGAAAGTGTTTTTTTGTGTTTTTTTAGGTCCCAAATTCTTCCATCGACCTCCATTATAAATCTCTGAACTTTTAAACGAGTACAGGCTACTAATCCTACATACTTACTGCTAGTAACCCCATTCATACTTTAAAATGTTCATCTTACTGTGGACATGCATGCTTGAGATTTTTTCTTTGAAATCATTTGTAGTTTGGGAGATATTTAACTTTAAGCGCCCCATGGATTGTGGATGCGGCAAAGGGAAACGAGTACAGGCTACTAATCCTACATACTTACTGCTAGTAACCCCATTCATACTTTAAAATGTTCATCTTACTGTGGACATGTTTGCCTGAAAAGGATTCTTTGAAATGTTTAATAGTTTTAGAATTGTACTCCTTTAAAAGTTCAGAGATTTATAATGGAAGTCGATGGAAGAATTTGGGACCTCAAAAAAGCACAAAAAACACTTTCACCTAGAAACTCCATTCACAGTTCAAAGATTCCACCTTACTGTGGACATGCATGTTTGAGATTTTTTCTTTGAAATCATTTGTAGTTTGGGAGATATTTAACTTTAAGCGCCCCATGCATTGTCGATGCGGCAAAGGGAAACGAGTACAGACTACTAATCCTACATACTTACTGCTAGTAACCCCATTCAAACTTTAAAATGTTCATCTCACTGTGGATATGTTTGCCTGAAAATGAATCTTTGAAATGTTTCATGGTTTTAGAAATATACTCCTTTAAAAGTTCAGAAAATTATAATGGCGGTCGATGGAAGATTTTGACACCTAAAAAAAACACAAAAAATTCTTTCACATTACCTAAATGAAATAAACAAAAATAATTATGAAATTAATGAAAAAAGTAATTGAAAAAACAAAGCCCCCTCACGTATTAGAAGGCCAATACCAGTCACCAGAACCAATGGGCGTGTGATTTCAATGAGTCTAACATGGTTAAAATGGAGTTTGGAGTTACAAAGCCTTAATATAGGAAGGAGGCTTGTCTGATCAAATGAATATCAAATATCTAAAAACTTAAATAAGCAACTTAAAAATTGTCTGGGGTGCACACAAAAGCCAGAGTAGACATTAGCATGACCCCAACATGTTTGAAAGTCAAATATCACTTTAAGATATAAAAGGCATAATGGTAAAAAAAAATGTGAGTAGTGAGTGAGTGAGTGAGTGAGTGAGTGAGTGTGTGTGAGAGAGAGAGAGAGAGAGGGAGAGAGAGGGAGGGAGAGAGAGAGAGAGAGAGAGAGAGAGAGATAGAGCGAGCGAGCGAGTGAGTGAGTGAGTGAATAAGAGAAAACAAAAGGTAAGAAGATGATGCTGTGCAGAGTGCATTCGGTTCATGTATGAAAGTGTGAGCAAGAGAAAGAGTGGAGAGAATTCTGTGTGTATGTCTGTGCGTGCATCCTGAGTGTGTGTGTGTGTGTGTGTGTGTGTGTGTGTGTGTGTGTGTGTGTGTGTGTGTGCGTGCGTGCGTGCGTGCGTGCGTGTGTGCGTGCGTGCCTGCCTGCGTGCGTGCGTGCGTGCGTGCGTGCGTGCGTGCGTGCGTGCGTGCGTGCGTGAAAGAGAGAGAGAGAGAGAGAGAGCACTTTCAGGAGCACAGAGGAAATGGCAGAGGCATCAGAGAAATGCGAGGGACCAAGGTTAGCCCCCCTCTGGAAGCGTGTCCATTGGCTCAGGGTGAGGAATGGTGGGCCCTGTTATCAGCTCTTGGTGTCTGGGTTACAGTGTGCCAGGGTCAAGGGGAACAAGATGAGAGAGGGAGAAGAGAGTGCAGAGAGAGGAGAGGAGGACAGAGGAGGAGAGCAGGTGGAGAGACCACACTTGGAGAAGGCACGCTTCTTCAGGCTTCATTCACACTTTACAGTAGTGGTTCTCTAACTAACTTATACATTTCAAGGTCTCCCCTTAACTGACAGTGTACAAATGGAGCACTCATACACTGTCAGAGATACAGACTTGTAAGGGTCAATTTTGACCCTCCGAAAGGACCCCAGAGAGTCCCTGGAATGCACTTTGGGAACCACTGCTTTGCAGTACAACAAATATACATAAGATGATATCGTCGCTGTCGGGCAGAATTCATATTCATATTTTAACTTTTTTAGTAAATTAATGCCCCCACTTGATCATACCACAGTGTCACACAAAAGTATCAAAAATAGCAGATCCGCAATCTCGAAACGCGAGCTTGTAATCTTGTGAGCTTGCAATCTTTTACATTTGAATCCTGAAAAGTAACACTCTTGGACATATGAGGTTTCCACCCGAGAGAGAAGATATAATAAATGAATAAATAAGTATAAACAATGAGAGTTATAGGGGAAAACAGAATTATACGTGTATTTAGGGTTTTACTTAAAATGTGTACATTTGTAGGATTTATAATAGTATCTTTTTCAGTATCCATGCATAACGTTTGAATAATGAATATCTAGTAAAAACTGTGTCTGCATATTATGTACACTGTGTTGTCTATTATGTCCACAAACTCACCAAGGCCAGGTCCAACAACAGCACTGGTAATAAAACTCTTCCTGCTGTGTAATTTAATGTATACTATACATATACCTATATACCTACAGTATATACGTGTGTGTGTGTGTGTGTGTGTGTGTGTGTGTGTGTGTGTGTGTGTGTGTGTGTGTGTGTGTGTGTGTGTGTGTGTGTGTGTGTGTGTGTGTGTGTGTGTGTGTGTGTGTGTGTTACTATTACAGTAGGCTATATCTCAGTCTCTCTCTCTCTCTCTCTCTCTCTCTCTCTCTCTCTCTCTCTCTCTCTCTCTCTCTCTCTCTCTCTCTCTCTATATATATATATATATATATATATATATATATATATATATATATATGTATGTATATATATATATATATATATATATATATATATATATATATATATATATATATATATATATATATAGGCAAGGCAATTTTATTTTTATTGCACATTTCAACAACAAGGCAATTCAATGTACTTTACACAAAACATCAAGCAAAGGAAACACAATTGAATATACGAATATTGACATACAATATGCCGGTTGAAATCCCATGTGGGAACATGCGTTGTAGCCTATAGGCTACCTCACATCCTGTTCCCGTCGGCTCTGCCTTTGTGTTCCTGTTCTCACAGCCCTCATCACAATACTTCCTGTTGTAGAAATAATAATTCTCAGATGAAATAAATAAAAACCTGTTGACCTCTCTACTGATCTTTGCCTACATAAAAAGTTATTTAATGGGCAGTTCCCATTATAAATGCTAGAGATTATAGATACTGTGCTGGGCTGCTCCAAAAATCCAAAAAGACTGTAGGCCTATAGTCAGCAGTTCAGTTTTCATACATTTTCAGCATTCAAATTTATTTTTTTGTTTTTGGTTGTTGTTGCTGTTGTTTTTGCTTCGCCGATATAGTGTCCCAGCTCAGTGTGTTAACATCACTATTAAGAAGGATGCATATCAAACATCAGACAACATGACTAACATTGAAATAGCATCATTACATACAGTATATCATACACATTTCTGACCATTTTCGCCTTTAATGACATGTCCAAAATAAGGACACCGGGTTGAAAGTGCTTAGCCATAGCCAACACAATTTGGCCCACAGGGGCTATATAATGACATACAATATCCCCCCCTCCGACCCCCACCACACGCCCACCCCCCCCCCCCCCTCTAGCTGTGACCTGTGGGATCCACAACCTTGAATGCGTCTGATTAGAGATTTGGCAAGGGGGGAGGCAAGGGTCAGCGGAGAGGGGGATGGACGTGTGCTGGAACAGCCTGTCAAAAGCCACTCTGTTAGCCTTGAGGAGATAAGTGGTGCCTCCTGGACCTGTGGCGCGCTGCCGGTCACGCAGGTTCACGCTCATGATGCAATGAACTGCCCTGCTGACAACCATCAGTCACATCCCAGATAACCTGTGCTGTGCCGTGCGTGTGTAAGGATGACAGGCAAGAGAGGAATTAAAGGAGAATATTAATTGAATGTCGTCTGTGTATTTAGCCTAACGCACGTATGTATACGTGCGTGTGTGTGTGTGTGTGTGTGCGCGTGCGTGCGTGCGTGCGTGCGTGCGTGCGTGCGTGTGTGTGTGTGTGTGTGGATACTTTTGGCACATTGATGGAAGTATCTGTGGAGGTTTTCTGCTAGTTTGAATGTGTCAAAATGATCAATTAAAAAAATCCTGAGAAGTGGGCAAAGAACCTGAACAGCTCTATGTGAGTATTGTGTACACGTTGTTTTGTACATGCGTTTGTTCCCTTCAGAGTGTGTGCACGTGTTCTGTATCTGTGTCCCCTTCAAAGTGTGTACACATGTGCTGTGTCCTCTTGATTAGGAGAAGCAGCAAGCAATAACAGTTGACAATTCTCAATAAGAAAGGCATATCTGCTCATGCATTACAACCACATCCTGCGGAATTATGACTGTTTGCGTGACACAAGAAGCAATATCTTTTCAAGTGTCAAACATGGGCAAACATTTACTTTACTTAAACGGCCTATTCAGCATTATATTCCATATTCATAAAAAACAGCCTCCACAGAGGTATGCCAGTGTTGTTGCCTGGTGGGTACAGTTTAACAGTGTCACAATCTTGGGTTGGGTGGATTCACAGTGAATGAATAAGCTAACCTGACAGCAAAGATAGTCATTTATTGAAACCCATTTCTATTCTTTCACTAAGTGTCAGAGTCTGCAAAGCAAGCATTCATAAATGGTGGCCTTGAGTCTGGACTAACAGTGAAAACCATCCAATACATTATCTTATTGCTCTGAAAAGGCCTTTGAAAACAGTCCTTTTTCCCCATAGGAGATTTTGTGATGCTTCTCTGCTTATTTCACTTGGTGCAAGAGCATTTTCCGGTAATTTACATTATGTTCCCTCTGTTCCATTTATTTTAAAACATAAAGCAGTTTTCTCTCAGTTCACTGCAGAATAAGAAAACAAAAGTGTAAACTTAATAATGGACTGTCTTGGCAAACAGAAATTGGCCCAAATAGTCCAGGTCACAACTTAGATTTGATATGTTTTCTTTGATATGAATAATACTCTTTACATCCAAATTAGATCAGATGCTGTTATAAAACATATCAACTGGAAAAGGAAGCACGATGAGGCTGTAGTTATTATGCCGCACATACTGTACATGTAGTTGGAAAACAATGAAGACTCTTAAATCCATGCCAAAAACGTATGTTCTCCGCTGCCTTTTATTAAGAAAAAAGTATAAAAATGTATTTCATGCTTTTAAAGTACTCTTGTCATGACATGTAATGCCTTTTTCTGTCTTATGTAACACAGACTTTACAAACATTGCCTTTGTAAAATGAACTCTACAAAAACATCTATATAAATGCTTATCTATCTATATTAGAATTGCCTAATGCAGGGGTCTTCAACAGGGGGTGTAGAGGGAAAAAGAGCAGACCAAGTAAAAAAAAAATAGTTTAATCTGACACACAATGTGTCTGACCCACACAAAGAGGGGGTCCCTGCTTCATCTCTCTCTCAGCTAGGGGGTCCTTGGCCTGAAAAACGTTGAAGACCCCTGGTCATGGGTGGACAGTGGATGTCACAAACTTAACACCCGGACCTGTGTGGCGCACCATTGCTCCAATCCGAACCAATCTTGGCACAAACACTGTTCAGGGTTTTGCCATCAGAATAGCCATACTAGGGGCCACGTGTGGTGCCACAGGCCGTTGCTCAAATCATAACCAATCTTGGCACAAACACTGTTCAGTGGACTGGCATGACAATAGTCACACCAGGGACCATGCGTGGCCCGCAGGCCCCCCCCCCCGTTTGCCACAGGCACACCGTGGCTCCAATCTGCTGCAAACTTGGCACAAACACTGTTCAGGGGTCTGCCATGACAACAGTCTTACCAGGGGCCATGTGTGGTCCCCAGGGACCACGTCAGGGGCAGGGACCCCCCCCCCGGGGGCTACAGGCACACAGTTGGTCCAATCCGCACCAAATGTGCCACAAACACTGTCAAGGGGTTGGCCATGAGAATAATCTTACATGGGGCCATGCCAGGGACCTAAAAACCTAAATTGCACACATATACAGCATTGTTTAACAGTTCAATACCTTACCGTGGTGACCATTGCTCTGATCAGCACAATATAGGACTAGATTTGAGGGCCTGAAAATCTAGTAATATTAACTTAGCTCAGTGCTGTCAAAACCTTTATATACCGCAACTCCAACAATATTTTCGCAGTCAAGGCTGATGACCAAGTGACTATAAACGTTAATATTTCATTTGTTGTTGAAAAAGGCACTACATTGTCCTCTTTGCATTCTACTTATGTGACTATTTACCCTGTTGTTTGTTGACTAGGATTCATGCTTACGCTGCTAACATTGATTTCACACTGGATAAAAGCATCTGCTTAAATGCCTAACTTCTACATTCCAACTCATCGGGTTGATGTATTTAGACAGCTGTGTCAGTGTGACAGGAGAACACAGTGTCTTGTTTTCATGTGCATCTGAATGATGCGCCATCTCGTTCGGCAAAAACACATTAAGCTGAGCGCTGCCGAGTACCTGGGTCAGGGACAGGCAGATTAGACATCCAAATTGTGCTGAGAGCCTCCAAAAAGATACTCATCTCTATGACCCTTTTGCGTATCTCTAGATAAGCTCAATACAGTCATGACAAATGATCAAAATGTTTCTATAATGTTTCTATTTTGTATGTTAGCTGTAACTCCTTTCATCATTTAATGTATACAATATTGTAAAATTGTGAATTTCTTAAATGTATTTAACTTTAGGTGGACTATTGTCTGTTTGTTGTAGTATCTTGTTGTGTATGATGTGTATTTGGGTGTGACGGACCCCAGGAAGAATTTCCATGCTTAGGCAAGTGCTCATGGGGATCCATAATAAAGTAAAGTTAAAGTAACTCCCTGTATTGCTAAAAGCCCTCTTCAAGCCAAAAAGTGAGTTTGAAATTCAGCACAATGTGAATGTTCAGAACAGACAACAGGACAACCATGATGCAGTTGCATAACGTTCACATTTATTTGGTTTCAAGTCCTAACACATTCTAAACATGCTTTTACCACATAATGTATCCCATTCTTCACAGGTAGTTAAGTAACAAGAGCAGAGGAGTGATTTTTTTCTTTTTCTTTTTTTGAGGAGAAAAATATGATATAGGCTCAAAGAAGCGTCATTCAATCACTGGAGATGACAATACGTTGTATAGCCTATTTCTTCCCTGAGATGTGTTTCTTTCTGCTCTTCTACTTCCCCCTAGACTCTTCTCATCTTGTGCTCCTGTCCGTCAAGGCTCTATGTGTGTATTACAGAGCTGCCATAACACTGCAGTGGATTTAAAGGGCAACCTCTCTGGTATTCAACGTGAACCTTTATCCTAAAACACTTCCCAACGCATTCCGTGTGTTCCAGTGCTCGCCGTCGCAGCACTGGGAAAAAGAAGTTGCCTCCAGTCTGTGTAAAATGACACGTTTTGACGGGGTTTTACATAGACTGGCGGTGGTATTCCTAAAGCTCTATACACACAGAACACGCTGGGAAATGTTGTCAGATTTTCACATCCACCTCCGCACAATAGATTTTTATTTTTTTCCCCCCATCTACACCAAATCTTTTTAGCCGAAAATAGCCGATCTACACGCTCACATGCTTGCAGATCGGCTATTTTCTGCTAGGGTTCAAGTGGATAAAGTTGCCCTTTACATTGTGCAGCATGATGTTTTAGGTGTGTGGTGGAGAGCCACGGAAGTGTCAGAGACACAAGATGATGAAGAGCAAATTAAGCATGTAAACATGAGTAAATGGCAGTTTGACCAGAATTACATTCTTGAACTATAATAATCAATCACAAGCAGCATTAACAATGTCAAATATGATACTGATAATTTTTACGCCCCTCCCCCCCATCTTAACACGTCTCAAGTTGATTGTTTACATCATCTCAAAATGTTTATCAATGAAACAATAACCAAGGATCACAATAAAAACAGGCATATTATCATGAAGTGAATATAGTGTACACAGCAAATACTGACTCACAAGATAATAATAAGTATTCATATAAATGTCAACACAGGTGAACACAAACCACTTGTTAAACTTTGCAGAGGATAACTCACGTGAGCTAATTGTCATTGACATTTGTATTGTCTTTGTGATAACAGGGCAGAGTGAAAACAAAACATTAAGACGCTAAAATCACGTTAAAAGAAGCAAAAGGAGGAAGAAGGAAATTAACAATATCATAATAGTGACAACGGGAGGTTATTAGCTGTGATTAAACAGAAAAATCTTACATTGGCATGTATAATGGCAAGTTAGAGAGAGGTGAGAGTAAAGGGTTGCATGGCAGCAAGGGAAAGTGAGGCAACAAGTTAATGCAAAATATAAGCGGAAGAGAAGTTGAATTCAGCACTTGGCTGCATTACATTTGAGAGGTCACTGAGTGAAGTAAGAGACACAACATAACAGAACATTGGTGCAATGAAACCAATAAATAAGATACAAAAAAAAAACGATCTACTCGAAAGTAAGCAACTTGATGAAAAAAAGAGGTAGTTTCAGTATAGAAATTGCAAATGACATATCCATGGTCTGTAAAAACACAATCTAGAAAATAAAAAAAGAAACTATTTTTTTTACTCCAACACACAGATTGTATATTAAAATATGGTGCATATTTTAATACACACATACATACAGTAATAGCAATGTGGTACAATAGGAAGCCTGAGTGAAGGAAGTAAGGTAGAGGTAGTGAAATGATATTTACTGACATTAACACAGGGTCTGTGTTACGGTGCACCTTTCTGCTGAGGGTCCCTACACAGAAGCCCAATTCACATTTGGTCGTACGAATGAATGCATCGCTTGCCGAAATCAGTTATTTTCAGCGCAGGTATAATTGTGCTCAACGCGGTGCATTTCATCACAACCTCTAAGGTAGAGTTCTTAGCCCAGGCTCTCAAACATGTCCCCTAAGAAGTACTGATCCCTGAGATTAGGTTGCCATGTTCTCCGAGCCCAGGGTGTTGAAACGTCCGTGTTGCACGATTAATGCACATGGGGGGGGGGGGGGGGTTTAAACGGAGAAGGGCCACAATTCCCAGACATCTGTGGCAGTGAGAGTCTGGCTACGGTGTGTAGGAGAGAAGGGTAAGTCTACTGCATTAGAACACAAAACAGCTCCAAACTATTCATAACTGAAATGGTTCACATATTTGAGTGAAAAAAACAAAACAAAAATGGCCTTCCTCAAAGTGGTCCAAATTCCAAACAAAGACCTCAGTAACATGTTTTTTCACATTAAACACAAAGTAACAAGGATAATTAATCCAGAAACACTTTCAATATACAGCTTGGACTTGGACAAGGGAATGAGTTATTAGAGTTGTGTTCCAAAAACCTAACAAAACATTTACATTTTTCAAGAATTCAAAGTATAACAAATGATAGGGGTCATCTTCACTCAAAACAAAAACAAAAAATAAAACAAAAAAACCTATGAATACATGAAAAACAACAACAAAAAACATTCACAATAACTACAAGGTATAACATGAAAATTCATTAAAAAAAATAAAACATGATAAAGAGGCTAACTGAAATGTTTGGAAAATAAAACGGACAAATGCAATTAGTCGGTTGGTATGGTTAAGGCTGGCATACAGAGAGGTAGATGTAAAGCACATCATCAATGAAATCCTAAGATGTCTCGGTTTCTTATCTGTCTTTGAATGCCATCAGACAAGTCCGCCATGCACGTCTCACCTTCAAACCACTCTCCACTTTTCACTGATAAGAGGGGGGGGGGGGGGGGGGGGAATACCTTGAGAGATTTAAAGTGGAAAACAAAAAACAAAACAAAAAAAAAACACTTTCTACAAAGGACCTACAATGTCCTGAATCCTAACTCTACTAATACTACAAGTACATCAGCAATGATCACTGTGTAACTGATGAATGCAATACATAACACTCACTTTACCCTGTTTAGTTCCAGGTCTGCAGAGGGACCTGAGAGAGAGGAGCACACTGGGTGGGCAAGTGGACGCTTTCCCAAGGTCAAGGTTCAAGTCCTCCAAAAACCTCACCGCAAGTGTGCAAAAAAGAGAGTCGTTGCAAGGACTGCATTTTGTCTGCATTTTTAAATGTTTGCACAACGTATGAAACGGCTAAAACTTGAGGAATCGAGAAAAGACACTTCAAGTGGTTTGAAATTATTACCTCATGCTTCAAAAATAAAGACCATTTTCTATGGCTTTTTTAAACAATGTGCATATCTGTCACAGACTGTGTGCAAGCCAGAGGTCACCCAAACCCTCCAAACCAAGCCCAGATTGAGACACGCCCCAAATGGATCAAACTAAATCTATCTCAATTCGCCAGTACATATATTCCAAACATCCAACAATCGTAGCCCAAAATGTAGGCTGTACTGTACAAACAAGAGTTTGGACTTTTGTACTAATATAAATGAGCCTGCAGAATTTTTCTCTTTCCAGCCTGACTGTGCAGATCACAGACCCAGTGAGCATGTGCTGAGGCTCGGTTCTGGTTCAGATCGCAGACCCAGTGAGCATGTGCTGAGGCTCGGTTCTGGGCCTGGGGGGTAGCAGGTGGGCAGGTCTCAAAGCTAGCGTGAGGCCCTTGGGACAGATACTAGGGGCAGATCCAGACTGGGAGACATGTTGTATGTATCTCAGAGAGTAGCGTTTGGGATGAGATCCAGCAACAAACTTGTCTGTCCAGCGGAGAGTCTCCCCTCCGACACAGATTGATTCATTTCTTATTCTGATCCTTCATTGATAAGAAATATTTTTTTTATATTTTCTGTTGAGCTATCAGCTCCCTACCCATCATGGGTGTTTGAAAAAAGCTTTTGCATAACACTTTGGTCAAAAAACAATAAATTTAACAGCGAACCTAGCTATCCTCCCATTCCCCTGCAATAAAGCCTTTGATCCCCAGTCTTTGATTGTAAAAATACCCGTATGCTCCTTATTTCAATGAAGATCCCACAAATCCACCTACTGTCACCACACTAAGCCATGGAATGTTAATTTGACAAAGACCACCTCCTACAAGCGGGATGTCTGAGATTCCATGTAGATAGAGTAGCAGAACTCTATTTCATTTTGTAATTGCAACTGCAGTTACAAAAAACACAGTTTTTGAATCTTTGGTTTATGCAGCTCCTTTGAACATTCAGTATCTGATTGAGGTGCCAAGGCACCCAGAAGGATTTGGTTTTAGACTGGGCAGCTCTTCATCTCAAACAGCAAGAAAAGGTACCTGAAATTAGCAACAACATCTTCCTGAGGTAGTCTCAAAACACTGGTTAACATGTGTCTATCCGCCCCCGTCCGATTCAAATAAAAACTCTTTAAAGTCTAGCTCTAACAATGGCAACACCGACACATTGAGCAAATCGGATACACACTTGTAAACTCCAACGACCAATGCATCTATGTGCAGTTGGTTTTTTTTGTACAGAAGCATGTGCACAGTGTAAATCAGCATACATTCAGCTCTGTCGTGTAATAAATATATAAAGAAAAAAGTTACAAAAAAACTAGCTGCTTGTCACATTCACACGAAGGGAAAACCAGTCTCTTGGTGCCCCCCTCGCCCCAGGCCAGGAGTAGTCCTGGTGCTCGGAGGGGGCGGGGTCTAGTTTCCAGCGGCGGTTCCCGTGGTTACGCAGGGCGATGGGCCTGACCTGTAGCTGTTCAGGCTGGATTTGCTGGAGTGCAAGACTGCTTTGAACAGGAGGGGGAGCTGTTCTAGTGGAACGCTGACCAGTTTCCCTGAAAATACACATACATTCCACATATGTTTATTCCACGTTCATATGAATGCATCTTATCCCACAACCTATCTCACAGTCACAATAGGCAATTATAAACAATGAACCAGAAAACCATTGGGTGCCTGTATACTACATGGAATATGGGGGGGAAATGTCTGACAAAGAATGCCATTACTGTGAGAAACACAATAATGGATTTTTTGTCAGAAGTTTTTCTGTGATGAATGGCCTTTGTCTTGTGAATTCAACCAATAAAGGAGGAAAATGTCTCAAAGTAAAAATCATCACTTAATATCAGAGCATGTGATGGAAGTGGAGCAGACAGATTTTTAATTGAGTGAGTTTCCAAAAGGTCGGAGCGGACCTCGGAGCGAGGTCCGTCCTCCACTCCAAGCCACGCCGCTGCCACTCCTACGGTCCTACCACATGTTTGAGCATGGCCGGAGTCATGGTCAGACACACAGTCAAATCCTCAACACTGCAACAGGAGTACACGTATGTACACAAACTGATTCTTAACTGATTTTGCTCGCTCTATTCTCTATTGGTTCACTATTGGTCTATTCACACTCTATTTCTCTCTCTCACGAGGTGTGTACTAGACTGTGTGTGCAGTTGTGTGTGCGCACGAGTGACAGAGTGAATGAGTGAGAGACCGAGAGATAGAGAGAGAGAGAGTTTCGTCACAGCAAACTAGCAAACTTTTCTTACCGGCAATGCAGCGGATCTCTGGCAGACACATCATGATCTCAGGGAAGCGTTTGGGTTGGTGCGGGTACTTAAACTCGGTGTAGTCCTGGCACACATACCAGTAGCGCTTGTTCAGCTGCTCAAGCTGGGAGACATTGGTCAATCCCCGGATATCTACAGAGGGAGAAATGATACATGATATAATACACAAGAATGATTAGGCACCCCATGGAGTAAACCAAATTCTGTTTTTTTTTTCTCAATTTGACACTGTAACTCTCAGCGTCAAAGTAACACATGGGATTTTACTGTATTTGTGGTGAAATAGTTGTCATTACCTTGGTTGAGGAAGTTGATGGCTTTCATACAGGCGTACTCCTCGTTGCTGACCTTCAACTGGTGGAACTTGCGGAACAGATATATCAACCTCTCCATCACCTCCATGCCGTCCTCACTGAACCTGAGAAGGCAGACATAAAGATGTGTCAATCGCGCTGAACTCAAGAGAAAAAAGAACAACACCACAAATTCTCATTTCAGTGTTGAAAGTTCTGCATAAAAGCTTCTCAATGAATCACATATTCCAATCTAGCGCGACAAAAGGGAGTAAAACATCAAAGAAAAAGTCAATTCCCATAAGAGTTCATTATCAAAGTTTCTTTTGCTAAAATGAGACACGAGGAGGACGGAGAGGAAGGGGATTATGTCAGAACCATGACAGTGATTAAGGGCAGAATGTGCTCAACTTAACATAATGTCTTGCTGACCAAACCATTCCAGCAGCGGTTCTAAGATCCAATCCAGTAAATCCGCTCACCAATCTTCATCCTCGTCAATTCTGTACTCTCAGATCTCAAACCTCTCATGTCTACCAAAGCTGGCTCTGCCACCGTAAATTGGATACCTGCACCTAAGATGAATAAACTGCAGGCAAATTGACCGAAGCAACATGACGGCGGTGTAAATCTTGCGGGGAAATTAGGAGCAAATGTGTCATGAGGTCAGATAATTCGGGTCTGATTTACACAGCAATGAACCCCCACACACACGTTTCTACCCTGGCGTGGGACAGACGTGTATTTCATGCACCAGACGGTGCTAGCCAGAGCTCTGTCTTGAGTCATCCTCCCCTTCATGGACCAGATAACTGGACCGCGTCCAACAACAATACGGGCCACTGTGATAGCAGAAATATCAAACCCTTTGGAGATATAGAACTCACGGAGTGGAACGCCTTGCCTTTGTAGGAGAATGTTGTTGCAGTAGAGAGCGATTAAGACGGATTTATACTTAGTTAAGCACGAGAAATAGCTCATCTACAAGCTCACACCGCGTCGCAGCGCAACACCTCGTGAGCTTGTATATCTACTATTCTCAGTGCATGACCCAGCGTGCAATGGAGTGTATCAAATCCTTTAAATCCAGATGCCCACCACTCGCTCTAGTGAAATATGGAGTTGGAAAGGCCCTCGGATACACACTTGTTTTATAGTTGTACATTAATGAGAACTGATACCCTTGATATAAGGGGTCAGAGGCAATATGAGCCACTCTATCTAATCTAGCACCAACCCAAATTAATAAGGCTGCTTTCCATCACCATTAAAGCATACAGCAGTAAAAACTAACTTAGTATTATTCACCCTTTAAAGCAATGTTTAACTCTGGCAGAATCTTGAGTTGCAAAGCTACCTGGCTATGATTAATAAGTCCAAATATTGTCGATCACCTTCATCTGTAGCTTCTGTGCTCCAGGAACTGGAAGTAGTGATTCCATTCACTTTTACTTTTATCGTATGAGGAGAAAGCTCTCAAAATCACACTTTTAGCACATAAACCAATATATAAAAATGTCCTGGTATGTAATTTATTTGATTATTTCGCCTACTAGCGGACATGTTTGTGCAGCAACAGAGAGCGCCCTCCCATGGCGGCCTCCCACCTGTGAGGAACTGAACCCCATTCTCCACCATGGTGGGCAGACAAGTACCGTAGGTTTTTTTTGGACTAGAACTCAGGTCCTCATGACTCACAAGGAGGATGGCATTAGTGCACAAACTGCCGCCAGGCACTCACATTAGCCAACAAACAAAGTGATCGGGACACCCGTTCTACAGAGCATCTTCCATTCCATCCTACATCTCTAACCGGTTTTCCAGAGTCGGGTTGTGGAATTAACAGTTCCAGCAGAGAATACCAGACTTCCCGTTCCCTGGCCATATTAGCCTTGTCTAACTGGGAGACCCCGATATACAGTATAATCCCCCCCCCCCCAATCTGGCCCTTGGTCTGCCCCGTGGCGTCCTCCCAGCTGGACGTGCACTGAAGACCCGGGCCTAGGGAGACGGCATCCGTACAAGATGCCCGAACCACATTAAATGACTCCCAGATGACTGGGCTTCTTAACCTATGCGTAAGGGAGATGCCAGCCACCCTCCTGGCAAAACTAATTTCCTTTCGGCCACTTGTATGTGATCTTGTTCTTTTGGTCATGATCCACATTTCATGACCAGAGGTGAGAGTAGCTAGGAAGAATGCCCGTGTATACAGTGTATCTGTGCACACAAAATGAATGGACTTGTGCCAACTGCGTTCTCCGGGTGCGATAAGCGCCACTGCTGAACCGACCTATTGAAACCACCATCGCTTTTTCCCTGTCAATATCTTTGCTAGTACTGTACTCACCCTTGCAGTTCGTCGTCCGAGGGCGTGTACTTGGCTGTGACGTCGGCCAGATCTCCGAAGATCTGCGCGCTGTAGATGGTGAGGCAGGAGAGCAGGATGAGCTCCTGCCAGGTGGAGCTGAGCAGGCAGGTGTAGTCCTCGATGGACAGCTCACAGAAGAACGGCAGCTTCTTGATCCAGGAGATTTGGCGGAACAGCAGCTCGTCTGCGAGGCGGCACAGCAGAGCGAACAGCTCCACCTGGGTCACCTTGTATCTAAAAACACACAGAGAGAGAGACAGCAGCGTTAATTTTGATGCTGGCATATTAACCACTTTAACCTGGCATCCCTATTTAGAGCATGTCATTAAAGCATTTTAACATAATATTTTCAAGCGTTTTAAAAAACATTTCAAAATGTTCAAAAACTGTAAGAAAAAATTGCGGTGAGCTATTGTGAGCTTGTAGATCAGTTATTTTTGCTTAATCGCCTTACGCTTAAGTATAGAGGGTTTAAGTGGTTACTTGTTTATACTCGTTGATCGACCATGACGTACAGGTTGAAATTGATTCCCCAGGAGTACACGTCATTAAAACCCAGAGAGTTAATTAATCTCCGTAAATTAACACCGTACGCAGCATGCTGTCGTGTAGCCAAGTGAAAACACTGTGACATCAATCAGCAGTTAGAGGTGTAATCTGAGATATAAAATAAGGTCAAATTTACAAAGAGCTGCAGGTGTGCAATGGTATGTATTCAGGTAAAATCAGTGGAGGATAACAGCTGAACAGCTCTACTTGAAAGGTTTCACTTTCATTATTTTGCTGAAGTGAACCACTTCGAGGACGTCCAAGCCAAGGCTCTTGTTTGAATAATAGTTTAAAGTATCATTTTTTTGAATTGCCACTGAGCTCAAAATGTTCAGAGCAGTATTCAATCATTATTAGACCATAACCAAAGTTAAGATGTCAAACTCGGGGGTTGAAAAAAAAGGTTGAGAATAACTGATTAAGAAGGAGGGCAGCTATAATATAATATGTCCTATATTGAGCGTCTTTATGTAAACCAACTCACCCATCCTCTATAAGCATGGGGGTGGCCAGTGGGGCCAGGTCCTCGGCTGCCACCAGTTGCAGAACCATGGGGTGGGACTGAGGGTAGAGGCTGCGGGGCTGCGGCGCCAGCAGCCCCGACTGGGCGGCGTAGCTGAAAAGGTGAGGCAAGAGCTGGTAGGGCGTGGACATGGAGGTGTTGATGTACTGGTCCCTGAGAGCGGCTGTGTAGCCATTCATCTCCACAGAGCGACTGGACACACGGGGGAGAGAGAGGGAGAGAAAGTTAGATGTGTGTGCTTTTGTGTGTGTGAGAGAGGAGATTGGCGCATACAATGATATGAGAACAGTGGGGTCCAGTGTTTACCACCCAACAGTACACTACTGCATGTGATTTTTTTTCCCGAACCCAAATAATCCTGCTGTGAGGCGCTTGAGTGAAATGAAAGCACTTGGGTGTTGGTTTCAGGGGGATCACAACATGGATGCTTTCTAGTAGACTAGAACTTTTCCATCAAATTCATTGTGTCCATAAATATATGCATTTCACTCTAAATTACTTTCACTAATTTCTGCTGACTATTCATTTGATAAAAAAAATGTGCATTGCAATTAAATATGAGTTTGTGTAGCCTTGGGGGCGATAAGCAAGTCTAATGTTTACATAGAATGAGACTAAAATACATGCCACCGCACTAGCACCTAGACAATATTTGGCCTTGATGACTGCAGATAGACAATGCGATCGTCTCCGTAGTGAGAATGCCAGATAGCGTGCCAAGTCCTTTGTGTGCTGCTATCACCAAAGCCGTGAGCAGAGGCAGCGGCAGAAGTAGCGGCGGCATATTCATGGCATTCTTTCGCTGATGAATGCCTTAACTAAGTCTAGCGGAGACGGGAATGAGGTGTTAGCGCTGTCACGGCCAGCTCATTATCTCAGTGATGGAGGCGAATGCCACCGCTGCCCAGATGAGCGGGGACAGGAGGTGAGGAAACTCACTTGGATGACAGAGTGGAGGCGGGTGACGGCTGGTTGCCCTCCGAGGCGCCGTTGCTAGGCGAGCTGTGGTCACTGTCGCCGTTGTTGCCCCAGGTGTGTTCCGGCGCCTCTTCCTTGAACTCCTGGCCTGACATTATTCGCTCAATCTCCTCCTCTGTGATCTGAGGACAGAGACAGAGAGAGAGGGGGGAGAAAGAGAGGAGGGTAGAAGAGATTGAGAAAAAGAAGGAATGAGGGTGAAAAATAGAAAGATAGAAAGAAAGTTAGTTGAATTAAATGGGTTTATGTCCCTGTGTGACCAGAGTATTTTCTGTCTCATTCAATTGATCAGCATTGACTAGGATGTGAGCTGCTATCCAGTTAACACAGAGGTGCAAGGACATGCACACGCAAACAAATGCTGCCGGTGAAAGAGAAAATGAGGCGTGAGAACGAGTGGGTGAGGAAGTGGAGCTGGGTGCAGAGATGCACACACACACACATAAAGCTAAAATAAGGGGATTAATAGTCATTCTTGCACTTCCACGTGAAGAAATGAAAAGCTCAAAGTGACAAAAAAAATATTAAAAATCTTGAGTGCATAAAAAAAACAAGACAAAAAGACTTGTATGTGCAGTGATCTGAATTGGGGGCTTGGGTCAATTTACTCTCACTCCCATCAATTCAGCATGTAAATGGAAACGACAATATATTCATTATTAATAATGACAGAAAAGGTGCTCCTTTCGTTATGGTTCATAAAGATGGCCCATTCCTTTTTGTCCGCCTATTTGTATTATTATTATTTATTTCTTATTGCGACAGAATTGAACCTGAATTGACCACATCGCTGTCCTGAATACAATTCTGGAGCTTCCAGTTGTGATGACTCCCGTTTTAATTAGCCTCGGGTCAGCCTCTCCTGACCAGCCTGCTCTACATGTATTCACAGGCAATAATGAAACAGGGAGACTGAATAGATCTTTTCACACTTAACAACATAACCATTCTAAATGGGCCCCAAGTTTATTTCCTGTTGCAGTGTTTGTGAATATTCAGTAGCTGTCGGTAAATACACTTGGACCCAGGCTGTTCCCTTAGTAACGCAATTTCGCTGAGAAGCTCTAAAGAATATTATCAATAATGAGTGGGGTGATTCTGAAAGGGAATGCAAATATCGATTAGTGCTGATGGTAGACTTTCTATAATGGACAAGGTCACCGGGTCAATTTCATTACATGCTTTGTGTATCCCTAGTCAAACATCATAAGTGTTTCAGGAGTGTGGGCTGTAGTGGATTTAATTTAAATACGAACATTATCTCCTGAATGCCTTTACAACAACTGAAGTGAGGGCAGGGCGTCTCTTTCTCCACAACCTCGTCCATCGTTAGGTAATGTTACTCGAAAAGTTTAGAGTCTAAACTGATAACTAACCAACAGCCAACCGGATGAGTCCAAGAGGACTAGCTTGTCTCCTAGCAACATGAGAGTTTGGATGAAACCGTCTACAAGGCACCTAAATGTTACATGCATGTTGCATATTGTTGCCGTCTGGGCAGAAACCTTGTTTTTTTTTTGTCGTTTGTTTTATCGTAAATTAATTCCCTACTTCATCGTACAAAACTCTCGTGCAAAATGAGTGAAAATAGTAGATCTACATCTAAAAGCTCACAACGCGCCACCATGTGACGTGTTGTGAGCTTGTAGATTAAAATGGCTATTTTTGAAAATGGTTGAAAGTGGAAGCGAAAGCGGTCAAGTGTCTGGGTTTTATAAATATTCAGCCAATGAAAAGTATTAACCAGAGCTTGCTTGTGACTACATAACTACATTGGATCCATTCAAACACAAGTTATTTTTTCCATTTCCTGAAAAGTAACTGTTTTGGACATACAAGATTTCCACCTGACGGCGATGATATTTTTAATATTTTACCTGTACAGGTCCAATGCTTTTGTTCCTCCCTCCAGGCATGCCATCTTCTCTGATTGCTGAAAAACAAGAAAATGACTTTTATTGGAAAGTTAAGATTACCTAAGTTAACGGATGACTCTGTTCTTAGGTTAGGTTTTGCATCCATCTATTGGTCCAAAAACGTTACATAAGAATCATAGCTCTTGCTTAGTGGGAAAACAATTGAATCCATTAGATAGGAGTAGCTAGTAGAGACAAGTAGGCTATGTATCTGTCCAGCAGAGGGTGCTGTTTAATTACAGTACAGAGCATTACAACATGGTTCTAGTGTATCATTGCTGCCAGAAACCTTGTATCTCCATATTTCAACTTTTGTTTCTCCTCATCATTTCATACCTCTTCGTCATAGTACAGTGTCATGCAAAAGTAGCAAAAATTACAAAAAATGCTGATCTACAAGCTCACAATGCGTTGCATTACGATGCATTGTGATCTTGCTATTTTTGCTTATTTTTTCTGTGAAAGTGGTCTTTTTTATGTTATAAATATTGAACCAATGAAAAGTATTAAAAACAGCTTATGACTAAATAACTACATTGGATCTAGTTTGCGATTTCCTGAAACGTAACGCTATTGGACATACAAGGTTTCCACCTAACAGCGATGATGATAGGGCTGCGTCTCAGGTCCAATTAAATCCTGCGTCCTTTCCTCCGGTAATGTAAAGAAAGGAAACGACGATCCTACAGCCCTGTTTCCCATTTCCGGGACCCATGTTTCGGTCACGACTCACAAGTAAATACACCAAAAAGTTAAAAAAAAGAAAAAAAGAATCTAAGAAATTCCATGAAAAAAACCCAACTTTTAAGAAGTAGTGAAAATAGCAGATTTACAAGCTCACAACGTGTCGCAATGCGACACGTTGTGAGCTTGTAGATCGGCTATTTTCACAAATTTGGGTCCCGGGGACCTCAAGCTAAAAGGTTTGGGAAGCTTGGCTATTTTCACTAGTTTGGGTCCAGGGGTCTCGAGCTAAAAATTTCGGGAACCACTGATCTACACTCAGTATATGAAGGTAGATATGTTGCAAAACTCAAGCACTCATAGATTTAATTCGAGCACTCAGACTCACTGAAATTTGAACCTGTAACCTACACGCGTGATCTTAATTTGAGTCGCAGAAAGAATATTCATACACGACGTGTAGATAGACAGCTGCACAAAAAGAACTGTTGATTCTTTGTGACTTCAAATGTCAATGTATGTGTATGTACTGTATGTGTACAAATTTCAATTGTACACGTGTGTAGATCACATTTTATGAGTGCTCAACTCAAATCTATAAACTCAAAAAATGTTGCAACATATCTACCTTCATATTGGATGTCCTTTTCCTTCTTTACATAACCTTGTTGTAGGAGTTAGAATAGAGGAGCTAGGACAGAGCCAATCTGGGAATGCATTTGGTAAAATAAATATATCCCCCCCCCCCTGTCTTGAGAGATTAGGACAGAGCAACATAAGGACCTGAGACACAGCCTATACTGCCCCTGCTGGTGTGTGGTGGACCTGTCCTTTCCATGCGTGTGCATAAAGGTGGTAAAAGTAGGGGTGGTTTTTGTTACTTTATGTTCTGCTGGGACACTTAAAAATGTAATGTAAAAATGATATGTTTTGGTTAAAACAAAAGTGTTTTGTTAAAAAGTTAAAGCTCTAATGTTCTGATACTTATCATTGCTATAGAGTGTGTCATTACTTTCAATTTCACTTGTTTATCCTGTATGAGTTCTCTCTCCTGATTGGATAACATAGGTATCCCATATGGACCTTTATTGATCCTGCGGGGGAAATCCCAACCTGAAATTGCATTCTTTTTTGTTTACTAAAGACCTCTGTTAATGACCAAACACACTATAGCAATTACTACCATTATCAGAATACAGAGATATTTAACACTTATTTTAAGCAATGTTAATGTGTTTTGTATTAATAATCTAAATCTGCAAGTCACTAATAACTAAACGCTGTCAAAGAATTATAGTGGGATAAAAAGTACAATATTTGATAGTAAGTAAAATATCAAAAAAGTTATTTGAGTAAATGTACTTTACAACTCGTTTTGTAACGGGAGCATGTATCATTTAGATACAATCCAGCGTATTGGTTGTTGCGCACCACAAATAGCAGATCTACAAGTTCAAAACACGTCACATCCGTGGCGTGTTGTGAGCTTGCTATAAGTAAAAAAAAATCCGGCTCATCTTCTATACCTTTGCGGTTCATCCCCATCTGCAGACACTTGAGTAGCCGGCAGTACTGGCAGCGGTTGCGCTGCTTGCGTGACATCTCGCAGTTTTTGTCGCGGCTGCAGCGGTACACCCGCTTGTTGCAGATGCTGCGCTTGAAGAAGCCCTTGCATCCCTCACAGGAGATGATGCCATAGTGCAGGCCTGTGGCACGGTCTCCACAGATAAGGCAAGTACGCTGGTCAGCTGGATCATCTGGGAAAGGCAGAGGAGAACATGTGGGGTTTAGCATCACACCAGGCAACTGTATCGTAGTAATAAAAAAAAAACTAGGGACGGAAATGGACCCAAATGGAACAATTTCTGGGACCTGCTGGGTCCATATTCTCAGAGTTAACCCATTCAGACCTGAGGCCGCTTCAAAAAAAAAATCTAAATCCTAACAGTTTTTCGGAAAAAAATATACAAAAAATATTTTCACGATTTTTCAAAAATAGCAGATCTAAGTTCATAGCACGGCACTCGGTGCCGCGCTATGAGCTTGTATATCTGCTATTTTTGAATAGCCAATGAAACAGTGAGTGAGTGACACAGATGCGTTCCAGGTCTAAATGGGTTAAACTAACACCATGGATTTTACTGCATATAAGGGGCAGTCGGCGCACACTTTTTCCTTGAGTTTTCTACTGTCCTATAATTCTTTAATATAAATTCATCCAATGCATGAAAAGCAAATACCTTGCTGAAGGCACAAATCATTAATTGAGTTAATGGGGGCGATTGGGGCTTAAGTGCCCACCAGGCGTTGCCTAATCCAGAGGATTCCTTAAGCTCTAGCTATCATTTTGTGAAGGTGTAGTAGGTGCAACAAGCAGGATGTGAGGCTTTTTGAAGAGGACAGAGCACCGAGTGTGCAGACGTCTTGTATGTTTTATTCAGCGAGCCTGACAGGAGAAAGGAGAGGGCTAAAATGACACGAGTGATTTGTTTACAGTCTCTCCTTTCTCTCCTCCTAACCATGACAGTGTCAAATGGAGGGATCCGTTCCCCAAAACACTATAGCTTCATTTTTAAGGTCAACAACTTGAAATATAGATGATCCGGTATGTGAAAGTGTTACAGTTCTGTCACGGGGAACATTTGTAAGCCGTCCTCTTAAGAAAGTACAATCAATTGTCAGAAGAACGTTTAAATGGCGTTCATCCCAATGTAGAACAAATCATCTCATTGTATCAGTGTTCAGTTCAACACAACATGGCGGTGAAATCTACCAACGTTCCCTTAACGCCGTGTTAGAGAAGAAAGCCTAGACTCAAACACGTTGCACACATTCACTCTACAGCAACAGTTAACCTTAACCTTGTTTCCTAAAAAAGGGAGCATTTTTTTTGCTGAACATTTCAAAATGTGAAAAGCTGTTAAGACAGGAATAAGTGTGAGGGCAGTAATTTGGAACACATGTGAGGAGGATATTTGGGGGGCTCGGGGTAGAGGGAGGGGCTCCGTGGGAAAAAAAACGGAAGTAGTGTGGAACAGGATGTCCTTAGAACTAAAGCACGGTCAAAAATAGTAGGTGAAATTACATAGTGCTTGGAGTTTAAGGTTTGCCAGCAGCTTAACAGCATATGCTGACCACGAGAGAACAAGGTATGAAGACAGGGAAAGATCCAACGCCTACAGAAGAAGGTGGCTACACCAAAAGGACCACGAGCCAACACAAGTGATGTACTACGTATATGTGTATGCACTATGCACGTGCATGCTCGTGCGTGTAACGGAGAGAGGATCAAAGAAAGATGTATTTCCTTTGAGGATCTCTCCAGTGAGCTTCAGATATTTCTCAGTTACTTTGCCAGTCATTGAGGCAACCCCAAAGTCTGCGTGGCAGCAAACTGTTAAGACAGCAATCTCAAAAAAGCTTCCATTAATCCCCCCATCTACCTCTAGCCCACATAATAAAACTCACTGAGGAAGCTTGGAATTAAGCCTAGGCACATATTCTCTGCTGTCCACGGCATTAAGTACTATCAGACACACATAGGCGGCACGTGCACATACACACACACACACACACACACACACACACACACATACAAAGTCACACACAACAAATCAACCATGTGCACCACCCCCCCCCCCCCCCCCCCCCCCCACCTCTTGAAAGCCACAGAGAGCAGATGGGTTGGACGCCATGGTTACAGTGAATAGCCCCGCTCTCCAAAGAGCGACTCCAGTTGGAATGTGGCCGGCGTGCACTGATCTGTATCACGGATGGCCCTGCCAGCGGAACGCCGGGATCAAACATTAAAGGACGAGATTAGACAGCAACTCCCGCCCCAGCAAGTCGCATGGCTTCCTAATTATGATATCAGCTAACAAGGTCACCACAGCCATCGCTGTCAGTCAATGGGCAATTACATCTGAATTCTGTCACCCCCCCCCCCCCTCTCCTCTCTCTTTCTGTGCTATTATCTGCTGGAAAGGAAGTGTTCTTACTTTTCTTTTTAAAAGAGCAATCAAAATAATGGCGCATGAATGAACACAATTCGTTGCTGTCAAGAGGAAACCTTGTATGTGCAAAACCTTACTTTTCTGGAAATGGAAAAAAATAACCTGTGTTCCAATTGATACAATGTAGTTATTATTTAGTCATAAAGCTCTTGATAATACTTTTACTTATTTATCTCTATGATTCTCTTTATACATGGCACTATCACTATTTTTCACAAAAAAAAAAAAAAAGTTGAAAAAATAGCAGATCTACATGCTCACAGTGCATCACATTGATGCATTGGGAGCTTGAAGATCTGCTATTCTCACTACTGTCATTAGTATAAAATAGGACATTTATTTATTTATGAGGAAAAAAACATAAAAAGAATAAATATGGAGATACCAGGTTTCTGCCCAATAGTGACGACGTGCTCAAAGCATGGCTGAACTGACAACCCAGTGGAGTTTCTGATAAGAATGTTATGATCATTTAGAAACGGAATAGTGCATATTTATCTTCTCATAAGTATATTCTCAATAATATAGAATCCCGTCTCCAACATGTATTTTGCCTTATTATCTGATACCAGTAAAGTACCATAGTGTTGTTTTCATTTGTACCAATAGTTTTGTAGGAGAAGCTGCATTTTAAATAGTGAGCATCTACTGTAAGACAAAAACTATCCATTCAAACACTTCTCTCCAATCCAATTTTAGCATCAAGGGCTAATAATGGGTCCATTATGGAACGCTTTGGCTATGAGGTACAGGTACAGGCAATGCATGTTAGACGAACAATACGATGCGAGGAAATACAGAAAATGGGTGTTTGCTTAGTTTTTTGGGGGGAAAAGGTAACACCAGTAGAATCTTTCCCTTTGATGTGAGCCTTCCAACATTATAGTCTGTCCCTCGTAACTGTTGCTCACCAATCTCTAAACATTCCATTCCATGCTCTCATTTCACTCTTTAAGACAGGAGACAGCAGGTTTTCTGGTAACAAGCTAATTTCCCTAAGCCTATTGAATATGTTGCTGTACAATGTTTTTCAGTAGAAAAATCTGCTCATTTCAGCGAGTGACACATCTGTACAATAACGTATAAATTAGCCTTTAGACTACTGCCACCACAATCAAAAATCTACAGAATATGCACCACATACTGTATGCACCTCAATGCACTATCATACATTCTAGGTGAAAGCATCAGCCAATTGGCTCATGTTAGGTTACATCTGTTGGTCAGAAGGTTGAGAGATATGAGGGATCCGAACGGAGCAGATAATGTCCAACATAAAGCAGAATATCAACAATATCATCTCCTATATGCAGTGGTGGAAAAAGTACTCAAATGTTTTACTTAAGTAAAAGTATCAATACTGCAATGTAGAAGTACTCTGTTACAAGTAAAAGGCTGATGTTAAAAATGTACTTGAGTAAAAGTACAAAAGTATTGGTATCAAAATGTACTTAAAGTACCAAAATTAAAAGTACTAAAATGTTTGAAAATAGCAGATCTACAAACTCACAACGCATCGCGATGCGATGCGTTGTGAGCTTGTAGATCGGCTATTTTCAAATAGCCTAGGTATAAAATAGGACTAAAGTGGTTAATACATGCTTTGTAATGTAATAATTTATATCTGCAAAGTAACTAGTAACTAAAGTTTCCAAATTAATATAGTGGAGTAAAAGTACAATATTTGCCTCTGAGATGTAGTGGAATAGAAGTAAAAGTATTGGAAATTGGAAATACTCAAGTAAAGCACAAATACCTCAAAATTGTACTTAAGTACAGTACTTAAGTAAATGTACTTAGTTACTTTACACCACTGCCTATATGGATGACTACATCACTACAAGGAAGCCGATATGCTTGTATTAGTCACGTGACCGTCCATTCACCCAATGCTGATTAAAGGACGCCATGTTTTGACAATATACATGCCCATACTGACAATCTTCTATATTCAAATGAGCTGGATTAGACCACTGTGTCTATAATTTTGAAGAGCCACCTCATCAGAGGCATGTGACCAAGATGAGAGAGAAGGTCTATCTCTCCCCCAGCTCACCATTAAAGCCTCCAGGAGAGTGGGCTTTCATGAAGGTTTGCAGGGTTCATGTACTAAAGGTAATTAGAAGGGAGTGAGGGAGGGGGGTGTGTGGGATAAACCCTCTCTAGATATAATGAATGGTGAATGGAGGACTTCTAAAGCCCAAAGAGAGATTACCATTTAAATGGCATGAGGTTTAAAATTTGCCATTCCACCTCACTGGGGAGCATACAAGGGTTAGCCATACTGTACTGGAACAATGGGTTGGCCCCACTCATTTCACAGTGGGATTACAATTTAACTATTTTGTGATTAACTCCTCTATGCACTACAGAAAGGTGAACCGGACTCGGAGACATCGATATATAAGACACATTCTCCTTCCTTTTTAGATATTTTTTTGGGGCATTTCTTATCTCTAGTGACAGTGACAGAGACAGGAAAGGCTGGAGAGAGAGGCGATGACATGCAGCAAAGAGCAGTGGGAAGGACTATAGTTTTATTGACGTAGTAACACGCTCTTACCAGATGAGCCAGAAACATTCTAAAAATGCAATTAATTCATTCTAAAATGATCTGATCTTCTTCTAGGTACACTTGTGTTATTAAATTGCTATTGAGGGTTAATCTTTTTTTTTTAACAGATTAAACAGAGCCCATCAAGCTCTCAGGTAAACAAAATGGCAAGGATAACAAAATAAAGCTCATCAATTCCACAGTGGAAATTGCTTTGATCAACATTCAACAGTTATCCGTATACTGTATGCAGTCGCAATGAAATCGGCCAAAAGCTACAAGTTGGTCCCTATACCTTTATGATTAATCTATTTCCAAGCTGTGCACACAACCCTGATTAGAATGCACAGAAGGGCTGGACCAAAGAGCACGGTGTGCCATCATGAGATAGAGGGCTGGATCAGTGCAGATTTGAGCTGGAAGTCTAAAATGAAGAGCTTTTCAGCTATTAACCCATTCAATCCGGGAACGCATCTGTGTCATTTTAAAATTTCTTTCGCCATTCAAAAATAGCAGATATACAATCTCATAGCTCATGAGCTTGTAGATCTGCTATTTTTGAAAAATCTTGAAAATGTGTGCAACTCTTTGAATATATGCATTTTTAAAGCGAACATTTGTAACTCAAATCTTTGCTTCTGGGGGTCCCAGGTACAAAACATTTTGAGGTCTGCGGCCAAATACATATCATTTTGAGGTCCTTGACATGGAAAAGTTGGAGCACCACTGATATAGCAACACACTGTTAGGATTTAGAAAAAAAATGTAGATGCATTTGGCTGCGGACCCCCATCTAAAAATATTTTGTTCCAGAGACCCCCAGAAGCAAAGATTTGAGTTAAGAATGTTTGTTACAAATGTTCGCCAAAAAAAATACACACACACAAAGATTTGCACACATTTCCAAGATTTAAAAAAAAAAGCTGATCTACAAGCTCATAGCCACGCTAAATCTGCTATTTTTTAATCTAAAATGACACAGATGCTTTCCCGGATTGAATGGGTTAAGCCTCCCAGTATGGAGCAGAGCGACACTTCCACTAAGCCTCGAGAAGACCCAGCTAAAACTTTGAACGTCATACCTGCTTTAAGAGAGTTATTTTATCATAGCCTCCCCCTGGTTGAACAAAAGTGCACTCTCAGCATGAAACACTACATCATTACTGCATGCGAGTACTACTTGTAATGTAACTTAGAAGATCATTCAGGAGAGGAGCGCATTGCTCCTTTGGGTTAAGTTACTGTAAAGAGGGATATAAAATGTTAGATCACGAGGGAGATTCCAGTGTCATGGGTCCAATAAAATGACAGCATGGATCCCTCCTCTTAGCAAACCATTTGTCGCCTTGACTCGGCCCATGTGGTCATAGACAGTATGCATTAAAACCATATATTTTCATTGACCACCCTATGTGACTTCCTTTCAATGAGGAGAAAGAAACACAATAGCTCTTAGCTTATTTGTCGAATCTACCACCCTCTCTTTCAAGTGCATGGCCACCATATAAACAGCCTGCTTCACACCTTCACACACTTGATCCCAGTGTGAGAATGTCTACATGTCTCCACCCCCCCTCCTCCCTACAGAGAAGACCCCAGCCCCACATTGTTTGTTACATTAGCACTAATAGAACTCTATGGCAGGGGTTCTCAAAGTGAGGTCCGGGAACCCCTAGGGGGTCCTTGGGGGGGGGGGGGCTTCAAGGGGGGGTCCCCAGCTAAATGTGTTAAAACAGCATCACGATCATTTTAACCACTTTATCCATATTTTATACGTTGGCTATAAAAAATGTATACGTTGGCTATCAAGAAATAGCAGATGTACAAGCTCACAGCGTGTCACTTCGTGCCACACTGCAAGTTTTTTTTTTCGTTTTAGTTTTTATCTTGACAATGTTTGGAAAATTTGAAATAATTTGAATGTTTTAACTTAAAGCTTTTCTTATGGCGGTCCCTGGCACATAACATTTTCAGATGGTCTACGGTCAAATACATATAAATTCAAGGGGTCCTTGACATGAAAAAGTTTGAGAACCCCTGCTCTATGGCCAAGCCCTTTCCACTGATACTGTGTGTGTGTGTGTGTGTGTGTGTGTGTGTGTGTGTGTGTGTGTGTGTGTGTGTGTGTGTGTGTGTGTGTGTGTGTGTGTGTGTGTGTGTGTGTGTGAGCTAATTACACTATACTATATTATTATACATCTATATTACATTTTACCCACTTAAACCCCACCCCAGGGGTCCATACTTACATTTTACCCCTACATCAAATCTCTACAAGCTCACATTGCGTCGTAACGAGTTGTGAGCTTGTAGATGCACTATTTTCGTACATGGTTTGCCTATTATGCCCAGAACAGGGACACTAGGTTTCAAGGTGGCACACATTTACAGTATGTTGTATCATGGCCCCTGGTGTATAGTTAGCGCAACTGTAGAAGGAAAACTTCAGTTTCTAGACCACCAATATTATTAAGCAACCTATAATGAGGAATACAAAGGTTGGGGAGGTCGGCACCCCACCGAGCTCCTGTGTCTCTTGAGCGTTCATGTGTGATAAAGAAGTGCTATGGAAAGAAATAAGAGCTATAGGGTGAGCAGTGGTGGAAAAAAGTACTTTTACTTAAGTAAAGGTATCAATACTGCAATGTAGAAACACTCTGTTACAAGTAAAAGTCCGGAATAAAAAATGTACTTGAGTAAAAGTACAAAAGTGTTGCCATCAAAATGTACTTAAAAGTACCAAAAGTAAAAGTACTAAAATGTTTGAAAATAGCAGATCTACAAGCTCACAACGCGTCGGGATGCAGCGCGTTGTAAGCTTGTAGATTGGCTATTTTCAAATAGCCGTTATATACAACAGGGCTAAAGTGGTTAATGTATGTTCTATAATATAATAATTAATAATTGCAAAGTAACTAAAGTTTTCAAATAATTGTAGTGGAGTGAAAGTACAATATTTGCCTCTGAGATGTAGTGGAGTAGAAGTAAAAGTATTGAACATTGGAAATACTCCATTCAAGTAAAAGTACCTCAAAATTGTACTTGAGTAAATGTACTTTGTTACTTTACACCACTGCTATAGGGCGAGTAAGGAGAATGTTGTGTTGTTGTTTTGTCGTGTCCTGCATGCATCATCTGAGGAGGAGGGTGATAAATCCCACTGATGTGACATGTGGAAGAGTTGTAAAGCTTGGCCTTTGGTTCATCTTGAACTCCACCCTCTCTCTCTCTCTCTCTCTGCAAGCCCTGGGTGCTTGCTGGAACCCTGGGCCCGGTGACAACCCAACCCCCTCCCTCCTGCCCTCCCCCAGACCCTCCCCCTGGGCCCATTAAAGCCTGCATTGTTTCCCAGGGGTCAGGCCGGGTTTCATTCCAAACTTTTAACACAAACCAGGAAATGCAAGTCAAGCATTTTAAGCCCCAGTCAATGGTGAAGACAAACAGCACTTCTGTTTCCCATGCGTTCTAAATATGGACTCCCCATAAATACTTAACCGTTGTAGAACTATAAAAATACAAAAAAACACTTGTTTAGCGTAACCTGATATAGTATTACTATTAGTAGAAATAACTGGTGATTAATTTTCTTCACGTCAATTGGATTCAAGTATCGGTCTGCCCATTGAAAGGGGTATCTCTTTCAGTAATCACATTAAGCATTTATCAACATTGGTTGCTGCTAGACTCCATAGGAGTTCATGCATTATTATCAGCGGCACAAGATAAGGAATGCGTAGTCACGAATGATGTTTAGGCTGCGTTTTCCCACAAGGAGTGTGTGTGTGTGTGTGTGTGTGTGTGTGTGTGTGGCGGGGGTGAGGGTGTGGGGGGCTGGGTCCGCATTTTTCCTTTTGAAAAATGCAACTGTTGACTCAGAGCTTAGCTTTGTCAGGGTGGCACATATGTGATGCATATGTGTGGGCAATAGGACTCTTGGATTTGATTTTTTTTTAAATGGGGGTGGGGGATACTCATTTGAGTGATCGGGTCCCATCAAATATGGGATAGATGACACTCAATGAATCTCACGCAGGGTAGGGCAACAAGCGTTTTGATGCTTCACCAAAACGAAACATCTCTTTAACCCCTTTAGCCCCCTACTTCTAAGCTGCATCATGCTGAGAACAGACACACATCGAGGCCAAATCTCCCTATTGTTCCAATCCTCAGTCAGACAATAGCTGATGTGTAGCTAAAGCAGTCTTTGAGTGGCTGACAGAGCGACAAGGCCCGGTGTAGGGGTTTTCTCTCTGGAGGTTTTTATCTTGGCTTTCTACCATCTATGCCCAGCTGAGAGAGAGAGAGAGAGAGAGAGAACGAGAGAGAGAGAGAGACCGAGAGAGAAAGCGGGGGATGGAGGAATCGGCTGTAGTTTTCCGCTGCAGGACCCCCCCCCCCTTTTTTTTTCCTCCACACTTTCCCCTTTCTTGCATCTTTCACCCCCCTCCCTTCTCTGAAAACCGCAAAAATGTGTTCTACCTAAGGGGACAACGCCCCCCCCCCCCATGATACATAACGTGTACATGCCCACACATCCAACAGAGGCTAAAGGCATCTGAAGACCCACATTCCTGCTGCAACTGACTCTGCCATCTCTCTCTCTCTCTCCCTCTCCATACTGTTATGCAAAATGCAAATCTCATAGAACTTCCATGCAGTTGCAGATTGGGCTCATCCCTTTAATAACAATGGTAACCTGTTGGCGTTGCTTGATGAAATACACCCATGCAGTCTTAAGGGAGCTGCTTGAGGATTAGAGCTTAACATCATTAGCATTTTGGTAATAACACCCAACATAGGGCACGTATTAATGATATGCAAATACTAACCATGTGTGACACCATTTTGTTAAGATATTGAGAAAGAGGCCTTGTGTAGGGTGAAACCTGAAATCCATAAAGCTATGTCAGCGTTTTAAGACAACTGAAAGAAGTTAAGCGTCACATTCTCTGCTAATGCTCGAGCAAATGATACAGTATTTCATTGCCTTTTTTAAAAAAATCCTAAAGTGATAACCCCTGCCTACTTCTACGTATATTGTAAATACTTTGAGGCCTCCTGACATTGCAACATATGAATGTGAAGTACATTTCAACTGGTCTTTGAAGGAAACGCTGAAATGTAATCAATGCGTGTTGACACACAGTAGGTCATGTCAGTGCAAAAGCTGCTTCCTCAGCAGCAAATGCTACAATAAATAGTATATATAATGATAAGAGACAACATTGCCAGTGCAGTTGCCCGATTTCCAAATAACGCAATAACAAAATTCAATCAAGCCATTTTTTTTAAGCTTGCACCATACCACATCGCCTTGCTTAAGGAATGGAACTGTTTTGTTACTGAACTTGTTAATGCCAAAGCCAAAACTGTCACCACAACCTGATATGAACCATGTGGTGAGTTTTACAATCCAGGCTTTGTAATACAAGGGCCATATAAAAGTGTTCTTAATGAATGTGAGTCTCCCACTGTATTAATGGGGGCTTCCCAGAGCCATGGCTCAGCAGGCCTCCACCCACTGATCTTTCCCATGACCGACTCTTCCGGGGTGGAAAATTGCATACGTAAACACAAACATATATATAATTTATATGTGTGTGCGTATAGAGAGGGAGAGAGAGAGACTGCCTATGAGCTGTGAATTGATTGTAGTTGGTGTGCAAACCCAAATAGGCTCCCAAATCTGACAGTAAATCAGCTTTGTTTTGGATGTCTATGTATAGGCTACCATCCAAAATGAGCATAGTGACGAAAATAAGATTTGCAATGCATCAGATAAGATTAAATTCTAAGAGTCCATGTATTTGTGTGTGTTGTGTGTGTGCATGCATAATGAATGTGTGTGTGTGAGTGAGTGCTTCCATTTGTGTGTGTGCGTGACTGCGTGTTTGTGTGTGTGTGTGTGTGTGTGTGTGTGCGCATATTTGCTCCGGGGGATGGGCAAACAGGCAGTTGAAATAACACACCCTTTCAACACAAAGGTTAGGTCTGCAATGTGATGGACTTGGAGGTTTGGTTTGACTTGGTCAGGACGGTTGTTAGATGTGTTTCAGTAAAATTAGGAAAAAGAGCATGCATCACACAAGCTATGCTCTGTCACCAAGCTATTTATAGTAGAGCACTGATAGTCACAGGAGTCCCTGACCTTCCCCCACTATTATTGATCTTCACACAGCTACTGTTCTCCGCATCGACACACAAACAACCACAACCTCCCTCTGTCTCTCTGACTTGCTAATGCTAGCAAGTCTCTTCCCTTCTCTTCTTGCATCACGCTCTTTGTTTATCTGTCTTTATCTCTCTCACAGGCGCACATCTAGCCTCTCCAACCCCCACCCTCAACACACACACACACACACACACACACACACACACACACATCAAAACAAAAACAAACACCCACACACACATAAGCACAAAACCCCCTCATTACGAAGAATGTGGAAGAGAGAGAGAGATGCTTCCTGCTAAGGATCATAGCGGTGATGTGTTGAGCGACAGGGTAGAGAGAGGCACCAGTGAGTGCCTTTAAATGATGAAACGAGTGAGTGGAGTTAACCCTGCCTCAGCTGGAATACAACCAACTAACATGGTCTCCGCCTGGGGGATTAACACACAGAGGGGGAGGGGAGGCATACAGTAGCATGGATCCTCAACATGCTACATTCACATCCTCGACAGAAAATCAAACACTGAAGGACAGGCTTCAAGAAATTTCATTCCGTTCCTAAACTTCCTCGCTAAGCTTTGGTAAAAAATATGACTGAATCTCTGTGCTGTGTATGAGTTGAGGATTAACGAGTTGTGCTCAGATTTAATTGGGTTCACTGAATGATAAGCTGCAATAGCAAATAAGCCAGCCCACGATAAGTGCCATCATAAGGTATGCACTAGTGGTGAGCAATTTCATAAAAGCAGCTAGGCTACTCATTGGTTTGCCATTTTGAATTTTGTGCCTTACCAGGAATCTTGTGCTCGATTCATGCAACAGATGGGACAAGCAATATATATATATTTTTTTAAAGGTTAGTTTGGAATGAACAAAAACTAGAACTCAGTGACATAACAAAAGCCAAAAGCAATTTGACAAGCATCATCCTCAAGGTTCAAGATTTTTTCACTTATATATCAATTATATCAATTATTTATTTCCCATATCTGAGAAATGATTCTTTATGTTGAACTACAATGTGCTGTACTTACTTTAAAATGTGCTTTGAAATACACATTATATATTATTGGTAAGAAAGTGAGTAAGTAAGCCAGAAAGAAATTAGTTGAAGGCAGGAGAAGCGTATTAGTTTCCTCAAAGAATAAAATAATTCCTAGGTTTCTTCTGGGATTTGGACTAGTGGTGGTCCATGGCTTTAGCAGTGGCTAGAGGAGTAATCCTAACTGGCCCTACTTCATCATATCAACAAAACCTTTTCCAGATGGGCTTCACAGCCACATACCAAACATCACAACACATGGAACTGTGGTGTTCACAGTACTGAGATACAGCATAATGCTCAACAGTGTACAAACATAAACAAAGCCCTTGAACCATCGATTGCACAGAAAGCTTTGAAAAGCTGAAAACACCAGTATTCATTAGCTAGGACTGAAAAGAATAACAATTCTCAAAGATAACACTATAAGAATTCAAGGACAAATCTAAAAGGGTAGGTAAAACTTCATTTCCAGTGCAAAATGATCTGAAATTAAGTTTTTGTTTTTTTTTAATTTATGAAAATATTACAATATTTCCCTAACTACCATAGTTAATGTTAGGGTTATTCACTCTAACACCTAATTAAGATGGACATGAAACTGTACTAAATAAAAGAAATAACCATCAAAAACAAAAGAAAGAAAAACAGACCCTTTTTTGGGTTCATTATCATTAAGTTAGAAAGAACAAAAAAAACTGCAAAGCAGCTACATGCACATACTCTAGTTAAACACAGTCAGCTATCTTCCCTCATTTACACATAATTAGGGTGAGTAAAAGTATGGGTGCCAATAAAACCAAATAGACCCAACCCCTTGCACTGCTCTCACATTCTGTCTTACCTTCCCATGTATCCATTTCATGCTTCTAGCCTTCTACCCCAGTACGCCTGGACGCCATTCAAGCATGGACTCCGCTAGAGAAAAAAGCCACAGGGCATGGGAGCCCTTGCCTCATGATTCTTCTCTTTCTTTCTCTTTCTTTCTCTCCAACAACCTCCTCCTCCCTCAACAGCCTGTCCCTTACTGACCACAGCAACAAGCCAGCCTCCCCTCTGGTCACTTTACTGCCTTGGTCACGTGACCGCAGAGTTCAAGCCCCGGGGTCACGGCTTGGCTTGAGGTCCAATGACAACTAGGGGTTATCTGAGTGGAACTGATAGTCCTATTTTCTCTGACGTTCAACAATGCTCCTCTCTCCAACCCAAATTAGCCTCCTCCCTCTCTCCGGCCACTGGCACTTCTGGATTGGGGGTAGGTGGGGGGGCAAAGTGCACGTCCAAGCATAAACACAGGTTCAAGCTGACAAAACACACCAACATTAACTAATTGAACCACTTAGTCCAACAGGGATGAAGGTTGAAGCTAAAGTTTCACAGCTTGCTTGGTTACAAAGTAAGCCCGCTGCACTGCTGAATCCATAGAAACACTGGTGTGCAAATCAAACACAGTGAGTGATACAATAAGTACTGTCTGCTCTATCACCATCAGTAATATTATTAGTAAACCAAACCCACCCCTATGCACAGCCCCAAATACTCTCACTCTTCTCAGTGTTACAGTAATGGCCTTACCATCCAGTGCGATCCCTTCTTTCATCTCTTCCGTCTTTGTTTGTTTGTCCTGCACCTGGATACTAGAGTGGATGTGCATGCAATATGTCCCTTATTCCTAGTCCCTTATTCCTTCCTGCATCCCTTCCAGAGCTGTTGTGGTCAGGGGGCATGTGTGTGGACTGTGTCCTGTGTGCTGCAGCAGTGGACTTAACAACCCAACCTGGGTAACTGTGGATCCTAGTATCACACCGGTGGACACGCTTGTCCTGTTCGGCCAGGGCAGGACCCAAGAACCGGCCCACCCTTTTCCAGTGAGAGCTCCACCCTGCTAACACCACTTGTTCATTCACAGCCTGCTCGGGCCCAACCCCCCATGCGAATGCTAATTAACCCATCCCAGTAAGTCACGTATAAGAAGCTTTCACATTCAAATGCAACTGGGGAGAGAAGACACAAAGGTGACGCACAGGAATGCATATGCAGGTAGAAGGGAGGAATCGGGATCGCATAATCACGGGTGGAATCATGGGCTGGATTCAGAGAGCAACTGTCTGAGCTGTCATAGCCACCGGTTTGGTTTGTGATGGTGTTAAAATATGACGGCAGGCATAATCTGTTTGTGTGATCAAAAGCAGTCTCGCCGTCTCCCAGTTTACTTTACACTAATACCATAAGCGTTTCCCAGCCATATGTCACTGTGTCAAAGGCACGGTCTTAGAAAGACCCTGCTTAGGTGTTTAATCTGCCATGTCTACGCAAGCGACATTGAGCATTCAGTGTAAACATCCAATTTACAATTTTGGGCATTTAGCAGACGCTCTTATCCAGGGCGACTTACAAGTGTGAAACCGGAATAAGCAGAGTAAGCATGAGCTCTTGTAGTCAATAAACAAGGTAAATAGTCACATAAGTAGAGAGTAAAGTAAAGAGAAATCCCCCTTTGTACTCCAACACTTTTTCCTTCTGCTCACAGCCAAAGTCAGCCTAGCAGTCAATGCACTTTTCTTTACTTAAAAGCAGACAAACATTGAAAAAAGAAGTGCAGGCATATCCTTCTTGAATGAATAATATATATATATATATATATATATATATATATATATATATATATATATATATATATATATATATATATATATTGATAATTAAAATAAATGCTCTTTATATGAAATTCCAAGCTTTGTTGACATATTTTCAATCCGACAGACAGAACCTCGGCCTGTCGATACTAATAGGAAATCAAACTTGAACAGCGGGGAGGAAGGCTAGGGACGGCGCATGGGAACTGGCCATATGTCACCCTTGACCTTAGCACCTTTCCTCCCGTGTGGCAAAGATGAACAGCATAATCAGCCATGTTGCCTTTAACCTAGAAGTCAACTGGACAGCCGGGGATAGCACTGAGGCTCCAGTGTTTATCAGTTGTGTGGCGATGAAGACGTTATCGGCAGTTTGGAGCGTGCCCTAAGGCTGAGGTCATGTGGGCGTTATCTACATGTCTCCTGGCGACCAGGGACATATTGAGCATGGGAGTTAGCATATTGGAAATTGTTTGATAGCTATTGTGATTGAGAGAATTTGAATTGAGTACATTTTCTCTTCTGATTGCATTGTCACGTAATTTGAGTGAATTATTTGCAGTTGAACACCCGTGGATGCTATTTTTCTAAATAGAATGCCGGAAGGTCCACTGGAATTCCAATAAAGAATACTCAATCCACCGTTTTCCCCCCCCACATTACAGGTGTAAAAGAGCGGGTGAGATTATTTTTTTGAGTGAGCTCTCAACAATGGTGTGGTACTGCCTTTTGGAGAGATACATCAATTTGTTTGTGAAGAGCATTTCACTCACTGATATATGCACTTAATTCAGTCTGGAGCTCAATACCACCCTTTGGGTTTAGACCCTAAACATTTGACATTTTTAGGCCATAAGCTGACGCTGCTTTCTAGAGCAACTTAAAATGAGTCAATCAAGAACTGCAAAAAGATAGCACCAAATATCAATAACGTATCAAGGTAGTATCTTGCTAGTATGTGTACACAAGATACACATATTAGATATACACATGAAATTCTCAAAGATACATAGGCTGCACCAGAGGTCAGATTCCCAATCCATTTTTTACTAGACAGACTCCTGAACCTCCTCCGCCACATATAACGTTTACTCATAGAAAACTTGTCCAAAAAAAGAACCTGTGTTCCAATGGATTCAATACCTTCGGGTCAACTATCCCAAATAAAGGGGAGTGCGGAAGAGAGTTGAAGAAGAGAGTGCAGGCTGGGTGGAATTGAGTGATTTGTGACAGAGGGGTACCGGCAAGAGTGAGCGGGAAAGTGTATACAGGGTTCCCACACATTTTTACCAATACTTTTCCAAAACTTTTCCAGAATATTGAACCCAATTTCCAGGCCTATATAACAATCATTCAGTGCAATAATTAGTAATAATGAGTCTCTTACTCCTGTGTGCAAAGCCCAAAGACAGGCAGTGTAGCAAAAATAAAGCATAGAATATATAATGGTATAATTCCATTCCAAATTTCATGGCAAATTTACTAACTACGCATCACGCTGCAGCACGTTGTGCTAGTAGATCTGTTATTTTTGTCACATCCGGTATACATTAAGCATGTTACATATTTCGTGTAATGTTATTCAGGTTTTGAGGGATTTTTTTTTAAACAAAATCAATAGCCTAAAATGCATAGCCAAATATCTTTCCAGGACCCTTGATACATTTTAAACCTTTTCCAGGACTGGAAAAAGTTTTTTCTAATTTCAAGATATTTCCAGGAATTTCATGACTGTGGGGACCCTGTGTATAAGACAGTGGTGAGACCAGCTATGCTGTACGGTTTGGAAACAGTGGCACTGACAAAAAGACAGGAGGCGGAGCTGGATCGAGGTGGCGGAATTGAAGATACTACAATTCTCATGAGAAGTGACGAGGAGGGACCAGATCAGGGATGACTAAATTAGAGGGTCAGCCCACGATGTAACATTTGGGGATAAAGCAAGAGAGGTGAGGTTTAGATTATTTAGACGATGACGGGTTGAGGGCTATATTGGATGAGAAGGATGCTGAAGATTGGAGCTGACAGGCAAGAGAAGAGGATGAAGGTCAAAGAGGAGGTTTATGGTGCGGTGAGAGAGGACATGCTGGAGTGACCGGAAGACTCAGAGGACAGAAACAGATGGAAGTAGATGATCCGCTGTGGCGACCCCTGATGGGAATTAGCCAAAAGAAGAATCCAATGGATTCAATATAATCACAAGCTCTTCTTAATACTTTTCATTGGTTAAATATTTATAAAAACCCAGAGACTTAAAGCTGCAATCCAAAACCCTGCAATGTCAACATTTTTAATGTTAAGAGTTAGACCAGACAGCATGTTTGGGAGGGCGAGTGGTTTCCATTTGATTTCATGCAATGCATCTGATCAACCACTAGTAGTCCTACCAACCACAGGATCTAAATGTGTCAATAGAAGAGCAGGTTGACCAACTACAATCACCACAGCTGTGTTGGTTATATTGTATGTTAATAAAATATAACTACAGACTGTTTTTTTTTACAGACAGAACAAACTAAAAAAAGAAATCTACAAGCTCACAACGCATCGCAACGTTACGTGTTGTTAGATAGGCTATTTTCATCACCTATTTATCATATACTTTTTGGGCAAAAAAACACAAAAGTCCCCGCTCTCTAGTAGAACTACTAAGCCCCTTAAACAATGGTTCTGGAACTACTGAGGTGGAGCTAACAGCACTGAACATGCTGCTGGTCGGTCAAGCGAGAGATGTTACATGTGCACCATATTTAAAAGGATAAAAAGAGATTAAAACTTGGCTTAATGTACCAAAATAAGTACCTAGGAACAAAATATTTTAACAGTGGTCATTGTTTATGACCACTGAGTGAGTTCCTAGTTTTAGTAATATTAGGTCACAATAAGAAATGTCCTTGTCACGTGTTTCTAATGAGGGGGGAAATGCTTAAACTAAAATAATTAGCCATTAGTTTGTGTTTGTGACCAGTAGGTGCGAGAGAAAGTGTTTCATCATGTCCTAACTGAAAAACAGTAGCTGCAGGTCATGTACTGATGATGACGTACAAGTGCTGCTTTGTATTAGGGGAGACAGGCAGTGAAGCAACATGAGAAATGACATCAAAAGAATCAGAATCCTGTGTTTCCTTTGTATAGCAATGCAGCTTAAAGGAGTGGGTCAAGTCAATTACAGAAAAGAGCAAAGATACAATATATTATATATATTCCTTTAATGCCATTCATGCCGGGTACTGCACTGCTGGTGACCCATGTCTCACCCCCTCATCATCTACAAATTCAATAAATGTTTAACTTACTAGGGTTCAATGGACTGTTCCCTAAATTGACCTCTATAATTTAATGATGTGCATATCCTGGAGGGGGCACAATATTGAAATAACGATGCATTTAATTTATTTAGATCGCTGTGTATAGTACACCGATTATAATAAAGGCAAGCAATCATTTACACTGCAGGCAAGCACTGGATATGGTATTTTTCATATTATATATATTATATATAATTAATAAGGTGATGCCCGTTCAAAACAATGCCTGTTGGGAACGCAAGTGACGTGTCCCTCTAGTTATACAATACTCATCGTACCCGTTGTCACAGTGCTTAGTGCAGTACCCATTATCATTGTACTTGGAGGCCATCTCAGTACTATGATGACAAATTGATGACATCAAGGATAAAAGGTACACAGACAGATAAATAGAGATCTACATATATGGGCATTAAATGGGACATACATACATACTGTACATACATATATACGTACACGCAGAGAGACAAAGCCTGCTCTGAATGGCATTTGGCCATGCTGCAAAAAGAAATCTATAAAGGAATGTTTTGTTGTGAACGTATTTCAAGTTGGGCATGACATTTTAAGTCTTTAGTGGTCTAAAGCATTGGTTCTCAAAGTGGGGTCCGGGGACCCCCAGGGGTCCTTGAGGGGGTTCCAGGGGGTCCCCAGCAAAATGTGAGAATATAGCATCACAATAATTTATGCCTTTTATACTTATTAGCTTTTATACTTTGGCTATTTTTGAAAAATCTTGAAGATTCGTGCAAATCTTTGAATATATTTATTATTTATTATTATTCTGGGGGTCCCTGGCACAAAATATTTTCAGATGGGGGTCCACGGCCAAATGTATATCAATTTGGGGGTCCCTGGCATGAAAAAGTTTGAGAAGCACAAAGTAACCTCAGGCAACTCATCACTGTATTGTATTTGACATTCTCCACTTGACCCTCCTTCTTCTGATCTGACACAATGGCAATGGTCCATTTTAGCTAACTTGATAGCTAAAATGCAAATATGATCTAATGTCAATTTGAATGAACTCTTTGTTAGGTGTTATTTAGCATTTGCCCTAAACACCGGAGTAACAAAGGGCATTCTTTTGTTTGGGCTCCCCTCCCCCGTTACACATAATGTCAGATACTAGGGCCAACCTCTCTACTTCTTCAGACCAAAGAAAAACAGGAATTAGGCCACTGCTCTGGTTCTTGTGCAACTTAAAAAAAACATACATATGGCCAGTATCTGTTAAGCACAGTCAACCTTGACTCACTCAAGATGTATTCTGAAATGTATCAAACCGGACGATCAGGCCATTCATCATCCCTCTCTACAACCACACTGTGTTGCCATACTGTCTAAACGCATACAGTGATAGATGCTGAATGTGTACGCTGTGTGCATAGAGATATGTCTATTGTGTTGTATCTGAACGTGTCACTTATATCTTTTGTACTCTTCCACTGTATGTGGGGGTTGTCTGCCCACAGCAGCTGACCTCAGTGTTGAACAGAGATCATGAGGGTTAAGTCCACTCCTGGAGATTAGATTTACAATGATCCACATCACATTCCCCAGATGCATTTGTTTTTTTGGAGGGCTGATGCCCAATAGATCAATGGGCCTGTTCTCTCCCTGAACTTCCAAAGGGCATATAAAAACTGCACCGCACGACTTCCCAAGTTAATGACCACTAAAACAGCCACTCACGCACAGGCATCTTCAGCAGCCTATTCATCATTGTTTTAATTATATCGACGGAGAGGACTTATCAATTACAATATTTGCCTCTTTCCCCAGGCATGGTTGGATGGCTCTAACCCTGGTGGTGTATGGGAATTACACCCACTGTCACAAAGGTGGACCCACACAAACACACATGGCCGTGGATACCAACGCACACTACGTTGTCCAGCTGGTCCAGAGGGGTTATAGTTAATTATTCATTAGTGTAATTCTAACCAACGTAGATGATACCACCTTTGTTTGGACATACAATTACCGTGGCTGTTTTATTTACATTATGTTCTGATAAATATGACACAGACAACTTATTACATACAGCACATTTTTGGCAAGTATGCTCTTTGACCGATTTGGATCAATTGGATTAACACCACTACATGTCAATGTGTTCAGATTTTAGCAGTGGTGTAAAGTAACTAATTATATAAGTACAATATTGAGGTATTTTTACTTTACTGGAGTATATCCAATTTTCAGTACTTTTACTTCCACTCCACTACATTTCATAGGCAAATATTGTACTTTTACTCCACCACAGTTATTTGAAAACTTTAGTCACTAGTTATTTTTTTTATCTTTTGATTATTATTACAAAACATACATTAACCACTTCAGCCCTACATACATTTTGACCATTTTAAAATAGCAATTTATAGCGATCTACAAGCTCCAAATGTGTCATGATGTGAAATGGGTCATTCTGCATAATGAGTACTTTCTACTTTTGGTACTTTAAGTCAGGGGTCTTCAACGTTTTCAGCCCAAGGACCCCCTAGCTGAGAGAGAGATGAAGCAGGGACCCCCATATTGTATAAAATTGTGTTTCAGATTCAACTTTTTTTGTTTACATGATCTGCTCTTTTTTCCCTCTACACCTATACCTCTTTGCCAAAAATAGCCGATCTACAAGCTCACTGGGAGGCGTTGTGAGCTTGTAGATCTGCTATTTTTGGCTAAAGTTCTACTCAGAAAAGGGATGCTAGGTTTCAAGTGGATACGGTAAAAAAAAAATCATATCACATAAAGATTTGGCGGACCCCCTGTAGTAACTCTGAGGACCCCCTAGGGGTCCCGGACCCCCTGTTGAAGACCCCTGCTTTAAGTACATTTTTATACCAATACTTTTGCACTTTTACTCGAGTACATTTTGAATTCCAGACTTTTGTAACAGAGCACTTCTACATTGCAGTATTGATTTTACTTAAGTGAAAAATGTGAGTATTTTTCCACCACTGGATTTTAGTCCAGTGGAATGCTTGTGAGACCTACCTAGTTAATACCATTTCCCTAAATATACACAGCATGTTGAAAGGATTAGCATGCATGCACTAATGCAAACTATATGAATACCAGACAGGTCTCTGCTGGAACTGCTTACAATCGTCTCCTCCCAAAAATATTTGGCTGACTGTCAAAGAACATCATTTGCTTATTATTTATAAAGTTCCTTTTAGTTGTCATAACCTTACTCCCCCTAACCTTACTCCCCTAAGCACACACAAACAAGGCTGCAGACAACCTTCCTAGTACTCGACCCAATGCAAACTCAAAAGGGCACCTTTGTCATAACATTGACTGTAAAACTTTTCTGTTGATAATCTGTGATATTTGCCTAGCGACATGGTCGTATGACAAAATTGAAATTAGCCCTTACACCAGTGGTTCTCAAAGTGAGATCCCCTGGGGGTCCTTGAGGGGGTTCTAGGGGCTAAAATGAGTTAATCATAGCATTAAGCACTTTTAACCCTGTATACATTGGCTATTTGAAAATAGCCTATCTACAAGCTCACAACATGTGCGCTTGTAGATTGTCTATTTTTTTTTTAAACTTTGAGGAAAAAAAGTGGAATATTTGTTGTAACATTTAATCAACACTAATCTTTTAAGGGGGTCCCTGGCACAAAATATTTTCAGATGGGGGTGTGTGGCCAAATGCATATTCATTTGGGGGGTCCTTGACATGAAAAAGTTTGAGAACCCCCGCCTTACATTGACAGGTTGGTCTGACTTCCCTTGCAGGAGGAGCCTGACCACCAGTGGGTTCCATCTTGCGCCAGTGCCATAATCTACCACCAGAGGGAGACATCAGACAAACATGGAGCCCACTCTGTGCTATCTGCCCAGCAGACAAAGGGCCAGAAAACCTCTGGCATGAACTGACTTGCTCTCTCAAAAATACCAGTGCAGACATACTCAAAGTCAGCCTGCTCCTCTGATCTTTAATGCAGAGGCACAGGCACAGCCATTATACTCTATGTAGTGCAGACGCGGGGCCCTTTTAATGAGTGGGTAGAACACAGATTTACAGACACAACGATGTAGGCGTTAATCCAGACTTTTACCGTCAAGTCTAATCTAGTAGTTTGGTTAGTCGTTTGATAACAGCAAACAAGACTTTAGCAATGAATGAATGAGTTGTTGAGGAAGTTTGTTGAGGATATTTTGAGCGTCAAGGATAAAACAACATTATAGGGTCCCTTAGCACATCATGGCTTACATTAAACAAATGAAGGGGTCCACTAAAAGAAACAGAAACAAGATTGACACCTAATTGCTAAATAAAGTACTTTTCATAAAAGTAGGAGACCAGCCATTTCAAATGGCAGGCATTTTAATTTAGGAACCAACTGTAAACACAAACTACACTAAGCCTACAAAGAAGTGTACAAAACTATTTGAAGACATGCAGACTTCAAATAGATCATGCCAGAGCAGGCAGGACCCAACAATAACGCCACTACAGTGAGGTTTTAGAAACAGAGCTTACAGTATAGACCCCCTTCCCCCTCCCCAATCTGCCAACTTCTGACACACATAATGCCTGCTCACAGTGCAGCTGGCCCGTTCGGTACTCAGCTGCACAAGGCTTATCACCGCTCTTGGCTGAAAATCTTGAAGCTGCAGTTTAAGAGTCAGCCCCCCCCCCTGTCCTTACTAGAAAGTTTTAATTGAAAGTTTACACTATTTAGTCATTATTTGGTTTGAATCACTTAGATATGCAAAGCACATTTCACGACCCCCACCCCCTGCCCCAAAGCTCATGAATCCCACCTATCGGAAACCTCTCTGTATTTTAAGAGACACATGGGCGTCAGCATTCCTGCCTCTTGTTTTCTTGGAAAAAAGGCACTAGAATAAAAAAAAATAAAAAAAGAAACTGGATGAAAACCATCTAGTGACTAGATACTGTAGATGCATGGTTTTCATCCATTTCTTTTTTCTTTTCTCTTTCCTTTTTTCAACCGCGTGTCGCAATTTGGGCATGTCCTTATGGGCATACATTTTCAGAAATATCCAATTGTAAAAAAATAAATAAAAGGCAGTTCTACAAGTTTACAACACGTTGCATCGCAAAACGTTGTGACCTTGTAGAACAGCTATTTTTTTTGCAGCATGACACCCTCATATGACGAAGTAAAAATCAGGTTTAAGTGGTTAAAGAACGAAAGATGCCAACGCGTTAACATCTCTTCGGTCTGTCTCTCCTCGTCTCTTGTCTCCCCTCTCTGCTTGCTCTCAGCCATGTTTTCTAATGACAGGTTAGGCTGGCAGCAGGGTGCGGAGCCCTGTCGGCTGTGCCTCCTTCAAAAAGGAACTGCTGGCGGAGCCCGAGTGGGACCGGAGCCTGTCAAATTACAGTGGGGATCCTTCCTCCTTTTCCCCGTCCCTTTTTACCCCATCTGTCTGCTCTGTCTATCTCTTCTCTACCACTTCGCTGGCTTTATTACCTTTCAGGGTATTCCCCCCCATCCTCTGTCAGGTGGCTGGGGTGAGGGCTTGGAAATGCCCCAGACTTTTAAACCTGTCTGTCCTGAGGGAGCATCTTTGGAATTCCCTGAAAGACTGGCTCTCAAAATGGCAGCCTGCAGTGAAGCGGTCTTTAATGCTAACGCAGAGTACAGTACACACACAGTGGAGCTGGGATGCGCTGCGTCTGTTATAACTGTACAACAGAATTCCTGAAATCGCGATTGCCAACCTCCATCTGCCGCTCTTTTAAGTCTGCGGTTTCATGACGCTTCAGGAAGAGATTTAGATTTGTGTGCTAAATGACACGTTCAATGTAATATTCATATTGATTTAAAAAAAAAATCAATGGATCTCAGAGGACATATTTCCGTTGCAGCGAACAATAGGGGTCCCTACAGTATCGCCTCTTTGGCCCAACCCCTCCCACATCGCTCATCCCTGCTTTGTCCATATCTAGCTCATCCCCTATTTTTCCCTCATCCAACACCCCCCTCCTGCCATACTGCCACCCCCCATCCATCCCACTCTATCTCTTTTAACACCCCCCTCCCCTCCCTCTCTCTCTCTCCATCTCTCCCTCTCTCCTCAGCCCTCCTCTTCTTGCTCCAGAACTGTCAGATGGCATTAGCTGCCTTCACGCTCATGGCCTGTAGGAATAACAGCCGTGAACCTCGCCGAACAGCACCATTCTCCTGCTCCAGTTAGCTCTCCACTCAGCGGCAGCCTGTCGCACAAATACCAATGTTATTCATGTTGCTGCAACCCCTCACTTACACAACATGCCCCAGTAAAGGGCAAAGTTAGGCAGCCAACAAATCTCAAGAGAAGGTCATGGCGCCGGAGTTAAAGATGCGCATGTATTGTATAACGTAGCCGTGCTGCTCGCTCATCATTGCTGACCGGGGTCCACTTCACTGACACGCAGATCTATCCGCAGCTTTGCTAAGATGGACTCGCATGGATCAAGAAGGATTCAATTCTTATCGCCTTACGGAGCCACAGCTTCGAAATAACTGTTAATTCTATCATGCTCAGCTTTATTCCTTGTGAAGTTTTCGCTTCAGGGCAAGTTCCTTTTTTTTGTTAATATTAACCACATAAGCCCTACATACTTCGTTGTATTCCAAATAGCTGATCTACTGTAGAAGTTCACACACACTTCACATTGTGAGCTTGCAGATATGCCATTTCCTGTATTTTTGAAAAAATAACATTCTTATTTTGAAGATTTGCCCACTGTGACCAATAAGGTGTAAAGTGTGCAGCGGTTTCTATTGTTAACAAACATTGTAACAAAAATATGGCACACATGCACTTTCCAAGGACTTCTGCATGTGCGAGGGTGGATGAAGGCCACAGATACTCTGCAGGGAGGATCTGAGAAGTGAGCCATACTGTCTGTCGGTATCAGTTTGACAAGCAATTCCAAGTTACATAAATACAAATATGAGTACAGCGTAATTTCTCATCAGCCAGTGCTCCTCAAGCCCAGCGTGGGAGGCTTAGGCTAATAATCAAAGCAGATTAGTGAGAGCTCTGATGGATGCTGCGCTAGCCTGCTAATCATCGGAGTGATAACCGTGAATCATTCGATCACGGACAGAAATGAGCAAGTGTGTTTCAAATTATGAACTTTGATGAAATGATCCCAGTATCAGTAGCCCCAATCAGAGTTTGTCACTCTCTCCCTCTTTCTCAATGTCAATGTCAGCAATTCCTCCGTGTTAATACAATATGTAGAAACGTGCGCATATTAAGTGCGACAGCGCCATGGAGAAAGGTGGGCGCTAAAACATTGCAGCCTCAGAGCTTCACCGGTGTGACTGTGATCTCCTGAGTGCCCCTGTGATTTAGCCCTGAAATGACAGACTTAGCCCTCATTGGGGCTACGGGTGGAGAGCTAATGACACGCTGCGCAGGGCTAACGTGACTATTAGCCCACTCTCAGCAGCAGGAACTGACAGCAACACAATTCTGTCATTACGCCCCGAAGGAGACCTCTAATCAGGAAGGCAGGGACACAAGAATAAGGAGGAGGCCGGTTAGACTGGTTTCAGTTCCTGGTGTTGAGAGAGGAAAGACGTGAGGGAGTCTTTCTCTCCCCTATATGAACCCCTCATGGCCGTCCATGACACAGACCCGGGTCAAATACTGTGTGCAAACACTTCAGCGTGCTTGTTTTAACCTCTTTGTAGTCCCACACGAGGAGGGGCATGATGTTTGCCCCATAGGACGCAAGTACAAGATAGTTAAGGCAACCAAAGTAAAGCACTTGACAGTCAGTTTAAGGTTTTGTTTGGATTTTAAGAAACAAAGTGCATGCACATCCAATTGATATGTCCAGGTGAAGATCAAATGAAGCAGAACATGAGAAAATAAATAGCATCCGCTCACAGGTATGAAGCTCCTCGTTCAATTGTTTATTGGAACTACAGCAAAATGTTGATCATTACAGATTTTCTTCAGGTATATACCTGAAGAGGATCTGTAATGACCGAAACATTTGAGCAAGGAGATGATCGAAACTTTTGAGCAAGGAGCTTTATACCACTGTGTGGATGATATTAGTTGGTCATGATGTTAACCACTTTCATTTAACCCGGTGTTAAAATGTTGGACATGTTATTATAGGCGAAAAGGTTTGGCACATTTTGAAACATTTAGAAAAATGTTAAAAAATAGAAAAATAGCAGCTCTACAAACTTGTGATGCAACACGCTGTGAGCTGGTAGATCGGCTATTTTCGCTATCTGTTGTACAGCGAATAATGCAGGACTTATGTAAGGCGTGTTTAACTGACATGCTATAGTCTGAATGGTAGTGAGGTAAACTCCACCCATGGGGCACCACAAGCATCTTAAACCAAACACTTGTAATTATTTTCACAATACTAATTGAGCCGGATCTTCCCAGGAACATTCCACAGTGCAGTAGGTGGAATCATGGAATGTGAGGAACCTGCATGCTTTACCTAACATCCTGCATCACTGTGTTAATCATACATTATCATCCTCACAGCCACATGCCTACCTGTCTGAGGGTTTCAGCAGTGGTTATCAAAGAGGGGTCCGAGGAGGACCCCAGATAAATGATTTAGGAATTAGGAAGCAAATGAACCCTTGTAACTTTGAGAGTGTACACATTTGTGAGAGTGAAATGAGTGTGACAGTTAGTCAGGATATTCATCTAGATGTAAGTGAGTACATGGTATCTGCCAGGATATCATGTTATTGCAGCGGTAATAAACAAACATTTGTATTCTTCACATTGCCCCAGTATGACTACAAACTAAGGTTTGTGAAATTGAGTCATGAGCATGCCACTTACCTAAATTACTTTCATTGATTGCATCTGTGGAGACAGTAAAACAAAAAATCCATATCAGTACACATATCATCAACAGCAGCAAAGACAACGCATGACAATGACACAAAATGAACATCTTTATGCCAGCACACAAATCAAATTCAAACCAGCCCTCTAAGCGATTTCGTGAGTTTTGTTTTGTCTATGCCGAGCGCCAGGCTACTTGGCCAGGCATGCTGGGGCCTGTATTGTTAGAGAGCGCTGGTATGCTCACACATTGATCCCACTGCTGCATTGTACCATAGTGTACACCAGTCGTTTTTCAAACTTTTTGTGCCAAAGAGGACACCAATGTACAAAAACAAAATCTCAAGGCACACTGGTATTCAGAGCGAAAATAGCCCACAATAGTCGATCACAACGCAAACATGAGCTTGTACTGTAGATCTACTATTTTCTAAATATTTTGTGGGGAAGAACATGTAAAAAATTAATAAATACATCTATGCCCAACAAAGGGACACCAGGTTTAGAGGTTGGTGGTTATAGTATAATTTATTAGGGTATAGAATTGACCTCTACATTGAGAAATTAGTGTGGACAAATTACTGATATATAGTAAACTAGAAAAGGGCCCACCGCAGAGTGCAGAACTCTGCCAGGCTAGGTTGCCTAGCTTGCCTATGGGCAGAATTGAAAGCGCTTTTGTAGGTGTTCTCTATAGAGGCACCTCAACGCGCAATTCCAATTTGGAGTTGATTGGATTTTGCGTTCATGGTATATGGTGAGTTTTTGTAAGAAACAGGCCTCAATCACTATTATTTCAGCCAATTACAGATAGATTGGATTATCAAAAACCAGTTTGACAGTCATTGTCAATTGTGATTCACAAGATCATTTGTACCCAATTTGGTGAAAAACAATCATGCTTGTGCAACAAACATTTTGTAGAATTTGTGGCGCCCCCTATGGGTCCAGGTGAAATAGCTTTTGGCTCTGTTGTTAATAGAGGCCCATCAATGTGTGATTTTGGGGTAGATTGGATGCTGCGTTCATGATTACTGAAATTGTTTGTATAATAGGCCCCTCCTGCAAACTTTGGAAGGCAATCGTAGACAATCGGAATGGAATGAAAACTCTGAATACATTACTATACATCACATGATATCACCTGACAATGTGATATCTTGATGCCGATGCGTCCAGCAGTTTGCGAGATTAGCAGCGCAAGCACAAAGTCTCTCTCTGACACAAACGCACACACACACACACATATAATCTCCACCTCTTGGCCTGTCTGCCTGGTGGCGATAATTAAAAAATAACAACATTTTGTAGAGTTGTCACAAAAATCCTAAGGCACACCTGGGCATTTCTCACGGCGCCACTGGCGTGCTCTAGGGCTCTCGTTTAGGTGCCTTAGAATGAGGGCCATACATACACAGTGAAAACCTCAGTTATTTTAAAGCTGCTGCTTGGCCAGGGGAGATATCGCGCTTACAACCTTCAGGCAGTAAACCTGAAGGTGTCCTTCCCGACACCAGGCTCTACATTTCTCAACAGATTTAACTCCGAGAGGGTACAAAATGGAAGTTAATGGACCTTATGGGTCCATTTTGTTTACATTTATACACTTTGACTCCGAGTTACAAAACGGCAAGAATTCTACATGGGAATGGCATGGCTCCATCTCGGACTTCATCTGGCTAGCTTGTGACGTCAGTTGGCCATCAAGCCCAGAGTCCCATGCCCATCAAGTAGGGCATGGATTTAGCCCAATCAGAACCCATTGACTTCCATTATAGAATGAAAGTTATAGAATGAAAGTTAAATATTTCACATATGATGTGAAAAATATGAGACAAGAGAAAGACAAACGAAAGACTCCTGCAGAGCCACGCCATCAAAAAAAAGGCATAATATTTTGGAACATTACCTCAACATTATCAATTCAAGATGTCAAAATTATAATAAGATGTTTTCATAATCTCTAACAAGGTTATCTGTTGTTAGTTGGAAACAACATCATCTTGTGCTCATTGTGAGCATTTCAAGAGTACACACAGCAAAATGTGTTAATTTAACTCAGAGTTAAATTGTTATTTTTAAACAGGCACAAAAGAGACCTTTAAGCATAGTTATACAACTGGCATCAGATAATATCATCCTAGAATATAAAGCAATGTGAATGTTTTGTAAAAATAAATAAAACATTATGGTAAAAGAGCATTAAATCTAATTGAACAGCAGTGTGTGGATACACATTTAACAGTCATCCTCATGTACTTTAAAGTAAACATTGCACAGCCTAATTGACTTATCAGATTAATCTGATGGCCGTTAACAACCCCTGCCTCCCTCCTCATCTTGCGCTGAGCGAACCGCTCCTGACGTGTGCTCGCACACTGACCACCGAGAGCGAGATGGTGACATCACTGGAACACAGCTAAACAAAATAGGCCACAGCTGTTTAGTTCTTTAGGCTACAAATTAGACTCAATATGTCATAAAACATCAAATCACACTCGGTGCTATGGAAATGAGCACTGAGCCATCTCCATCGCACTGAACAAGACCCCCCCCAACAAACACACACACACACACACACGTAAGTAAACGCACGCATGCACACACACACACACACACACAGCCTCTATCCTCTTTCCGTTCGCCTGTTTGCTTCGTTTCCGTTTTGGGTCGCACAGACACAGATTTCATGCTAATTTGCACTAGATGAGAAAGGAGGGATGGAGCAGGGAGTATGGAGTGGAAAGGGATGAATTATGGAGGGTTTTAAATTATAAATGGGCCCTCTTCACCCAGACTGGAGAGCTCTGAAAGAGGGGAGGTAGTGGGACACTTTGGAAGCAATGGACTCTCTGAAGAGATCTGGGCCATATGAATTATACCTTAACCCGCCCATGTGATCACTTATCTGAGCATTAAATGCACTTTTCCGCGGCGCAACCTCGTGATTGTTTGTACTGCTGTAGTTCCAAGCTAGACTAGAACAGTGGTTCTCAAAATATTCATGTCAAGGACACCCAAATTGATATGTACTAGGCCGCAGACCCCCATCTGAGATGAAGATTTTGCCCCAGGGACCGGGACCCCCATAAAGAGAAGAGTTGTGTCAAAAATGTTATTCCATATTGTTCAAAATGTCCAACTGTTTAAAAAAAAACACGATGTGACGCTATGTGAGCTTGCCGATCGACTATTTTTGAAGAGCCAAAGTATAAAATGGGGTTAAAGTGGTAAATCTTTTTTATTAACCAACAAACTTGGTTGGGGAACCCCTGAACCCCCCTAAGGACCCCACTTTGAGAACCAATGGCCTAGGAGACTAGAGGAAAGGAGTGATGCTGCCAGTACGTTAACATGAAAACAAAGATGGAAGCACCTGGGAGTAAGCTGTCGCCATGACAACATTACACTGAGGGAAAATCCTCAGTGCCAATTTAACTCGGGAGTGTAAAATTGACTGTGCTACAGTCAGTCTCAGTTAACCACTTTCAACCTGGCATCCCTATTTTGGGCATGCCATTATTGGCAAACTTCTGTTGCTGAAATAACAGAAATAGCACTTTATTTGTCAATTTCCCTATGTACCTATGTACCAAGAAGATGAAATGCTGTTCCCCCTGAACCACTGGCATTGCAACATTATTTTAGCTATTCATCATATGAAGAAATATATAGGGCTTAAGTGTTTAAATTGACACTGAGGATTTTACTGTGTAGAGAGTCTTCAAATATGAAACAGCTCACGGAGCCCTTAATGATCCAGACATTGTGTTTACGCTACACCACCAAGGACTCATCCTCTTGATCAGTGAAAGACGAGGGTTCAAAAACCTCTTGGAGAAAGACCAGAGGAGTAAATCAAGCCAAAAGAGGGAAGAGAAATGAGGGGAGAAAGAGCTTGATATTTAAAGAGATGAAAAGAGTGTGGGGGGGGTTGGTATGGTCGAGAAACAGGGAGTGTCTCCCCCATAAGTGTTGTTTCTCAGACCTCCACTTAGGGACTCTGGGCTAAAAATATCCAGGCCACGCTCAGTGGGACGGCTTCCCCAAAACCAGCTCAATAATTCACAAGCAGTATGGGGGGAGCGCCACAATCACACAGAGACACAGTGACTGAGTCTGCACAACCAAGCAGCTTGTTCCAGAGGAGGAGGGGTGATTTTCATCTCACTCGACAGTTTTCCTTTCTTTTCTGGGTCTCTGGATCCTAATGCCCAATCTATGCTCCGTCGTGCGACCGTGTCGCATGCCAAAACACATATAAAGCGAGCGGAAGCAGACGGCCATGCTCTCAGGGTCGGCCCTATTTATTTTGATGAAGGCATGGGTTGATGAAGGAGGGTCACAATATGTGACAGCCGTCAAACACAAACTATTTCTAAAACAAGCTGTGAACCTTTTTCCAAGAGATCATACAAATAAAGGAAAATCTGTCGGAGCTGTCGGAGGTTGTCCATCACAGAGCTATCCTGCAGCAGTACTTATTGTTTTTCAAACAGAGTAAAAACTCTAAAGAATTCCACAACAAAACTTTGGAGACTAGTAAGGCTGAGCTCAGACTACAAGATTGATTAAATCCTTGCATATGAAGGGATCTCAAATTGACTGTCTTTTTAGTTTTCTTCCGTTATTGATTAAATCCTTGCATATGAAGGGATCTCAAATTTACTGTCTTTTTAGTTTCCTTCCGTTATTGAGTAGTTCACACTCAGGGCAACATCAATGAGACACATGGTTCTCAGGTGGCAGAGGTATAAAGTACCTGTCCAATAAATAATAAATATAAAGGTCCGATCACACAGGAGGCGAAGATATGTTTTCGTGCAGCATGATTGCGTAGTAAATAAATACAAACACGCGATTTGACCTGACACTGCATCGGGCGGTGTGTTTAAGGCAAACCGGACTATGCGAATAAATGAATTTCACCTTTTCTGCGAATTCACTTCAAGTTGAAATATCCCAACTTGAAACAAGTTTGTGTCACCATCTGCATCCAGAAAACCAATCAGCGTGCCTTTATAGCGAATATTTCTTGATTTCGTCAAACTGATAATAAAACTTTCTGCAACTCACCAGAGACAGAGACATGCGCTCCGCAGCTGGGATGGAGCGCCTGTAGTTCGTGTCCAACCGGACCTATCCTGTCACCGACCCTAGCCAACAGCTCATCAAACTCATTTGGCTTTGCGGCAAGTCTGAGACTTCCACAACAGGTACAACAATACATGGTGATATCTGACATGGTTGATGGAAAAAAGAAAGGTAACTTGAGAGTGTACAAATGTAACCGTTACATTTGTACACTCCAAAAATGTAATGAAACTGGTCAAATAACGCTGGAGGAGTCCCTGTGTACATTCTCTGTCAGTTTTATATGCCTGCAAACAAAACAAGCTCCCGAGTTGGTCTTTGAGTCAACAAACTGCTTCCTATTTACTCCCAACGTCTGACAGTTAACCTAGCGGGAGCTACTCAGTCATCCGACAGGAAAGCTGATGGTGGGAGGACATCTTTGACAGCATGATCAATATATTTTTGTCATGCGGTGTCATGCGGTACTCTTTCCATAGTACTGTATCTGTACAGTGATTGACAGCACGCACGAATAGGCGAACACATTTCCCCCAGCGACCAAAATCATTCGAATGAAGCACTGTGCAAAATATCTTCACCTCCTATGTGAACGCACCTTAGGGGTTCAAATCCACTGCGGTGATTACGCCTTGATCAAGTGTCTATACAAACACGGGAGGAGTAGACCAAGGCACTACTGTATGTCCTCCCGGTGGGGCTCCTCACCGGTAGGTGAGCCAGTAGGGTACAATAGTAGTGGCAAAACAAAAAGATGTGGGGAGGGATAGTAGTTGGCATAACGACTGAAATGGAAGGATAAAAAGGTGGCAAAAATATTTCACCACTCTAATCTAAATCACACACACACAGTGTTTTTTTAGAGTGATTTTGTATAACTTTCACCACTAAATAGTAGCAACTTTTTGCCATATTTAGCTTGCAGTTATAAACTAGCCAATTTATAGGACAAAAGTATCGTCGTATCATATACACAAGATCAAAAAAGGTTGTTCACAGAGTTATGTCAGCTAGTGATTTTATCCAATCAAATCCAGTATTATAGCACCACTCATTTACTTACACAAGAGCAATGTCGTTAGCAAAATCACAAGCTTTCAAAAACAGAGACAACAGTGTTGCCGTATGCCTAGTATGATGACCTCACACAATGATCACCAGCGCACAGGTTTAGAGCACACATTCTTTTTTAGCAAAAGATTCCGTCTAACTTACTGGGAACAAAATCCCTTGGTGGCTTTTCCACGTGGCAATCACATAACGTATTTGAGGGGACAGCTTTTTTCGAATGGAAAAATAAAATGGGATTTGACACAGTGAACCATCCGCCATTTTGTGGCTACCGATATCATATGTTATTACATGGACCACTCTATAACATTGTTCACCTGTTTGACTCTGCAATGTGGCAACAGCTGCTTATAGCTCTCCCTCCTCATGGCCTCCCAGATGGCTAAAAGACTGGATCAGGATGCTCTGATTGACTCATTGACCCGTTCACACTACAAGAGCAGCAGTGCTCCCAATCATATGACCTAGCTCCTCCCGATCTAAAAAAAACGTGTGTATATGGTGCATATATATATATGTATATATTGTATGTGTGTCTACTGTCTAGTTATCCAACAAAAGCATCTGTAATGTTTTATTCTTCAAGTTTTTTCAATGTTCTTCAATGTTTTATTCATATCAGAGAATTGGATAAAGTACTCAAATTCTTTACTTAAGTAAAAGTACCAATACTGCAATATAAAAATACTCTGTTACAAGTAAAAGTCCAGAATTAAAAATGTACTTGAGTAAAAGTACAGAAGTATTGGCATCAAAATGTACTTAAAGTACCAAAAGTAAAAGTACAAAAATATTTGAAAATAGCCGATCTACAAGCTCACAACGTGTCGCATCGCAACGCGTTGTGAGCTTGTAGATCTGCTACTTTCAAATAGCCTATTTATAAAACAGGGCTAAAGTGGTTAATGTATGTTTCATTATGTCATAGTTTATATCTGAAAAGTAACTAGTAACTAAAGTTTTCAAATAATCGTAGTGGAGTAAAAGTACAATATTTGCCTCTGAGATGTAGTGGTGTAGAAGTAAAAGTATTGGAAATTGGAAATACTCAAGTAAAGTACAAATACCTCAAAATTGTACTTAAGTAAATGTACTTAGTTACTTTCCACCACTGAGAGAATATGCCAGGTGGAGATGTGGTATGGGGTCCCCCCATACCATCTCCCATGGATAACCAACACTTTGTGCGTCTCTCCCGCGGCCCAGGGCATGTTAAGACACCTCCAGCAGGTCTGTCCATGTTTGTGTTTGGTCTGGAGCTGCAACAGGATCTGAGACATAGGCCTGGGGGCTGTCACTCCACAACCTACCTCCTCCCCAGGGACGCTCCTCCCACCCACGCCGCTCAAAACTCCGGCACACTGGGTGGGACGTTCGGCCTGCCTGACCCTGTGCAATCCAGAGTCTGGTGTGTGTGTGTGTGTGTGTGTGTGTGGGGGGAGGTGGTCCCCGTCCACCCCGCAACCCCACCCCAGCCAACCCCCCCAAAAAACAGGACCAAGGCCATGTCGGCCTCATCCCGACACCTAACCCCCACCCTAAACCCCGGAGACTTCCAAGAAGCCGCAGCGTTTTGGATGTGAAGTTCAAAGGGAGACGAGGGGAACGCACTGGCGCTGTGAGATCAAAGTCCCAGCACCACCTCTGTGTCTCTGCCGCCTGCAATCTGAGCCCTTGGTTAATTTTTTTTACAAACTCGAACATCAACAACTTGGGAGCGTTCCTGACCAGATCAACCCTTTCTCCTCCGACAGCCAGGAAAAACAACAAAAAAGAAAATACAACAAACACGCAAGTGGACCAATTCTTAACATTCCACACTACAGTATCTCTAGGATAAAATGAAAAGAGAACTGAAAAAATGCTATTCTCTTTTTTTAGGACATCTTTATTCCATCTGACAACACAGTGGACAGATACTGAACAACAAGGGGTCATAGAGGAGAGGTGACACGTGACACGTCTCCGTGCTGGATTTAAGCTCAAGACATCATGGTTTTGATCTGTGCTGTGAGTAACCACAAAAGCCCTACATGTTTTGCCGTGTGACACATACAAAAAATAGCCGACCCACAAGCTACCAGCTTGTTTTCACTCTTTTTGAAAACAATATATCTTTTTTTAATACTTGGACATTTCTGGAAACCTTTCAAAATTTTCAGCTATAATGACAAAAAAACGAGGGACACGAGGGTTAAAGTGGTTAAGCACACTGCCACTGGTTGGGCGTGAAGGGCATCCAGTTCTTTCTTACACACCCACTCATTGTGTGAAAATAATTTAATCAGGGGTCTTCAACAGGGGGTCCGGGACCGATAGGGGGTTCTCAGAGTTACTACAGGGGGGGCTGCCAAATTTCTGTGGAGTGGAAGAATGTTTTGTTTATTTTTTTCCAAAATAATTAAATGAAAATGACACATGAATCCAACATATTGTTAGCAAAGATAATAAAAAAAAACTAAAAAAATGTACTTTACACAACACTGATTGTTGTCTATATCTATATCTATCTAATAATGTAGTGGAGGTCCCTGTTTCGCCTCTCCGTCTCAGCTAAGGAGTCCTTGGGATGAAAAACATTGAAGACCCCTGATTTAAATTGTGTTTCAGTTCCCCACCTGCGGATCCACACTGGTCACTGGCATGAAATCCACTCAGAGCTTCGCTATATTTGTACCAGTGAAAAAAGCCAATGTACAAGCTCTCACAGCGTCGCAATGCTTGGAGGACTTGCAGATCTGCAATTTGTTCTATTTTTGAAGATTTTTGTTTCACCAATAAAGACATGCCAATAATAGGGATGCCATGTGGTTAAAAAAAAACATATAGTAGGCATCATTTAACTCTGAGGGAGATGGGGAAACAAAAAACAAGCGCCACTAGGCAAAAGGGTACCTCAACACTTCTTGCCTTCCGTAAACCATAATCCATATTATTGCACACATATTTGAACACATTCATTCAAGCCACTGCCAATGCACATTGTTATTTTAGTATCTATGGATTTGCCACCATACACTTGTGAATGACACTGCTGAAATGAGGGGAAATATTTTCATTTAGCGAGAGTTGGGGAAAGTGTTTCATCTCATTGCGAAAATGACGTCTTTTAATGCCCCGGCATTCATACCCCGTCCCTCTTATCACTGCTCCCTCCAACATTTGATGGAATTTGCCATTGCACAATGGTTGGAAAATACACTTCAAAGGCAAGACACATCTAATCTCCCCCCCACTCCGCACACTGCACATTTGCTATGATAATAAGATCCTGCCTTTCCAGGGTTCTTAGGGATCTGAACCAAGGATGAGAATTTCATCTCTCGCTCTCCTACTTGCACTCGTTCTCTATATCACTCTCTCCCCCTTTTTCTCTCAGTGTGGCGTAGGGGGGGGGGGGTGGGGGGGTGGGTGGGGGGGGGTTATGCTGCAGTCTCTGAGAATCTCTGCAACAGCAATACTGCATTTCTGTGGAACCCGTCCACCACCCTTACGTAAAAGCCCTACTTAACTGCTTTTCTTTTGCACACTAAACAATTGCGTACAAACAATGTACACACACACACACACCAAAGGAAACAGAGCTATATAAATGACAGCACAGCACAGTGACCTAGATTCTGTTATGGCCCGGAACGATCAGGCATGACTCCCCCAGAAAAGTGCTGTGGGCACAACAACCTGGCTCAGTGCATTTGGCCCGGGCCAGTGCGCATCAGCAAGCACCAAGCATCCCAGTGCAATGGGCATTCTGGGTTCACAGGAAGTCAGGGTACTGTGGTACCCATAACTATTGGGCAAATCCCGTGATATTATAGGCTGGTGGTTTTCAACCCTTTTCATTTTTATATTCTGCGTTTGAGCCACGGACCACCGTTTGATGAGATTTAGACTCTCAGACCCAAAACGTCGAATATTTGCGTTGGATACGATTTTGTGCACAATTCCATGCTGTGTTGATGTTGGCACCATAGGAGAGATGACAGCAACGTTGATCAAAATGACAATTCTTTAATTAAGTAATGTAGATGTTTAACAATAATTTGACTCTTGAGAGTGTAAAATGAAACCAAATGGACCGTAAGGGTCCATTTGGTTTTATTTTACACTCAAGAGTTAAAGATCTATAAGGGTGCATTTGGTTACCAACTCTCCATCATTTAGCTGGGGACCACCTGGAACCGCCTCAAGGACCACTGGTGGTCCCCGGACCACTGGTTGAGAACCACTGTTATAGGCGACTGATTCTCAAAGTAGGGTCCTGGTATTCAGGGGGTCCCCAAACCCAAACCCTACTCCTCCCGCCCAACCCTCCCTGCTGACAGGGAGTGTCGCCCCAGCCCGTAGGGTTACTTGCAGTGCCAATTATCCTCCCCTGAACATGGGCCAATTGTGTTCGTGTAGATGCTCGACAAAGCTGGATGCACCACGGTGGATTTGAACCCACGACCTCCGTGGTGGTGGGCCGCACTTTTAACTTAACCCATTCAACGAAATGGCAGTCCCTCAGAGATTTCCCAACAGTGTGGTGAGGGGGTTGGCTGAAAACCCAGCCAGCCTCGCCTTCATGCAACCATTTTGTAAAACCGTCTGTCATCCACGCCATCTGCAGCAACCATGTTTGGTAGCAGAGTTTCAACCGTGTTTGACATGGTGATTTGTGTTTCTTCAGCAGTGAAGTCACTCACAGTGACAGTTCAATGTGCAGTGGCACTTTACCTTGCAATGATTTGCCAGCTGGCATAATATCCCTAGGGTAGATATGGCAGCTGACCATTCAGTGCAAGTCCTCTCAATAAATGGTTGGGTGTATGAGCAAATAATATGCTTCTATATCATAGAAAATAATTAAAACAAAATATGAGCAGAAAGTGCAATTCAGGCAAGACAGTTGGTGACATCTCACGACGTCTAAACGGCATTAGACGTCAACTTAATTTTGTGCTAAGAAACCCTGTTGTCATTTTTTGTGATTTACCTTCTGAATGGATATTTTTTCCTATCGTTCTCTCTTAATTTTGTTATCATTACTACTACTACTACTACATTGTACTTGGACATTCCAACTTCCCAAGGGATAAATAAAGTGAATGCCAATTAAAAGTCTGAAAGAAACAAGACAGTCTGATAATGTTGTGGCCTCGCTGTCCAATCGTGAACTATATAGTAAGATTGTGTGCAGTTTGTGAAGGTAGCTGCATAACTCACAAAGTTCAGTGGCAAAGTCACACTATATACTGTAGGCTGGATGCTTGTGTGCATATCCTCCTTTGACCAAATGGAAATAGTGATCATTATACATACTTCACCAATGATAACAAAAGTGCTTCACAAGAACAACGTTGTTGTTACGAGCAGAGATGTTCTACTATGTCCCAACTTTCACACTCTTTTGAAGTTTCACTTTCCCTTCATCAGGCACTTCAGGCTTTTGTGGCTGGAGGAAGTGCATCTGTTACGTGATGTCATGTTATGTACATAGCGCCAAGAGCTAACATTGGTCTACTTTTCAGGGGGAAAAAAAACATACATATTGTATACGTGTATACACATACAGACAAACCCCGTTCTAGACAGCTTGGCCTACAGCCACAAACATGCTAAAATGTAATCATTTTAATCACCATTCCTTTAAGTGGATTATTTGAAACAGTCACAGAGATTTATTGTCAAGATCACAAACGGAGCAGAGCGATTCTGCTGTTAAGATCCACACGACCAGTGTCATGGCAAGAGGGGAAGGCACAGGAAAGCGCCCACAGGTAAAAAAAAAAAGTTGTGCATCGTGTTCAGTCTGTTGGTGGAGGGCAGGTCGAGGACAGGCCTGTCATCATCGGCACAGCTGCAAGACAATCTGCAACTATCACCCTCCGCTACAGCACACACACACATACAAATTTACACATGCACACAGCCCAGCCCCCACCGCCCTATATACACTGTTCCATCCCCCAGGTTATCTGTACACGTGGAGAAGGTTATGGACGGAGATGCTATCGCAGAGAGCGCATTAGCACAACAAAGAGCCATTTTAGACAGAAAGGCCCGCCAGGATAATTAGCCGATCCCCTTACCGAGATGCCATGTTCGATACCGCACAACATGCTAATGCGAAGACGCAGCGTTGAGAGGTAGGGCGGAGACGGCGTTCCACCCGTGGCCATAAAACCACTGTGAAATTGTAGCTTTCATCGACATCCGATATGGTGCTAAACTCATACGCCGCTGTTGTGGGGTGCATGGCCCGGTAGACAAACATAACTATCCTGAACCAGTGTTGAAAATAATATGCTACTGATCTTCTCTTGAATACTAAAATGTTCTAATTATAAGCTGTAACATACGTCACGGAGAATAACAGCGTCAAGCGGGACTGCATGATCTGCATCATACACTACTACAAGATCTCTACACACTACATTTCCCAAAGTGCCATTTCTCTATACTACTATCCATAATACTACACAAAAACTCCATTGTAAGACATTCCATCCACTTCCTCCTCTGTACGCCTTCCCCCTCTCACATGTACATTTATCATCAACAATTGCCGGCTTTTAGCCGATGTTCGCATCCAGAGTGACTCACCATGAATGCCACATCAGACCATGGTTAAATTGTTAGATTCTCTGGCATTTACACGCAACTTTGTGAGGAATGCAAACATGTCAAGGCCACGGCAAGCCTGACGATCAATGAAATAAAATATCCTTTGTGACCCTGCGGTGATTAGGAAAGGAAAGGAAAGTGAAAAGGAAGGAACACTTCCTTTCCAAAGGAAACTTCCTACAAGCAAAGCCGAATTTATACTTAGTTGTGCGCCGGTGTTGTGCACAGAGGGGTAATGAGGAGGGAGAGAGGGGGGGCTGAGAATTTCTTTTCTAAAAGTTTTTTTTTTTTTTTGCTTCCAGGTTATGACGCAGAGAAGTGTGAGCGATTCTGCTCCGTTCTGACATCTTTTAGATCTTACTGCATTTAATACCATCATCTCTCATCTAATTGGGAGGCGATTTCGTGCAGACACAGTATTTTCTACAACCCCCTAACAAAAGGCTTGTGTCCCCGTGTGGCGCGGCGCGCGGAGCTCGAGCGATGTTATCCAGGTCACAGTGATCTAATCAGGTGTGAATGAAAGCACTTGGCAGCGCTCCCGGCCTCCGCTCCGTCATCATCATCAGCGAGGGGAAGAGGGGGTGGGGGAAGGGGGAAAAGGGAGAGGAAGAGGAAGAGTGGGACAGAAAAACGTGCATATACATGTGCATGCACATAAACACATACATGCACACAAAGAGAGGAGAGGATGGGGAGTCAGAGCATCTCGTCAGACCCGATTATGACTCTGGGCTGTGGCAAAACCAGGGTCGCTGACCTCTCTGCAGGGAAAGTTACTTCCAATTATTTGTTTCATTTTAGATTTTTATAATCCAAGTTTTCCATTCCTCTAGCCATTTCAATTAATTTCTGTGTATGAAACTTCATTTGAATTTGCCATTTTCTGGCATCACAGGTTCCATGTAAAAATACAGTGTAATAATAATTACAAAGCAATTTCCCCCCGTATACTGTATGCAGACCCTTAAATTAAACATACAGTACATAATCAAAGCATGTTTCCCGATTATAAGAAATAAAAATGTAACAGTGGAATAAAATGAAACAAAAACCAGGTCAAATAAGTAGAAGAAGTAAACACATCTCTCCATTGTGATTAGCCAGGTTTTAAAACTCATAAAGTGTTTACATGCGTAAACATTACTGCCATGATATAGATACTCCCATATCGTTGTCTCATTTGAGAATCAATATATTTCAAGGTTACTGCTTCCTCTTGAGAAGCGGTGATATAATCCTTTGACATACTGGGCAACCCCACCACTTAAACCGGCTGCTCCTACACGCTGGCCTGCACGGCTCTGAGGATGTTGATTTTTTTTTCTTTTTTTCATGAGCAGTCTGTCAGCCAAATGCTAGCCCCACCCAAAACGACAGCCATTCAATAGACAGGGCTTCTGCTTTCAATGGCCCTGGTTAGGGCCAATCAGGGCGCACTAGCCTCTGGCTCTCAGGGCCCCAGCCAATGGCCAGCATTCCTGCTCTACACATGACTCTTATGTGGTCCCGTCCGTCAACTGGCTCATATATAGTGCATGCAAGAAAATGTGGAGCAGTTCAATAACTTGTGTTGCCGGGCTCTTTTGTGTGTGTGTGTGTGTGTGTGTGTGTGTGTGTGTGTGTGTGTGTGTGTGTGTGTGTGTGTGTGTGTGTGTGTGTGTGTGTGTGTGTGTGTGCGTGCGTGCGCGGGTGTGTGTGTGTGTGTGTGTGTGTGTGTGTGTGTGTGTGCGCACGCGCGTGTATCTGAGTGCGCGGGTGTTTATGTATGTATAAGTGAGAAAAGGAAGGGGGAGAGAAGGAGCGGCAGCAGAAGAGGGAGGGTGAGAGGGGGCAGAGAAAGAGAGACAGAGACGGAGAGAGAGAAAGATTTGTAAGGCACTTGTATTTGCAAACTACTGGCTGAGTTCCCATTGGAGGCAGTGAGGTGATCAGACAGAGAGGGAGTCTGTTAAGAGTGTGTATCTGCAAGCGTGTCTGTGTGCGTCTGGGAGAGAGAGAGAGACAGACAGACAGACAGAGAGAGACTCGCCGAGAGACAGAAAGAAGCACAGTTGCCTCATTTGAGCAGCAACTTTTCAGCCTGTGTACTTGAGAGAAGTTACTCCCAAAATATGGAAGCTTTTCTTTTTTTTTCCTTTTTATACCACCAATGTAGCACCCATCCCCACAGATGAAAGAAGAAAAGACTCTCAGCTGCCTAACTTTTGGCTGTGTGTTAGGTAAGTATCACTTCTTTGAACTCCCGGTGTCTGTTCATTTACAATCTCAGTTGTGTAACACTTCACCTCTGGGCAACTGTGCCAAGTATTCCGCTTACATTTAACTGTATGCTCTCTTTTCATTATACTTGTGAGTTGATAAGACATTCGTGATTTAGACGAGTACATTATTTGTCTTTATTTCCATTGCTGATATTCCTCATATTCCTCTTTACATCTTAATGTGAGTTTTTGTAAAAACCTCAATTGCTAATACAGAGAACTGCGTTACTAGATGAAGTGCCTTTAGTTACAACATGGCACAAAGAACATTCTTTTGCTGTGTTAATGTGTGCGAGAGTGTACGTGCTTGGTACAGTTTGTCTACGAGAGCGAGCAAGCGTGTGTGTGTGTGTGTGTGTGTGTGTGTGTGTGTGTGTGTGTGTGTGTGTGTGTGTGTATTTGTGTCCCAGACAGAGGCTCTGTGTGTGTGGGAGTTTTGGGAAACGATGCATGCGTGTGAGAGTGGGGGGGAGACAGCGCGATTGTATGCATCGGACAAAGTGTGCAAAGTGTAAAAAAAAAAAAAAAAACTGCACCGGTCTGTGCCTTATGTGCATGTGCCTTCATGCTTTGCGTGCGTTGTGCGAGCGAGAGAGCGAGAGAGATTGAGAGAGAGAGAGTGTGTTTTTGTAAGGCTTCTCTGTGGGAATGCAGACTGCGGTAGCCAGTAGCAGTGTTTGACTAGGAGGAACTGCACCAGACAGTAGACAAAAGCGAGCTGGGCCGTCCAGACAGGGCAGGTCAACCATTAGACACTGGAGAGGAGGACAGGTCAGCCAGCTGCTGCTGGGGCTAGGCTGTCGAGGGGGGCGCAAAGAGGAGGGGACGGATGGGGCCGGCCCCAGAGAGGTTAGGGGTGACCATGCTTCACTTCACGGCCGCTTCTCAAAGAGCACGCACCTCACCTTGCACCTCTCTCTAACCCTATCGCCTCTCACAATCACTTTTCTCTTCACACGTCGCCGTTGGTGGACGGCGGTGAAAACAAGTAAAACTGTCCCCAAAAAAAGTTGTGGGAAAACGCATCATAGGAAGTGCAACGCAACGCTAAATATAGACGGACAGAAGTGAAAGAGGAAGAAATAGGAGAGGACTGTAATTTTCACAGATTTTCTTTTCCCCTGGCGGGGTTGTGGATGTGTGGGGGTCAGTGGGTTTGGAATGTATTGAGTGACAGGAAATACTGGCGGTCCCTATCTTTTTTGTCCTGTCTGCTTTTGTCCAAAGCCCTTAATCCACGACAAAAGCTGTCTGCGACAGGGACTAGCAACACCAAAAAACATCACCCGTATCACAAATGTTCCCACCATTGTAGTCCCAAAGAAAAACTAAACACACACATACATACATATATACAAACACACACACACACATACATATATATACATACATATATACACACACATACATATACATATAATATATACATACATACACACAAACACATATATATACACATATATACACACCCGACAGAACAAAGGATCATGATAACAGGAATAGCAAAAATGCTACGAGCAAAAACAACAAACAATTCAGGATTGAGAGCAGAATGCGGGCGATGACAACAAGAAAAGCATCACTTTAAAGCCTCTGTCTCCTGCACAGCTGCTGTGGGAATCTCTGAAAAACAAGTGTCATCACTTTAAATCTCTTCCTCTCGCTCTGGAAGAAAACAACCCTGGCTCTGGTCTGGAAAACATCAATATAAAAAAAGTGTGCGTGTGTGTGTATGTGTGTTACATCCCCAGGACATGGTTCATTCTCTGATTGAGGGAGACATGGGGGGGGGGGGGGAGCGGACATGTTCAAAAGGTGCAGCACGAGTCCTCCACTGAAATGCCTTTACATGTAGAGTCTTGTTACGGCGATGCAAATCTTGGCTCCAGTCACCAAGGTCGACTAGAAAGCAACATCCTATACAATAACCACGAACAACAACAACAACAAAACCACAACGGCCTGCAAACCATGAAGATAAAGGCCACACAGGCCTATAAAATATTCACATCAGCATTAGACAATATTTAGACAACGTTTTGTTGCAAAATGAGCCATCCCCCTTTTGAAAATTAAATATGCTTCCAAATTAACAGATAGCAAAGAAATGAAACAAACTGCAGTTATTAACTTATTATCTTCATACAATATTATTCCTACAGAATTTTGGAAGTTAGCCCTCCCTATACACAGTTCCATGCCAAGGTGAGGTGAAATCCCATATCACTTGTTGATCAGTGAGGTACTCGAGGCTGTTTTGGGCCAAGCGGTTCGCAGAGCTAGAGCTTGTGCAAGCTGCCCTCTGGCCTCTGGGCCTGTGCTAGGGGGCTGGACTTTGGTCCCAGGGCTAGAGAGCTCTAAGCCCCCACTCCCGTGCTCCCTCCCAGGCCGCCTGCGTACCTGGATTTGAATAGAAACCAGACAGCGATTCTGCCTCCCCCTCACCCCTCCCCTGTCACCACTCCTGCGCCGGACAATGAGGATTTGTTAGCGCTCAGCCGCGAGCCCGAGGACACAAAGCAACATAGCCTCCCAGTCCCAGCCCTCGCCCCAGCCCCAGTCTAAGAGTAGAGGACAGAGTAGAGTAGGCGGGTGGGACACCAGCAGGGGGGCAAGGGGGGGCTGGTTTGCGGGGGTGGGATTAGCAGACAAGAGCTCAGAGTAGGGGGATGGGGGCTGAAATGAACAGGAAATTACTGCCTTTGATGAAGCAGTGGCAGATTCGCGCTGGCTAAAAGCGGGGCGCCGAGGCTCCTGTGGGCCCCCTTCCCACAGCCGTAAAACAGAGAAAAAAACCTGTTTGAGCAGAAAATGTCACAACACTTCAAGGCCCCCGCGTGTCACCTCCCTCTGGCTACGATGGGGTTGTTAAGACCTAACACAGGTGCTAGGCAAACACTCGCAAAGTCTGACGCTCTTTTTTTTGTACTTTACTGCACCCCAGCCCACCCTCCCTCGCTCACTCTCTCTCTCTCTCTCTCGTTCAGGCTATAGCCCCTGACCGTGCCATGGGAATCCCATTAAGCTTTGCGTCCATCCAACCCATTTTCACATTGCAGAAAAGTCAGAGCTCAGGCCTTATCACGCTGAGGGGGGAAACAGCAGACTCCGCCACTTATATTTAGCCCTCTGCATAAACATTTTAAAAGCAGCAAGAGCGTGGAAAATGCTGCAAACATAGTGGATGCTACATCAAAGTAACAAGAGCCGAGATGGCTAGATAAACCAAAGAGTGAAATCAGTATTTTACACGCTTTCAATGAATTGTAATTTGTCTTGGTTTAAGTGCTAAGAGACATCGGCTTTTCAGTTTCCTGTGAGAGATTGAGTGTATAGAAAAGGAAGGCCCTTCAGCCATATTTGATTTGAAACAACGGGATATTAAAGACAAGATGCTCCAAACTTTTTCTCTCTTTTTTTTTTTTACACCTCCGCTATTAAATAAAGATACTACATTATAAGACAACAGATTTCCTTCCCTGGTGTATCTGTACATTATTTCTAGTCAGTGGACGCATCTCATGCGATGCGCGTGAGGGCAGGGAGATGGTAATGTGTGCTCAGTGAGTATCAGGGTCGATTAGAGAGCCCCGTCTGGTTGGGCTACAACAGATTAGACAGCAGCAGTGGATACAGGCCGCAGGCTGCCTCGTCTGGCGCTCTGACCCACATTGCTCTGATGTGCACGTCACTTCCCATTACTCTGATAATCGGACGGTGCATCAGCTGAGCACATCGCGATCTGCATACCCTCCCCCATGGGCATGCCCCCCCACCCACCCACCCCCTCGCTCTGTCAGTGTCACACAGCCATAGCTGTTGCTTTGCTACCGGGAAGGGGGGGGGGGTTCGATGAATCATTGTTCAGCAGACATCGACATTGGTTTTGTGTCCTAAATACGTGGGTGCACACAGCCGTATTATCCACAAACCTTGTCATTTGGTGTGTGTGTGTGTGTGTGTGTGTGTGTGTGTGTGTGTGTGTGTGTGTGTGTGTGTGTGTGTGTGTGTGTGTGTGTGTGTGTGTGAGAGAGACTGTGTGTGCGCATATGTTGTGTATAATATGTGCATGTGTGCATTCTTGCGCACACACACGTGTGCATGTGTGCATACGTCTGTACATTATGCGTGCGAGGCCTCTCCGGCCTTCTTGCAGCTGGCTGACAGAGACAGGTCTGTTTGCAGGCTGACTGGAGGATAATTGGCAGCTATGGGGTGAAAAGCAGGCTCAGCAACAGATAAGGACTGTGTGGAAAGCACCATAATCAGCATGGATTAGCAGATGATAAATCATGGGTTCACACAAGTATGCTGTCACTGCTGTAAGAGGGGGAGGGAGAGAGAGAGAGAGGTAGAGGTAGGAGAGAAAGAGAGCGGGGGGGATAGAGCGAGCATACGAGACAGTTGAAAGTGAACAGTACGAGAAAATGTTGATGTTTTTGCTGCAATTCAAAAGGGGGGAACACAATGATGCCGACTAGCAGGTCAGCGGGATAGGGAGGCTGAGAGGGGAGGGATAAAAAAAAAGAGGAGAAATTAAAAGCTCTGCCAACTCTCGGGCTAATACAATCTTCTGCCTGTCAGATTACCTTCTTTAATCCAGAAAGGTTTAACGCCTCTTAGAAATCTGAAAGGAGACATGAATTCAGCAGAGATTTTCCTCTGCTCGAGAGGGAGGAAGGTGCCAGGGGAAGGAGGGAGGGTTAAGACTCTGAGCAACTCTCCAAAGCACTGGCCTCAACAACTCTACTGAAATCTGACTGTGTTATGTATACACGTCACCGCGCTGCTTTGCGGCGGATCATGTCAAAATCATCCGAAATTACTGCAATATTCCACCAAAATGTTCATCACATTCAGTGTGTGTTAGCCAAGAAAGTCAATGTCTGTTTGGGATCCTCTGCATGGATCGCTGCAAAACAGCGTTCACATAGTGCATGTCCCTTATCCGCAGCATGGCAAACGGTGACGTTATCCATCATAGAACAAAAAGATGAGCTTAACTTTGGCTTAGGAGGGGCTGATCAGGTCAACAGAACACAAAGAATGGTGCAGAGCATTAGGACACGGTGTACCCGGGTGTGCTCGGGTACACAGTAGGGGGCCGATGGGATAGACCCCTACTGGGACAGGATGATGCTATGCATTGTGAGCGTGTCACAGGAGAGCAGGATTATTTGGCATTTTGGGGATAGCGCATCAATGCAGAGCAAAAATGTGGAGAATATTAACCACATTATCCCTTGCGTCCCTATTTTGGTCATTTTTTTGTTACAATGTTACATTTTTTAAAAACGTTTTCTAAAATAGCAAAATAAAATAGCCAATCTACGAGCTGAGCTTGTGGAAAGGCTATTTTCGTTATTAGTCGTAAAACAGAGTACGTATATATATACGTGGTTAACACAACTGTTTTGTATAGTTCAGAGGGTTAGAGCATGGCATTTGACAGGTTTATCGGTTTGATGTAATTGCAGTTACAGTGTACTGTGCTTTTGGTTAAAAACATCAGATAACATACTGAATGGTAAAACAATAAAATAACACAGTAATTCAGTAATTGCCGTTGAACGTGGTCCCCATTCGTTCAGCTTCCGCTCACTGACTAGCATGCATAAAAACCATGATGTACAACACAGCCCTGGTGACATGCAGATAGACCAGGCTCTGTCAGGAGCTCCCATAAGGCAAGTGCAGTCAAGCACTGTGGGGCAGAGTAAAGGTCGATCCATATTCAGGTCATTCCCATGCTGACTCGCCCCACACTGGCTCCCTCTGATAATAGAAATATGAAATCAGTATTGCTTGCTGCCTGTGATTTTCGCCCCTCTTCTTCTTGGCCCCCGTGCTATTTCTAAATCTCCCTGTGTGACACATCCCCTCGTCCTGCGGTGGAAGGAGTGAAAGCCAGGGGGGGGGGGGGGGCAGCTTAAGATGATGATGATGATGATGCCCCCTCTTCATGCCTTATTTATTGTGACCAGGGTGCAGTGAGTGCTGGGCGGGAGTGCGCGCAGGGCGGGGGGGGGGGCGGACTCTTAATCCGCATGGCTGGTGATGATGCGCCGCAGCCACTCTGTGTCGACATGAGAGATTAGAGAGCAGATTATGTGCCATAAACAAGCGTTTTGTTTAGGTCTCCTTGAGGAAACATTGGGTTTTTCAAACTGGTAAATATTTTTGATTATAATGACTCAATTAAGGCCTTAGAGACTGTGTAACGGATGGTGGTTCGCGAGTGCCCACACAACACATAATATCAAAGGGTGTGAGACAGTGAGGAGTGGAGGATTTTGGGTGTGAGCTCCGACAATGCCAGGGTGCTTAGAAAGGGGGGGGGGCATGAGCCTGACCTGGGGATAAAGTCTGTCGAAGATAAAAAGTGGCAGCAGGCTCTGGAGAAATGTCACGGCTAAATCCAGAAGACAGTCACAAAGGGCTCTCATCCTTCTTTGTTAAGAGATCTTCCAAACTGCACCAAAAAAAAAAAGAGCCTGGGATACATATTCATCAGCTTCACCACTCAGAGATGACTGAGATGACAAAGCCTTAAGAGTGAGAGAGGGAGAGAGAGAGAGAGAGAGAGAGAGAGAGAGAGAGAGAGAGAGAGAGAGAGAGAGAGCATGTGTATCTCCTGGCTACGATGTGGACTGGATCAGTCGTCTGGAGGCACACTAAGGTGGTGGGATCAAGTGGATCACTCGAGGTTTAAAGGGAAAGAGAAAATAAAACTAGAACGATGAGAAAACATGAGAAGTGGGGAAAAATGAACACAAGAAGAACCAATCAGATTACACAGATCAAGAGATACAGGCAAATGGACAGTTAAGTCAACAGTGGCAAAAAAAGTGTTTTCACAAAGCACACTCCGCCTCCACTGCTCAGACAGTTGTTCTGTGGCAGTGCATGTTGAGGCACAGCAGGAAGTACAATGTAGATCACAAAAGGCCCATATCAAAAGTTACTGTCTTGCAGTGGTGGAAGAAGTACTCAGATATTTTACTTAAGTAAAAGTATCAATACTGCAATGTAGAAATATTCCGTTACAAGTAAAAGTCCGGAATTCAAAGTTTACTTGAGTAAAAGTACAAAAGTATTGGTATCAAAATGTACTTAAAGTACCAAAAGTAAAAGTACTAAAATGTTTGAAAATAGCAGATCTACAAGCTCACACGTTGTGAGCTTATAGATCGGCTATTTTCAAATAGCCTAAGTATAAAATAAGGCTAAAGTGGTTAATGTGTGTTTTATAATATAATGATTTATATCTGCAAAGTAACTAGTAACTAAAGTTTTCAAATAATTGTAGTGGCATTAAAGTACAATATTTGCCTCTGAGATGTAGTGGAGTAGAAGTAAAAGTATTGGAAATTGGAAATACTCAAGTAAAGTACAAATACCTCAAAATTGTACTTAAGTACGGTACTTAAGCAAATTTACTTAGTTACTTTTCACCACTGCTGTCTTGGCATCTTATTCTGTCGCTGGCAGGGATGGAATTTTTCATCACAGAGACTGAATGTTGACTATGTCAAGACTCAATTCAGTAGAATTCAGTAGAATTGGAGAGGGCTTCAGAGTCATATTGCCATTAGAGACATTTAGCTGGCTTGGGTACAGGGACTTTGTGGAAATGAAAACCCTTGAGCAGTGACAATGGCAGCGTAACCTGCGGTGAGCACGGTGTCTCTGGAATGGCTTGGCACTGAGCCTGCACTAAACACGAGCCTGTGAGGAGTAGCTCCATCAGTGCCCAATAGAGGTGTGTCCACCTGGACCAGCACTATAACTGCATGTCCTCCATCACATTACACCAGTGTGTACAACAAGGCTGCAAAACACTCCCCATAGGTGTACAACGTATGCCAACGATTCAGCGGCTACATTTGATATTGCACAATGATGTCGCAGCGTCAATAAATACCATTAAAAGCTGCTTACTTCCTGCCGATATTAAAAACGTTAGAGCGGCCCCGATCCGCCTCAAAGCCTGTTTTCTGACTGACATGGCAATTAAAGCGCATTTGTCGAGTTTGATCGAGTTTCCCACTGAGCGGATCACTCACCACGCTAGTGATTTCAGGGATTTTTAATCTCAACATGCACTTCCATTAGCCTACTGGGAAGCGTGACAGTGTCAATGATGATTGTAAGTGGCCATGATGGGACATGTGAGAATGAGAGTGAGCATGTGCTGCGTATTTTTGACCAGGCATGCTAGCTATGTTGAACGTGTCAGGCTAACCGTGGGTACAGTTGTATGAGAACTATTTCTGAACATTCCAACTGTCAGAGAAAATGGCAATACTCATGTAAGTTTTGTTATATCCCTCCCCGAACAAAAATGCAACAATCTCCTAGTCAGATTCAACCTAAGGTCACTGTTGCCACTTCGCCAATATTTGCATGGTTGGCCTTGCTTCCCAGAGGTAGCAGCGTAGCATGGGAGGCCAATGCGTGAAGACCGGTACCAGAGAGTACACTGTGTGCCTTCTCATTGTCTGACCTCAGGAATGTGCTGACACTGCAGGGTTCACACTGGTTCAGTCACACTGTTGCTCTCTCCACTATGGTGCCTTCGCTCTCCCTCTCCTTCTCGCAGCTCTCACACGTCTCTTTTTACACATGGCAACTCTGCAAAGTTTGCCATTCACGCAAAGTTTGTGGAGCCGACTTCCAAGCGGCAGCAGCTGAAGTCAAGAGCCCTAACATGGAGGCTCTCCTCAACCGATGAATAAGTCAGCGTGTGGCGAGTTGACACTCATTTCCCTTGTGTTCTCCGTGCGAAGGGAACGGAAGTCGGTCAAATGAAAAGAGAGGAAAAGGAGAGAGAGAGATATTTCCAGAATGAAAAAGCCCCTGTGTGTCTGAGGCATGGAGCCAAAGAGTACAAGTGCCAAGGAGGGAAGCCACTGAGTCCAGAGCTAGTGTAATTATAGGACTGGGACTCAACCTGGGAGCAGGCTGAAAAACTATCACTGCTCACCTTGTCCGAGCGAACCCACAGGGAGCAAGGAGGATATTTGAGAGAATTTATTGTTTGGAAATAAAAGAAGCTAAGGGTTGCTGCGGCGCGTCAATTGAAAATGTCTCAGAGTAATCAAAAAAGGGTCTTTTTGGTTGTACAGAGGGAAAAAAATATCAAAGAACAATGGTTATTAATATAAAGTAAAATAGAAGGAAACAAACGGCATAATCCAAAACTACCAAAACAATACTTTTGTTGAAATAATGACTAGATGTTTCGGAATAAACGGTTTCATTTTGGCTTATTAGTTTGGAAAATGCTCGTGTCAGAACACAAGGATTTCAGTTCCCCCACTTACACCCCCACCCCAGTTATCATTTAGTATGCAAAAAGCAGAAGTGCCACATTCTTCTCAGAAGACCACAATGTACAAAAAGATCTGAAAGTCTCTAATTCCCTCACTCATTTTCTCATGCTTGATGGAACTAGCAGACGCAGGAAGCCTGTGAACCACTGATCACTGTGCAGGGACCCACAGCATTAGATTCCATAAGGTAATATTCCAAGTAGTCCTTCATAATCCTCTCCACACCCAACTTACATAAATGTCGAATTTCAGTGTAGCAAGATTAAGTCATGACAAAAGGAAGACAGTGTTTTAAATCCCTTCCCTGTGTTTCACTGTTAGGCGGAGCAGAGCAAACGGGAGAGAATGCGCGCGCGTGAGAGAGAGAGAGATGGCATTAATAAAACATGACTGCATGATTTTTCCAACCTCAAAGAGTCTAATACAGGAAGGCGCACTCCCAGCGCAGTAGCTGGGGTTCAGCGCAGGGTAAAGGGAACAGTTATTCCTCTACTAACTAATGCTGCAGTGTACTAGTTGGAGCTGTGGGGCATTTATCAGAGAGCAGTGATCACACCATTTCTACACAGATTGACAGTTGTTTTGCTATTGTACTCATCATGATCGCTTTCTCCTTGGTTTTCCCATGCAGGACTGGATTGACGTGTGGCTGCACGCGCGTGACGTGTGTGTGTGCGTGACAAGTGTGGTGGTGGCAGCCAGTGAGAGACACAGTGCTGCAGGCTCAGCAGAGATGCAAGTTTCACGTGCGGAACTTCGTCTCGGCACAAAGGTGAAGACGAGAACGGCATGCACGCACTGAGTCTGTGTGAGTGGCGCTATGTGAGGAGACCCAAAAGAATTTCTCCTGCTCCTGCCGGCTTTGCATCAGCGTCATTAGGAATTCCACGTTGATGTGGGTGGTAACAAGTCTTGGCACTGATATGCTCGGTGTGGGCCAAGAGAAACATGCACATATAGACACACAGGCCATTTCGGGTGACGACAGGAAAGACAGGTAACTTGCCAGCGGCGATGCTAGACTTCCTGTATGCCTGTCACTATTTCAGTGTTATTAATTCTCCCTCTTTTGTGATCTGCTGACAGCATAGACAGACAAACACAAAAGCTGGTAGAAAATGTTACATGCTGACAAATAGATGTTCATAATTGCATCATTGACATTTAAATAAGGTGCTATTTGGAGGTACTACAAAAGCAGAGTAGAAGGACTAGGCTGACATCTTTTTGTTGCATTTGAGGGGGTGGCAGGTCTTTCAGTCCCCTTGAACATGTGTAATGACAGCAGCTCAGCCGTGCATTGTGTGCTATAATGACGGAACACTGGCCCGGATCAAATGGAAGTCAACTTTATTTTGTTATTTAGCCCCAATAGGTCATTTTAAGTATAATGTGCAATGTGAACAAACAAAAGTTTTTTTTTGCTTCCATAAATAAACTAAATCAATAAATAAAACCAACAGTGGAATTCAAGCGATCTCTGGTGCCCTCGGTGAACATTCAACGCTGTCGGTGAGTTTGAGTTTTAGCCAAAACCATCGACCGTTGACTGTACCCTGAGGGACACCACAATCAGGCTAGACGAGGAGCTCTTAACCTGGCCCGTTGCCAATCCTCAGGATACCATGGGATTTCTTTCAATACAATTTAGGCATTTAGCTCTTAACCAGAGCGACTTACACGTGCAAAAGCAGAGTAAGCATACAGTTGTAGCTTTTACATTACAGGCATTTAGCCGATTCCGTTAACATGATTGACACAATTAAGTGAATCCGGCGGTTGACAAGTGTTTTGCATGAGGACACTTCAATGGGACATATTGAGGAAACAACAATTATCGCAGGGAATCAAACCTGCGTTCTTTCAGCTGTGGAATGGACTCCGACAATATAATCATCCTGCCTGGCCCGTATCATCACTCGGATCAACTTCCAACAAGACAAGCCCACACTCTTAAGGCTGCAATAAACATTCATTGCTGTCGGTGGGTTTAAATGAGAACAACTCACTGATCAATGAATGCAGACTGCGGTACAAACACCTCAATCTCTGGAGTTAGTTCAGCATGTTCATCAGTGTGTCTGGCTACTGGGATGGTGAATCATAGCCAATGTGCTGGCTATGATCGCTAGCCTCAACAGGAGTTGGTACAATCAGAGCCGTACCAAAGCAGATATGGACTGAAGACTGTATACTTTACAACACAGTGTTTATTCTATCCTACTTGGGGTATAACTTGGGGCCATTTAGATCTATCAATTAAGCTGTCAATCAGAGAAAAGTATACCCAATTCAGTTTGAATTACATTAATTTCATTGCCCAAACTTTCTTGCACTGGTATATGGCAAAGCCCATCTATCTGGTACGCCCAGGAGGCTTAAATAAATTATAAGAATTGCAAACAATTTGTCGTAGCATCTTGATTACTTGTTTTGGCACACTGATTCAAACATGCCTCATTAAAACACATTAACCCTGGTATCCCTGTTGTTAGGCAAATATGAATCTTCCAAAATATTCATTTGTTTAATATAGCGAAAACAACTGACGTACAAGCTAATAACACGTTGCATAGTAAGCTTGTAGATCGTCTGTTTTCAATATTGTTTGAACAAATGTGTCAAAGATTTTTTTCGTTTGGTTGCAAGTGATAAAGAAAAGTAATAAAAACAGTTACAAAATACAGCTATCAAATATAGATGGGGGAGGAGAAGAAGCCACAATTTTGCAGGTAAGATTAAAAAAAAATCAACTCATCATGAAAAACATCTCAACTAAACGAGGCAGTCGAGGCAGTACCAGACCTGGTGTGCTATGAGACACGTCCAGGTGCACCTTGGGATTGTGTGACACCACGCATTATTATTGTAAAGGCCTACAATTATATAAAAACATATTCTTTTTTTGATTTACTATATCAGTACTTTGTGTGCACTCATTTCCCATTACAGAGGCAAATTCTATACCCATACAATTTTATATATTTGAACACTTTCAACCTGGCATTCCTATTGCAGGCATGTCATAGGCAAATATATATATATTTTTAAATAAGATAATCGATTATGGGATCAATCCCATAATTTTGGGCAGGTTATTATAGGCGGCAATCTTAAAAGAAAATCTTAAAATTGCAGATCTACAAGCCCACCGGGGTGTAACGCTCTTATTATCGGAGATGTGACCTTCCTGTTAAAAGCCAGTTTGTGAAACCACAAGGCTACCCCACCGTCTAAATCAGGAAGTCTCTGAGAATCTCTTTGTGGATGAGATGGGGCCAATAGGGGGCTGCTTCAGCCTCCAGACCGCAACACTCTCCTTAAAACAGCTGGGAGTGTTCAGCCTCTCAGCCTCTCAGTGTGCCAAAACAATGGAGCCTGAAATAGAGCTCAGTGCTCAGCAGATTTGCTGTGGCAAAAAAAAAAGAGAAAGAAAAGGCTATCACATGGGCGGAACAGAGCAACACTCTTCCACACCAATTTCAGTTTCAGTCAACTCACTAAAAAAAAAAAGATATAAAAAAAAAGAAAAGTAAAGTGATTGCTTGCTGCGCGTCGTTGATTCTTGGAAAGTTAATTCCCCAACCAGTACCATCAACCCGACCCCCTTTTCAGTGTGTAATTGGAGGAGATACAGACATAAGGAAATAATCACACAGTAATTGCCCTGTAAGGTTATGTTAACATGCTGGGAAATTTCAAACACATTGACGTTTTCCAGCCCAGACCCGGACCCCAATGCATGTTTTAGCCTTTATTTACAGTGGAAAGTGTCTGAGGGGACAATGAAAACCAGCCCGGGTCGATCCCCCCCTCTTTGTCTCACAACTATCTTAACAAAGAGCATGCTAACACAATCTCTCTGGGGTTTCTTTTTAACATACACATGAAGTTAACCTTTAACCTCATATCAGGGGGGAGAAAATGGAAGATGAAATCTAGCGTAAAATTTGAACACGATTCCACCGTATTTGGCGATTTGCTTTTTATTACCGCAGCATTAAATAGATTTTCTCTTCAGGAAGCCAGACGACCACACATTTTTTTCCTACTGTAAAAACCATGTAGGCCACTCACGAGTTTTCCAAAGACGTATATGGTGAGTGGGCACACTTCTTTTTCAGACATACTACATTAGGGACCACACGCACAAAGAGCCTAGCTTGTTTATCCCTGCGGAGTTGGGCTTTGTCATCACACACAGTGAAGTTATAGGCACTGACACTGGGAACAACGTGACCCATTTCTCCCTGACCTGGAAACACTCTGCAGGCTTGACCCCTCAAGTCTAACGCCAACGCTAAGTTGCATCAAGCGAGAAACAAGAAGGGGCCGTTTGAATCAAATCTAGGCTAATCATGAATTATTAAAGGCTAAAATGACGAGAAAGCCCAGAGGTCAGCGATCCCAACAAATGCTTTCAGGCACTCACGTCATGATTGGCAAGTAAAATGGTGGGGCACCCAAGGGAGAAAGAAAAAAATGAAACAACATAGTTTCAGAAAAAGTGTTGTTTTTTTTTCCCTTCGCATAAAAAACGCACCCTTTTCATTCTGAAGAATCACAAAAATAAAAACTATCCCCACACTGCCAAACCTCGCTTAGCCTACCATCTTACCATACAGTATCTTGGATTTGTTTTATTTTTGAAAGGTAGAGAACACTACCAAATAATTAAGTGAGAAAGTGGTCTAAAGTTTTCAAGTGCCCCATCGAATAGGCCAGAGATAAAGAAATGAGAAACTGGTGATCTTAAGTGACTTCTGGACACAGCCGTATGAAGTTAGCCCAGTTATGTGAGGACAAAGGAAAAGCATGTGTTGGTACATCGCCAAGTAGTTCCATATGGGTGTTGAGTTCACTGGGTCCAAGCCACACGTGGGAGCCATTTAACCTGTGGAAACTATGCAATGTGTCTACTGCCCCCTTGTGGTCTTTTTCACACATTGCCACTGACAAGGAGAGGAGTAGGCCTTACTCAAGTCATTTATTAGCTGTAGTGAACCCCTTTTGCATTTGCAGAGCATTATGAATAACTCATGATCTTGGAAGTTATAAGTTGAAGTCAGATGAAAACTGTATACCACCCTCAAACGCTATCTTAGAACTGACGTCCAACCCGGACTCCCCCCAACCACATCTCCACTGAGCTCATGCATTGCATTTTCAATAGTATCTCTGCATGCATATATTATGGCTCTTTACAGCATCTGAGGATAGTTGAGATCATGCCATTTTGTGAGCCAATGTCAGAGATTTAGCCATTTTTATTGCTAACTGAGGTGGTAGGGGGACATAATGGTGAACGTCATCTTATAATATTAAAGTCACCATGTCTTTAGAACCATTTAAACCTGTATTTATTACTTCTTTATGTAACGAATAGCAAAAATAGACGATCTTCAAGCTTGATGCGTTGAGAACTTCTGCTCTGCTATCTTCACTATTTTAGAAAATGTGTTGAATTCTTTGAATTGTTTTGGAAAAGGTTTTTCTATAATCAGGGTTCGATTTGTAAGAGAAAAAAAAGCAGGGGGGACATTTTCTTAACATTTTCGAAATTGTGATAAATCAAAACATATCAGACAGTGCACATTTCCCAAAATGAAATGTATGCTGCTTTCAGTCTTACCAGAAAGCAGGGACAAAACACATCTCCACCGGCCATAGAAATTAATGACCAGCAAATTGAACTCTGCCTATCATGACATGCCCAAAATAGGGATGCCATGGTAATAAGTGGTGAAAACACTAAACAACCTTCACTCTGGACTCTCATCCACAGTGTTGTTTATTTGTACTGCTTTACCAACTATTTCAATGCCTGCCATGAACATTGCCATGTGAGGATTAATAAAGTTAAAGGAGTAGTTCACCCAAACAATTACACACGCCATGAAGCCTTGAATTCATGGAGATTTTGTCACATTCCAAAGCCAATAATTCAATGACCGGGTGGCTGCTCAGTAGGACACTCTTTGAGTCTCCTACCGGAGACTGCGCCGGTCATCAAATTATTGGCTTAGGAATGCAAAAAACGAAACAAAAAAATCCCCATGAATTCAAGGCTTCATGGGGTGTGGAATTGATAGAAAATAAGTGATTTTTGGGGGGTGAACTACTCCTTTAAATGAACTGAAAACAATATATGGAGAAAGCTTTTTGTCATCAACACAGAGAAGCTGAATAGCGGAGCCACCCGGGGCAAAGTTGAGGAGAGAAAGTCCTGTCCGTGCAGTGAATAGCCAGCTGGTAATGATTGACCATGGAACAGAGGCTACAACCAAAGCCCCCTTGATAACCCTGCTAATGGCCTACTCAGCAGTGATTGGTCAACTGTGTCCAGTGGGCCAAAGGAGGAAGGGTAGTGGGAGGGGCTTGGAACCAGGGACAGAGCTAGGTTGACACAGAGGTTGACATGGGGTAGGCAGGGCATAGCCTATGACTGACACATGGAGCTGCCCTCCCTCCAGACAAGCTCATTGGTCTGAAAACCTTTCCAATTTGAACACAACACTTTTTTTATATTTTGCCATGTATAAAACTGGATCTTGGATCTCGGGAACGGCATGGCTCCTATTATGGATCTCGGTCAACGTGTGGCCAATATGTGATGTCATCTATGACGTCAATTGTCTATGACATATCTATGACGTATGACTCGAAATTTGGGCAAGGTTTCAGCCTGATCAGAGCACAGAGTTATAATACATCTAGAGGGCGGACTGCCCCGCCCCCAGCTATTCATTTCGATGAAAGTTGCTCACTGGCTTTTGAAGCGCCCGAAAGAACGCTCTATGTCCTCATTTGGGCACCAAATTTGGGTGCCCAAATGCGGAAGTCTTGAGCACCAAGCAGGCGCTCTAGGGTTTCAAGCTGCAGAAGCATGCGCAAGTGGCGTTTTAAATGCCTAAGTATTGCATTCTCAGATTTGACCACCAGGCGACGGCCGCTTCACTGTTCTACCGTGGATCATCAGAGCCCTGTTGACTTCCATTATAAAATGAATATATTTGAAAAAACATAAACATAATAAATATTTGTTTAAAATGATGTGGATGTACTTCTTTGGCCTATTGGAGTTTGACGTAAAAAAAAAAAGTTTGACTCTCTGTCCAGTGGTTTATGAGATTGGCTCTGGACACAGACACACAGACATACCCTCTTACAGATGACTAGCCTCCTGCAGAGCCGCTCCATAAAAATGACTACAACCGTTGCTTGTCTGGTGGGTTTACAATCCTACAAACTGTGCCTTTGACCCAGATATGATCCCTTAGATTGCCATGCAATTTATTTATATTTTAATGTCTTCATCTTTCTTTTCTGTTGTTTTTACTTGCATCTTGAAAAGTGTAAGCAAACCAACAGTTTTGAGAACATTGTTTTCTTGCATTTTTGCCAGCAGCACCTCAGGGAGCAACAGCTGTGCACAGGACACCACATTCTCATATGTTTATAACCCAATCACCCGCAAATTAAACACAGATGAATTCCCTTCTGCACGTTCACAATGTTTGCGAGGTTCATTGCAAAATCTAAATCATTGGTCAAAAAAAGACCAACTGATATATCGGTTTGGCCAATATATCAGCAATTATCTGACAATAACATCGGTGTCAGCAATTATGCAGCCGATGTGTCCTGATTTCTAACCACTTTCAACCTGGCGTCCCTATTTGGGGCAAACTTTTAATTAAAAACAAAACAAAAATGGCTGATCTACAAGCTTGTAAGCATGTAGATCGGCCATTTTGGAAAAATGTTGAATACAGCCCAGTTCTGTAAATAAAATAAAGTATTTTATATTTGCTTGTTTGCTTGTACATTGTATAATTAGAGTTACATGTTTTCATATTGAAGCTTAATACCATACTTTATCTATCGAAACATTTATATTTATTTGTTTTTGAACTTACTGTGAGATGCAGTGAAATGTTCTCATAGAGATACTTTAATCAAATCTACGTTTTTCAAATAGATTTCAAGATATTGGATGTTCTAGCAAAATATCGGTAAAAACATCGGTAATCGGTGGTCTAGGATCAGACCCCAAAAATCTGGCATCGTCAGGCTCTGCGACATATTCTGGCAGCGTAGGCTGGCAGTCTGACAGAGAACGACGTGGTGAGGGCCACGTGGGGGTCCATCACCGAAACAGTGGGGTTCTAACTAAAAGTCCACTTCCCTTTAGGGTTCCGAGTGCGTTCGAGAGGTGAGAGATTAGGGACTTCATCTAACAGAGGTAGTCTTGAAAAACAGCTGTTGCTAACTCAGCTATTTGGCCCCTGACCTGTGTTTTGGTCACTGAATGGGGGTCTCTGAATTCCCACCCCTGTCAGAACATTTACAAGCTTGAGGAGCCCTGCCTTGGCTACCCCCACACACCCCTCCACCCGCTACAGCCCCTTGACCTCCACATCACCCTTGCCCACTGCGTGCACCGAGGCATCCAGGGAGGAGAATAGGCCGAGGAGGGGATAGTTGCTGCGGCTGTGTGAGCCCACCTCCTCAAGTTTACAACCCAATCAGGCCGGACCTCATAAATCCATGCCTCCTCTCGTAGTGCACAACAATGCTGGCCATTCTGTGTGTGTGTGCAGGTTTTAATAACGCCCACCACCCGCCCTCCTACCCCAAACCTCATGCATCCTTCCACTGGCTTCACGAGTCCCTCTAGGTTTATAGAGGGCCGGGGACAGAGTGCTGATGAGAAAAGCCCTAGTCCGGGGAAGAACTGCACACAATCAGGTCAGCGCGGAGTCACGGTGAGGTCAGATGGGGTCAGAAGTTTCTGAACTGAGTCTAACCTCTGACCCCTTCTCCGGTGCCACCTGGCGCTGCACTCACGGCCAGAGGAGAAGTCCCAACTGAACTTCGCCTGAACCTGGACCTTAACATTGGACCATTCCCCCTAACCCCGGCCAGGCCCTTCCCTTCCAGCTTCCGACCGCTTGGGTCTTGCAGATTTTTAACCACAACAACAACCTTGGCGTCCCTATTTTGGGCATGTCATTATGGGGGGGTGTGTCTGAGATTTTCTAAAATAGTGAAAATAGCAGATCTACAAGCTCACAACATGCTGCGATGCAACGTGTTGTGAGCTTGTAATCTGCTATTTTTTTCTGCAAAACAACACCATCATACAACAGAGTACAAAATAGCTGATAATAGCCGATTTGTTCTTATCCAGAAAAACGTACAATTCGTGAGCAGACACTCCAGACAGCGACTCACTGTCTTTCTGAACGACGCTTCAAAACAACACATGGCTGTAGACGAACACATTGGCTCTTCTTCCAGGGATCAAACTTGTAACCTTTCTGTTATAGGACTCTTTAACCACTGAGTGACCCTGCTACTCACATGGACCACTAGCAGTCCCAAGCACAACTAAAACACAAGAGGAAAGAACTGAGACAAGCCTGTCTTTTATGGTTTCTGGAAATAGTTTTTGTCCCTCACTGAAACCAAAAACCATAAAAGGTCTTACTTGAATGTAATATGTTGTACCTTGAGATGCCACTATACCCTTTTATTTGTTTTGTATTTATTTTCATCCCCACTTCCAAGGATACCACATATATCAGAGTAGATTCATTCTACTCTGATAGATTGATCAGAGTAGTAGTAGCCGCTATTGCATTATTGTTGAGCTGATACTGCCCTCTTGTGGAATATAATGGTATTACATGACATACATAAAATTGTCTGTCTTCACCACTAGAGAGTGATCTTTAGCTAATGATTTTACTAATAGCGATCCAAATAGTCGCCTACTTTCCAATGTAATTATTGTATGTGCTGTCATTACTGTCAGGGGCCAAAGCGCTCATTCTTGCATGCTATTTACTACTGAAATGAACCTGACTGACATGGTGAGAAAATGCAATGTGGGTCATACAGCATTATGTGAAAGTAGTATGGGTAGTAGTAACTTAATTGAGCATGAAGAGAGCTAAATTGAACATGGTCAAATGGGGATTTTGTTCAACATAAGTGAAAAAGCAGCATGAGTCGAGACCCAATACAAACAGAGTAATGCTCTGGACACAATGCTGATAATAAATGCATGGTTTGTGAACTCACCCATGCCATCATTCTGTTCCACCTCCAGAGGATGGTCACCATAAAAGCCTGGAAAACAGAAGGGTTACATAGGGCAAGATTAGCTCATCGTGTCGGGTAATAATTACAAATGGCTCTCGGTCTAGTTTTTGGGGTGATATGCAGTTGAAAGAGTACAGGACAATTCTGGACATCTGTAGCAGTAGCCAAAATAAACAAACCAGAAATTAAGAGTCAATCCAATTCATACCCATAAACGCTATCCATTTTTTACACCAAGTAGGGTGAACACAAATTAACCTCATATTTACTGCAAAGGCACAACAAAAGATGGACATTTTCATTTAACCACATGAATGAACCCAGGCATCCCTATTCTGGACAGTTCATGATTGGGGTACATTCGATCAACAAGCTCACAATGTGTTGCAACGCGAAGCCACGCGTTGTGAACTAGAGGGGCCCAAGTATAGACCGCTGGGGGACCCCCGGACAAGGAAGTACATAGGATGTAAGTGGTTAATATTCAGATTGTAGTATGGCAAATCAGTATTGGCAGTGAGAAAGCAATACTGTGCATGCTTACCAGGGCCATTTAGGTTTAGTTCTGGCGTCACTAATCTATAATGAGGAGTGAACAAGTGCCAGACAATGGTAGAGCGCTCTACACTTTCACATCCAAACCTACACATACATAAGCTTGGATTGGCTTCACAGTAGGCCTGGGCAATATATATGAATATTGTGATATGAAACTTAACTAGATACTGTCTGGGATTTTGGACATCGTAACTTGTAATTTTGTGATATGGTGTATGTGTTGCCTTTTCCATGTTTTAATCACTGAACCACTATTTTATACTTTAAACATTTTTTTAAAGATAAATAGATAGAAACCGAGTTACTATCTCAACCTCACCAAATTTTGAAGCCAATATGTGGCCAATATGTGTAATTTATGCAAAATCCAATCCAATATGTCAATATGTAAATCTGTGGTGGGAACATATGGTGAAGGTAACTTCAGGTTTCCTACATAAAGTGTGTCCTCCCTGTAGCACTCTATACTATCTCTGAATAAAGATGTCCTCCCTGACTGTAGCACTCTATTCTATCTATGAATCAAGATGTACTCCCTGTAGCATTCTATACCATCTCTGAAGAAAAATGTACTCCCTGTATAATTCGATACTATTTCTGCATGAAGATGTCCTCCCTGTAGCATTCTATACTATCTATGAATAAAGATGTAGTTCCTGACTGTAGCACTCTATACCGTGTCTGAATTTCTCCCTGTAGCATTCTATACAGTCTCTGAATTTCTCCCTGTAGCACTCTATACTGTCTCTGAACAAAAAGAAACTCCAAAGACATTTTTCTTTAATGTGAACCAAATGTGGAAATTTCAATTGTGGGAACCACCAATATGAAATAAAACAAAATCTACATGGGAACAGCAATGTTGATCTTCATGTGGCTATCCTGTGATGCAAGTCAATCAATCACAATAACATCTGTCATCCGACATATTTATCACGTATGAATCCAACTTTGGGAAAGGTTTCACCCGATCAGAGCCCCACTGACTTCCATTATTACAAAATTTAAGTTAAATATTTTCAAAAACTAAGTATAAACCTCTTGAGTTGACCAAGTTTTTTTTTGCCCTGCCTCTCAGGTTATGGACAGTCTTCCTGGAGGTCAGGTGTTTTAAAATGAGCAACCGCCCCAGGTGGCACCATCTTTTGAGGTTTTCAGCTATTACTTTCAATGGTGTGACGTCACATTCTCTTTACATAAGGCTGATGTTAATTTGCTTGTTCTGTGGTTAAAGACCTAATGAAATGAAAAATATGTTTTTCAAACTTTTAGAGCATATCTGTGGTCATAATAGGACATACTTGACAATAGATGCCAAAACAATGTGCATTTTTAAGTCAAAAGTTCAATCTTAATTACTTCCTATCAAACTAGTCCATACCCGGATATAAGCACACCCAAACGAATAAGCTTCAATCCATTTTAAGACCCACTGAGGAGAAAAATGCACATACGTAACTGTATGAAAGTCCCAGTCCATCGATTGGTCATTATATCACTGACTGTAGCGCTCTATACCGTCTCTGAATAAAGATGTACTGTGGGTGGTTGTTGATGATGAAACCGTTTTTGTAATAATTAAAGCGCTTCTGCGCTTTATTGACCAAAAACGTACTTGGCACACCAAGCCTATATAGGCTAAGTCTATATATTGCCATGCTTTTGAAATCAAGTCCTTTATAACTTTGCACCATTGAGAAAGCTCTCTCTCTCTACTGGCATTCTCTATGGTGTTCTGTGTGCCAGGTACAGCATGCTACTATAAAGAGGAGAGCGCAAGAATAGACAACTGGAAACATCTGCCAATCAATTAACCACGGCACTTCTCTCTGAGTCACTCCCCCTGGCTCCACCCACAGCGGTCTTAAATTGAGTGAGAGTTCACAGAAATGCTAGTCCCTCAAGCCAGACAGTTGACACACACAATTTTCAAACGCTTCCATTCCATCATACAGTTTGTGCAACGGAAGTGCTGAAAAAGTGGATATCCAGCCACCTCAGCCCTTCCGTTTCGTCTTTGTAGTCATGCAAATGTGTCCTACTGTAAATCAAATGATTCTAAACATATATACTGCCCTACAAAGCCAAAGTGCAGTAAATAACTACGTGTATCCCAAAGTTCAAATTAGCCTTCGTGATTTTGGGGGATAAACAATTACCTCAAGAACAGATATATAATTAGTGTAATATTACTTATACAGTATGCTGATATCTCATTTGGCTGACCGGTTGAAACACTTTTAAACCCATCTATCAGTTCAAAACAATTTCATAGTTACTGCACTTTGGCTTTGTAGGGCAGTATAGCTTGACGTTTAACAGATCTCTAAAATATATTTTTTAATATATTTTCGTGAACGGAAAAAGATGACGGCTTCCTTTCTAGGCTATCAGGAGGTGTGGTTCCGAACTCTATAACATTCAGAGATTGTGGAATAGTTTTCTGGCAACACAAGACTACAGAAATGCTAATAAAAAGCTTAGATTTGAGAAAAGTGAAAAATCTGCTTCCTCACTCCCTGCATGTCGATGGTAAATGCACATGTACAATTTTCAGATTGACTGGTCAACCCACACGCTAATGAGAAAAATGGATGAGGACAGAGACACAGCAAGACAGAGGTTTCCTCATTTCATAGTAGGATAGTAGGATTTTATAGTTTATAGTAAATTAATTGTTGTTTTTACTGTAATCTGTTTGTGGCTTCCTAAGATTCCCTTGAAAGTAGGTAAAGTGTGTAGGGTACTTCATGTTAGCATTATACCGACATTTTCTTACCTATTTAGAGGTACGCAATAAAATGCTCAGTCTTCATTTATGTATTTGTAACTCTGAGGGTGTACAAAATTGTACATTCTCAGAGTTAAATTAATAAAGGATTTTACGGTATTTTTTTATGCCCACTTTTTTTCCTTCTCCACATAAACCGACTCAGTGGCCACTGGGCCACCAGAGTCTGAACCATCTGTGCTGACCATCGGGTGAACGGGCCGGTCCATGTCTCACTTACACTCTAGCCAACCAAAATCCATCATTCAAATACATAAGTGTGCAAAGTGCCCCAGTCGGCGCGTCAGATCCCCCTATCTCTGTCAGTGTACCACCCTGCCATCAACAGCTGTAGACCCCTGACCCGACACACGCCAGCTGCCCCCCCACACCCCCCATCTGCCCTCCTCCCCGTCTACAGCGCCCCCCCAATCAACACTGGCATATGTTCTCCCTGGAGCATACACCAACACACACAGAGACAGACGTTCTCTTCAAACACACACGTGCCCCGCTCTCTCTTCCTTGCGCTCAAAACACAAACTACACATGTGCACCGTGCACGGAGACAGGCATGCACGCTGTGTGCATGTGCTGACAACCACGTATGTACAATAACTGACTACCACAGACAGGCATTAAAACACACACACACCCACCCACAAGCAGCTCGCCTATGCATACAGTTTGTATGCACACGCATGCATACAGTTTGGCCACAAGCATGTATACACTAAATAAATACTGGGAATGTATACATCCATCAACCTCGCAGATTTACAGTATCCTTTAAACACACATAGATTTTCCATTTCCCCTCGTTCAAAACCAGTCAATCCTGCATTCCAAACAGCTTGGATTAACCCGGGTTCCAATCACCGCTCTAAGGCAGCAGTGTTAGCTGATAATGGGATCACGGGCAGTGAAGAATGGAGCTCCAGTGTGTGGTCTCCCCTGCTAATCCTCATGGCAGCCTATTGACCATTATAGCCCCAGGCAAGGAGGGCTTTCCAGCAGCGGCCAATCCAACCGGAGCCCGCTCGGCCGTGGCCCATTGTGTGTTGACAAAGAAGGGCTGCATCTTTAACCTTTCACCCCTGAAAACCTCCGCAACCTCCGGCGCAATCAGCCTTCCATCAGAATAACATACAGGCTCTTGTGCTCTCTCGCTCCCTCTCTCTCTCTCCCTCTCCATCCGAGGACAGGAATTCATGCTCAATAAAACATTCACATTCATCCAGGATGGATGAATGGCGTACAGCATTTCGTTTGTTGCTGTCAAGCAGAAACCTTGTATGTCCAAAACCATTACTTTTCAGGAAATGGAAAAAACAACCTGAGTTTCATTGTATCCAATGTGTCTTTTGTGCGAAACAGCGAGTTTGAAGAAACTGTAATGTCACAGTTCTTTTCTCTTTTTTTTACATATATGTGGTGATTCAGATGACATGGTTAAGAAACCTTATAGTTAATACAATGTATTTCAAACCACTGATGCTTGTCAGTTGTCACACAGAAGGTACATTTCTTATAAGGAGCCATATGGTACTTGGGGTTGTTTGTGCATGAGGCCACAATGTACGGGGGCCCCCCACGATAATGTACATGCAACAGAGTGTAACAATGAATGTACAGCAAATGCGCCAATACTGTCCCCTCCTCCCCTAACTCAGCCAGCCCCCCCCCCCCCCCCCCCCCCCTCCCAGTCAATACCCCCATTTGAGAAATCACTTCTCCTGCCCTTCTGCCTTTAACCCAGCATCTCTAAAATTTCATACAACCTCATAGTCCATCACTGTCCCAGGCAGCGCTTCTATCCCAGATGGCTGGGGTTCCGCATGGCCAGTGGAGGGGCACGCCACCCTGTTATGTGAGTAGGGCTGGCCCCATACCTGCCAGGCTGCCTGCCTGCCTGTATAGCGAACCCCCAGCTAGCCCAGGCTCTTATCTCAACACAGAGACCCCAACCTCCATCTATCACATGTCACACTATAGGAGGTGGGCGGGTGGGGGTGAGGGGGGGGAAGGGGGTCCGTCACCAAGACACCAGGACAGGAAGGCAGAACAAGAGGGAGGGAGAAGGATGGAGAAGGAAAAGTAGTAAGAGGAAGAGTGACTGACTGGAGTGAGTGAGTGAGTGAGTGAGTGACTGGCTGAATCATGGGGTGAGTGAGTGAGTGAGTGAGTGAGTGAGTGAGTGAGTGAGTGAGTGAGTGAGTGAGTGAGTGAGTGAGTGAGTGAGTCGCTGAATCATGGGGTGAGTGAGTGAGTGAGTGAGCAACTGACTTGACAGAAGGACTCAGTGAGTGAGAAGGTAAGTCAAGTAATTAAGGAGCAGACTAACAGAGTAATCGACAAACAGAACACAGATAGAAGAAAGGCTCCCACAAAACCATCCCCTTACTTCCCCTTGAACAATACAGTCGGCCCTCAGGTGACGTCACAACGACACTGCTCGATCAATCGCGCTCCCTTCTTTCCTGACTGTATGATTGATGGGAGGAAGTAGCGACCACAGATATGTCATTGTTTCCCCCTACACTACAGGACAAAATGACTCCTCTCTCTCTGCAATTGAGAGGTCAGAAAGGAGTGGGGCTCGAACCCCCCCTGGGCGCTCCTCAATCCACACACCCACAGAGACGAGTGACGGAGACAGCCAAGCATGACTGTAAGGAGTTTCAGTTTGCCGTGAAGGAGCAGATGGGGTTATAAAAAGGGAAAAAAGTAGAAGGCAGAGACATTTCCACTGTTATGTGACCCCCCTGGCTTCGGGGGGTCAGTGCTGCTTCATTGGCACTATCAGGCAGGCTGAGTGGAGGGGCTTGTTAGTCCCATATGGGGTCAATGTTGCCTCCGGTGGGTGTTAACGGGCCACTGAATCTGGGAGTAGCGCTACCCAACACCAGGTCCCACAGGTACCCCTAAATCGCCCCTATTTACAACCATTCAGGAACACTACATGCACCCAGAATAACAAAGAGACTATAAACAACAGTCAAATCCTCAGTGTTTCCACTTTCAACCTGGCGTCCTTATTTTGGGCATGTCAATATAAGCAAACATTTACAAACAATTTACAAAAAAAAAAAAAAAATGTATAAAAAAACAAACAAGCAAACATAGCAGATCTACAAGCTGCACTGCATTGTGAGCTTGTAGATTTGCAATTTTTGCTATTCACCGTCTGACAACATAGGTACTTAGGTGACCAAACCACCAACTGTCTCCATCTGTAATCATGCTCTCACGAAGTTCAACCAGGTAAGGGACTGTAAATTCAGTTATATCAGTGGTTTTCAAACTTTTTGTGCCCAAGGCACACCGAAGGGTATGTAAAAATCTCAAGGCACAAAAGCAAGAATTTGTGAGAGGAAAATAATAACAATAATATATTATATTATAAATAATATTTATAAAATGGTCCTCTGTGTTGGGAAATGATTGCACAGAAAGTACATACAGTAAATTAAAGAAATCACTTTTTGCTATAATAATGTGTGGTTGTCACAAAATCCCAAGGCACACCTGAACTTGTCTCGCAGCACACCAGAGTGCCTCTGCACACCGTTTTGGGAATAGAATCCGATCGGTGGGGCCAAGACCACCTCACTACCGCCTTGCGGTGGGTATTGCATATGACAGATTGTGGAGGAACTCGAGTGTTGGCTCCACAGGCTGCTCTGTGGTCATCCCTTTGACCCCTACAGCTGACCCATGACCCTGCTGTGTAACACCACGCAGCACAATGTCTGCTCTGTCTTACCTAGCGCTCCTAGCCAACCAACCAAGCGCTGCGCTGCCCCCATGGCGCGCACGCTCCCTCTGAGCGCAACTCAAGTTCAGAAAACATCCTCTGGTCTATGAATTCTCTTTTTTTTCTGTCTTCAAAGAAAACATTTAAAAATGGAATCAAATAAAGCATGGATAAAATGAAACAAAAAAAGTTTTTTTTTGTCTGTGTAGGTCAGAAAAAAAAAAAAACACGACACCTCTGCACCTAAGGATTTGCACCTAAACAGAGAAAATACATTTGCAGAAAAAGCCATTTCTCTGTTAAACAAAAGCTGCTTAACTGTGCGTAAGGCTCAATGGTCCAAAGGTGCTGCGGCCCACTTTCAGGAGACTTTCAAGTCTCATGAGTCATGAATATATGTTATGCTAAACTAATGAGTGTATGTCTTTATCTGGCCTAATCCCGGCGAGGCGGTCGGGCAGAGGGTCAAGCTGTGGTCAGAGGCGGAGAGGGGCGAATGGGGGCTCTGTCACCATGACTTGACACGCTCAAAGGATCAACTTCCCTTTCATCATGCCAGGGGTCAGAGTTTTACTACCTTGGAGAGCTGGGTAGCGTACTGCACTGTGCAAACTCAGGGGCTAGCAAACCATCTGATAATAATCACCTAATAACACGAAGCGGATAATGCACCAGGGGGACATCCGCCCCGTGCGGCGGAAAAGATGCTGTGACACCATGAATTAAGATATTGATAAGATATTGATTCATTTAACCCTCTTAGATTCAACCGCTTCGGGTTGTTTGTGGACAGTATCTGTGTGTGTGTGTGTGTGTGTGTGTGTGTGTGTGTGTGTGTGTGTGTGTGTGTGTGTGTGTGTGTGTGTGTGTGTGTGTGTGTGTGTGTGTGTGTGTGTGTGTGTGTGTGTGTGTGTGTGTGTGCGTGCGTGTGTGTGCGTGTGTGTGTGTGCGTGCATGAGATCTGTCCCTGCATGTATGTGCTTGTGCATGGGTGGGAGCATTTGAGCGCAAGTGTGATGAGGTAATGAGAATTGTGGCTGGGAATTTAGAAAAATCCAAACAGTTTAACAGATTCCTGTTAAAAGCAGTCATAGTGCACAGCACTGTGTGTCTTTGCTGTTGACTGTGAAATTACTGCGGTGTCCAAGTCTTCAATTTACTGTGTGGCTCTGCTCAAGATCAATACAGAAAGGTCGAATTGTGCCTTAAAATCCAATTACAATTGAGAGAAACTACTCATGTCCCTGCCAAATAAGGACCTTTGCATTCAAACATTGGCATATTTTGTTTCCAATAAATCAGCCGGTCCACTGAAAAAGTAGTTAACATCCTATCTCTGGGTATGGCTGTGGTGTTAACCAATAACCAATAGTAGAAACCCGACTTGGATGTTGTTAGTAGGAGGTGGGAAGGATCTGAGGAATTTTTAAATAAAAACCACCACCTTTTGAAATAGTTGACACCTACACTTTACAGTACAAAGCACCTCATGGGCTACTTTTATGTTTAGGACCTACTATTGGGTAGACATCATCACATGAGGACTCATCATTAAATAATAGTTATGAAACACCCTGTATTTCAACATTGAGCCGTTCTTGAAATATCACTTCAGAAATTTTAGGTAGATATTTTAAATGATATACTTAAGTGGAAGCCCCCCCCTCCTCCCTCAAGCAACTGCATCCTTTCGTTCCGTAGAGAGGGACAGTTTCACAGCAAAGCCATTCCTTCTCTACATACCAAGTTCAGTGTTTTACAGCTGCCTGTAAACTCATCCTCCCAAATTCAAACTCAAATTGACGACGTTTATGGCTTCTGGCTGGCCTACGTGTTGAATATCACAGGGACCCGACAAAAGTCCTGGCACCCCTTGGCTCATAGATAAGCAGTGTCACTGTACCAACTGTCCCCCATACCGTTACTGTATCGCCTGCGCCCTGCGCCGCAAAATAATGGTTTATGGCTGCCTCAGCCAACCGACTGACCCACCGACCAACCCCCGCCTGCATCTCAATACCAGCTGTTAATTGTTCATCCCTCCAGGTCGTCGCTTTGGGCTCTATCAATGAACAAAACAACTCTGCAACCAACCTTGCTGCTGCTGCCCTCAATGGTTCTTCTACCCTGTAGCTCATGGCTCAAGTGGAGGTTGTAAATACTTTCCTGGGTTACGTGGAGGTCAGCAGAGACTTGGCCATTATGGCTTAACCACTTTAACCCTGGCGTCCCTATTTTTGGGCATGTCAGGATAGGCGAAAATTTGGAAAGAAAGAAAATAGCCCATCTACAAGCTCACAATGCGTCGCGTCGCGGTGAGTTGTGAGCTTACAGATGGGCTTGACTGACTGACTGCCCTCATAATGTCTCCCCTCCCCGTTTCCTGACTCTCTAGATTCTTATCAAAAATAAAGCATAAAATGACAATTCTTTAGTCTGTGTTGCTGTAATGGATAATGACAAAGATGATTAGAGTAGTATTGGCCCCTCTAGCACACACACATCTGTCCATCTATATACTGTATATACATACACACAGTATATACACACTATATATAAATAGTAGAGGTGTGAATCTTCATTGCACTCAGATTCAATTACGCTTTACCTGTTAATGATTGGATTCAATTCGAGATTTTATTCGAGATGTATCTCGATGCATCTCAATTTTCTATATTTTTGCATAATAGCTTATTTTTCATCAATTACTCCATAAAGTTATTTAACATGTGTGTATAATTACTCTACTTTAATCACAAATGTCTTAACGTTAAATTACATTTTGTAAACCAAAACAAATAAATAGTATATAGGCCTAGCCTACCTATTGTGAAAATGTTCAGTTCTCACACACAAAACATCAATCCTCCTGCAGTGTATTATCTTTACAACTGAGCTGCCTATATACAAAAAAAAGGTAATAATGTAGCAGCTGTGAGAAAAGGGAACTTCAAAACAATCTGAGCACACCTTAGTGTTAATTTAACTCAGAGTGTGTGATATGAGACTCAGATATATGACCCTTCCATAGCAGACCTACTGGCTCACAACGCATCACATTGCGGCATAGTAGGTACATGGCAGGCATTTAACATCTCTGTGAATGTCATCTTCTTTGCCGACAAGGCAAGTATCTGTTAATACCGATATACAGCCGATAAATTGGTGCATCCCTATGCAATACTACCAAGTACCAAAACGTAATTACAACTTTGGCTATCAAACATCTTGTCAGAGTATGTTCAAATGGCAGATCTTTGATTTGGGTTCAAAACCCCCTTCATTGACAAACCCCTTAGTGACAGATTTAGAAGGTTGAGAATAAACTGCTGATTAAAAAAGATCCCGCATTGACTGATATTTTGTGGGGGTATCGTTGCTGAATTGTGCCGGCATATGACTGTACCGACACTGTCCTTGCTGTGTTGTGAGCCGTTAGTGAGAGGCTGTGGTCACGCTTCAAACAGACCACACAGTGTCTGGCTTCATCCGATTATCTGCTTCTCCTCTTCATCATGACAGAGATGACCAGTGGAATGCCTGTTGCCAGGAAACAACAGTTTCAGGTCGCAGGGACAGGATGGAGGGGACCTTGGACACTCACTCACTCTCTCTCTCTCTCTCTCTCTCTCTCTCTCTCTCCCTCTCCCTCCCTCCCCCGTCTCTCTCTCTCTCCCCCCCCCCTTCTCATTATATACACTATATATATATAGAGAGAGAGAGAAAGAAAGAACAAGAGGCATCTTATCTAGTTATATCTAGAGATATCAGTAGTCTAGTTTGCAAGTAAATGGTAAATGTACTGCATTTATATAGCATTGTTCTAGTCTTCCAACACCTCAAGGCACTTAACAATGAGTATGTACCGATCAACCACCAGTAGAAAAATATATATATATATATTTGTTTTTCTGTTAGAGACAAAGGATTTTTTCTGATAGAAAATGTCACCAGTTTAATTTAAAAGTGATTGTTTGCCATTTGAGACTCCAATACTGAATGTTAAACATTTATAATGACAAAATGGTGCAGTTGAATATAATTTAATTTATTATCATCTGCATTTCTTTTGTCACCAATTTTCTTTTTTTATTCTACAATTAACACAAAATATTGTTGTTGTTTTTTTCGATGGCAAATCATACCTAATATTGCTGTAAAAACAATCAGATTCTTGTTGAAACATTTTATTTTTATATAAAAAGTTTTTTTCTTTAATCATTACTTCAGCTGTCCTCCAGATTAAACGTGATTTCCGAATTGATGGTTTAGAATTGTAATAAGATAAAGAAAACACAATTTTGATGGAATGTTCTTTATTTTATTTTATATGAAATGTTAAAATGTTTGTGCTTTCACTTCTCTTTAGATTGTAACATCTGTCCGGTTCAAATGATAAAGGTTAGGTCTTCTCATTTCGGCCCTTACATAATTTCTTTGATTTCGAGAACAGAGATCAATGGAATACATAATAGGTTTTAATGTAGAGTTAATTCTGTTAAATATTTATGTCTATTTTGAGTATTAATTGGATATAAAAAGTCATTTTATAATGTGTTTCCCTTGCACATTAGTCTTAATGCTTTTAATATTTTGTGTGAAGCAGTTTGAATTGCTTTAAATGTATATAAATAAACTTGCCCTGTCAAGACAAGAAAATGTAGAATTTAAAATACAGCAGATGCCTCTGTTTGTTTTTAAGATCATATCAATTGATTCAAATATACGTTTTAAACTACTTTATTTACATTTCAAACAAGAGGCATTATCTCACCATGCAGATTTTCTTCAACTGCTTTAACATTTAATAAAATTATGTAAAATTAAAACGTCTTCTAAGCTTCTAACCTTAAGTTAGTTTTTATAGTTTGTGAGACAAAAAATGTATGTGTGTGTATATATATATATATATATATATATATAATATATATATATATAATACATTTTAATAAATGTGTTTCTTTTCATGCGTGTTCCGCTTCCAACCAGATAGAAGTCACGCATTTTAAATGGGAGGGGGAGACGTAGGGTCCAGGTCTTGTCATTGTGTCTGTTGACACAGATTGTGAGATAAGAGATAGGAGTTTAAGATGGAGTCAAAGTTAAGAAGACGTGATGGATCACATCTGCCTGGTTGTGACCCTCTCGCCCCCTCCCTCCCCTCCCTTCTGCTTTACCCCACCTCCTCTACTGTACTCCTGAATCATTATTCACCGTCACTGCAGGGGTCACATCCTGCCTTGCCTCCATCCCCACCCACCCACGACACTACCAATCCTCCCCAGGGAAAAGAGAAGGCATACAGAGACGCCTTGCCCACACACACACACCACCACCCCCACCACCCTTCCACGGTGCAGAGCTGTGAGGCTGACAAAGCACTTTTTCTTTCATTTGATCTGTTAAAGCTGCCCTGTTAGGCACCAGCCCCTAAGGCCAAAGAAGCCACACCAACATGTTTCCTTTTTTTCTTCTTTTTTTTTGCTGAGCACGATTACATTTTTTTTAAAGGCATTTCATTGACCTGAGGGGACAAAAAGACGAATTCTTGGCACATGGTCAATTCTGAAATCAATGAAAATTGAGTTTCTTCTTCAAATCTGTTTAGGGATAAGGCCAGCAATTACAGATAAGCTGTAAACCTGCCTGTATACACAACGTGAAAACATGAGGTGAAAATCCAAGTCAATGGCAGTGGCATTCATTCTATTTCCCCAAAACGTGCTAAATTGTGCTGTAAAGTGGTGTTAGAAATTCCCAAGGAGCCAAAATGGTTGTAAAGGATGTGATTTTGTAAGGGTAAATGATGACTCTTTTAAATTAGCCTAAATGTTCTTAGTTGGGTAATTCATGCACTTTTATCATGCATCTAAAACTGGAAATATTTGTTTTAGCAATTTAATCAAATTACAATTTATTTGACAGTTCTATAATGACTTTACTGAATCTAATTATGCATTTTGGGGCTAAGTGTTTCATTGAATTAGGTTAACTTAAACATAAATACAGGGCCTACCAATTTGAAACGTGTTTTAATAGGATTTAGCTTTAATGGGGTGTTGTTAAATTCCAGGACTGCATAATTGATGTCTATTGTTGTTTTTTATTTATTTAAGATAATCAGTTATGTAATGTCAGAATTAACATGAAATAATTAATTAATGCCAAATAGCCTATAATAACCAACACATTTCGAGTATTATGCCAACTGGTTAAATTGGGCAATTTATTTTAGCCAAACACGCAAACGAAAATATTAACCCATTAATGACAATTCGGCAGTGTATATGGCTGCAATAGGCATCATCACCTCTGTTCGTACGTTAAATAAGGCTTTGCAACCTGTTTCAAACAGGCTTCTCTTGCACGGTTAAAGGAATTTTAATCTTGGAAATGTCAATAAATCTTCACACACCCACATGGGGGCACGATATGGGACTGGCGCCTGAGAGAGACATGTCCTTCTGAGGCAAAGCAACGGAGCCCTGTTTTTAGCTTGTAGACCTGTCAATGGGAATTTGCATGAAAATTAAAAAGGGGGAAAAAAGAAAACGCTTTGTGACAAAGTCAAATTGATGACCAAGCCTTTACAGAAAATGTCGGAAGACTTGCCAGCATGGTGACCAATCCCCCTTTGATGTATAGCAACACATTAATCACTCATCATATGAGGCAACTTTGTATCCATATCAGACACACATTAATTATGGACTAGGCCTACAGTATATTAATCAGAACAGTGCAGGAGCTTTGGGTTATTCAACAACACAGTTCTATTGATTGAACTGGAATCTTGTCATCCTCCTTATCCTTGTTTTTTTTTGTAGTCTTCGTTTCCATCTTTTCCATCTATTGTAATAGTGCAATAGCCAACACCGGATTTGGTGACTAAACCTAATAGCTTCAGGGCGTTCTCCAAGTTCAAAAGTTCACTTTTTACGATCTACCCAAAGCCCGCTGACTACCCACGTCCAAATAAAAACATTCCTACCTCTGTTCCCAGCAAACTCAACTCAACCCCAATACACATCACAGTGCATGGGAAATAAACATATCACAGAAAAACCACCATACAATGCATTGAATTGAATATATAGGACCCCAATGGAAACGAGTCCACAAGGACTTTTTTTTTGTGTAAATCCTTTTAGACTAAGTGTATAACTGTACTCGTGCTGTTTGAATTTCTGTCTTATAAAATATTCACTCAATCAATCAATAACAAACCATTGAGATCTGCAGGTCTTTGAATGAAGACGATTTCAATAGGCTACCTAAAAGTCTTCAATTTAAATGTCTGTTTAATTTTAAAAAGCTATTGTTTTGCCATTTTCATAATCGTTTGAATTAATTAATGTCAACCTTGTTCAATCACCCGGGGAGCGTGAAGCGTGTAGCACACACAAACACACACACACACACACACACACACACCACTGTAAGCACATACACCCACCCCTGTAGTGGGTGATGCTGCGAGCAATTTATGAGTAAATTATACACACGCATCTCAATTAAATCACTTATGAATTAACCTTATTAACAGAAAGGCGTGATGAAAGACATGTTGGAACTTCGAGATGATTCCCCCCGCCACAACTAAAATCACGCTACCTTCATGTTTATTTACGTAGCCTTAGCTAAAAACCCAACGGCCAAAACGCTTAATTTACAGCCAAATACACTCCATTCAGCAACGGTGTCGCTTGCCGAAAAGAACAGAGGCTACAAGATAGTAGCCTCTGTTCTTTTCGGCAAGCGACACCTAAAAAATTAAGATATAGCTTTTGCTTTGCACCTACCGCTGCTCACGGACTTCGCATTGTTTCGTTCCGGGAACTCGAACCCGTTCGCCCTCTTCTCTATCTCCATTCTCCTTCTTCATGGGCCGCACGGGAGTCTGTATCTGTGTGTTGACGTCTTCCTGTAGCCGCGGATAAAGGTTAATGTATAAAAGCCTGCTGGAAATGGAAAGATGCAGCCGTTGTGATGATTCTTCTGTCCGCCGTTGCTCACTGGGTGAACCGCGGCCCCATGCTTACTGATGTTAGTCAGCGGGGGGGATAACAGTCTATGATCCACACCCCCAGAAGCCCCCCCCAACAACACACAAACACACACACACACACACACGCACACACACATTACGCAATGACGCACAGGCCAGCCAGGCAGGCATTCACTTCTGGGGTATGGGGTTCTGACTGGAATGCTCAAATTGTGCATTTTGTTAGTTGGTAAAAAGGAAGGTGTCGCCGCGTTTATCTGTATTATTTATACTATTTAAGTATTTATTTTATTTTATTTTATTTTATTTTATTTTATTTTATTTTATTTTATTTTATTTTATTTTATTTTATTTTATTTTATTTTATTTTATTTTATTTTATTTTATTTTATACAGGTATAGGCCTATGTGTTTGTGACTATGCATATTTATAATTAACAAAACTAAACTGCTAAAATAAAACTTAAGTAACCTAGTAGTGCTTTTGTTAAAGCAACATTTCTATTCATTATATATTCATTTTTGTCACCAGTGCCACTGAGCAGTTAGGGGGGGGTCTAGAAACGTGTGCTCCTCAGAGCGCAGATATCCACCAGGCCAGGTTGCCTATAGGGCTAGACTGGAATCAATACCATTTTTTGTTTTCTGATCCGATCCGGTCTGGAGCGGAAATAACTTTACGTCATCAGGTGGAACCAAGCGTGCCATGCACCTCCAAAATGATTCCCCTAGTTTAAAATGTGTTTAGTTTGGTATAATCGTTTAGTTTATTTTGTTAGAATAATCGTTTGGTATCCATCTTTTATTCTAACTAGTAGCACGACTAGCGAGACTAAATTAATTGATTCGCATTATACGAGGAACAAAAACAATGCGACGCGAACCGGAACTCACCAACGGAATCCTTTTTTCTAAACTGGATCACATGGCTTAGTATTAGAATGAATACCAAGCTTTCCTCCTGACAAATGTAACAGATACGTATATCTTGATCACATGACTACGGAGATAATGTGTACTTGGCTTTAGCACAAGATCTGTAGGAGTAGTAGCAAAAAGTGCATTTTGGAGAAAAAGAATCTTGTCAGGCAGAAATTGGTGTGGCCTATATAGGGAGTTGCGTCATGATCCAAGGAAGGAATTTTGATATGGTTCACGAGATACTGTATAGGCCAAAACATTAACCGGCCTGTAATAGCGCCACCATGAGGCTGATGTGAAACAATTAAGTTCTTCCTTGGCCTATTGGGAATGTGCATGCAAAGTTTCACGGGAATCGGACGTCGTGTTATATTAAATAATTGTATCGACTAAACAAGATCCAATAAAACAATACAACAATACAACAAGCGTTCATACAACTAGTTAACAACAAGTATTTTATGTAACTTTATAATTTTGTAGGACATAATATGCTATATAGTTATTAAAAAGTTGCATGGTGTGGCCCGGACCGCTGGTGTAGAGGTCCGGGCACCTAAGCTACAATGTAGCCTGACAAGCGCGTTACAGGTTCGAGTCCCGATCCCGGCGGCCTTTGCTGCATGTCACACCCCAGTTCCTGTAAGCCTACTGTCCTAACTACATTAAAGGCATAAAAGCCCCAAAATACACTTTGCTAGTGTTAGTGCTGCTTTAACATAATATGGTGTGATCTGTGTTGACTACCCCTGCACCGGTCAGCTGTTCAATTTGTTTTGATAACTAAATAACATTATACTGTTCTCAGTATGTCGTCCTTAACACAAAAGTCAGCCAGCCAAACTCTGTTCAATGAAAGTCAGGATTAATTTCAGTTTGCCTTTATTGAGATGCCATTGATGAGACATTAACAAGGAGAGAAACTGTAGAATAGAAACATAAAATACACAATCAACTCAATAACATCCAGCACAACAACCCAGCACAGACTAAGCATTTAGTAGTTGGGTCCAATCACACCAGATGGCAGAGTGAAAGAACACTTCATTTACATCTTACTTCATAGACAAAACTGATCTTCTTGCTATCTTTAAAGCCACAATTTACGTGGCCATGGTTGGAATTCTGTCTGCTTTAAAGGACCACTTCACCCATCTCCATGGTGACCCTGCCAGTTCTGTCTACTCGGTCTGTGTCTCACAGCAGGGCTGTGGACAGTTCAGAAACCTGCCAACCAGTGACATCGTCAGTAGGCAGGTTTGGTCATTTCAAACACGATGTAATAACTTTGTTTATGCAATACAATGGTTTTATATTAGCTTGGAATCCCCAGAAAGTATGTCATTGGTGACAGGTTTCTGAACATAGCCCACGCAGAGTGAGAAGACGGAAATTGTGCCATCATAATATGATGGGTTTTCAATTTCCGTCTTCTCATATTATGAGCATTTGTAAGGATGGACCAGTTATATGAAGATAAGTTTGAAAATGTACAAGTTCTCCTTGCCCATGGGTAAAGAGGGTAAAGAGGACTAGCAGGTGAGGTCGGGGCATTGGGCCTTGGCAGGCTGTATGGTAGCCTACCTACACACTTGCATACCAGTCTTGGTGGAGCTCTGTGGACCATGGACTAACTATTTGCCCCACACTGCCACCTATTGGAGAACACAAACTACAGGCAATGGGCCATTTGGGCTATAGTCAATTATGCACTACTTTTTGACACACACACACACGCACGCACGCACGCACGCACGCCGCACGCACACACACACACACACACACACACACACACACACACACACACACACACACACACACACACACACACACACACACACACACACACACACACACACACATTTGACATTGTGTTATTTTATTGCTTCAGAAGCTGCAAGATATCAGTCTAAGTTGCAAGAGACTAAAGCCAAACCGAGACAACACAAGGGTGCACTGGACACATCAGTGGAATTAGTAAAATGTTGCAAAATCTATTGAACATGGATGGGGGAGTAGGCTACTTAAAAAATGTTGGGACTGACTCCGACATACTCAAAATCACTTATTTTTTTTAACCAACTGTAGCCTTTACTGCAATAATTGTAATCTACATTTTCTGAACTGGTTTAAATCATCTTGAGCCACTGATGAGACAACTGTGAACCCAAGGTCTTCCTAGCCTGGCCTAAGCATGATTTAAAAAAAACATGAAAAATAAAAGCAATAATTAGACCTGCTTTTAAAAGATAAAATCTTCTTGGGCCATCCATTCCACACTTCCCAGTCAATATGAATGTATAGTTTAATTTATCCTTCCCCAAAGCGGATTCCATGTAGTAAAACAACACTAGATGTCCTTACTTCTTATTTGGGACTGTCAAATTTCCCCTTAATACAGATTATGCATTGTGATGTCCAAGTCAAGTTCAGAGTGGATTTTCAAGGCTTATTTAAAAGGTAAGTAGGTAAATAGATCAACAGACAATGGGCAGAAGTCATGTTTTTCAAAGTCAACTAGTCAGTGGGTTATCTGAACAATTACTCAACTAGTCTCAAGGGGAACCTATACGGTCCACCAGATGCTGCTCTGATCCAATTTTCGTGTGTGTGTGTGTGTGTGTGTGTGTGTGTGTGTGTGTGTGTGTGTGTGTGTGTGTGTGTGTGTGTGTGTGTGTGTGTGTGTGTGTGTGTGTGTGTGTGTGTGTGTGTGTGTGTGTGTGTGTGTCAGAATAGGCACACAGCCATTTTACTCAGTGTTGCTGTGTCCACAATGTGCAGATCCCCCATTGGTAGAGATAGAGATCACCCTGTGGCTGTTCACTTTAATGACAAAAAGCATGACATTTCATCATTATGTTTCTGTGGCATTGAACAGGTTATTTTGTCACATAGAGGGGGTGATCATGACCTGTATTCACCACCACATTATGTCATTATAACCCAACAGTTTACCTAGCCCCTTTCGGGACCCTATTTACCTTTTTTTGTATTTGGGAAGGCATACCCCTTCCCAAATACAAAAAAAGGTAAACAGGGTCCCAAAAGGGGCTACAGTTTACCTAATGAGTGATATAATTGTGGGGTGTGACCTGGTTGGTCCAGGTTGGAACGTTAATTATTATTGTTATTTCCATCATACTAGCAACATTATTTGTTGCTCTGACTTTAAGTCATTCAAACAAATGATAATTTGTTTTGATAACTAAATAACATTATACTGTTCTCAGTATGTCGTCCTTAACACAAAAGTCAGCCAGCCAAACTCTGTTCAATGAAAGTCAGGATTAATTTCAGTTTGCCTTTATTGAGATGCCATTGATGAGACATTAACAAGGAGTGAAACTGTAGAATAGAAACATAAAATACACAATCAACTCAATAACATCCAGCACAACAACCCAGCACAGACTAAGCATTTAGTAGTTTTCCAATATGCAACACTTTACCCCACACAAGGTCACAATCATTGAACTTATTAAGCATCCCACAAATACAGTAAAAACACAATTCTCAAACAAAGTTTACAAAACATGATCAAGTAAATTTACACAAACAAAAACTTACAGGAGATGGTTTCAAGCCAAAAACAAAGAATTAGCAGCTTGTGTGTGTGTTCGCTCCTTGGCTGCTGGAGAAAACTGTCTACTGCTATACTGTCTGCACCCATGAAAATACTTACATCAATTGCACTGTACACTGCACAGTGCACACATGAAATTAGTTATCCTAATTACACATCACATAACTACATTAAATGCACACAAAACGCCACTAGGGGGTGTCAAACCTATCTATAATAAACTATGATGCCTGGGGCAGAGAGAGAGAGAGAGAGAGAGAGAGAGAAATATAAATACTGGCCAACCATCACGTAATATAGTAAAGAAACAGGAGATGGCGCCACAGCCCTTTTATAACTGAACCGGATCTGCGTTCTCATTGTTGTAGGCTTTTTAAACATTTGTTATTTTTATATTTCTAAACTGTTTTGTTGTTGAAAATAATACAATAAGGTAGCGATAAAATGTCAAAAGAAAGACACAAGGGTGGAGAGGATGTGAGACCATTTTTAACCGATCAACTGACGGAGTTATAGGTTATGCGCACAATGCAATATGTTGCCAGAGAGAGTCATGCAAAGTTTTCTCTTGAACGATTTTATTCTTTTGTACTAGGCCAGTGGTTCTCACACTTTTTCATGTCAAGGACCCCCAAATGGACACTTATTAGCCCGGGGATCCCCATTAGAAAAGATATGCCAGGCCAGGGACCCCAAAGAGAAGATTTTTTGTACAGCTCTAGCAGTGATTCTCAACCATTTTAACTTCAAGGACCCCCAGTTTGACATATTAGGCTACGGACCCGCATTTAATGACATTTCTATCTCTTGGACCCCAATTTATATTGTAAAATCAATGTTGATTTAACTCTGAGAGTGTACAAATTTGTACACTCTCAGAGTTACAGACCCAATAGGGTACATTTGGTTACTAACTATCCATCATTTAGCTGAAGGACCCCTGGGGGTCCCCGGACCCCACTTTGAGAACCTATGTACTAGGCTACCACAATAAAACCAGTGGTGTAAAGTAACTGCATTTACTCAAGTACTGTACTTAAGTACAATTTTGAGGTATTTTTTTTACTTTACTGGAGTATTTCAAAATGTCAGTAGCCTATACTTTTACTTTTAGTTATATGCCACACTACATCTCAGAGGCAAATATTGTACTTTCTACTCCCCTACAATTATTTGAATTTAGTTACTAGTTACTTTGTATATTTGAATTATTATTACAAAGAAATCATTACCACTTCAGCTCTATTTAAACTTTGGCTATTTGAAAATAGCCGATCTACAAGCTCACAATGTGTTGCGATGCGTTGTGAGCTTGTAGAGCTGCTATTATCAAAATATTTTAATTCATTTTGTACATATGATACCTTTTGAAACGGGACATAATGAGTAACTTTTACCTTTGGTACTTTAAGTACATTTTGATACCAATACTTTTGTACTTTTACTCAAGTACATTTTGAATTCCTGACTTTTACTTGTAACAGAGTCTTTCTACATTGCAGTATACAATACTTTTAAACATGTGAGTACTTTTTCCACCACTGTTACAAACTATAACAAAGCATTCACAAGAAATCGTGTCCAAAAGCCCCTCCCCTCTCTAGGGGACAGAGAAGATGACAGATGATGCGCACCAGCGTTGCCATGTCTGCTTATTATAAGCGACTTTGGGGTACGTTTTCTGTAAAGTTGCTTGTATAATATTGCGGGTTGCGTTTTTTTTGGCTTGTTTCTAAAGACTTGTTTCTCAATCACGACGCGTTGTGGCCGTTGCAGGTTTAAAGTGCTCAATTGTGGCCTAATAGTTGCTTCTTTTGGGCTTGTTCTCCTAGACCTGGTTGCTTGTTTCTCTCACAAAATCTGGCAACGCTGCAGATGACGCGCGCACTGAGCGTGTGGAGCGCACCAGTTGAGAGAACAAGCGTGCGTGGAGGAGACTGGAGCGTCAACGCTCTTATTGCTAGAAAGGAGCGCACATACACACTACTGTGGAAACATAGAGAACATCACCTGGACTGTCTGCTGGCCATGGAGCTACAATAGAATGGATTGAATGCACACAGTAAATGTTTTTTTGCTGTTAAATCGTGGGCAAATTAAGGATCTACAGCACGTTTTTTTTTTTCTACCAAAAACACACAAGAAGAAGAAAATGTGGAGATACACGAACTTGTTCATCTGTCTTGTAGTTTTGTGCCAGGATCATGCCTCTGCTATGAGCAAGGTAAGAGTCACCTTAAACACACACAGTGTGGGCATTCTGAATGGGATCACGACACCTATTGTATTAGGTGAGATTTAAACATTGTATAAAGGAATCACTGGAGCAGCCAGCATTATGTTACATTCTTTAAAATACAAGTTGCCTAGTGGTTGAAAGTAACTAAAGTACATTTACTCAGCCTACATATAAGTACAGGTTTGAGGTACTTTTACTTTACTGGAGTATTTCTAATTTTCTATACTTTTACTTCTACTCCACTACATCTCAGAGACAAATATTGTACCTTTACTCCACTACAGTTATTTGAACACTTTAGTTAGTTACATTGTAGATTTTGATTATTATTACAAAACACCCACTTCAGCCATTTGAAAATAGCCGATCTACAAGCTCACAACGATCTACAACTTCTTTTCAAAAGATTCTTATACTATTTATACATTTGAAAACTTGTGAAATGGGACATTCTGTAAAATGAGTTTCCACCACTGCCTATTGTATGAAGGTGAAATTTAAACATTGTATAAATGAATCGTTGGAGCGGCCAGAATCATGTTACATTCTTTCAAATACATACAAGTTGCCTACACACATTAAAAGCAACCTGTCTTCCCATTTAGCTGAGTACCATCCCTGTAGGCCTATAGGCTTATTATTAGGCTACCTTTATGTCGTAGTCTACGTCATGGTCAGGTGCCTATGTTTCAGACAAATAGGTGACTTGACAAATAAATAACCCTTTTCAACGAACAGACGTTAATTTTTCTGTCTGAAGTTGTAGACAGATGTTTAACATCACGTGTCTTTTCTTTTTCATTTGAGCTAATCCCCTAAATGATGGCTTTGGGTCACGCAGTACATCAGTAACAATAGCCCTGGGTTTATCAAATGATACCTCGAGCGTGGTGGGGCACGGTGCCAGCAGAGAGAGATGGCACCTACTGAGGTAACAATAGCCTAATATCTGACTGGTCTTGTTTGCACAGCTGCTGGACTCTAGTAACCCCTCTCTGGAGTCTCTCTGAAGTCTGAAGCAGAGCATCATTCCCCCAGAGGAGAGTCTAATAATCCCACTTCTCCTAGAAACAATAGCCTGCATACTGTATATACAACAGTATGGACACACCACTGTACCCTGATGTCAAAGGTGCCCATTGAACTGGCTGGTCGACTCTGTCTGTGGTAGAAAGTACTGTGCTGTATAATTTAATTATTAAAGTTAGTAAAGACCGCAGTAAGACTACAGGCATGTCATAAGGTTTTGAATCACAAGAAGACACTTATGAATATGTTTTCTGACTGGCCTACTGTCAAAGAGCACTGTCCTGTGTGTGTGTGTGTGTGTGTGTGTGTGTGTGTGTGTGTGTGTGTGTGTGTGTGTGTGTGTGTGTGTGTGTGTGTGTGTGTGTGTGTGTGTGTGTGTGTGTGTGTGTGTGTGTGCGCGCGCGCGTGCGTGCGTGCGTGCGTGCGTGCGTGTGTGCGCTCACACAAGCGTACGTGCGTGCATGTGTGAGACAGAGAGAGATAGATAGAAAGAGAAAGAGAGAGAGAGAGAGAGAGAGAGAGAGAGAGAGAGAGAGAGAGAGAGAGAGAGAGAGGGAGGGAAAGAGGTGGAATCCCCAGGTTTATCTCTAGACAAACTGGCACAGTGGTATTGTGTTTAGTCAGGGCAAGGCAGCATGAAGCACAGTGTCGTGGGAACAGCAGTGGGCACTGGCCTGTTGTTTGGGTTGTAAACAAGCCCCAGGAATACCGCCATGAGGTCAATTAGAGGACAAAGACAGAATGAGAGATGGAGGAAAATGGATGCTCTGCCCGCCTGACTGTAGCAGTGGTCCATTCTGTAATTCAGAGGGACAAGCATGGCACTCAAACTGCCAGGATTAGGGGTTCAGTCATCTGTGCAACTCAGATGGGTGATACTAACACTTTCACGGTTATTTGCCCAAAGGGAAATCAGGGTAACAAAACATCTAAAAGCCCCACAGCCTCTAGAGCACACATGGGCAACATACGTCGCGAGGGCTGGACCTGGACCCTTTGACCATCTCAATCTAAATTAATTATTAGTAATTAATATGTACCATTTGAGTACATACCTGCATTCCATATTCCATCCGTAAGTACTCAAATGTTAAATGTTTATAATGTAAGAGGAACAGTGTTCTGTAGAGTTCATCCTCTGGGTCTGGGGCATGCACTGCAATCTAGCCAGTAGTTTATGAGATATGTTGTCTGGGACCAATGTGGTGGATGGAGTCTGAAGAAGAGCACTGTGCTCGAAACGTCCCTCGGCCCACTCAGGTGGTACCAAAAATAAATAATGCAGAAAGGGAGCTACAGTGTGCAAACTTAAGTTAAGTTTTGTAGTTTGAAGTTCAGCACCTGCCTTTAAATGGAAAATCGCGCGCCTCTTTTGATCCTCAGTGGATGGACAGAGGGACAGACATCCTTAAAGCCCAGCCACTAGCAGGGCCAAAATACACATCCACTCACACAGTACTCTTTCCCTTACTTTCCCTGACTAACTTATGGGCATGGGCATGGGCATGGGCATGGGCATGGCATGACATGTCTACAAGCCTGCAGACCATCCACATTCCACACAGTAAAATCATCAGTCTTTATTAAACCATTTGTAACTCAAACAGTGTACAAAGGTAACCAAATGGACAGGCTCATGTGTCTTCTGGCCTGTGTGAGACAGAGCATTGACTAAGTGGCAGGAAATATGAGAGACATGCAGCTGTCAGGGACTTCGCTCTTTATCTGAGCTGTTGTGTTGAGAATTGAAAACACACGCACAGTAAAATGTAACTACTTTCTTACACGTTCAGACTTAAATGAACACCCAGGACGCGCGCACGCACACACACACACACACACACACACACACACACACACACACACACACACACACACACACACACACACACACACACACACACACACACACACACACACACACACATTAAATATGCAAAATCCTGAGGCAAATGATGAATGTGCACAATGTTAGTCAACCAATATTGCAGATCAGAACTCACTTCTGTCTGTGTGCGCTATTATTTAGCTGAGCTATATAGCTTTTATTGTAATGTATTACTAGAGAGCCTAAACACTGATAATTAACCTATCAAAAAATATGCTTTGCATGAAGTCCAGCATGATTTATTGGTGTGCTGCCTCCTCCAAGTGTTGTAAAACAGGACAGCCTGAATTGTCCTATAATATTAATGAACTGTGTAGTGTGTGAAAAGATACTCTCCCCAAAGCTTGGGGCTTTTGTGGATCTAACATCTGTTGTACAACAAAAGAGCATCTGGAGGAAAAACACTGGCAGCATCTATCATTCCATTCATGACTGAGGCCACCAGACACACACAAGTGATTAATAGAAAACAGTTTGGGGATTTTAATGGATTATATTATTGGCTATTATTTAAAAAATGATAGATTAACAGAGTGACTTGCTTGAGTGAGCATGCCTGCATGCATGCACTTTGTCTAATTGTATGCTCTGTTTATTAACACACTCTCTCTCTCTCTCTCTCTCTCTCTCTCTCTCTCTCTCTCTCTCTCTCTCTCTCTCTTCCCCTGTATCTAACTTGCCATCTCCATCTCTCTTCTGAGATCATGTGATGACAACTGAACAGTTCAGAGTGTAGCTGGACCTATAAACAGACCCAGATGGAATGTAGAGGTGTACCCCCAAAAACACTGTGCTTTGTCTTCAGCTAATTAACAGCCCGGCGCTAATGTGCTTCTGCTACTGCGATCTCATGATTTATCTCCAGGCTGCGGTCTCAGATTCAGCCCCTTTGAACTCCAGGTTGATCTTTTACGATAGCAAAAGTATATTTATAAGCACCACTAATCAGATTAAGACCTCTACACTCTGTACGATATTTGAAATGGTCGGCGAGTGAACAGATCGTTAAGCATTTCACATTGCACGAGTTTCTCTCTTGGACGAAGTGGACTGCCTCTACTGGAATTTGAACCACGATTTCAGGCCCAGTTCTGGAGTGCTGGTGACTGGAGAACAAAGTGGGATTTAATGAAAGGATTCTACAACAACCCAAACTAAAGACAGGAACATGAGGACCTAGTGTAGCTCACGGTTCAATGCTTCTGTTTTTATATTCACATGCACGTACAATACAGCAGTGGCAACCCTGCAGGCAGTGAAACTATTGTCCTTAGAGTTTCTTCAAAGAAACTCCAGAAAATCCAAATAGTTTGGTAGTCAAAATAGTCATTTTTGTTTGGTATTTGTGCTGTTGTTTGTATGTTAATCAGCTACAACTGGTGCAGTAGATTTGAAATATGTGGTATGGTATGAAACAGAGAACACAGCTGAGAAATTATTTCACTAGCCTGCTGCGGCAGTTAAGATTTCACGCATGTCATAACAGGAATAATAATGGGCCTAATGTTTTTGCTTATGACACAGTGGAAATGCTGGAAGAGCCACCTGCATTGTGCCAATGGATGCCGGATTCGTCAAAGCTGTGGTGGTTGTTGTTTCACTAACACAGTTGGCCCTGTAATTACCAACTGGCCAAACACACTCAGCGCTAAAAGGGAAGGATATCCTTGTTTATATAAACCAAGGCTGTAGATATCCCTGGGCTTGTGCTACTATAACAACAGTCCATTACAGAACCACCTCTGCTACTGTCAGAGTCCACCAATATGACTTGGGGCATGTCAGTACACTGGTCATTGGTAAACACATGCAACTTGATTCTAGCAATCCTAACCATAATAAAGGGTGTCAGTGTGTTTTGGTGACTGAAGCCTTCATCCAATTAGCTAATCGAGCGATCATGAGTGCGCTTACTGCTTAGTTATGTCCCTTCCTCCTGTGGTGGAAGCGTTGTGCAGAGTTTGTGTTTTAGTCCCCTGTATTTTTTTTATTTTCTTATTTACCTGAGAGACTTGACCCCACTCCAGAGGAAGCATTGCATGAAGTGCTTGAATGCTCTTAATTCTGAGCATTCTGAGCTCAGCTGTCTGTTCTGAGTTAGGTTCAGCCAGCAGAAGACACTGGTCGGTCAGTTGACATGCCAGTGTGAACGAGCTGGGAGAAGACTGCAATTGTTCTCCCTGCCAGTTTCTTTTTTTTAGTTTTTTTTAAATTAGGACAGAGGGTTGCCACATCTCTTGCTCCAGCAATAAAGCGCGGGGTAGCGTTCAGTCTTTGTTGACAAAACAAAACTTAGAGTTGGTGACTCAAGTGTCTAGGAGAGTCTGGCAACAAATCTGGCAGGAATTTCTCCACCCAGACTTCTCCATCCTGCAGAGGGACTTAAAGCATCTTAAGCTGATGTTGCTATGGCACAAGCGAGGGCTGGGCTCGCAGTGGTGGGGGCTGAACAATAAAGCACCGCAGGCCAACGGGCACAACCTCTCACAGAGACATTTAATCTGCTAATCCATTCTGTTTTCATGTAGCTGTAGCACTCGTCAAACCAATGCCTTTTCACTTGACCAGGGTTAGGATTTCAGCCGTCCCGGCACAAAGGGGTCCTTGCCCCATAATCAAAAACCCTTGCCAGTGTGCGTGTATGCACACACTCCACATCCCCTGACCGCCCCCCTCAAGACCCCATCACTCAGTCCGCATTCCTTTACTAATGAGCCCCCACCACATCCACCTCCATTACACCTCCCACCCCAGCCTATTTACTGCACTGCAAAAAAATCATCTTCTGAAGTAGTTGTTGAAGTAGCCTTGTTATTTTCTTGTATGCAAAGCGTGTTGAGAATTGTCGCTTGTTTTCAATGTAGTTGGGCTTTCTTTGAGAATTAAGTCACATAGATGGCAAATGCCATACTCTATTTTTCATATTATCATCTAAAAAATAAACTACATTTGGAACCAATGAAATGTCCTCACCCAATTCCTGTATCTTTTCACAGGTTTTAAGAAAATGCTTCTTTAATACAAGAATAAGTGGATTGTTAAGATTATTTACATTTAATTTAATCTAACCTTTATTTATCCAGGAAGGGAGCCCATTCCCCTTCACAAGGCAGATGGCATCAACAACAGCTTAAAAAACTATTTGGGCAATGCCTTCTTGTATGAACCACCTCTGCTCACTTTCACACCATCTCTCTCACACACACACACACACACGCACGCACGCACGCACGCACGCACGCACGCACGCACGCACGCACGCACGCACGCACGCACGCACGCACGCACGCACGCACGCACGCACGCACGCACACACACACACACACACACACACACACACACACACACACACACACACACACACACACACACGCCATTGACATTTGACATGTCAATGTGGTTAAAGTAGAAATAGATCAAAGTCCTCTACACATGGATAACTTTAACTGTTGTTGATCATATTTCCCAACTGTTGCACAGACATCCGCTAGTGAACTCTCCCCATCCCCAAACAAACTAGTCCTGATGGCCTGTTTAGACATTGTTTAGATACAACGTGGCATGGACTCAGACGAAGCCACGTTTCAAAGAGGTAGGACAGAGGTAGGACAGAGACAGGCGAATCTCTGTGATGGTGCATTCTTCTCCACTCTAAGTGGTACCACATGTAGGCTTGCCCTGGGGTTTATAGATCCCTAAATCTCAGCACAAAGAGATGACAGCCTGAGCTCCCTCAGAGCAGCTTGGAGAGTCAAGCCCCAAAGGTGATGGGAGATGAGCTGAGCATCAGTAAAGTGCAACGCATTGACTCAACATACCATAACCACTTGAACCCTATAGCATCTCTATTCTGGGGGGAAGATGCGCCGAAAATAGAGCAGACCAAGGACAGAGCCAACTCAGGTCAAGTTTACTAAGTATAGAGGTTTAAGTGGATAAGTGAGATAACCAGGGGGAACGGGACTGTGTGTTGCAGCAAACGATGCATCACAAAGCGTGATCTGAAAAGGACCCTTTGCTCTTAATCCAAAGTGATGATAATGAGTGGGGTTCGGTGCAAACAGCTCTTTGACGGAACAACCAGGTCTTTGAGGACCAAGTTGCAAACACTATAGGCCACTTTGCCACCATAAATCAGTGTCTTACAGGAAGATGGATGCTGACAGCTATTAGTGGAGAGGTACACAAAGCTTTCAGCGGAATGAAGTCCCACACACCAACACACATTACCAATGGAACATTTACTCAAATATACAGTAAATCTATAGAACCGTTGTCTCCTAAACTGACTGAATTAAGTTACGGACTGCTGGTTGGTCTTGTATGTACGTGTACGGTACAGAACAGTTTAGTCAAAACTTTCAAGGTACCAGTTTTTACTTTGTATTATGGTCATGGCACCAAATATATATGAATTAAAGATAAGCCATATATGAATGAGCCACCATGGTTTTACAAAGCTTTTTCATTTCATATGGGGTATCCAAAACAGAGTTGGTGTTGGTGATAATAGTCTGTTTGAATTATGTTTGTCTCAACCCCTTTCGTTTGAGGCACGACAGCTAACCTTCAAAAGAGGGGAAGCCTGTGGTTATTGTTCAGGATCACTTTTCCTTCCCTTGCTTTTGTTTCCCTCCTAAGAAAATGGATTTATTATTCATAGATGTCCACCAGGAGACAAAGTAATTCAGACCAGTGGAACATACTCTCTGTGACTAAGACGCGCCACTGGGAGGAGGAAATCGCAGCTGAGCATATATCTTAATAAGTTGTTACATTTCATGGGATTGTGTGTTAATAACGGAGATATCCGATGTTGGGCACTGATCACTGGCTTGGATAAAATTACATTCTCAGAATGCCTCTGGCTGACACTGCACAGCCCTGGCTGCTTGTTGAGGAGCTGTACACCTACTTCTCTTTTAACATCTCCATTTGCATGCCTGGCCAAGGATATGTCACTCTCAAGTAGGATGCAACAACTATATGAAGAGTTGCTGGCCAAATACAGATCAGGTCATAGCATATGTAGAGTCTAGCATGCAAGGCCACTTAAACGTTTAATTCCTAATTAAAGATAAAGTAGCTTATACTAACAAACTACAGATTTTGATATGGAATCTGTTTTCATCAAGCTGTCAAGGGGTGCTTAACTTCAACACAGCTGTTTAAATCAACACTTGAGAAACTGCATGGCACAATAATACATTTTGCTTATAGGGTCCTACTGTAGCTTCTTGTGAATTATAAATTGATGCTGTCATTGTCAGTGATTATGAAGCCGTTTGTAAAATCATCGCTGACTTTTATGTTTTGTCCCCCCCCCCTTCCCAAATTAAAGCCCTATGACAGTGTCGTGCAAAAGTTACAAGCTACAAGCTTTTGAAAGTTTGGGAACATTTTCGCCTATAATGACATGCCCAAAATAGGGACGCTAGGTTGAAAGTGGTTAGGTCTGCCTGTGAGTTTTATAAATATTTAACCAGAGAGTATGAACAACTTGTCCCTGAAATATAACTACATTGGATCTGTTGGAACACAGGTTATTTTTTCCATTTCCTGAAACAGTCTTGGAATAAAATGTTTCCGCCTGACAGTGGCGATATTCAGAGGTGCAACCCTGTATCGAAGATGGCTGATCTACAAGCATGAGCTTGTAGAGCTGCATTATGAGCTTGTAGATCTGCTATTTCTTAATTGTTTTTGACAAATCTTCTCTTATGGGGCTCCAGGGCACAAAATCTATTCAAATGGATGTCTGAGGCCAAATACATACAGTATCAATGGGGGGGACCTTGACATGAAAATTGACATGTAACGAAGTGCATTTACTCTTTTTGAGGTACTTTTACTCAGTATTTTTAGATTGCGTCATTGATACTTTTACTTATGTACGAAATGTGAGTACTTCTTCCACCACTGCTGTAATTCACCCATCTTCTCTCGCCATCCCTCCAGATCTTCGGGGAGACTGAGCCTGTGCGAATGACGTCAGAGGGTTCAGACTGCCGCTGCAAATGCATCATGCGACCGCTGAGCAAGGACGCATGCCAACGCCTGCGGAGCGGCTCTGTGCGCGTGGAGGACTTCTACACGGTAGAGACCGTCAGCTCGGGCTCCGACTGCAAGTGCTCGTGCACAGCACCCCCCTCGTCCCTGAACCCCTGTGAAAACGAGTGGAAGATGGAGAAATTGAAGAAACAGGCCCCGGAACTGATGAAGGTGAGGAGGGGAACTTACATGCCAAGGCAGCTGCATCACAGTGTTTTGATCTTGTACATATTCTGATTTGATGTTACCATATGAGTACAGGTACTCACCTAGAAAAGTGGTTTGGATGGTAATAGAACAGTGGTTCTCATCCTATTTTGAGCTCCAGACCACTTGCATGTTTTAAACAACCCTCAAGGACCACCCCACTACACCTCCCCACAAAAGTAGATATTTTAGTATATAGGAAAGCATAGGACCACAATGGAAACAAGTCCCCAGGACTTTTTGTGTTATTAGGAGACAGACAGTAATTTGTGTTATCAACAGGGTACCTTCCATCTCAGATGTTTCATCAAATTAGTCCGACAACACCTAAATAACACTGTACCTGCTCCCAGCACTAATTAGATAACCATCCCCCATACACATATTGTAGCCTTGGACAAAACTGAGAGAGATTTTTGTGTATAGTCTTGGTGGACCCCCCCAAATATCCCCTGGATGCTCCGCGATTAATGGTCTTACTACTCCATACTTGCACAAATCAAATTATAAAGTGCTTATCCTTAAGCCATGGAGGTCGAGTCTTGCCTGTGTTCCGTAATATTCTCATTGAGTGTCGTAGGGCTGTTGCAGCAGGTGATAGCCGGTATTACACTTGATGGAATAAAGGAAAAACACTGATATTCAGGCACAGACGGGACTAAAACACTTATGTATTGAGAAATATGGAATATTTCAGAAAACATGCTCCTAACTCGACAGGTAACATATCCGTGGCTTGAGGGTAAGCACTTACATTTTGAATTTGTATGTATGAGTAGTACGGCCATTAGACATGGAGCGTCCGGAGGATATTTGGGGTGTCCACCAAGACTGACAAAGAGAAATGTTAAACAAATGTTAGAATCAATAAAAAATAATCAGTCTTGTCGAAAGCTGGGCTTACATATATCCCAGGACATCTAACCTACCAGCAAATAAGCCAATAGCTCTAAGTACTTGATCAGATTAGGGCGCAGACAGAAACAGTGATATTCATTGTAGACAGATCAGTGTGCTTGTAAGCAATGGCCGTGGGAAAGGCTGGCCAGAGAAAAAAAATTAGAACCCTAAATCCCCATTGAGTTTAAAGGTACCAAAGGTCATCGCTTGCCCCACGTGACCTCTCTAATGTGTTATCTGATCTAACATCTGCAGATAACATCTGAGCAACGCACCTCAACTGCACGTATGTAAAGCACACATTAATTTTTCACTGGCAGAAAGGAGGCACAGTATGTACCATATGAAAATAAGAAGCAGATCCAGATGTGGAATGCTATTTGGTCCAGCAATACCTATAGTTTAACCCGATACATTCGGCAATGTAAAGGCTCAGTTTGATGAGCCATTCCTCCATGTGCAATGTGAGGAGATAACAGACGACAGCAGGCTTTGAGTAGGCAGTTTACAAGGTGTTTCAGTGACTGAATGCACAAGCCTCTGAACTGAACAAAGAAGTCAATGGAGTTAATCATCAAAAGTGTTTTTGGAGGTTGAGAGGGGGGTTATTGGCTTCCGCACACATCGACCCATCAAACATGGTGGTGAGTACAGGGTCACTAATTAATTAATGTGTGTCTCTTTTATGGAATGGCTGTCCAGCTGCATTCCATGGTGGACCTTCTCGAGGGAACCTTGTATAGCTTGGATCTATTGAAAGTCCATTCCTACATGAACAAAGTGGTCTCCCAAATGAACAACCTGGAAGAGGTAAGATCAAAAACCCTCCATAAATCTTAACATGGCCCATTTCAACTCATGCAGTCGTAAACTCTTATATGTAGTAACACAGTGATATTGGTAGTCTGGGAAACCAAAGCATATTTTTCTATCAAAGTCTTTGTTAGTTATCCTAAATAAAACTGTGTCCGCTAAATGGCCATATGAAAAACGGGAAGATGTAGTCAATTCTGTACATGTATACTTTTTTTTGTGAGAAAACCATCTGAATTCCAGAGATTGACTTGTTAATAGTAGTAGCTTATTAACTGTGTCCTCTTGTGGCATTCAATAATCAGAGTTCCGTTAAACCCTGCAGCTACAATAGTCATGTTGCTGGGAGAGACTTGTCACGCCAGTTTGTCAGGGGGCAAATCATTTTTGCATTTTACATTTAGTTGAGTGTGACTTGGACTTCAGTGCAGGTGCAAGAGTTAAAAAAAATGTATCATTATTAAACATTATTAAAAACTTGCCAAGAAACCAATAAGTGTGTACATGTGCAAAGAAACAGTACACACAGCAACAGACAAAATATGCACTACAGTATGCAGTATTTCTGTGAGTCCCTGACATGAGCCTCACAGGACATACACAAGGCCGTGAGAGCTAAGAACATTTTGAATGTCTTCGTGTGTTTGCAGGAAGCAGGCCCTCTCCTCTTCCCCTCGCCCTTTTTCTTCGCAGGATGAGCTGAAAATAGAAATAGTAGATTACTATTTCTATACATTTGATGTATTACCTATCACTCTGGATTAAGAGCGTCTGCTAAATGTGTAAATTGTGAATTGTAAATGAATCACACAGCTGTAATCTGAGAAATACTTTTGTTGTTTGGCAGACGATCAAGACGAACCTCACACGTGACAATGACTTTGTTCGAGATAGCATGGCGACCCTGACAAACCAGTTCAAGAGATACGAGAACTACTCCAACATTATGTTGAGTATAAAGAAGGAGATCTCCAGTCTGAGCCTGCAGCTGCTCCAGAAAGACTCCACTGACAACAAAGCTCAGGTTGGTGGCTACAGCACACCGAATGTGTATTCGAAGGGGTTTTACTATTTACAGTGTTGAATTAATCACTTGCGCTCCAGCCACCCAACCCCCAAACAGGGGGGAGGGGGACCTCTGAAGAAGACGTGTCGAAGAGACACAACATTAGCTGATTGTTTGTACCTTAACATTAAAGCATTTAAAGGGGCCACACCATGAATTTAAAAATATATATATTATATATAAATATTGCCCCCTAATACGTTTTAAACAGGTTGTAAGCCTAAAAAACATCCAGATATTTTTTCTCACAATCTGACTGTCTGTCATTCCAAGCTTTTTCAGCTGCAATACCAAAACGTCCTTTTGGGCAGGGGGGGGCTACTGAGCAATTCTGTCTGGCCATCATCAATGCAATGGCAAGGCAACAAGAGACACTGGGGAGCCCAAAAAATACCCCCCCCCCCAAAAAAAAATGAAATTCATGGTGTGGCCCCGTTACGTTAATGTAGTGCTCCAGTTTTTTATTTGGGTTCAGATGTCAAGAAGTGGCCCATAGAACTGTTTTGGTCTTCAGTATTTATTCATATTGGGGAGAATGTTGCTATGAAGGGTCAATATTTTAAAATCTCAAATAAACAGATGATGCTATCCACACAAACCTGCAACTATGTTGAAAGCAAAGGTCTTAAGATGAGTAATAACTCTGATAGTAGCCCATAATGTGCATTACTTTCATACCAGAAATCCTAAGAGCAGATGTTTTAAGTGCTTATCTTCTTTTACTATGAAACTAATTTTTCATGACATACGGTACAATGTTAAAATAACTTATAGACTTACTGGACCAGACTAAAACATCTCCTGAAACACTGCATTTATACAAATCAAACACTCCAACACTATGTGTATACACACTGTAGGTAGAAAAAGCCAAATGAGCAAAGTCCTGCACACTGTTCTCTCATCTCATTACTAATGTTTTGATCCTGCTGGATCGTTAGAGTAACTAGTGTCAATATGTGTGCACAGATTTACAAATAATGTGCACACATATAAAACACAACCACTTTCACACAAGTACACATCAAACACAACTCCACACGCCAATATTGACACCGTCACTGACACAACCCAAATGTCAATGTTTACAGCACACCGGTGATGGGAAAACCAAGGAGGCTGTAAAAGTTGCCAACAAAAAGCCTCCTCCCAAGCTGCCCAAGGAAAAGGTCATAAAGCCCAAGAAAGAGATGGTGAAGCCCAGTAAAGCCGTCAGGCCCGTCCCCACAGCCAAGGCCAAGGTGGTGGTTGGCAACCAGCCAGGCGTGGTGAGGGGCATCACCTATTACAAGTCAACCAAGGCTGACGGCGATGAGCACAGCACTGGTGGAAAAGGTAAGTAAGGAAATAACATTCTGTTTTCACTTAAACTGAGTTTAACTACCATCGTTAATGTAGTGATGTGCAGGATGATAGTGTGTGTGTGTGTGTGTGTGTGTGTGTGTGTGTGTGTGTGTGTGTGTGTGTGTGTGTGTGTGTGTGTGTGTGTGTGTGTGTGTGTGTGTGTGTGTGTGTGTGTGTGTGTGTGTGAGATCATCTTTGTGCTGTCCTAATAAATTATTATTATTATTATCTAAAGTGATTCAAATGATTGATATGATCCTCATCACGTCTTGCTAGATCAGCACCAGTGAGAGACAGAGGATGTCTGTTTGCTAGAGGGAGGCAATCAAGCGCTTTATTGGATTGATTTCATTTCCAACAGAATGGGGCTGTAAACATTTCCAGAGTGTGTGGAGTGAGACCATAAATCTGTTACGTACTTTGCACTTTTGGCGAGAGGAAATGAAAGCCGGAATCTGCTGCTGTGTGGCACGGCGGATCACCCTTAATACAAGATTTATTCCTGTGTTGTTTTAAACAAAGCAGGTCTGCTTGCAGCCGGATTGTACCGTGTCGGTGCATATTCAGCAGGGCAGGAAATCCAAATCTTTTATTGACAGAATACATTGGAGATAATGGAACGCTGCCTCAATGGAATGCTGCCACGGCCATGACATGCCTCGGTCTCACTCCTCACACACAATGTACGGGGACCCTCATCAATGCAGTAGATGAAAGCTGACAAAACATTTCCTGACTCCTTCCAATCCTCTTTAAGTCTAGTTGAGTGAATAGGTATGCTGCGTTTGCACAGGGCACACGCGCACAACGCTGTCACACCGCGTGTTCTGCTGTGCCTGGCCAGCCAAACTAAACTCTAGCGGAATCCAGCCAGCTCTTTGTCAAAGCGGTGAAGCGATTTGGCTGCATTTCCATAATCTCAGACAGCATCTGTTAGACAGAGAGAGAGAGAGAGAGAGAGAGAGAGAGAGAGAGAGAGAGAGAGAGAGAGTAAGGTGGATGGACTAATGCATCTATAAAATGGAGATTACGGCTTTTCAAGTAGCTGTATGGTCAAGATTCTTACGTAAGGATATACTATATATACTGTACACTATCTGTTTCCAGCTGCCTCAGAATATCTTCTCCGGCACGTTCCAACAATATGCCCTCATCAGATCCTGGCGGCCAGGTAGTTCTCTCAGGCTTGCAGGAGAAGAACGCATGTTGGCCAGATGCACTGCCTATGCAGCGCTGTCGTCTAATCCCCACACATCTGTCTGGCAGCGCAGGAAGTCAGAGCATGAGGAACAGAGAGAGAGAGCAGACGAGAGGGCGAGGGAGAGAGAGAACAGGCTGTCCCACTGTTGACACTGTCCTCCATGTGGCTTAGCGTCTCTCTCTCCACAGCCGGGGATGAGACCAGGAGGGGTTGTGGAATCCTGCATGTGAATAGAGGAAGGCAGCAGGACCGGCTGGGTAACAGGAGGGGATAGACAGAAGGCCAAAGGAAGTTGGCACGCTCTCAGCGTTGCATAGCTAATGCTTTGCCTTTGATGTGAAGCTCTGGAACCTTACAGCGTAATATGTCTCCCCCCCTGATAGTGAGGCTCATATGTGCATTACAAACACCTCTGACTGTGCATAATGCAGAATTCTTTCTCCCCTCTAGAGAAACAGCATCTGACCCTGTTTGACCATCAGATTTATATTGAAATGAGCAAGCAACTAGTGCAAACACAGCTTAGGAGAGTCTGAGCTTTAGATTTCCACTTACAGTATTTAATTTCCCTGGCCTGACTCCTTATTTCCTCTCCCCCTTCCCAGACCACTCTGCCAAAACACACACCGCCCACCACGCCAAGGAGAGCCAATCAGAGGACGAAGGTCCTGAAACGGTCCTGGAAACATTTGAGGTCACGACAACTGCGCCCACGGCTGACACCACGCTTCCCATCACTGTCACGACCGCCACTACAGCGAGCACAACCACGGCTACTACCCCACCCACCACCACCACCACTACCATTGCACCAGGGCGGGAGAGACCAGCTCCAACCATCGTGCTGGTTCTGGACAACTCTGACAACAACAGCAGACCCCTTCTACACAGAGCAGGTAAGCGTTACAGCACTTTCAACTGCCGGTACAATCCAATAATGAGATTGTACATTGTAAGCAGAGGGTGCAGTAGTAAACGGCAATTTAGTACCAGATAAGAGCACAGGTTTCACACTGCCAAGATCTGTGTGACTGTAAAATTGTTGTTTAAAACTCATACAGACGTTAATGCAAGCCAGGCCTCCCCAAGTGTTGAGTTGTTTTGGTCTGTGTCTCCTTGGCAGGGAAGATCCTAGACTGTGAGGGGACTCTGGCATCTATTGAACAGCCAGTGAAAAAACACAGCTACGGGCGTAACGAAGGCGCCTGGATGAAGGATCCTCTGGCCAAGGACTCCAAGATCTACGTCACCAACTACTACTACGGCAACAACCTAGTGGAGTTCCGCAACCTGGAAAACTTCCAGCAAGGTGCGTATCGGTTCGTTTAGCTGTATTTCTCCATGTTGTCTGTAAGCGTCACTTGAGATTAATTAATGTTGAGGAGTCAGTAACCTCTGTGAGACTGATGTGCCCTGTGGAATGTAGGCCTTGGGTTGCTTCACAGCAGTGGGTGGGAAAATCCACTCTTTCTGCGTGTAACTGGACTGAGGAATAGGATTACCTTCCGTAAGAGAGCTGAGATGATCTCCGCCTCATGGGACTTGGACTTGTTGATCTAGATGTGTTTGGACAATTGGGCTCTCTAAATGCACTTGCATGCAAGGAGCACCCTGGGCTCTCTCCTTTCATATCCTGCAGGGTGGTGAGTTCACAGCCCCGTGCGGATGAGTAGGTATCTTGTTGAGTAGCCATGATGCTTGCTGTGGTTGACATGTGTGCTCTGGCCTTTCCTTTGAACTGGGCACAGCGGAGACGGATTAGTAGCGTGGGCAGGGGCGGGAGGGTAGAGGTGCACCGCACCGAGTTGCTTTTGTACATCACAAGGCTTTCTTCCATTAACAAAGTTTCTACTTCCTGTTGTTGGACAACCTAGGATAGTCGATAGGATGTGATGTAGAATACGACAACTTTGTTTGCTCAGCGGTAAACCACTAAGAAAACCTTGTCCCTATCACATGTAAGCCATTGTATACACAGTCTGGGACTATCCAAACATTGCCACCGCTCCATACATGGTATTATGTCAGTGTGGGACACATGCGACAGGATGTATCCAACTTGTCATAATATACAGGAATAAAGCTAACACACCAATACTGTTTCTTGTGTCCTAGGCCGCTGGAGCAACCTTTTCAAGCTGCCATACAACTGGATCGGCACAGGTCACGTGGTTTACAATGGAGCTTTCTACTACAACCGAGCCTTCACCAAGAACATCATCAAGTACGACCTGCGCATGCGCTACGTGGCCGCCTGGACGCTACTGCACGATGTGGTCTATGAGGACACCACGCCTTGGAAGTGGAGAGGCCACTCCGACATTGACTTTGCCGTGGACGAGAGTGGCCTGTGGGTGATCTACCCCGCCATGGACTACGACTACTCCCAGCAAGAGGTGATCATCATCAGCAAGCTGGACCCCGGGGACCTGTCCACGAAGAAAGAGACCACCTGGAGGACGGGCCTGAGGAGGAACTCGTACGGGAACTGCTTCATCATCTGTGGCGTGCTGTACGCTGTGGACACGTACAACAAGAAGGAAGGCGAGTTGAAATACGCATTCGACACCCACACCAACACGGAGGCCATTCCGCGCCTGCCCTTCACCAATGAGTATGCCTTCACCACCCAGATCGATTACAACCCCAAGGAGAAGCTGCTGTATGCCTGGGACAATGGAAACCAGGTTACATACAAATTACATTTTGTTGAACAGTGAGCACAAAGCTGTTTGTGTTCCGGATAAGCTTCCAGTACCCTGAGTAGAGGGGAGCGCTCAGTATTTTGACAGTCCAGAAGCAGCCATATTGGATTCATAAGGACAAGGATGAACCTATACCAGCATTCCTATGTATGCTAATCATGACACTTTGCAGTGTACCAAACAAGCACTACTCAAACACAATGTAAGTATGTTGGAATGTGACTGTATGTCGAGAATGGACAGAGAATAATAAACGAGGAGTTCTATTCCAAAAAAACATTTTTGAAATAAATGAATAAATAAACATTACCTCAATTTCATCATTCAGTGTATCTGAAGTATCCAAAACATCCAGTCCATAAAAGTGTTGGACATAACCCATTGTCCTTTAAACAGTGTCATAATTGTTTTGTTTTGTTTTATTTTTTCTTTCTCCATTATTTTCCAGGTAGAATACAGTAGGTGTCTCAGATACAGTATACTGTACAGTATCTCATTTTGGAGCAAAACTCTTCAGTTCTCTGCCCATGTTATGTCAATAGCCTGTTAACCACTTAAGCCTATTAGTTTATAGTTTGTTGTACGACAGTGTTGTGTGACAAGAATAGCCAATCTATGAGCTTGTAGATCTGCTATTTTCATTGTTTTTGAAAAGTTTAGACATTTTTTGAAGATGTTTGAAAAGTCTTTTGACATTTCTTGAAATGTTTAGAAAACCTTTGAAGATTGAAATAAAATGTTGGAAAATGTTGAACATTTTATACGTTTTTTTTTCCTTCTTCGCTTATAATAACATGCAAATAGGGACACCAGGTTGAAAGTGGTTAACTCCATCCATCCACCCACCAAGCACTTTGATCATTATTCCACACAGAAGAATACTCAGTAATTTGTGACCTTATCCTCTTTCTGAGGATTGTTACTACATACTATGTTTATTATTCCGGCCTTAAAATGTCTTGTTAATATTCACAATGTTATAGTCTTTGATGTTCTACATATTTTAGTGAGGATAGGGGATGTGCTGAATATGACATCATAAATCAAATGTACACAATTTAAGGGCTCAAGATGATCAATTTATTTTAAATGTTTTATGATGCAAGTTGTTGTTTTTCTTAAGTTTTTCACTTGTTTAAATCTTATGTATGAAAGCATATGATTGTATAGGTTGTATTGTTCATAACAATTGCAAAGTCACTACATTTGTTTTCGTTTTTATAGTGTGTTTGTACATTCTTACCCCACGATCAAGATTAAGACCAAATATAGATAAATAATTAATGTGTGCACTGTACCAGTGTACCACTAGCTAAACACAATAAGACCACTAAATATGTAGGGTTCTACAGTGGTGTGTTTGCCTGTGTACACTATTCCTTTGTTTGTATACAACCACTCGAATTTCTTTTGCCTGTTCTGGGATGATCTTGAGTGTTTTGTTAACTTTATTCAAAAAGGGCATGCCTGATTACAATATTCAGTACAGTAGCAATGTGTTTGTTTGCATTGTCTTTGTGTCGTTGTATTTTTTTTACAGAGATAATTATAACGCTAGGAAATATTATGCTGCACGTACAAAACCGACTGTGCTTGTGTGCTATGAAATAAAATCATCCATTTTTAAACGCTTGTTGTGAGACGTCTAAGCCCAAACTCACTAATGCCATGGAACAGTCTTGTCCTGTGCTGATAGGATGCTGGTCAGTGATTCATTTCTTCTGACTTGGCTCTCTCAAAAACAGCATTAGGCCCTTTTTTTCTGGTGGTGATTGGGGCAGCAAGCAATAGCTGTAGGTCCTGAAACCTGTTTGATCTCTTGCTATGAGCTTAAAGGCATTGTATTTTCAAGTGCTCTGATGTTCATAATACACTAATCTCTCAGCCTGGTCAGAATGATGCAACAGAGCATTTATTCCCTTGATTAGGATGACCATATTTTCAAAAACCCAAACTGGGATCCTCAACCACTCAAGTCCTATTGTGTTACATTGTGAGCTGAAAACCAGGGCATTTTAATGTTTTCCAGATATTTCTCAGGACTCGTGACACCCAGCTTAAGACAGGGACGATCCCAGCCAAACCGGGACGTCTGGTCACCATACCCTTGACCAAAAACACAGAAAAGGAGCCAGTGCTGTGACAAATGTTTTCAGTAGACATGAAGGCTTACAAAGCTCTCATGAGGTATGTTTAGTTCCAGGGCAAAGGTCACCATGCTCTACTTGACTTGGATCCTGAAATGCACTAAAGGAGCAGCCCGAGGGTCACGGTAATAAGGGCAGGGCAGCCTGATTGCTTAGCTGGCTGGGGATGTGAAAGTCTTAAAACTTTCTGCTCTGACTCATTCAATGCCAGAGGGAAACATGGAAATGGGACACAAGTTGAATACAGGGTGTGGTCCAACGCATGTGGTCCTAATTTGAGAACAAGAACCCCCCTCCCCAGTCTCCACACACATACTCACACCAACTCTATTTAAAGTACATCATAGCGCACAACATTGGCTTTGACATCGGCCAACACCCGGCTGACAATCGACATTACACTTGAACCCTAGCATCCCTATATGGGGGGCGAACATTCTCAGAAGATTGCCAATCTACAAGCTCACAAAGCATTGCATTGCGACACGTTGTGAGCTTGTAGAACGGCTATTTTCCGAGAGCAAGTGGCCTACAGAGCCAACTCAGGTCAAGTTTACAAAGTATCGAGGGTTTAAGTGGTTTTAATGAGTGGACATGGAGACATGGGGTTGGATAAGCCCAGCACTAATGGTGTGCTGTCCCTCCGTAAGCTCTGTCACGAAATGTTGACATGTAGCTGTTATGGAACAATTACGTCCACACTCAACGCGGTGATGAACACTGACAATTCACATGACCTAGGGGTGCCGTGGTCCCAGCACCCCACAGCCCAACACAAAGACCTTCCTGTTGCCAAATCAGGACTCAACTTGATCCTGTTCACATCAGCTAGGGCCTTCTGCTCCACTGATGACCCCACTCAACGGATCACACAAACCGTATTACACAACGGGCAGTTCCGGCCGAACATTTTGATTGGCCGAAATGGGCTCTCCAGCTGTGCTCAAATCAAGATAATGAAATATGAAATATGGCCTCATCAGTGTAAATATGACTCTGCCATTGATACAAACAGAAATATCGGCACGTTTCCATGGGAACAGAGACACGTATCTCTATGGTTTGCTTTGCTAGGCTAATGGAATCTTCAGTGTGTACTGTGTGAACTGGTACTTTGCAAACTCAATAGTTTTCACCATATGTTTAGAATGTGTTGAATAATCTTCATGAATATAAAAACGACAGGCAACTGAAGCACAAAGACCACAGGGTCCCAGAATGTGAAGCGTTTGTAGGTTTTTTATGTGCCACCTTTACAGTATGTGCCACCTTTAAGCCATAAACGGTACTATTGAGCCAATCTGATATTTTTATGGACACAACTGGGTTTGTGTTCAAACAAAACCTTCCTCCAAGAGACCCCCCTCCAGGTCCTTTCCCGTATTGACGTCATTTACTCCCACTAAGAAAACCCCGCTTCGCATTCAAGACTACCAACATCTCAAGATAACACACCCAGCTCTGAACGACTGCACCGGGACCTCAGTGTATTCATCTCATTATTGTGAACATAAAGGAAAGAGAGCAAATGTCCAGCCAAGAAAACTCCAAGATCACCCAAAGGGATAAAACACATGACGATAAACAACACAATGATTGACATGTCATAGATTTGTGATCTGCTGTTAATCATACAACTTGAGCGTTTTCTGGAACGCACGCTCTAAAAGTGACGTTGACACAAGCCTTTAAAAAGCATTAGTTGAAAGGGGGGAATCCAGCAGACAACCTTTGTCAGCTGATTCTGACATTGAGATTTGCACAGAAATATGTTTTGCTCCTCCGATGTATGATGAAGATAAGAAGGTATTTAATCACACACAGCATGCAAAAACATGCAGGCCCAAGTTTGGCTGAAGTGGCTCTGTGGCAATCGACTTTGTGCATGACTGTAGCAAACCTCTGACGCCATATGACGCCTTCACATGTGTTTGCAGTTCAAAATCTGCTGCCAAGCCAATCAAACAAAGCTATGGGAAACTCAACTGGAACGGGAAACGGATATGCCACCTTTTGAAAACCTGGGACTACAGTCAAAGATGGTTCATTTAGGAGGATACACCATTCCAATTGGAGCCACTCGAGGTGAAATGGTTCGCAAATCCTACAAATGGTCTCCTAAGTGGGCGCCGGCATCTGACGGCAAATCTCGCGAACGTCCTATGTTTACTGGTGCTAGATCCCGCGAGAGTGTGTTGCTGGGACAGAGAAATAAAGCTGATTTCTCCTGATTTGTCACTCTAAAAAAAGGTGTTTTAGTATGAAAATCTTGGGAATATTGTGTGGCTTGTAACGATCGGGACCAATATTTAGTTCAGTGTGACCATGAGGCTAAAGAATGGTTCAGAATTCAATTCAATTCAAATTCAAACAACTTTATTTTCCTTTCGGAACTTAGTTTGTGGTTTGTGGTTAAAACACAACATACAATCACAATACATATATACCCAGGTCACTATGAAAACACATTAAAATGTTAATGTTAAACTTAAAAGCATGATATAAATGATGGTATACAACCTATGTGTTTACGTGTTTAACTAGTGTCCAAGTGGAATAGGGTGGAATAGGGTGGGGGGGGGGATTCACCAGACCTAGGTGTTCAGCAGTCTGATGGAGGTAGGTACAAAGCTGCCTAAGCCCCTTTAGTTAAGTGTTGAAGCCCTGTAACGACGGCCTGAGGGCATCAGTCTGTAATGGGTGTGAAGGGTGTGTGTGAGGCCTTCTTTAAGCTGTCTTCTCGAAGCTGTGTTCACGTTCACTCTTCCATTGGAATTAATAGACTCCAACCTGCTTCCGGTGTCCTTTAAAAGGCGTCCGCCTACTTCACGCAGATGCGAGAAGTAAACCGGAGATGGTGAGTCTTGCTGATTTTAGTCTTGGCTACAGTAATGCACAGAGGCTTTGCCGGCCACATGTCACCAACAGGTGTGCATGTCACACCCAGCCCAGAGCCTAATTAGTTTGACCCAGGCCAGGTGTGACTGCTTAAATCAGCCACCACCCACAGGCTGCAAAACAAGTTAATCCACACTTTTATTAATATGCCATTTTAATCCCTGACAATAACATATTGCTAACACATTGCGACCGTGCTGACACAGTGAAATGTGTCATGCAGTCGGGTCCAGAAAAGCAGATCAAGCATTTTGTGTGGACAGTATGCGGCGTCAACGTGACTTTAATTAAGAACATTTTCAGTGATTTCCTGCAACAGTCACTTTGAAAAGGAATCGACTGAGCAGGATGTGGAACACTTGAACTATAGCAGCTCAGTCCTTTTAATAATCACAGAGGAATGGAAACTTCTGATTGGCCGTGGTGCTGTCTAACATGAAGGCTTTTTATGCGACCTCAAGCGCAAAACATGACCCATGGGTCTAATACCCAATAGCAATCCAATTAAAGGTATTAAAGTGATTTCCTCTACCCCTCCATGAGAGCTGGCACCCACTCAGTTATGTCTCGTGTTCATTGGAGAGAGGGGGCTTTCCTGAGGGCTAGGCCAGTGGTTTGAACGGAGCACCAAAGAAAGGCATTGTACGAGACACAATGGAGTCCTTTGGAGATTATGGAGGAGGAGTGGTTGTGACGGAGAATTCAGATCAACACATTGTAGTAGTGGGGGGATCCAACACAGACGCCACAAAATCCCACCCAGACTGGCATGTGATTGGCACAAGTAACAAAAACAAAAAACACCTGGGGGCATAAAACAAATTGATAAGAAACATAATTAACAAAGATTGGTTTAACTCTAAACATTTCCATTAATCTTCTTGACGAGGTGATGAACTAGTTGCGTCAATATCTGAGCACAATAGAGTCTTTCACTAGATAACAGATAACAGGTAGGCTATGAACTTTATGTGGGCTAATAAAACACCAAATGAAATCCAGTACGCCTTATAGGCTTCTTCCAAAACACTAAACAGATTTCAGATATATTTTTGGCTCTTGGCATGAAAGAGAGAGCTCCATCTGGGCGCCATGGTGACAGTGGATAAATCTGTAAACAATACAGTCACAAGAGACAGCTACCCTTCTGTCTCGCAGGACTGTGATGAATACTTTGATGTAATCTCAAGCTTCAGTCCTCTTAATATTGTGACACGTTATACCTACAAACTAAGCGAAGTGAACATACATAAAGTAGATACATAATCATGGTATATGGATACTGTTGTGTACTAATAAAAAATAAAAAAAAACTTCATTTATGCTGGGGACATTGTCTCAGTTAGCATCCTGCTTCACATTAACAGAAATTTGCAGCTGGGATATGCCAAATACAACTACAGTCTTCTGCTGTTACATGGCAGCTACACAAAAGCAATAGTGCCTTGCTCAAGAGCACCTCAACAGTATAGTTTCTCAGGGAGGGGAAATTGATTCTCATTCACCCGCCCACATTTACAAAATTGGTTAAAAATGAATCCAGACAATCTTCCCAGTCACAAGCCCCTTTTCCTTTAACCATGTACAGCCGGGTTAAATCAATCGGAATGTTGTCTACTGTAGCTAGTGTTGCTGCTCTGCATGTCAACACATACATTGTATTCACTGTGTCTAAATCGGTCCACATTACTGTAATAACATCATCTGCGTTTATGTCTCTGCCCCTCAGAGCTGCTTCTTGAAGCCACAGTGATGACACTGTTACAAAACAAGACAGAGCCAGTGATATACTGAACGAGCCAGTGAGAAATCCCATTGAAAAACAAGAAAAAATCACGCTAAATCGCTTCCAGACAGCAGTTGTTCTGGCAACACCCTTTTTAACTTATTTTTGTGAAACGAAAAGAACAAATAAAACAAAGATCTCTATATTTTTCTGGGCTCAGCGTGAGACTGGAGAGAACACCACCACAGCATTAAGGGATGGGAAAACCAGCCTTGGGTGCTGGGGAGCAGCAGAGACTGACCCAATGGGCTGGTCCTGAGCCAAGAACAACGTACTATAAGGCCCAGAGAGTCACACCTCCTCCCTCTAGGAGGCCTAATGCAATCTCCCAGCAATTTATCCCAACAGCTGCAGTGAACTGGCACTACGGATCTCTCAGCAAGGGAACAACTTCGCCTTCATTCAGCCATGCCATCCGTCATGCCGCCCTGCCCCAATGCTCGTGCCAGCAGGGATGAGACAAAATATCAACACTGTTCTGCAGCTGTTGGGGGTTAGTAGGCGCTTGCTGGAACATGGGATAGATTTGTTCTAAATGTCAGGCAAACTCCACTTTATGACTCATTTTTGAAGTTTTCAGCTGTTGGCCTGGAGTCCTACTTATTTATGGTTCGTTTCGTGAGTATAAAGTCGATGAGAATTTAAGATGGGCTCGAGTCATTCACAGCTTTGATTGGCTGCAGGGCTTTAAGGCCAAGAAGCAAGCAGCCAAGCACAGACCACCACTGCAGATCATGATTGTCCCAGGCTAGCACAGAGAAAGAATGTTTTGGAACAGAATTTGTTATATTTATCACATTAGAATAGCTTTTATTTGTTTTAGTCTACACATATAGCTACAATTATTTTCTTATACTGAAACTGAATTTCACGGGGGTTTCTGTGGTTCCTTGACATTCAGCACAAAGCCAATTACTCCTCTGGTCGTCTGGAATGCTGGCTCTGTGACAGCATGCAGAATCTAGACTAATAAGAATGTGACCATTGTAGCGACATTCAAATCCCCCTCTTTCTCCACGAAGAGCTGCGACCGCACGCATCACAGACAGCTGTTGTTTCGGTGCTAATCTGAGGCTAAAGGCTATGACACATCTTTCGCCTGCACACTGTCTCTGTGGAATCGGCATTCAGGGGGACAATACACGAGGGCCCCTCTGGAAGCATTCAGCATTTAAAACTTTATTTAGAAATGACGATGGCAAGACTCGGAAGATAAATGAGGTGTTCGTTGAAGGTGTCACAGGGCATGCTCTCTGGACAGCAGACACACTGTACTCACACATCAATGCAGGGAGGCCCACTTTTTACAGTGAAGTCTCTGTAACTGAAATTCTCTGTAACACGTGGCTTGTCTTTGTGTCCTAGTGCACTGCACCGCACTGACTGCACCCCATTCCTATGACCTTTGTGCATGGTATCGACATCTGATGTTGGTGCAAACTCTCAGTAAGGTAGAAGAACAGTCTGGTGGTTGGAAAACCATCCTGTTACTAAAAAGTCATAGGTTTGATTTCAGCAACAACTAATACAGTATATCCAACCATGATATACCCTTCTGAAAGGCTCTTGAGCTGGACACTAAACTCCATACCTGCATGTTCCCTGTAAAAAGATTAGAGTAAATGGCAAGAACGCTAGTCAACCAACTATAGTGAAATCTAACCTAGCATCTGTCTAAATGACATACTAATTATATAACATACTTAGCATCTAGTCAAGGAAACAGCATACATCCATCTAAATAACATATGGAAAAAAGTAAACATCATACTTATACAAAGTGGTTACACAAAGCCTAGCCCTAAAACAGTTATAGAACCACATTTCTCTGTCTGTCTTCCATTAGAGATTGACCACTAAGTGGGAGTCATGTGTCTCACCGCACCTTAGAACTAATCCCTGTAGGAACAATATATACTCTCTCCTGAGCCTGACCTGGAGTTAATTAACTGCAGAGATAAGTGGTGAGGGTTGTAATGTGCAATATATATTACAACAGTGGTTCTCAAACTTTTTCATGCCAAGGACCCCCAAATTTATATTTATTTGGCCGCGTAGTCCCCCCCCCCATTTGGCCGCGGACATAGCATGAGCTTGTATATCTGCTATTTTTGAATAGCTAAAGCATAAAATATGGATTAAGTGGTTAAAATGACGCCATATTAACAAATTTGGCAGAGGACCCCCTGGTACCCCCCCCCCCCCCCCCCCCCCAAGGACCCCTGGGGGGCCCCGGACCCCATTTTGAGAACCAAAGCATTACACGATAGTTATGTATTTTCTCCATTTTTCTTTTACTGTAATCATGCTGGGAGGATTCACTTCTCCAGCACTTCCTTTTAGAATACAATAGACAAAGAAAAGCCTCTTAGTCAACCTGAATTGGAGGAAATAAGTGCTCAGCACATATTTGTTTTTTTTAGCTATACACCCTGCTTCACATTCATGCACAAATTAATATTCATGATTGATTGATTGAATACTTTATTTATACATTTGCAGAAAAAAGCATAAGATAGTACAGTTTACATACAGTACAAGGACAACTAAATAGGATTGAAAAGCCCATGAAAGCCTAATGGCTTGTTTCAAATGGGGTACCCATGTACTCGATTCATAGTGACGTTAAATGACAGACAGATATACACTACTATGCAGAACATCATATAAACAGTTTACAAATTGAAGAATAAGAAAAACAAAAATATGTACAGTAAAAAGTTCAAGAAAAAAAATGACTTTTACAGTGGCCAGTTTTGAATTGCAGCCTCCTGAAGGTACTCTTTTAGGGGAGTTTTGAAGGAGAGTAGGGTTTTACTCTCCTTCACTGCTTTTGGTAGGGCATTCCACATTTTTGTTGCATAGCAGGAGAACGAATTCAACCTCTTGTTTGTGCCAAATCTGGGTTGGACGTTGACAGGTACATGGGTATCTTAACGTTATGGTGTATCTTGTAGACCAGGCCCATTAAGTTGCTGTACTCTGTCCTCTACCCTGAGCCATCCGACCCTAGCAAAGTGAGCAGGGGTTAGATGGGTTGTAGATGTAAGGGCAAGGATTAGCCTTACCAGTTTGTTTTGGGGTGTCTGGAGCCTTGTTTTTAAGGCCTTTGTGGTGTTGAGGTACCATGCATGCATAATCGAAGTGACCTTGGATGAGGGCCCCTGTTAGAATCCTCAAAGTTTTCTTACTGACTACCGTGAAAGCTGCTGCTCAGTTTTGCCATCATAACCTAAACTGTTCCACTGGATGACTGGAACAAGATGGGGTTAAGTGCTACTACACTTTTCATCACACCATACTGTCCCATACCCACACACGTCGTTGACAGAACCTATGTTATTAACATATTTGCACTGAAACGTGACCAGAAAATGTGTGCTGTCTGCAGACTAGACACACGGATGAGTTGAACACAACATGGCCTTTTGAAGACAGCACTTCTGCCAATGGAGACAGACTGCGCCTGCAGTCTTCACAGTAGATATGATGTATAGAGGCCATGTGCATCTTAAATCAATTTCACCCTTGTGCAGAGGGGGGAAAACCATATAATCCCCTTTGGCTGGATCGCCCTGACACTCACCAGCAGTGCAGATTCAGTTTCACCGATGATTATGCATTGCAAAAAAATATAAATAAAATAAACAATGCATGCATGGCCTTCTTAACAAGGCATTATAGATTTCCATCTGACAAGGAGAAACTTTCGCTATTTTCACTACTACGTCATTTTGTTTTCTTAAACCAAATGGCCTTACGTTGCTGAGACAGAGTGGATTACTCTGTCTTACTCCAATTTATGGTCACATCTCAAAAACAGTCTTGAAACAAATTAAATTGCAGTGATATAATATGACATAATTTCCTCCAGTTGGTCGATTGCTGTAATTATTTAAATAATATTGATTTTTGACATTATTCAATATTAGACATGTTTTTGTAGTGTGCTGAGGTTTGGTGTTTTAAATGTGACAAATGCCTGCTGTTCTCTGGAGGCGTGTCAAGTATTCAGCACCTAATGCCGTGAGATACGAAGGCCTCTCACAGATATCAAGACACCACCACTGGGAATGTAGAGCTGACAAAAGACAGGACAGATGATTAGTGATATTGTGAAACATGAGAAGAGAGTTTATAGAATGCCCCTTCAGCCTCCTGATGGCACATGTTTTTACCAGTGAGTGTTAACTCTGAGAATGTCATACTGTTACACTCGACTTACAACAACACTGGAGTATTTTGCTGTGTGAATGAAAACTCATGTACTGTAGACCTATTTTACTAGCACGCTCACATCCAACTTCCACACCCAAAATGAAATGCTATTGACGTTCATCATCTGCGTTCAATATGTTGTAATGGGATAGCAGCACATCCAATTTACACCCCCGCCTCAAAGCACGGGAAGTAACAAAAACAAAGTGTAAACAAATTAATAGTGTATCTCCTGCCTTTAAAAAGGTTTTGCATGTATACTGTGTACTTATCTAAGAGAGAAAACGTTACGAATGGTCACTGTGAGGTCTCATATCCTCGTCAATGTAATACACAACATAACAAGATACTCCCTTCATATGCTGAGCAACATCACTGGAATTGACTTCGCTCATAAAATCTGGGTGGATAAAAGAGTAATTCTATCCCCCAGAGACATGGGAGAGAGAACAGGGAAGCCCAGGCTTCCGGCATTCGGGTGATTTTACCCATCAAGGGTGGCCATGCCAAGGATATCAATGAAAAGAAACCAATATCTGCATCCTGTTGTCCTTAGAGACAGGGCCTCATGCAGCTGAGCCCCAACACACTGACTGATAAAAAGTCAAATATAAAAGTG
>NC_139941.1:44389340-44656840 GCF_963454915.1 Gymnoscopelus microlampas | reverse complement strand
TAAAGCAAGCAGAGCCATAACGGCAGTGTTTGTGCAAAATGTAATCACATGTAAAAACCTCTCCTTCAACTGACGATTAAACCTGTGTTTGATTACATTACCTTGAGCTTCAACAGCCCAATAAATTCAACACAGTCAAAGTCTAATCACAGCTGCGACGAGGATTCCGCTTCTGGGATAGCTTGAACTTTAATTTGGTAATAATTCTAATTGCCGTGTTAATTGCCCAGCAAATGAGTCTGCAGTTAGGTGGGGAAAGATCCAGATGACCTCAATAAACAACAGGCTCATTCCACTGCAAACGTTCCTCGTTCCTCTCTGACACCTAATGACCCGCTCCCACTCTCACAAACATCCCTGACACTCAGACAGCAGTCAACCGTGACATTCTTCAAGAGTGTTTTGATCAGCTTTGTGCATAAATCAACGCAGCCCGGGGGAACGGGGAGAGGAGAGGGAACGTGGGCCTTATTTACCATTTTGTTTCCTCTTCTAACAACTTAAACCCTATTACACTAAAGCTGGCCCGGGCTCCCCCAGGGCACTATACATACTAGGTCTGCTATAATACTGAATCTCTTTGCTGAAAATAGGAGATCTATTATTTCCACAATTTGTGAGCTTGCAGATCTGCTATTTTCGCTGAATAGCGAAACATACAAACATACACTACATATACTGTACACTATTGCCCCAGAATGGGAACGCTATTAGCGTTCAAGTTAAATCTATCTATTTTTACTCAAATCTATTTTAAGTCAAAAAGAAAGAAAGAAAGAAAGAAAGAAAAAAGACATAATGAAGACTCAAGGGTGGGAAATTATTGGTGAAAAAAAAAACATACATTAAAATTATTCAAGGCCTGTAAACGTTCTTGTTTCATACTCAAACTGAGGAAGAGCCAAATATGTTGGCTGGTTTTACTTTTAGGAGGCTGGCCACTGCCAGGGTGGTCTGTTACAGTATTACCCCCCCCCCCCCCCCCCCCCCCCCCCCTGTGTTTCCCTGTGTTTTAACATTCAACTGCTGCCAGCCTCCTGAATCCAGATTATCTATACAGAACTATGTTTAGAATGGTGGGGTACCATGTTTCATTAGATGGGAACATTACTCGAATAGCTGTGTATATATTCTCCCCCTGGCTGAAACACAGGAAACAGTTATTATAGCTTTAACACCCCAGGAGGTACAGATAGAAGACCATGAACAACTGTTCGTGTGTGTGTGTGTGTGTGTGTGTGTGTGTGTGTGTGTGTGTGTGTGTGTGTGTGTGTGTGTGTGTGTGTGTGTGTGTGTGTGTGTGTGTGTGTGTGTGTGTGTGTGTGCGCGCGCGTGCGTGCGTACGAGCGTGCGTGCGTGTCTGTGAGAGAGAGAGAGAGATGTTCATGTGTATTTCAGTTTAATTAAATTCCTTTGTGTTTGTGTACAGTATGCATGCGTGTGTTGTGGACATGAATGTGTGTACACATATGCGGCCATGCATACATTCATAACAGTGATATATTCGAGCCCATAAAGTGGTACGTTCTGGTATGATGACCAGATTGCCACACCAAGGGATTACTGGGGATCATTTATTTGTTTATGTTGGATTCCTTTGTGGTTTCTGAGAGCAGCACTACAGTCCAAAACAAATTCCACTGCTGTCTGAAGCACCAGTGCTTACTTGGCAAGTGGTCAGATATCATGGCCCCTTTATCTCCCAATAGATTTGACCTTAGAATAAGAGATAAATAAAGACCCAAAAATTGGATTAAGACATGGGACTTTGACAAAGCCAAAGGTTGTTTTCTCAGAGCAGTGAAGCTTCTCAGTCCTACATGTGCAAAAGCTTTGTGCCCTTTTCTTTTTCTTTCTTGCTATTTTTTGTGAATGTCACCACATACTGTGTTCTGTGAAATACAGCGTTTCTATTGCAACATATCAAAATAGACTATATACACAGTACAACGTTCACATTTTGACAACCATGTGTAAAAACAAATCTGCAAAGTGCAGTTTCCGATAAGTATAAAATACAGCTTCCTGTATGAGCGCAGTGGGGACTTGCTACACGGCAAAATCCTCTTTGTAAAATGTAACTCTTGAGAGGGCACTAATGTAACCAAACTGACCCGCGTCATAATCACTGAAGATTTTACAGTGTGCCGCTCACACATTGTGTGCCTTTTTTTAATGTGTGTTGAATCACCTGGCCTGCATGTATGAAAACTCAACTACACTTAAACCTCACCATAAAAAAAACATTCTTTACAAGAGCTTGTGGAAATCCCCACCTGTTCCAATCCTCTCTGCTCTGGACTGTCTTTCATTCCACACTGATTTAATCGTATCCATCTCACAGCATGGGGCGGCGAGTCCTACCCTTTGAGAGCAGATAACTTTTGAGAGCCTGAAGACCTCTTTACATTCCCATACTATTAATCACCATCATTGCTCCTCCTATGTTTGGCCAGAGAGCTTGTCACAATCTTCACCTCAAGAAGATGACTGTTAGCAAACCATACTCTTAATCCTATAGCTTTTGTTATTTAGTTTACAAGTTTGTTATTTACAGTAGATAGTGTATTTATACAGATGGTAGGCTTGATGTCTACCTGCTGTCCTTGTTAATTTGTAGCACTCACTTGTTTTCTTGGCACTCTATTTACTTCTCACCGCTTACACCCTGTTGACTAGGGCTCATGCAGTTCACTTTGATCTTGCACTTTGTAAGTCACTCTGGATAAAAGTGTCTGCTTAATCCCTAAACTGTCTTTACATCACTGGATAGTTTATGGTTAAACTTCAACAATTATTGGTGATCACTCATTTATTATTACATAGCAGTGTTAATGACACAATTTGCTAATTTGTTGTACGTACACTTATTCTTGTTTGTACATAATGGCTTGAACAAAAAAATGTGGACAGTTACATATTACAAAATGTATTTGAAAATATATTTTTGATCCAGGAAATACATTTTCACAAATATAATTTCCTATGCCGTACTTTTGTGTCACTCAAAATATTTTCCAGAATTTTTGTTTTCTTGCAGTATGGCGACCCAGATCTCACATTTTCTCTTCTGTACAGTCTGATCCATGTTTCTCAACTTTCTCTCATCACTATGCCTCCTCGGGGCCTGAAGAGAAGAGGATGAACACACTAAAGGTACTGTTACTCTCTGTAAAGCCTGGAATTTGTTATAGTTTCCATCCACCAAAGTCTATTATAAACCTGAACTCAAAACTTAACCCTACCGTAGCCTCACTGAGACCAGATTATGCTTCTACCTCAGTGGTTCTCCAACATTTTCATGTCAAAGACCCCCAAATTGACATGTATTTGGCCGTGGACCCCCATCTGAAAATAATTTCTGCCAGGAACCCAATTAGAAATGATTTGAGTTAAATTGTTCTCAAGATAATTCCAAATGTGTCAAAATCTTTCAATATATAATGTTTTGAAAATAGCAGATCTGCGACCTCACAATGTTTTGCATTGTGCCGCATTGTGAGGTCGTAGATCATTTACAACACATCTACGATCGTGGATCGTACTGTAGATCCTGGGTAATGTAATGTAGTGGCATTTTGTTGACTAGAAACAGCATTTCAACTTCATTAAAACCCCACTGATGCACCATCAAAGACATTCTGTCGTCTGTACTCAGGCAAAAGTCAATCCACTGTCCCAAATGGATTCAGCTTTGGTAGATTTAATACACCATTTAAACAAACAAAAAGAGGTTTATAACAGAAAGGCCTGTCACAAAGCTCTGTTTGTTATTGGAGGCAACAGACCAAGAACGTTATGAACAGAACCGTGACTTTTCAGCTTTTTATAGGGACTAGTGGTAATGCCAAGCAAACATGCATGATGCACACCACATACCATTGAGTTTGTTTGTATGTTCGTATTTCCTTATGTTAATAGCTTCTTAAGAAATATTTTTTCACAATTAGGGGCCAAAGTGTGGAGGCAATTAAAGTGTATTGGAGAAGAATATAGTAGAGCAAGAGCAGTACTTTCCAATTATATCTTGGGATGCTTGATTTGAAAGAGAACAGCGGAACTTTTCAGTCTTACATTATCAAATTATATTCTCCCTGACATACTTGTTCGCCAACTACAGTACATCTCATTAGAATGTGGTCAAACGATAGGAGAATGAGGTCCAGCTCTCAGTTCTTGCCGCTGCTAAGCACTAAACACATTTATTTTATTTGATCTACAATCACTCTGTGATCGGTTAGTCTGCCCACCGGCCAACCAATGATGTGACTTTATCACTCAGGCTGACCAATGGTGTAACTTCATCACTCAAATGATTACAGATCTACGGCTGGGTCCTTATTTCAGGCTCTAGGCAAAAAGAGGTGAGCAGCAACACTCTCCCAGCTGAAGTCACCATGGAACTAACAGTAGATGTAATGAAACACCTCATCAGCAGACTGGAGCCCCAAGAGAACTGGGTAGATGTATGGACTCAGTGACAGTGAAGCTTCATTTCACTCTGACCCTTACGGATCCATTTGGGTTGATTTTCCCACTCACAGAGTTAAATTAACACTGAGGATTTTACTGTGTGTGTGTGTACATGTACTATATGTATCTATGTATGTATGTATGTATGTATGTATGTATGTGGTGAAATACAATATGTAGAAGACACATTCACGTACACCAAAACATGCATGCATGCACAAACATACGTGTTTACACTCACACATGCTAACATTCATACATGCACACACGCAAGAGCGCACGCACAAGCGTGCGCGCACACACACACACACACACACACACACACACACACACACACACACACACACACACACACACGTGTGTAACATTCATACACGCACGAGCGCACACACACGAGCGCACACACACGAGCGCAAACGCACGCACGCACGCACGCTCGCTCGCTCGCTCGCACACACACACACACACACACACACACACTCACATCTGCACACACGTGTGTAACATTCATACACGCACGAGCGCACACACACGAGCGCGCACGCACGCACGCACGCACGCACGCACGCACGCACGCACGCACGCACGCACGCACGCACGCACGCACGCACACACACACACACACACACACACACACACACACACACATCCAAATCGACAAAAAAGAGCTACAGGTCCAAAATGCTGAGTCCAGTGAAACCACTGATGATGTCATGGTATGAGAAGGGGAACCACCAGTTTTTGGACACCAAGACGAATGAACAATGAAGTATTCTGGAAAATTACAGTGATGTTCCCAAAGACAAGGATGCTAGTGTGATGTCCATGACCGCGGGCCTCCAAATGACCATGAAACATTTCCACATTAACACGCGTCAACTCGCGTTACAGTGCATTCATGATTAGGGGGACTCCTCACAATATGGGGGAATTTGGGGAGAGCTCACACAATGGGGGCCAAAGTGTTACAGATGAGGTAACTGAGTTTTTATTGGGCTGGGATTTCAGTGACATAATCAATTCCTGCGGTCACAACATTATTGGGTTATTGGAGCAGAGAGTGGAAGGGATAGCCCAGAAAGCCTGATAATAAACAGCACTAACAGGAAAGATGACAACTTCCAATAAAATACGAGTCCACTTCAATGAACGTCACAATCAAAATCACCAGAGTCCGTCCCCTCATGAACATCTCTCTGGAATCGCACTTGACAAGGAATTTGCAGAGTAAGTTATTATTGTGTAGATGCAGATGGACTGACTATGGTCACAAAAATAGAGAAGAAAACAAAAGTCTGCACAACAGCTTGCTGCTCCACCTTATTTACTGCAAAACATTGACGTAGTATTTGTGTTTTGCACGTGGAGCACTGTAGCAAGCTGTTGTGCAGACTTTTCTCTTCTTTTTCTCTTGTAATTTAGTTACTCTCTTAGTTATCTCCCTATCTATATAGTATATACTATCTCCCTACTAGATAGTATATGAACTTGGGAGGTGCTGTATGCATTCCTATGCATTAGATGAGATGAACTCTATAGATGAATTTCATTCCGTTTTTATACAGTTTTTATCTGGTTATGCTTGTTTAATGACATGAATTCTGCACTATTTCTTTTATTATTTTATGAATTTCTGCTGTCTTTAACTAGGACAAACATATTTTAGTTTGTTTTCCAAAGCTGCTTGCAGATGGAAAACAAATGACAAATAAAGCAGTCTTGAATATTGTGCTGCACCAACACTAAAATGGATGTTCATAACATTTTTGTGAACTAGCCACAAAGCCAGAGAACATGTTACTTTTCTACATAGCTCTAGGGAGAAGCCAGCTTTGATGACGCTCCACTTATATTAACTGAGAACGATGCCGGCTGGCGAACAAGTCATCCAAAGACACACAAGTGTACTTTGGGGAGCTATGTGCGACAGGAACAAAAAAAAAAGGCAGCCAGGTTTTTAACTTAAAAATGTTCTCCTTATGATCTCAGCAGGCCCATTTCGTTGTCACTTTTACAATGGGAGGATACACAATCAGGATAACAGACTGTGGAGAGATGGGGGATCATTTGCCAGATATGTTTTAGTCCAAGACCCAGAGGAACTGGGGTTGTGCTTTGCTTTTCAAAGACATGTTTTCGTCATTTTGGTGACAATGTTTCACCTCTATGAGTATTCATCCGTATGAACACTGATGGCTATGACACCATGGAGGACACTTATGTTGGACATGGGTGACACATCGTCAGAAAGGTGGTGGCCGAGGTGTTAGAGAAGTAAGCTTCAGACTGGATGGTCAGTTGTTTGAAGAGCAGCTATCGGGAAATCTGCATGGAAAAGTATACCCAAGAGGATTCATTTTTCAATAACCATTGAGCACTTTCTGGAACTGTTTCATGTTTTAAACAGTAGAGGATTGTGTAAGCTTATGGCTGTGAGCAATTCTTGTAAATGATTTACACTCTGTTTAAAAAAAGGCACCAAAACAAAGAAACTAATGATTAACAGTCATTAGTTTCAAATTAACAAATTAACAGTTTGTCAACCTTAGTTTGTTAGTTTGTCTGTGTGTGTGTGTGTGTGTGTGTGTGTGTGTGTGTGTGTGTGTGTGTGTGTGTGTGTGTGTGTGTGTGTGTGTGTGTGTGTGTGTGTGTGTGTGTGTGTGTGTGTGTGTTGATTTGTGCATATGGATCACATTGTATTAATTATTTGCATCTGTGTTATAAATAAAATGCAACTCTTTGTAAAAAGAAAAAAGAGTTTCTCTTTAAAAAGTATGCTCATTGCTCACGATAGATTTGCACGTTTCACTCAGGCCTCTGCTTCTGTTCTGTGCTGTTCAGCAGCAGGCGGTTCACCTGGCAACCGTCAAACAGCCATGATGGCGACAGGTGTGTAAAGTGAAAACAGAGAACGGCTGCTGAGAGCCACGACCGAACCCCTCGCTGGAACTAGTCCAACCTGGAGGGAAAGGAGAGCGAAGACAGAAGCAATCCAGATAATGTGAATTCCTTCTCCACCTGTCCTCCCTTTAAGCACATTAGGTACGACGTCGCGGTGATAAAAGCATCACAGCAGAGGGGCCCCCAAATCCACGGAGCAATGTCGAGCCTCACTCTCACGCATGAACCGTTATCGTTATCCCCAGTCACTTTTAGAATTTATTACCACAGGCTGGTGACAACCATGATTTCAAGAGACCGCTTTGTTTTTTGCTGACTTAAAGAGCCGACCGAAGTGTTCTTGCTGAGGGTGAAGCCAACTTCAGATTATTATGTGTATATAAAATGTGTTCTTGCTGAGGTTGAAGCCAACTTCAGATTATATTATGTGCCCTGTTAAAATATCAACCATTATAATGCCTGTGTCTCATACAAACCTAACTGCTGAGTTATGTGTAACCATGACAATGCTGACACTTCACCCCTACCCCTCACCGACCGCAAACAAATCCCGAGACTGAGATCATAGGTCCTTGGCAACAGCCAGACATAGCCTAACAGCGAAGCCAGCGAAATTATGTTTGGGTGTGGATTTATGTTCAGAAACATTACCAAACAGCCTGTCATTCAACTCTGTGATACGGTACCCTGGGGGGGAGCTGGTCAAAGCCTCGAACATCTAATTGAGAGCAGGTAAGAAGAGTTTGGATTACTTTACTGTTTTGTGGTGGAACTGCTGAGAGGCCGCGTTAAAAGATTGTCCCCAAGGGCTTGTGAGAAACATGCACACATGGTTTCTTTTACAATGCTGTCGATAATCCTTCTTTCCCATTGCACTATAACAAAATATCACGGGTGCCACAGAAAATATTCCAGAGCTGCATGCCTTCTATTTAAAAAGAAAACTGGATTATTTGGAGCCTGTGGTTCTGAGCTCATAGGAATGAATATGTAACAGGTGACACTGTTTTTAGTACATAGAGATTAATCTGCTAAAATAAGAATCACAATCAAATTTGCGTTGTTCATGGAGCAGAAGAAACAATGCAATTTGCCTCTGTGACACAAGTGCAAAGACATTCAATAGGCTACCAACAATCTTGTGGTAACCCATACTGTATATATTGACATATGAATGAGATTCTTCAGACCACACAAGACCTGTAATAACAGCAATGACAGTGCACAATGCTCTTAAATCCTCTGCCAGCCATCCCCTAATCAGTAACAATGCTGTGTAAACTTAACTCAGTACAGTCTATCATCTCTCAGCCACATGTACGCAAACATCTTTCTCAGACCTATAATTGAATCTGAGAAAAAAAAACACAACATAACTGTATGTTATACAGTATGTACTATATACAGTCACATATATACAGTATGTTATCTTGTCCCCTATTTGTTGTCTTAACCTTTCTTTCAAATGATCACAATAACACTGTGTTGGTCCTTGTTTGAATGTGATACAGCTGTAACAAGGTTTTGAACAGGTATGCCAAATGGTGCCAGCACAGTGCCAACATAATACTGCACTATACATAATAACATTCGTTAATTAAACCTGCATGTAACTTTCCTCTTCTACCCCGGATTTGAACCCGGTTTCCTACGCAAGTGCTGACATTTTTACCATTGAGCTAATAGAGCATGCCAGCTTGCTCAGGGGAAAAATCGAATCTTGTCCATCTGGTCAAAACTGTGTCTAGGTGAGACATGACCTTTGACACGATCTAAATGTCTCAATAGAAGAGCAGGGGGACCAAATACAACCAACCAAATTTTATAAGTTATAGTGTATTACCATACCCTACAGATTGGACAAAATTAGATTTTTATTCATTTAAAAAAAGTGCTACTTTAATACACTTGAAGTCTTTGGGGGGTGAGGGGGTTATGAAGTAAGAAGTAAAAATAAGTTGTGTTTGTTCAGAATGTACATATTGATTTAATCCATCTCTAAATGTGTGAAATGTCTGCGTGTGTGAATGATGCACCAATTGGGAAATCCGTCGGATCCGCAGTTGTCCCAAAATATAGATAAATCCGCAAATCCCCATACAGTATATGGAGTACCCTGATGTCATCAACATGACGTCAGAGTACTCATGTCATAGACTGGACTTGACTGCATATTTGGGCATGGCTTACACAGAACTCCATATATGGGCAATTGGGCATAAAAGGGACACAGACAGATACAGATATCTCCATTATATGGACATACAAGGATCACAGACAGACACACTGGTACAATTGGTACAATTGACAATGGGTACAACAGGTATTGAATAACCGGGTGCGGGGTTTGCATTCCATACTTGCATTGTTCCCGACTTGCATCGTTCCTGAGTAGGCACTGGTCTAGTTTCATATAATTATCAGGAGATTTAATGCACCATTTTTAATATCCATTTGAAAAGGTCATAGCTCTTTGATATTAAACGAGTACAGTGTTCCCACACATTTTACCAATGAATTTTCAGAACTTTCCCATTATATTTTACCAAATTCCCATGACTTCATTCAAGTTGAAAGCCATATCCCGATAAGGCATAACAGCTTGGTTTGGTACTCTGTGCAACTAGTCCTGAGACAGATGCAGACTGCAGGGAAGATTATAGTGGTAAGATGCCATCCATCTTTGCAGTCCACTTACAATAGGATATTACAATACTGACCCATCCCATTTACTACATGTTGCGAAACTTGGCGTCACATTTTCTACATGCTAAGGCTGCATATCTTGGTGGCACGTGTCCTGTAGCTTGCTTCCAGAAAGGTCTGTGCCCCTTACAAAAGGACAACCCCACTTCAGCCCCTCATTTAGTGCATAGATCTACTGTATGATTTAATCAGACACGTCTTTTTTAATTAAAGGGACAGCGTAAGTAGGTCGGAGAGGCTTATTATCTACCCCCGTTTCAACGTGCTAGATCCTGGGAGATGGATTGCTGAGGTGGAGCGCAACACCTACCATCAGCTCCCACTACTCAGAGAACGCCTTGCCACACCCAAGCCATGCTACTCATACACTGAGTTGGCGGCGGCCGGGATAAAACCCATGACCCTGCGATCTAAAGGCAAGTGCTCTACCGACTGAGCTATACCAGACACATGGGAACAAATGATGAACATATAAAACCAGCTTGATTCGGGTCAATTCAAATTGGGGGCAAATTTGGTGTTCCCAATTACATTTTACTTATGTTTCATAGGAACGGGGCTGGGGTTAAGGTTAGCGCAACGGTAAGGGGATATGGATGCAATCATGCAATGTTTGTAAAAACCAACATATGTGCGCTGGGGGTGGGCTGTTTGCAGTCTTGCGCATGTTCATACACTTTTTGCAATAGGGTTACAACATGCTGCAAGCTTAGCTGACGCAAGGTTGGGCCAAACAAATGGTGACATTCTATTCTCTTTCTGCAGTGATGATAGCTCAACCATGTGGCAGCGAGGTTTATTTATTTTTTGTATCCCGTAATGGCTTTAAGCCATGTTAAACATCTGTAATATATTGAATCTAATGGAAATTATGACTCAATTTAGAGCAGTCAAATAAATAGGGTTGGGTATTTTATTAGAGTGTTTTTTAATGTTGGATCCAATACTATTTGTTGTATCTGATTTTACATTGAATGCGACCACGTTCAAATCATTTCATAACACCAAATTCTCATAAACATGATAAAGAATGCATTTGTTCTCTTCTGATTAATGATCTGTTAGTAATTAAACATCTGAAGATCTTTGATACATTTTGACGTACCAATGACAAAACGCTATGGTATGGTTTCAATCTTTTCCCAATTGTTCCAACAAACAAAATATTTGTCTACGTTTGTGTGCGTGCATCATGCATGTGTGAGACACACTCTGCTAAACTTTTGCATATTCTCTCTCCAGAGTCACACAGACACAGTGAAACACTGACGTACACAAGCTGGATTTCCTCCAGAGACACCAAAGCATGTTTCTCCACGGTCACCAGAGGAAGCTGTTTCAGTACGAGCCCTTCCCAATAAACAGAGACTACCCAGGGTTCATGGCAAGACCTGTATCCTTTACCAAGAGACGCACCTCCTGCTTCAAAACCCCAGAGCACCTTTTACACTCACACAAACCCATTGGACTTAATGGTGATTAACTCTCTCCACTGTCGCTCTTTTTAGTCACTTTTTGCACCTCTTCACATTACATCATTTAACACCATCATCTTCATCTAATAATGGATTCAGGTCTCATGGAGCTCAGTGGGGTAGCATAAATCATATCACTAACAATGCCAGGCATTGGTGCGTGACTCCGACTGAGACCTGCATGGCCATGACAGAAATTTCCATGCAATCATGGTACTATAGGCTGGGCACTTTGGTTACTGTGGTCCGCTTTAGATAAAAGAAACCAAAAAACGGCATGTTATGTCAACTCATTTAAATGACATTAATGCTGATTACAACGACAGGAGTTCCATTGAGCAGTTCAGTACTAACACAGTAGTAGCAGCGATAGTAGTGGTGGTAGTAGTAGTACTGCCTTTAATCTCGCCTTCCAAGTAAAATCCTCAGTGTTAATTTACCCATTTGAAACTCAGAGTTTATGGACCCTCAGAGTGTATGGACCCTTACGGCTCCATTTGTTTACATTTGTACACTCTGAGTTAAATTAACCATAAGGATCTTACTGTGCAGTGCAAGGGTCCAGTTGTGTCCTGCAACGGAGGCCCATCGGTGCCAGGCTGCCACCGAGTGCACTGATTCAGAGCAGTGTGAACAGAGAAGCAGGCAGGCATGTGAACAGTGCTCAGGGAAGGCTGGAGAACAGAAGGGGACCAGGGCCTATTTTAAGGGGTGTGATCAGACCCTCCACTGCCTGGACAGGAGGAGAATCAATGTGGACACAAGGTGAGGGACCCACTCTGATATCACACTGTTCACTGATTAATCATTTCATACTCAATTACAATTACTCACTCATTTACTCATTAATCAGAAGAAGAAATGTGGATGTCATATCAATGTCAAGGTATAACAAATCAAATCACAGCCTAACCTAAGTACACCTAAGCATCTGGTGCTAATGTGTAGCTACTCATTGGGGACAAACTGTTTACTCACAGTGGTAACCACTTAAAAGCACGTTTTGATCAAGGCTTCTCCCAGGAGCCAATGCTGAAACTACATGCACACATGCACTCAGTTACGATACTCAAACACACACACACACACACACACACACACACACACACACACGCATGCATGCATACATGAGCGCACATGCGTGCTCACCAGCTCCAATTTGACTGCCAATCCCCATAAATGTATCCTCTTAACAACACAGATGCATTAATTTTCTTCTCTGTCTGTGGGCAAAAACAGCTGGAACTGTTTGTGGTGGCTCATAAAAACAAAAAACAAATGTTATTGCCCATTCATATGAATGTAATTATCTGTGTCTCTCTCCCTCTCTCTCTCTCTCTCTCTCTCTCTCTCTCTCTCTCTCTCTGTCTCTTACTGTGTTATGAGTAGGTAGTGTTTGTTTGTGCTGCAGTTTCAGTAATTGCATTTGGAAATCCTCTGACGATAAGGGACACAGTCATAATTCTGGCTCTGATGTGGTCATGCTCAATGTATCACACACTGACCCTGCTAATTTTCAAGATGTTGCATTTTGGAAGATTGGCGAACTGTGGATAACATCTGCACTGTGAGTTCCGAGTGGCTGTAGACACTTTGAAAACCACTTCCTTCAGCCTGACTGACTCTCAAACACATTTCTTGTCAGGGGACGACGACAGTTATGATGTACAGCAGGATGCTGGAGAGGGAAGATGTTTTTCTAAAATTTCAAAACTACATCTCTATCTGCCGTCGTCATCCATTCAGAATGAGGAACAGGATATCGAGAGAGGGGATACGAGGTATTATTTCATTTCTTGGTGTTATGGGTGTAGCAGGTATAACATTTAGCCATCTGCATTGCTGTCATGGGATGTTCTTTTGATAATATCTTTGGTTTTGCCCTACTTCCAGAAATTGTATCTGAGCTCTGAAGCCAGGTCTCATAAGTGATGTCATTGGTTGGGTGGGGGGAGATGAAAACATTGTCTGAAGCATTTACAAAGTCCAACACCACATGTAGAAATATGCCCACAGCATCTTGGTACGATCTGCTATTCCCCCGGAATCATTTTCTGGAACAAAACAGGCAGTGGTGATCCAATTACAGCATGTTTTGTGAAAAAACATCCTGTGGAACGTCAAGCAGTTCATTTCGGTGTTGAGACGCCAATCCTGGTCTCTTTGTCCATTTATAACGTGCAGATGTACTATGTCTTTGACACAGGCCTGCGGAGGAGGAGGGTTCCAGCCTTCTGGAGACCACCGAGGTAAACACGAAACAAAGCATCCTGGAGGCCTCTGTGTTTCGGGACCCCTCTTCAAATTACACAAGTCAGCAGGACGGCCACACTAAACCTGAACGAAAGCAGGAGCCCATGTCCCCCTCCAGGTTACAGGAACCCTCTGATGATGACGGTGACATCATGCAACAGGGCTCTGGTGGGAATGTCAGCTCTGTGACCCGTAGTGAAAACCACAGCTCAGGGCAGATCATGGATAACAGAGTTGGCCTCTGCGCCCCTAAACAGCCTCCGCATGGGCAGGCCGGGGAAAAGAGGAGGAAATGCAACCCTCTCCTGCTAGTGCCTGCAGCTGTCCAGAAAAGGAGGCCCCCTACATCTGTTAAGAAACATGGGTCCCACATGGACGGACTGGGAAGGCTCCCCATAATAAAAACCACCAAGACCCTAGAGTGGGGACCCCATGGACCACAGGAGATTAAGACTAGATATGTGCTACAGGGCCACTTGAACACAAGAACGAGTATTAAGACCCAATCGTGCTGCTTATATTTGATACCTTAGCAGTGATTGGTGTATCTTAGGGTGATACGATACCTTACCTCATAGTTGGACAGCTGTGACCTCTAGAGAGGTCAGTTGTAGGGTGTGGCCTAACGTCTACAGAAACTGGCCTCTGACTGAGTGGTCAGTTTGATTCCCACAGCAGCAAATGGATGTTCAACAATGTCCACGTGACTAGTGTTCATAAAGTGAGAGATGGAATGCATTACCTGCTCCCTCATAGGCTTCTTGTAGTCTGGAGAACTGCATCAGCTCAATGCATAACTATGTCCTTATTGATAAGAGATGTTAACCTCTTCCAACCTGCCGTTCCTATTTTGGGCACGTACCCCCCCAGAAAAATAACAGAATGTACAGTATGAACCTATAGATTGGCTATTTTCACAATTTCGCAAAAGTATATAGGGCTTAAGTGGTTAAACGAATGCAGATCCCAACATAAAAGACCTGCGCTTCACTCCCTCCAGCCCAGATCCGAGGAAGTACCCAGAGGCTAAGAGGATATTGTGATCTTATGTCCATTTTTAGAAAAGGCAAATATTTGCATTGGTCTCTTTGAGTGGAAGAGGATATAGGGCACCCTAATGATAACGCATGTAAACACACATATCACAGACATGGCTCTGGGCAATCAACCTGTGTTCCAGTATCCCAAAGAGGTACTTCTGACACACACAAACAATCATAAACAGATGGCCATTGTGTTCACTTCATCTGTAATTATCCAGATCCCTTCAGACAATTGGAATAACATTGCTAATGGTGCAGAGAATGCTGATAGGAAGCAGGAGAGTTTGAAAAAATACTAATGCATGCCATGGAAAACAAAGCACGGGCAGGGTGCAGCAGTGGATCATTGTAAGTAAATGTGAGAAACACTTACAGTACAACTGCATACTGTATATGATGCATGAAGTGACAGAGCATCAAAGGTACACATGACTATCTCAATTTTTCAAACTTTGTTTTAACAAATCAGTGCTATTGAACACCATTTATGTCTGTGCGTGGGTTTTACAAATATTGAACCATTGAAAAGTATTAAAAGGTTCTTCTGACTAAACCTCCTAACTCAATTGGAACCTCAAACAGTCGTTCAAACGACCTAACTCCAACTGTGTTTTTCCTCGTCTGACAAAACAACTATCTCCACATTAATGGTCAAAAACCTCCTAACTCCACTAGAGCTGGATTTGGGTAAAGTGATGTATATAAGGACACATTCAAGTATCTGACAAGGTATAGTCACCATGCCAACTTTGATGTTCTAAAACATGTTTTTTTTTTGTAATAATTATGTTGGACATAGTGGTTTCTGCCCAACAGCAGAGATATATTGGGCGTAATTTTTGTTTTATAGTACTACTGTCCATTGTATACTGTCCCCTTGCACAAAAGGTGAACACTATTAGTCATCAATATTGTGCTTTAATAACATAACTGTCAATTATTGTCCTTACTCACTTGTAGATAACGCTTAAATAAAACCTTATTTTCATGGCTTTCACTGCAGCCTCCTGACCTAATGTTCTCTGCATAATACACGGATAACGCAAAGGCAGGAGGTGGTTCAATAACATGTTTTACAACAATGACCACCCTGAAATATTCAACACTTTTGAAAATATCCCCAAACAAAACAGATGGTTTAGTAGAGTACATCATCTAGGTTCTTTGGACAAAACACTTATACTGGACCCTCCATTTGGCTTTTATGCATCCAAATGTAGCTCTATAGCACCCCCTTCTGCTATTACAACACATCTGCAATTTCTAATTAAGAGTTGGCACAGAACAGTGGAAGTTACTCTACGCTTGTGGTTTAGTCATACCAATTGTGACGTTCCACTTTATATTATGCCTAGAATTTATGGACTGAATTTATATAGGCCTACTGTAGATTGTGCTCAGTACATTACATCAATGTATAACAAGTTTGTAAGATGTGTTCCTTTTCCTTCAACAAAGCATTGATTCTCAAACATGTTCCTCTTCTTATTTCTCCAGTAACAACCAATTATACATCATTTATAAGTAAAATATGGCCACGCTGGAGTATTACAGTGCATACTGGTTCAATAGACATTTCCCAAATAAATTGTATAATGCATGACTCATTTCAATGAGCGATAATGAACACAATGGAGATTAGCACTGTTAAGTTAGAAAAAGAATCTTGCAGACAGAATATTCCAATTGAAATAATCATTTCATAAACCAAATTAAACCATTGCCATTAAAGGACGACTTCACCACTTTTCAACATATCTTCATATAATAGGTCCTCACTAATGCTCATGATAAAATGGTACCATTTTTTTCTAATCAGTCTGTGTCTCAGAGGGCTGTAGACAGTTCAGAAACCCGTCTACCAGTGACATCATCGATGGGGAATGCAAGCTAATAAAAACTGCAGGCTTTGTATTCCTGGAAAGTTGCAATGCAATAATAGATCCCATTGTTCTCACCTTAATACAAATCTGAATAATTTTTTTTTAATCTTTTGGGGGGGGGGAAATCCTGCCTAACGATGATGTCACTGGTAGACGGGTTTCTGGACTGTCCACAGCCCTCCTATGAGACACAGACCAAGTAGATTTTTTTTTAATCATTTTATCATGAGCATTAGTGAGGACCTATTATATGAAGATATGTTGAAAAGTGGTGAAGTCGTCCTTTAACTGACTGCTATGGCAATAATAGAGCATATGTAATAAGGACAAAAATTTCAGCCATTACTATCCAGACTAGTGAATATTGTATTGGTTAATAAAACTCGAAACCTTTTTTTTTTTTTATGGTTTTATTCAACTTTTTTAAACCAAAAACGTTTAACCATGACAATGGTTAACCATGACAATACAGAATATTTAAGCATTTTAAGCTTTGACTGCGAATTTGCGCATTGAGTACAGGAGGTCCTTCTTCTGCTGTTTCCTGGTTTTGAGGCTGGACTCGTGCTTGGTGAGCTGGCGGCGGATAGCTCTGGTCTTCTTGGGCCTCAGGTCCAGGGGCTTGTACTTCTTGCCCTGAAAGAGGTGGCAATTTATGTCAATTCCAAATATGAAGGAAAAAGGTAATACAAGTATTTAACATCAGGGACACTAATTAAATCAAAGGTCAATAATAGATCAACAGATCTAAAAATAGGTTAATAATATTACTCATGCATGTAATTTGCAGATGAATGTGTTCAGAGGTTGTTAAACCAGGAGAATAGCATAATTTCTTGTTTTATCACCAAAGGAGTTTGCAACAGAACATGTCATGCACACAGCGATCCAAAATTGGACAATTTATTTTATGCTATTTTGTTTTTAACAGCCACAACATCAAATGCAGAAAAAAATATATTTGAGATGTAAACAGTGTTCAAATGTACATATGCATTTGTTTATACTGCCGATAGTCCTCTAGGCATAATTTTTTAAATATTAACACAAACCCACCATCAAGGACATGCAGGCAATCTCAAGTCTCAGTCTTTTGGTAAGCAGTTGTTGAAAATGCATCAGCAAAACATCAGCTCAACAAATATCATCTTTGACCAAAGCCGCCATGCACCAATGAAGAAGGGGTTCAAAGGGACACTATGCTCCATCTGCTATACGTGGTAGCTGTGTGTTCACAACGCAAGTGTGTTCTCCTGGCTGATACTAGTATGGACCACATAATCACAGTGTGACCATTTTGCCATGATTCCATGTGAATATGGTTAAATGGGTAACCACCAGTCTCACCTTGTAGAACTTCCTGAGGTTCTCTTTCTGTGTCTGGTTGATGACAGTCAGGACCCGGGCAATAGATTTGCGGACAACGCAGCTGGGGAGGAAGAGGGAGGTTTCATTAACATGAGGTTACGTGACATTTCTATCCACATTTTCAAGAACTTGACCAGTGTGTCAACATTCTTGTAAACACCACTTTGTCGTAATTTGTGGATTTTGTCGTTTATGTACCATTGTAACTCTTGCCAATTGACCGTACAGATTGTTATTCCTCATTTTAAACAAAACATTAAAAATGACATCTGCTCAGCTACCTCAAATTTGAACTTTCTGTTCAAATTGCAATCTGATGTAAACTGGTAGTTTTTGGTACATCACAACTGTAAGTGATTCATTCTACCAAACTAAAAAATGTTTGGACCACTGTTTGACAATCACCAATTCCATCTCCTAGTATTTCCTATCATAATTATTGGCCACCAATATAAGTTGGCAGATTTTCACTCCAATATGTGGTTGCCAAATTACCTGATAAAAGAAAAGCGGTATGAAAAACAACCATAGCATAATACTGTTGTGCTATATGTTGTCTTTTCTGCAAGCAACATGTCTGGAAAAGAAACTGTTGCTGCACTTGCTATAGCTCTAAGTTGAGCTTGTTCAAAAGTTCTATTACAAACACAAGCTCAAACAAAGTACTCCTTGACAGCGGAGAAACTCATGTGTTGTATAAGCCCTACATTTTTTAATCCTTATGCAGATATAAAAATAAATTAAAGTTGGACATTATTGCCTTTAAGTCTTTTTTTTCCCAGCTTTTGCGCCTTGCAGTTTTTACATAGTTCATTTTCGTCTTGAACATAACTATGAACGTCAGATAGTGATGTTAACTAAACAATGATAATGTGTTAAGGAAAATGCAACAATTTGCTGAAATGTGTACAAATGTCATTTTCTTGCCATTGTTAAAAATGCAGGCCTGTGTCATGTCTCAGTCTTTTGGTAAGCAGTTGTTGAAAATGCATCAGCAAAACATCAGCTCAACAAATATCATCTTTGACCATAGACGCCATGCACCAATGAGGAAAAGTTGTGATGAATTGACAGAGTATGTTTTTGGCAATTTACCAGCAAAACACCATCTTCATTGAGGATACAGGCAATATATACTCACATCTTGGAGAGCTTGGAAGCAGCTCCGCCGGTCACTTTGGCCACACGAAGCTGAGACAACTCATTCTTCAGGTCGTCCAGCTGTTTCAACAGCTCTTCCTTCTTCTTGCCTCTCAGATCTCTCGCCTTGATCTTAGCCTAAAAAACATTGTACATTTTAATTAAATGTTGAGACAGCGCCCTTGACGTTTATATCGCTTCAAAACCTCTGGGCATTGTTAAATTTAAATATTTACAAAACAAGTAGGGACATTCAAGGCAATCTCAAGTCTCAGTCTTTTGGTAAGCAGTTGAAAAATGCATCAGCAAAACATCAGCTCAACAAATATCATCTTCGACCGTAGATGCCATGAAACAAGTAGTGTGGTTCAAAAGGGACAATTATCCATCTGCCACGAGTGGAAAGTGTGTTAACACAGCTTTTCATACCGAGTTAACTTAACTAATCGGTGGAGCACTAAAACTGACCTCTCGAGTCTAAATCCTTAAGACATTGATGTGTCACTTGCCAAAAAGTAATCTAAATGTGAAGAATTGTAACGTGGTGTAAAAAAAAACTCCACCATTGAACGGTTTAAATTTAAAATAGTAATCGACAAACTGACGCCTCAGTACAGTACTAAGGAATAGGCTATACGCTCCATCAACTAGACGCATTGACGCTAGGCCGCAACGTTATTCACTTCATCCTACACGATGTCCACCTTAACGCAGGATAGAACAGTGATTTAGTTCCATGTTATCCTGGTTATATTAGTAAGAATGTCAAAAGAAGCAATTTTGCCATGAGTCCCATTTTACAGCTCCCGACGTCAGCGAGCATGTTAGCATACGATGCTAGCGGACCGTGTTGTGTTTAGAGCGACGACAGACAATATAACAAGTTTTAACATAATGTACGTGCTAATATTACTCGGTACACTTATCAATACGTGTCTAAGGTGTTTATGCAGGGGAATATAGCCGGTTCTGGACGCTGGCTGACAGATAAACGAGACATTTTTAAGGATTTTCGGACGAGCATTGCTCCTCTCACCATGTTGCTAGACCGATGTCCCGTTGGAAAGGCCGAGCGCAGCGCGTGCTCGCACTAAGTAGCTTCCGGTTCCGGACTGAGGAGGAGCTCTTCTTCTCCTGTTTTAACACTCCTCTTCTTGACAAATGCAAACAGCGCCACCCGTCGCATGACTACTACTACGACACTTACAGTCTATGCCAGTGGTTCTCAACCTGTGGGTCGGGACTCGGGAACCCAAGGGGTGTCCCCACATGATTTTTTAATTTTATTTGGGGGGGTCCCCAGATGACAGTGAAGTGACAATTTAAGGATTTTTAAGACCTTTTTAATACCTAAAAAAAAGAAAGAAAGAAAGAAAAGAAAAAGACCATTACTGCATCATAAGTAAAGTAATCAACAAACTATACTATGAAAACTGGTCAAACATTGGCCAAATTGTCAAACAATATAAGAAAGAGGAAGAATTATGAAAATCGCAGATCTACAAGATCACAACGCCTTATTTTCACAATAAGTGTATGTACAGTATCTGTGGAACCGAGTCAAACTAATTTGAACGCCTCAACTCCTACATTCCAAGTGCTTGTCAGGGTGGGGGGTCCCCAGTTCAAATAAGATTATTTTGGGGGTTGCAGCCTGAAAAGGTTGAGAACCGTTGGTCTATCTATATGCTACAACACACGGCAATACAGAATATTCCTCACATATTGATAAATCTATATTTCAAATAACTACGGTATTCTAAGTCTGATATTACATGGTTATAGCACTATCTACTCCTACTACTACTGTTATTATTGGTATTGTTATTATAAGTATTATTTATAATCATCACCATAAATATTTTATTACAATAATTATTGACATTTCTATATTTGTTGCAGCTATTATTATTGTGGTTATAGAATATTCACCATTTCTTCATCGACACCTTAGTTTCTAAGCTTTAATAATATTTATTAGGAAGGCAAAGCTTTTTTTTTGGGGGGGGGGGGCTTTTCCGGCACATGTTTTGATTTTTGTTTCTTCCCATTTAAAAGTATCGTTCTTTTCCATATTTGTTTTTATCATACGTTTAAAAAACATTACGTGCAAATAAATCAAACTAAACTACAAAACCAAAGATTTGGAACCAGCTGGCTTATAAAATATGCAGAGTCTTAGATTTCACAATCTCGATTTATTATCAATAAATGAAGGGAAACAAACAGAATCATTTGTAGGGGCAGTTGTTAAATAACAACAGTTGTTAAATGACATTAGGACAATCTGTAGTGATTGTACAGTGTTGTTGCATGGACTAACATGTAGAAGAATCAAATAATGTTCCAAAAGTGCATTGCTTCTTTTATTCTCATGGAGACAGTATAATAAAATCAGTGGAGTCCATTCCTCAAAGCACCAGGGCTAGATGTGTGGCTTCGACATCATCATTGTTGCCAATGATAGTTTTTGCACTGTTGCATTCAATTATGTGCTTTTCCCCTGAATGAAAATTGTTTCGATTAGATACAGACTCAAAAGTTGTAATAAACCCCTTTAAACCAGAACAATCTAGTTATTTTCTGCATAATTGAAACTGGTAAGTCAGAGAGCAGACAGGAGCAATTCTGCTTCTTCTTTAAGTCACTGGAATCGATCGCAGAATCTAGAGCATTCTAGAATGGAAAAGGGAATCTGGAATATTCTAGAATTTGTGGAAATCCTAGAATGAGTAATGGATTCCCAACAGACGATTCTGACTGATTTAAGGGAGTCTAGCAGTAGGCATGCATATTACCTGGGCTTCTCACCAGTGGAAGAAAACATCTTTATGTTGTGTCTGAACTCTCACAGAAGTTACAGGAAGCAATGGATAGTGAGACTGTATGACACAGCAACGGCCAGAAACCAAAACAGACAATACTGAAACTGGTCACATCAAACCATTTTACATCCACTGATTTATAAAGTTCTTAATGCATATATACAGTTTTCATATATAAATAGACATATGGAATGTACTCATTTACATCGACACAAGGCAGGTAAAGGTAGGCATGTCCTCCAATCAACAATTTACAAATTAATTTGCTATACTTTCCTCAAATTGACATTGCATTTATTACCCAGCTTCTCACCTAAATAAACCTTTATTTCAACGATCCCAGAATATGTCTCAGTCTCGTGAACCCAAAACATTTGAGAACCGTAACCCTTCACAGGCTGTCATTAAAATGACACACTATAAGCCCTTCAATTATAGGCCTTCAAATATATCTACAGTATATCTTTTTTTTCTGTTTTAAGATAACAAACCAAAAGGCTTTCATAAAAGTTCCTTCAGAAATCATAGCCTGTACCATTCATTCAGAGAACACTTGAGGGGTTTAAAGAAACATTAATATCATGCTTCCTCTGATCAGTAAAGATCCCTTTCCCTAACCACAGATCATAGGCAGTCATTGGCATTGACTGAGTACCATGTACAACATCTAAGTCAATGGGAAAATAAAGGGCAATGAAGAACATAAGAAAAAAAAATATCCTCACTGTCAAACTTCATGAAAACTGACCGTGTAGTGGAAAGTTAATGGGGATTCTCTATGATTTACTGATTGGTGTTCAACATAAATGTATGCTGATAGCGGGTGTGGCCAATATAGCCATTGTGTGTGTGTGTGTGTGTGTGTGTGTGTGTGTGTGTGTGTGTGTGTGTGTGTGTGTGTGTGTGTGTGTGTGTGTGTGTGTGTGTGTGTGTGTGTGTGTGTGTGTGTGGGGCTGACTATTCTTCATAGTTATGATTCTTATATGTGAAATTAAATGGACTGAACACACAAATTTACCTTCCCATGAGGACCATCACACACTTGTGAACCAATCCAGGGTAAACCCTAGCCCCAAGCACCTCTTAGATACTATTTTTAATATCTGGAATCTAGAGTTGCAATACCAACCCTTGACAGCCCATTCATCCAAACAGAAAAGTCTTTTCTATTTGTATTAAACAACGTCAAACTCACCAACATTGCAGCTGTGCGGAAAGCTTGAATTATCCTCTATCTGCAAGTTCACCGTAATCCACCGTAAACATGTTAGGAGCTACTTTCTGTCAATAAATTCTGTGCAGGTGATTATTTTTCTAAGTGTTGGAGTTTGGAAGCGCTCATTGGAAATCACTCAACGGTCCTACCACCCGTTTCGAAATTTCACACAATGCAGGAGGATAATTCAAGCTTTCCGCACAGCTGCAACGTTTAATACAAATGACTTTTCTGTTTGGATGTATGGGCTGTCAAGGATTGGTATTGCAACTCTAGATTCCAGATATTAAAAATAGGATCTATGAGTTGCTTGCGGCTATGTAAATCCATAAGATCAAGACGGCAACATTCTTCTAAATCCATTAGTCATTAAATTGTCTCGATAGCGTCCTTTTGAAATAAAAAGGAAATTATTGTTTGAATGGTTTGGAAATTATTGTCTGAATGGTTACTCTTCAAGGTAAGTAAAACCTTTTCTCTGCTTCCACCGTTCATATGAAAGTAATATCATTACAAAAACAACGTATTATAAATAAGTGCCTCTAAAACCCCCTCTCAGTCCCCGACGACCGTCTTTTCCTCAAAAGAATGAGTTACATAGGAAACTGTGTCTGATTAAAGCTTGGATGGAGTCCTTGTTTGGGCACTGGCAGCTACAACAATGGGAGAGGTGCAGGAAGGGACACGTTGTACTTGGAAACAAGTGCATATATCACCCTGTCCATTGATTCCCCATCACCTAAGCCGCCTGAGTGTTCCTCCTCAGCTCCAGTGTGTCGTTCCTGAGATCGAAGGCCGAATAATGCCTTTAGGAGAAGGCTTGGATCCAAACCACGACATCTAATGGAAAGGGAAAAAAACAAAATCATTATTTGATCCAATTAAAAGGCTATTGAGACAGCATATTTAGCATGGATGGCTACGGGAAAATGATATATAGAAATGTACCACCTTTGGTATTAGTATTGATTTTAAGGAGTCAAATGGTGCCTGAATGTATCGAAAACCTGCCCTCAACTCTTACAATACAAACAAATTCATCCTTGAGTAAAGGACCTCAGCTTTACTTCAGGCCACGTTTCTCAGAAGCTTATTAATATTTTTGGCCCTTCTGCTTTATCTCAATATAGACAGTAAGAGACAGGAAAAGGCGGACAAACAGAGAGCAGGGGAATGACACAAGGCAAACAGTCTGACCGGCTGGGAGTTCAAACAGGGACACGCTGAAGGAGGCATTCTACGCCCATGTGGCACTGATTTGGTTGAACAATACCGTTCTGACATCAGACACTCAATAGGCCTGTCACAATTATTACATAATCGTCTAATGGCAATTATTTGGGATAATGTCAATTGTTTCTTGCATAATCATCATAATCATTTCCATGTTCAAATGTGCATATATTTTCAAACATTGCCAAAATAGTGGAATTAGTAGATCTACAGGATCAAAATGAGTCACTATGTGACACGTTTGAGCTTATAGAACGGCTTTTTCCACTAGTCATTTTTTTTTAATTGACAAAGTCGTAATGCCTTTGTAAATTAAAAAAAATGACTAGTGGAAATGTATTTGTTATATCTGTCCTGTGCACCTTTGGTCTACGAAGCCTAAAAGCCAAACAGAAATGTAATTTGTATTCATAATGTTCCGATGTTCAACGACAGAAACACAATTAAATCGTTAATTGCAATTATTTATATAATTAATCATCAAGTAAGATTTCATAATCGTGACGGCCCTAACACTCACCTTATATTCAATGGTTTGCTTCAGCATGTCCTCTTCTTCACGAGTGAAATTCAACAACACAGACACTGCTCTTATTAGTTGATATGCCTGAGAAGTAAGAAATATACAGTAAAAATATTAGACCGACATGAAATGGACATTTTCTTTTTGAGAGCAGCATGTATCAAATGTACATACAGGAACTGGGATTAGAATAGTCAATTCAGGTATTTCGGGGGTTTTTTTGTTTTCATTTTAAACGTAGGCTATGTTCTTGCTGTTCTACATACAGCCAACCAATTTAAAAAGTCGTCGATTGAGGCATTAACCATTGCTTTTATGAAATATGCGAGACCATTAGGGTTTTATGAAAGATGCTTATGAACATGTATTCTATTGCTAGTTTGACCCATTCTAATACTCTGTAATCTCATAAAAATTACTGAAATCAGTATTGGTGAGTGACAGCTTTAATCCATGCATTTCAGTCATCACGCCAATTAATCGTCCCCACACATTTAGGTGTTTTGCCGCCGCTATAGTACCCACACTGCAGCTTGCAGATCGGCTATTTTTGGTGCATGACACAATGTGCAACCAATTATAAATCAGGCATTAGCCTAACTAGGTGCCAGAGGATGCATAGTGGGGTTTACTGCGTTGGCCATATGCAACTGCCAATGAGCCTGACACTCTGCTCCTGGTATGGTAAACACCAGTATATGTGTTCATTTGTGGTGTTTTCTTCCAATGACTGTACCTCACAGTATCTGTAACTTCACTGCTGTGTAGCCTTTGGTGCCAGAATTTCACCCCATGGGATCAATAAAGGTTTATTCTGATGGTTATCCCATCGTTGATGGTGTAATGCTGCATCTAATGTTCAACATCTATGGATAAATCCCACACATGTTGAACTCTTTACCTCTAGCCAGACGAATCTGCCAGTGCAAAAAATATAAAAAAATGTCCTCGGCAGATTAGTCTGACCCATAGACTGTATAAATGAGATGGACAAAGCCACTCCCCTGCTTTCTACAGACCGAAAATGAAGCCGTTGTTCCAAGACTGTAGGTCCGCCATCCTTCAATATCGCGTCATATCCTGCAGAATGCGACCAGACCATTATTGGTTGGGTAGCTTGTCAATCAAGAGCGGGGACGGGGAATGAATGCTATTGGTTGAGTAGCTTGTCAATCAAATCATCCCGCCCCTCCTAGAGAATAGCCTACTTTATCGTCAATTTTAAAATAAATGGGACCATAATTTAGCAAAACGCACATCATGATGATTGAAAGGAGACTTTAAACTAGCGACCGGAAGCATATAGAATTTATGACAATTTTTATTACGGTAAGAAAATCTAGTCTAAAGTTTGTCAAAAAACCCATTCATTTGCGTTAAAATAAATTCTTTCTGACACCGCAGGTCGGCGCAGGGTAAAACAGCGCCACTCTGGCCATTCATAAGCTTCCGTGTTAGCCTCATCGTAAATATCCAAGCCTTGCCCCTTGGTCTGACCCCGCTCGGTTGTGATTGGATTTGGCTGCCCCCTAAGTTGTGGGGCACCAATCAGGGCCCAGTATGCATATATGGGGCGGGTCACCAGAGGCATTTTTTAGTATCAGCCCCTTGGAAATGCAGGTTCCAAACAGAGATTCCAGACCAATATCTACACAGTGATATCAGTCTGGCCATGCCAGGCTACTTTACCTCAGCATCTCTGGTTGACATGAACTTGAGGACCACGTGTTTGAGATATTCAAAGTTGATCTCTCTGGAGTCGTTGAGGTCTGAGGTGTTGGTGACCAGGGTCTTGGACGTGGGAGGGCGTGGCCGTGGGACGGCCGAGGTCGGTGCAGGGGCAGTGGCCGAGGCAGAGGCCGGTGGTGGATCGGGACTAAGTCTCTCCTGCTTATCTCCTCTGCCTTCTGGTGCCTTCTCCTTCCCCTCAGCTTCTGGTTCTGGCTTTAGCTTCTGCAACACAGACGTCATGTTAAGCCATTAACTCATTGAGTGCCATTAACGTGTTTCACGTGTTTTTACCGTTATGGCTCAACGTGCCAATGACGTGCTTGACATGTTTTTGAAAAAATAGTTTAATTTTTATTTTATTTTTTTGAAAAACATGTCCAGAACCCAAGATATCATCATCTGAAGATTTGCAGCTCCATCCACTCCTTGTTTAACTTAGAAATGAAAAAGGCTGTATCTCACTTCCTAAGCACTTTTTGTTTTCTGTGAAAAAAAACTCTGGCACTGGGACAACATAATATAGAAATATTTTTTGTTTATTCGTTTCTGTTCTTTTACATACTCATAGGTAGTACAAGTGAGTGCCAGAATTGCCAAACGCTTAAAAAAAAAAAAATTCTGGCACTCAATGAGTTGAGACCTGGAGAAGCATCCGTGTCATTTTTAGATTTGACCTAAAAAGCATTATTTTACACTTTGGCTATTCAAAAATAGCAGATATACAAGCTCATAGCGCGGCACAAGCTTGTAGCTTGTTTGGCTTGGAGCTTGTTGTCTGCTATTTTTGTGCTATTTGTGCAAATCTTTGAATATATATATATTTTTTTGCTTCTGGGGGTCCCTGGAACAAAATATTTTGAGATGGGGGTCCGCGGCCAAATACATACCACTGACATAGCAACATAAGTTTTTTCAAAAAACTGTTAAGAATTAGAAGACATTTTGTAGAATCGGCCTCAGGTCTTAATCGGTTAATGTAATTACAGTACCCAGGAATATTTCTAGAAATAAATCAAAAGCATATGTTGAATTTTTACACAGGATATCTCACCAGCTCCTTCTGAAGGGTTCTCTTTAGCTCTGCTAGCCTCTGCTGCAACTGCTTTATGGTCTGGCAAACAAGAAAAACGCAAAAAAGGTTAGACATTTTTGTTTGCAAGAATAAATAATACATTTATTGTAAATAAAAACCTTTTATCTAACACTATTAGATATTAATAGATGCACAAACATAAGTCGTCTGACCTTGTTCTTCTCACTCAGCTGTTGCTCCAGTTCTCTGTTGACCTTCTGAATGTGGTCAAGGTCATCCACAGTTACGCTGCCATTCTGTTCCTGCTCTGGAGACTGGAGATGCTCCGTACGGGTCTCTGCCTCCACTTCCAGGTCCGATATCTAAAATAAAAGCACACACACAATTAAACAACAGTTTGTTTAGTTTAGTTTATTATTTATTGATTCGTTCATTCATTTACTATTTTCAAGCCTTTATTTGACAGACTGGAATTTTGTGTGTGTGTGTGTGTGTGTGTGTGTGTGTGTGAGTGTATGTGTGAGTGAGTGTGTGTGTGAGTGAGTGTGTGCGTGTGTGGTGGGGGGCCGGGGGGGGTTCTAACCCGTGAATGGCAGGTGTCCAGTTGTTGTGTCTGTGTGAGGACTTCCTCCCTTAGGCTGTCCAGCTGCCTTTCTTTGTCTCGCTCACTCTCCTCCACCTGGGCCTGCAGTCTCTCATTGTCCTCCTGGACAGCCTGCAGCTCTGCACAACAGGATGAGAAGAAAAAAACAACACCACGAAAATGAGATATCCACCATTTAAAATGTCTTTTTGTATAACCCATTGAGACCTGAAGCCGATTCTACATGTCTCCTAAATCCCAACAGTTTTCTGAAAAAAGTATGTTTCTATATCAGTGGTGCTCAATCTTTTTCTTGTCAAGGACCCCCAAAATGATATGTATTTGTCCGCCGACCCCCATCAAAATATCTTGTTCCAGGGACCCCCCAGAAGCAAAGATTTGAGTTAAAAATGTTTGCTTTAAAAATATATATATATTATATATTCAAAGATTTGCACACATTTTCAAAAATAGCAGATCTACAAGCTCATAGCGCGGCACTCGGTGCCGCGCTATGAGCTTGTATATCTGCTATTTTTGAGCCCAAAGTGTAAAATAATGCTTTTTAGCTCAAATCTAAAAATGACACAGTTCCAGGTCTTAATGGGTTAAAGAAAAGAAACCTAAACCCAGGTATGTTGATACAATACAACTAGCACATCTGGAGCTTCCATTGAGAAATTAAACCCTTGTGTCTGGTAGGACATGGACAGGTTGACAGTGTCAATAAAGTAATTTGAAGCAGACTAAACACTGGAGGACTGGATGCTAGATGAACCACCATCTGTACTGTACCGACATTGTTGTAATGAACTCAGTCTGCCCAGGAGAGGGAGACAAAATTAAGGATGGCAGCTTTATGGCTATGAATGAGGACTTTTAGAATCCCGTTTCTGTGGATTCAAATAGCTTAGATTTTTTTTAAAGATTAGCTCGAAAACAGAATTTCAACTAATAAACTGCTTATAAAATTAACATATGGGGCATTGTAATGAAAGCCTACTGTCTGTGTGAGTGTGCCTTTAACCACTTCAATCTGTCGTCCCCATCATGGCCATGTCAAATCAGGCAAAAAACTAAAAATCAAACATTTAATTTAATATTTTGTTGAAATAGCAAAAATAACAGATCAACAAGCTCATAATGTTCTGTACGTTGTGCATTTATAACTGGCTATTTGCGCTGTTTTTAAAAATCACACCCAGTGTGAAGAGAGTGGTGCCTTTGAAAGTGTAACTGGTTGCATCCTTGTGTTGCAATCAGCAACAATATGTTGTCACGTGACACGTGACAACATATTGTCATGTGAAGCTTGACCAATCATACGGACGGACATACGGACGGACGGACATAGTCAAATGTAGGAGTGGTTGGCACCACTCAAAAATAGTTCTTACTGTAAGTGGTTAACTCATTCAGTGCCACGTGACGTCTAAGACGTCACGTGGCCTGACGCCCTGAGCGCCACATGACGTCTAAGACGTCATGAAAAAAAATAATTTCCTGTTTTTTTTTGTTTGTTATTTTGGAAAAACATGTTCAGAACCCAAGATATGATGATTAGAATATTTGCTGCTCCATTCACTCTTTGTTTAACTTCTTACTGAAAAAGGCTGTATCTCGGCTCCTAAGCACTTTTTTTTACAATGAATTTTGGCTGTGGCACTCAGAGCCAAAATTCCATAAATAAGCTTGGCACTGAATGAGTTAAGGTGTGTGTGTGTGTGTGTCCTTGCATGTGACTGTGTATTGCTGCGTACCATTGCGTAGTGTTATTAGGTCTTCCTCTTTAATTTTCAGCTGCTCTGTGACATTGGCCAGTTCCTTTTCTGTGTTTTGAAGAGACGTGGTCAGCTCTGCGACCTGTGAAAAAGCCATTAAATTACATGAAATTTGATTAAAAATGGTACAAACTCTCCACCATGGTGTACTCTGTGGCAGAGCACCGATTCAGCACGATTCCTGAAAGGCTCATTTATACTTTGTTGAACAATCAGTAAAAACATCTGCATACCTTTAACTGAAAACATGATGTTTTTGACATACGACGTGATCAGTTAAGCCTTGATACAGGGCCAATACACTTTTTAACAACTTGAGTTGGAAAATATGTTTAATAATCTAGTACCTTCCTTAAGTGAGTGAACCTTTGCTATTGTTTAAAATGTTTGCAGAGCAAGCAAAATGCTATATTTCTACAATGTTTCAAGTGAATTTAGACATGGATTCTAACTGAAACGTTGCCCATTCAAATGCCTGCATCAACTGGACTGATCTTGTCAGGGAAAGTCGATGGGAAATGTCCTCCACTACATAACTGCTTAAAACCTATATACGTAGGTCTATACTTAGTATACCATATACTAAGTATAGACCCAGGGGTCTATACTTGGTCCCCTCCTTTTCCCCCTTTACACCAAATCTCTTTGCCAAAAATAAAGTTTCCCTTATTACGACATGCCCAGAATAACTTGCGGTACCAACATGTGACAGTATTGTATTGGGCAGAATAAATGGCTACAGCTTGAAAAATAGCCAAACCTCCTCTGTATGCCTAATGACCTGGAGTTGGAGTTCCTCCTTCTGTCGTCTGGTGTCCTCCAGTGCTTTGGCTATCTCCACGCTCACAGTCTGCCGGCTGCTCAGCTCCGCCTGAGGACACACACATGGACATGGGGATTGGGGACTTCAAACATGCGCTATTGCTCCGTATGTTTGATGCATTGGATCACTTTTTCAGGAACTGCACGGTTACAGATCTGCTTCACAAAACCCATGTGTGAATTCATGCACATGTAACCACTTTTAAGCCCCAATTTAAAAATCATTTTGATCAATACAATGATTCGCCTACAATGACATGCCCAAAATAGCGATGCTAGGCTAAACGGTTACATATGCCATACTCCTTCCAAAACTGTATGTTATCCTAAATATGAACGTGTTGGTTGATGTTATGTATGCTGACAGCAGCTTGGTAACGTGCCATTTCTCTGGACAACAAGCTTTACAGCTAGATAGGGCTAACATCCAAGAGCTGAAAGCCAAGGATGGCTCACAGCTCCAACACATTTCTGTTTAAACAATCAGTACATTTTCTAGACCTTAACATCTCTGCATGATTTAAAGATTTTGGCTCATGTTTGGCAGGGAAATATAACGCTCTATAGCTGAGCATCATTCTTCTACAACAAATATCAACGTGTGAACTGACAGTAGCTCGACCACTGCTATACAAACGGTATTGGATGTGAACATTCATCTGAACCACAAATGTTTCAATTCCTGAAAATGATCAAATTCCTCTACCCTATTTTTAAATACGACCAAGGCCTACGCCTGTCTCATAATGAGGACAACCAAACCTTTCATGGATGTTCAAGCTAAATCCAATAAGAGAATCTGAGATTTTTTGGAGGCAGCAGAATTTTCCAGAAACAAAAAGATGTCTGTTCATTCGGTGAAAATCCAGCTAGTTGTTTCGGGCTAGTTGTTTCAGATCTACAAGCTCACAATGCGGCGTGTTGTGACGCGCCGTGAGCTTGTAGATCGGCTATTTTGGGGCGAAGAGATTTAGTGTAGACGGAAAAAAGTGGTCGAAGTACAGAGCCAACCCAGGTCCACTTGACTAACTCCAGACAGTGTCTTATACCTTAGCCTCCTCAAGTTCCTCTGTTCTTCGTCTCATAGCCTCCTCTGCCTCGTCCCTCCCTTGGAGCAGGGATGACCTCTCCTGCTCCAGCTCACTCTAAAGACACACACAAAGAGACATGGAAATATGTTAGGGCATTAATATTAATACAATATTGTTAAAAGGCCAAATGCATCTTTGCATGGATGATTAAGGCATAGGCATTGTTTTATACAAAAACCCTTCAATGTACATGTTGTACTGCTGCTGTAGTTACCTTGAATAAGTGGGGGAAATTGGAAAAGAAGCCATTGCATGAAAGATTTAAGGCTGACAGTGTTTATAAGTACAGGGTGCATACACTGTGTGCGCATGGACAGTCTCGGGTTGTTTGCCTTTACATAGTCCAGTTGTGATGTGACTTCCCAGTTTCAGCACTTGATCAATTTCCATCATTGGCCATTTGTAAAAGCACTATTTTCCGTAGTTTGTCTGAAACGATGGATCGACGATGGATTCCTTTTAAGGGCACCAATTGTGTTCTCAGATTACATACTGTATCAATACTTTTTTTCTGTCCATTTTTTGAGAACAGATTCGTTTAAAATCACCCAAAGCTGATTATTTGCCAAGTCTAAAGACAGCACATCTGAAATAGCTTTACACTGTAATAGTGCATGTCAAGGTGAAAACAGTTTAATGCCAAATCATACCAGAACATACACATAGTCAAAAACATTTAGCTTCACACGGACATGCCCAGACTGGCATATTCTGAGGTGTGCTGTTGCATTTTAGTCCTTTAAAATATCATTAGGTGAAAATATAGCTTCACTTGAGCCCTGAGGGCTGATATAAAATTTGCATGGGCGGTCATGATCAGCTATGGTGCAATGGACTGAAACGGACAGATAAGATGTTACATTATAAAAAACATCAGAACTGAAGATGAGAAGCAGAACTCACAATCCTGACATTAAGAGTTGTCTGCTGCGCATCGCTTTCCTTTCGTAGAGCTGCAACCTCCTCCTGTAGGCGTCCTTCTGTCTCCTGTCCCTGCTGCTGCGCTAAAGACACCTCCTTCTCTAGACTGGTCTTCTCTACACCCCACTCTGCTTGCTGGAGGAACATAAACACATGAATCAGTTACTCAGCTCTCTCCAACATTCTGCTGTATCACTTTCTTATGTTTGTCCTGAAAAATATTTTGAATTCAATCTGAAGAAAAAAAAAGTAAACCAAAACCAAATCTCACATACACACAGTATAAATGTCATACATACTCACCAGTTTATGCATATGTTCCTGTTGTTCTGTGACCTGCTGCTCTGCACTCCCGAGTCCCTTATTAGCCTCTTGCACTTGCTGTTCCAGACCAGCGATCTGTGAAAGACAATACTACCAGGGTTAATTCACTAATTCAGTGGTTACCTAACTAAACGGTGGGCCGAGGCACACTGGTGTGTGCTGGGAGACAAGTCCAGGTGTGACTTGGGATCTTGGGACAAACCCATATCATTATTATTGAGAGAGAGAGAGAGATATATACTGTATAGATATAACATATCTATCTATCTATCTATCTATCTATCTATCTATCTATATTACTACAACTATAGAAGAATTTATGAATTAAGTCTTTTAATAAAAGGTTAAGGGTGCTATATTCTGATAGTAATCATTGCTTTAGATAGAGTGTTTGTTCAGTCACAGGGGTCTCCCTGTCTCTAAAGCTCTTCAATAAACAGGAAATTAATTTTCAGCCAATCAGGAGAGAGCACACATTTATCAGCTTCATTTTTATAGCGTTCCAGTTCCAATTTTGCCTGCTCATTTCTTTGTGTCATCACTTCCAAATTCACTTGTTTAATCTGTATCCTGTGTGAGTTCTCTATCCTGATTGGATCAAATTGGTATCCTGACCAGAAAATGCATTCTGTTTAATAAAGAGCTGGAGACATGGAGACTCCTAATACTGAACAAACACTCTGTAGCAATGAGTACTATCAGAATATAGAGCTATTTAACAGAGCTTATTTTAACCAAAGAAAATCACTTACCCTACCTTTGTAAAGTATCAGTACTTTGCATTTCCCAATACATGTTGCTGTTACTTACTTGTACGTCTGTTCTCTCTCTGTAGGCTTTGGACGACTCATCTTTATGTCGTAGAAGTGTTTGTAGCTCAGTGACACTAGAGTTGGTTCTGAATATCTGCGGTGCAAGAAGATGTGTAAGACTGGGCACTGCAGGTCGGTGTATGACAATGGGTGGAATATCAGTTCCAAAAAAAAGATTATACTCTTTGCTGAATGGACATTTATTATTATACAGGGGGAGCATATTTACTATAACCTTTGTAAGTGTCATTTTCTTTTTGCGTTTTAAGCATCTTAGTTAATTCTATAGACAAAAAAAGAACTTGGAAATCCCCTTGTTCTCTTCTAGTGGCTTAGGCTAACCTGTGCCTCTAGAGAGCTGATGTTGTCTGCGTGGTTTGTCCGTGCCTCCAGAAGTTCCATCCTGGCCTCGTCTAGTCTCTGCTCCAACGTGGACTTCTGTAAAAGCCAAGAACAAAACCAAGAAATACAACAGAAGCAAATTATACAACAGGAGCAAATTATATTCATTATTACCTTAGCAGGGAATTCTACATAAAGGTTGAATCTCCACCTCAATGGGCAGGGTTAAAGTACAAGTAAAAAAGAAGAATGTTTATACAGAACAGGACCTCCTGATGGGTCAGGCAGCTGCATGCCAAATGACAGGCAGAGGAGACAAAGAAATCAACACGATTTGTTGACTTTACCTCCTTCAGAAGCTCCTGCAGGTGTTCATCCTCACTCAAGTTACCCTCCAGTCGTCTCTCCAGCGAGGTCACCTTCTCGTGAAGGTCAACCAACACACGCTCCTTGTCCTCGTCTGTCACAGCAGCCTGGGCATTGGCATGACAGGGAACAAATCCAGGGATAATAGGGGGCGGTTAGCTACAGACAGTACAGCAGATCCTGTTTATTGTTAAATTCCTGCCAGACTGGAGCAGGAGAATAAGAGAAGGTTTGCACTACTGACCTTTTGTTGTTGTAACTTCAGGGCATCATGTTCAGTCTGTAACGCCAGGAGGGACCTCTCCAACGACGCCACCACACTCTGTGACTGCAAACACATAAATGTATCATTTATTTCAGTAGTACGTTTGTCATCAAGAAAGAGTTGCACAGGTATAACTAAAAGGATAATCATTGTTATTTTGTACGTGATTAAATCACAATTAGAAGTTTTGATCATTTGTGAATAAAAAAAACAGTTTTCATTTTCCTCATAATATGGTGACTACAGAGGGAATTCCAATATTATATATACATTTTTTTAAAGATAAGTAAGTCAAATTAACAGCTGTGGTGTTATTATACTTATTTTATATGTATACTTATTTTGAGAAGTCAAATTTGAAAAGTCAACCATTGTATGTCAAATCAAAATGATGACATACAATTACTACACTTAATTTTGCTGCAGCCCTACATTAAGGAATTCCGTTGTTATCTCCTGGCTGTGTTCCTGGACTGACCTTCTGGAAGTCTTCAGAGACCTGTTGGATGACCTTCTGCAGCTCCTGGCCTTTCCCTTCCAGCTCACTGATGTTCTTCTCTGCCTCCTCTCTGGCCACCAGCAGCTCCTCTCTAAAGAAAGTCACAGCAGAGTTTCTGACATGCTCGTCATGATTTGATGTATGGCAATAGTGACAGGCAGTATAATTTGTTCAGTGATGCAAAACATCAAGCTGTCCCCCGTAACCCAATAACCACCGTGGGTCCTAAAGAGGAAGTGACTCTCTTACTGCTTTGGTCACGGTGCATTCAGTGTTTATGTTTGGATGATCTCAGTGGATAACCAAATTGAGGTTCAAACATAATTCAAAAGATATGGATTACTAGATGAGGGCAAAGAGAGCAAATACTTTTCTGAGGATTTAAACCACACCATGGAGATCCATAGTAAAGGTTTCAGTCCATCCACACAGGGACGACATCTACAATATGCTAAAAGAAACCTTCAGGTTCACCTAAACAAGTTCACCAGTTAGATGTTGGTCAAATTGGGCAATTGCCCAGGGCACCGCTGAAAAGAAATATACATATAATATACAACAGAAATCTCCCTCTCTCTCAGCATTGCCCTGTGCAAATTGCTGCATGTACCACTAACAGTGGCCTCTGTTGAGAGGAACTCTCAACACAAATTGACTTGCATTTAACTATGTCTCAAGACTCTCTGAATGGACTGGCCGAAATTCCCATTGAGTACCAATTATCTAGCAGATTGGATTACTCCAAGATAACTGAAGAGGTTTCTGCAGCCAAATCAAGAAAGGTCCACTTCTAAAAGGGGGGAGTCAACCTACTTTATTATTCAATTATGCATGAGAGGCTCAGTGTGTGGGTGCGTGCGTGCATAATACAGTGTTAAGCTACATCGATTTCAACGACGTTGACACATTTTAGTCAATTTGCCCTCAGCGCCCCCACCTGATTGCCTCACACCGGCCCTGCATCCAAATAAGTGCACAAATCAAATTCTGTTGATTTATTCAGGTGTAAAGCCTTATGTTTTGATGCAACTATTTCATCGAAGAGTCAAGCTTTTGACCCTGATCCAGTACCTATTTTTCTATTCTTTTCAACAACAACAAAAATTGGCATTTCCATTCTCTCCCCATTTTGGTCATTGCCGATTCCCCCCCATGTGTCGCTGCTGCTAAAACCTCCGCTGTTGGCCAGGGGAGGAAGACAACCACATGCCTCCTCCGATACACATGGAGTAGCCAGATGCTACTTTTCACCTGACCCTGAGGAGTTTAACCATGAGTGCGAAGTGAGGGTGACGCTTCTCCCACAGAACTCCCGAACCAAACAGTAGAAGTGCAGCAACAATGTTAGTGTCCTGCTTCACCTTTCTATCTCCAGCTCTGTGTTGAGTCTGCAGCTCTCTTCATGCTCCTGTCTCAGAACCTGAAGCTTGCGCAAGGTATCGGCTGCTCCTTCCTTAGCCGTGTGCAGCTCTGCCTCTTTCTTCTGGACCTCTCTGTCCCGCTTGCTAAGTAGTTCCTCCTTCCTCAGCAGCTACACACAGACAAACAAAGTATCCTGGTGGTTAGCTGCCAAATTGGCGGGCAGAGGGGATTAACTTGAGGGCAGAGTGATGAATAATGCACTCAGCTCTCTGTGCAAATTGTTATTTATTTAATCAAGGGTGCTTTAGTTAAAAGACCTTTGGAGTGTTTTTTTTATTTATAATTTTTTAATACTGTTGATTTTTCAGGTGTTGATTTTTCAGGTTTTATAAGACAGACAAAATAACACAGACACAACACGGGTACATCTTCAATTCACATTCTGATTCATACAATAGACTATGTGCATTCAATAGGTCAAGGGAAGGCCACCTCGAGGGAAGACCCAGTGGTGTGTTCTACCGTGTTGCGCTATATATGTAGTGTGACCTGCAGAACATAGCCCTCTACTAACCATTTCGTCCATTGAAAACGCACTAGCGTATCTCCACGGCCACACGCATGTCGTGAAGGGAATGATTATCGTATCCCTCCGAAAAAACCCAGAACACACCACTGGGTAGACTTATGCATTTCAGTCACTGTCACTCTACAGTATAAACCATCAGCAAAGAACCTTGTCTAAGGAGTAAGATGAGATATAGGCATTGATATTGATGCAGAAGTTTGGCAGGGGGCTTAAAGACACAAGACGCATACAAAGAAGCCAAATGGACCCACTCATCAGTCCGCAACCGCAGTGTGTGTGTGTGTGTGTGTGTGTGTGTGTGTGTGTGTGTGTGTGTGTGTGTGTGTGTGTGTGTACCATGTGTTTCACTTTAGCCAGCTCCTGCTGCTGAAAGCCTTCAAGCTCATCCCGGTCGTCTCTCCTCTGGAACAGAGTGAGGCTCTGCTCCATCATTTCCTCCAGCCGTGCTGACTGAGATGCATTCTCCTGAAGGACACACATTGCAGCACCAAAAATAAACTGACAGGCCATGTCCGATAATAATATTCAGGATGATTACCATATTTCCTCTCAGGGATGCCCCCAAGGATCATCTTGTTCTTAATTAAAACAGCACCGTGCAAAGCAGTTACAAAGTGCACATGAACACCGGACAGGTTTATTAAAATGGGAACAAAATGGATAATGTCTGCAAATGCTCTCTGGGATGCAATGTCAGATGTTGTGTAATTGCAAAGTAAACAGCCCTTACCTTTTCCAGAACTGCCATCTTCTCCATCCATTCCTGCAGGCAAAAGAGGGAAAGATTACCATCATTTTTTAAAAGGTAAACCCCCCAAAACAATAATTAAATATCAATTATAGCACTCCTCACTGAGCATGGCGTGTACCTGATCCTTCTTTTCCAGGGCTAGAGCCATCCCCTCTGCCATCTTTGCTCTGCTGGCTTGTTGGGACTCATTCTGTTCTTGAAGTTTCCTCATGGAAGCTGGGCAGCAAAGAAGAGCAAGAGAGACGGAGAAGCAAAGACAGAAAACAAAAAGCGTGATGTGTATAGCACTAAAAGATACGGAGCGATGTTTAACGAGTATGCAGACTTCGGTTAGTAGCTGTGAAAAGTGTGGAGAGTGTTTCAATTTCAGAAAGTTTTACAGCCGAGTGCGTGTTTCGAGGAAGCACAGGCAAGCAGTGCACAAAACAACAAACGACCCACAAACAAAAAACCTAAATCCAGTGTGCTAACTTGAATATTGCACTATGAATAGCTTCTCCTTCGTGGCATGATTAAATCAAGAAAAGCATTGCTAACAAGCCCCAACAAGGCAAAACCTTTAAGAAGCCCATATATGGTGATTAGGAACAGGTGATTGTTATGACAGAAACGTATGGCGCACTGAATGACCGTTACCACAGCCGGCAGGAGAAATGAGAAAAGGAAGCAGAAATGGGAGGAGAGTAAAGGAACAGTACGTACAATCCTGATGCTTTTCTAATGCAATTTCAAGCTTCTCCTTGGTCTTCTGCATAAGTCGTAGCTGCTCAGCGTAGTCTAGTGGCAGGAGGAGGAGGAGGGTGATGGGACATGGGAGTACCGACAGTACACACACACACACACACATACACAGAAATGTAAATAAAACAGGGAAGAGGGCCAGGCAGATGATGGAAAGGAGAGAGGTAGAGGAGGTGAACGAAACATGATGAAGGGAGGAAAATGAAAAAGGAAAAACATGATTGAGAAATAATGGCAGGAAAAAACAATGATTTTCTTTAGATGAGAAAACCATCCCAGTTAAAAGGCCGCATGAGGATATGCAGCCATTAACCTTTTCTAAGAGGAACACAGTCGTCTCATACGCCACCTGAAGGGAGAAACAGTGACACCAGTCCACTACGCTTCGGCTTGAGAATAAACTACTCACTATAAGCATTATTTTGCTCTCAATAGTCACCAACAGAAAAAGGAAATAGTGAAAAAGAACTTTGTGAGCATAAAGGACAAAATCGATGAGGCCCAGACAAAAGCCCAGTCCACACCAATGATTTCCAACGCAACAAGTTATGACTGCAACCACTTGCAAACAGAATCCCAAAACCGCACCGACCTGCAACGTCTCAATTCGGACCACTGGAACTGGTTCCAACTTGCAACGGGGTGCGTTGCGAATCAGTAGTGTGGACTGGACCTGAGAATTCGTCTACTTTATTTTGATATATGTGATTTAATGGTTGCTTTATATTGTTTACAACAGCGCAATCTTGCTCAGGGCTCCCTCGAAAAAGAGATGACGCAATCAATGGGACACACCTCACCTGTTTAAACAAAGGTGTAATCAGGAAACACTACCCTTCCTCTTCGCCTTGGCTACTTGTTGTTATCTAGTTGTACGAACTCTTGTTTTATTGTTTTACTGGATTTTGTTTATTCAATACACTTATTTGTTTTAGCTCTAGCTCATTTGATTTTGCTAGTTGTCTCATCTGTTTAAGAAAGTAGGTAGCTGATATATTGCACTTTTACCTTAGCGCTAGGTATACTCTTAGTTACTTATTTTAGAAGAAAATGCACTTAAGACTTCAGGTGGTTAGTAGTTTCGTTCCCTACCTATGTTGAATGCACTTATTGTAAGTCGCTTTGGATAAAAGCGTCTGCTAAATGACTGTAATGTAATGAAATGTAATAGCTTATAACACATATTCTCTTCTTAGTGCTGCCGATCAAAACAATCAATTCTATGTAAAACCTTGAACCTGTTGGTGCATACATTTAACAGTAAATTACCTGATAGTTTGGCCTCAAGCTTGCGAATTTGATCGTTCCTTCTGAGGATCTGGGAGGAGAGGTCATCTCTTGAGCTGCTACCGTCAGAGGCCTGGATGAAGACAGACAGAGAGAGGACATGCATTAAGAGGAATACTCCACTGTTTTTCAACCTTATCTCAGTATGTTGATTGGTATGAGTAATGATCAATACACGTGCCAAGTCTGTCAACCCTCTCTGTATCATCAAGGAAGCATATCGAACGCACACCAGATCATGTGTGCAGTGACTTATTTACAGGATATCAAAAACGCTACAGCAGTCTCCCCTCTGTCATCAGGCACAAGAACTAAGCCTGAAACGCCTTGAATCACAGTGAATACTGGGCATCTTAGGATCAGAGAGCAATGCTCCATGTTCAGAATGGGACAGAAAATACATTTACATTGAGTAAAAAAAATCACACCTGTGTGAAGGTAGCGGCGCCTTTGATATATTTTGTCATAGATATGTGTTTCTACTAGAGAAACAATATTAAATCTCTGTAAATTTATTTCAAGGCTTCCAGTGGCACTAAATAGTGCCATTGGAAGCGAATCACCAAATGCATTCCAAGGTAAGTGGCAAAAACTGATCTGTCATAGCTGATAGAGTGGGTATCTAAAAAATAAACTTTGTGTGTGCGTGTGTATAAATGTGGTACCAGAAAGATATGTATGTGTTATGAAATAATCTATACAATTTATAAGCCGTACCCAGAGTGTTTATGTTCCGGACTTTTACAGTTTATATAAACCATCTAATTTTGTATTCATGATATAATATTGATGTCATGAATAGTTCCCTTGCCTGACCAATCAGAACGTTGACGGGCCTGACCAATCAGAACGTTGACGGAAAAGCCAGGTATAGAGCAGGACCATCGCCGTTAAAAATACATACAAAAAAAGAAGGGGGAAAAGCATGAGAAAATAAAAATATATACAAAAAAAAACATGAGAAAATACAAAATATATACAAAAAAAAACATGAGGAAATAAAAAATAAACCTTGACATCATAGTGATGTCATGAATAGTCCCCTTGCCTGACAAATCAGAACCTTGACGGGCCTGACCAATCAGAACCTTGACGGGCCTGACCAATCAGAACGTTGACGGACCTGACCAATCAGAACCTTGGCGAGCCTGACCAATCAGAACGTTGACGCAAAAGCCAGGTATAGAGGGCTAATATCCGCTCTATACCTAAAGGTATAGAGCGGCTAGCGCCGCTAAAAACGACAGTGAGGTATTTCTTTAAGTTTGGACAGCACTCTGGCTATTTTTTTTTTCAGGTGCACACATTTTTTGTGCACTTAATTTAACTGCATCTCAAATGCTGATGATCATGTTCATCATTACATTGTAAAATCCTGAGTGTTCATTGTAAATGGATAAATGAAGGATTTTGGTGTACCATCATCGTACATTGTTGCGAGTATGAAATATCAATTTTTACAAGGGTTTCTGAAGTGTCCACAGCCCTCCTATGAGACACAGACTGAGTAGGAAAAAATGGCAATTTTATCTGGAGCATTAGTGAGGATCTATTATATGAAGATAGGTTGAAAATGGGTGAAGTCGTCCTTTAAGACTAAATAATTGACCAAGTGCAACCGAGAAGAGAAATCCAACAGCCTCAGGAGTCTGGGTTCCACTGTAAGGTAACACTATTCAGAGTCCATTCCCTGAAGAAGACCTTGCTAGGTCGAAACGTTGTTTTTTCATTCAAATAAATCCTGCATCGTGGCTACGAGTGTGCAGCCTTTTCTTTACTTTAACACTACTCAGGAGTAACGCATGGTTATTCTTCTTTTTTTGCCAACAAGATAAAATACTCCCTTGAACAGAACTCAAGTAGTACTGTGTACATTCATTACAAGCCTTTCAAAACTGCATGCAACCAATGGATTACCAAGCTCACTCGCTGACTTGAAAAATGAGAACCAGTCAGCAATTACAGATTTAAGTTGACGATTAATCAAATAATTGCTATTAACGATTTAATTGTGTGTTTGGCATTGAAGATTGGAACATATGAAGCCTTTTAGGCTTCGTAATAAAAAGTCACACCCTGTGTGAAGGTAGCGACGCCTTTGATACTTTTTTGTCATCGATATGTGTTTATATGTGTTTATAGCCACGTGTCATGTGAAGCTTGACCAATCACTTTGTTGACGGACCTGACCAATCACAACGTTGACGGTGAACACGGACAAAGTCAGGTATAGAGCAGGATCCGCTCTATACCTTAGCAGGATCCGCTCTATACCTAAAGGTATAGAGCGGCTAGCGCCGCTAAAAATTGCACAGGGCAGATAACTTAAATATACAAATAACTTAAATATACAAAGAACTTATTGACATATTTAATTATTGTATACATGTAGAAATACATCTACAAGCTTACAAGTAAGCTTGTAGATCTGCAATTTCTGCTTTTTTTAATATTTGAAAAGGTGTGAACATTTCTCAACATGGAAACGATTATGACGAATCACGATTATGCAAACATAATTGTGATTATCTCAAATAATTGCGATTAGACGATTATGTAATAACTGTGACAGGCCTAAGTCAGAGGGGTGTATGCAAACTGAGAAGTGGGGCAGGTCTGACATTGGAGTAGGGCTTCAGGTTACACTGGTTTGCCTTTACGACCGACTGAGCAACACCTTATCCTGCCTGCATGGCATGCTCTCAAACAAAACAACTAATCAGTCCCCTGCGCCCCTGCTCCTTATGTCTCGTGGCATCTCCTGTACTTTTAAAGTAAAGTCTCCATCAAGCTGACACACCCAGGCAGAGAGAAGTACTCACTGCAAGGCATTGAAGGCAATTCAATAGAAAAAGCTACATAATTCAAATCACTAGGGGCTATTAGTCCTCATGGAAAAAGGTGTGGTCTGGCTAGCTATAATAAATACATAAAAATTAGTTCCATCTTCGAAATTAGTTAGAATACATTTACATTTTCACTGACAGGTTGTTTTTTTAAAAGATGCATTTTATTCCTCCTGAATTGCTTTTAACAGCATTTTAATTGTATAAATTCATGTCTGACGTATAGTTTTTATGGTCTGAACACCACTATGAGGGGAGTGATGCATTATGTACATCTATAGACTATGGAGCTGGCAGTGATGGCGACTGTCCCGAGGGCTGCATTATATGAGAGAGGCGCAGCTAAAAGCTTTTATCCTGCTACAGAGGGGATTACTAATGGTACTGTAGGCCATGGCCAACAGGCCCCAGAAACACTTAGAAAACTGGCCTTAACATAGATATCATTGTGAAAGGCAGACCTGTTACATGGCAAGGTGAAAGAACGCAGACATGGCAGGGCGTCTGTGTTGGCCAACAGAGAGGGAGGGAGGGAGGGAGCCCCCCACCCACCCACCCGACAGTGGCTGGCAGTGACCCAAAGTTGACAAAGTTGAAAGGCCTGAGAGTATTTCGCTACTGTAACCCTGGCATCCCTATTTCGGGCTCACAATTGAGCTTGTAGGTCGGCTATTTTCCGTGTGCGACACGTCGTACGACCAAGTACAAATCAGGCTTAACAGTAATTTCACACCCTGGCAGAGATACTTACAAAGTCATCCCCAGAGTCTGCCCCCATTGAAGTGATGGACTCCTTACTGATGGAACGGGGGATACGAACACCTGTCCTGGGAGCAGTGGCAGCCTCCTCTGCAATCTTCTTCTTCAGTTTGGCAAACATTTCTCTCTCTCTCCCTCTCTTTTGTGTCCGTTTCTTTTTTTCCCTCAGTGTATTTTACAGGTTTCTACCACAGAACACCTTCCTCGCTGGACATCCACTCTCCGAAATAGGGTGGTAGCTCAGGGCTTCTCGTTTTGGTGGTGGTCTGTCTGTGCCGTGCAGTGTGCGAAAAAGGAAGGCAGAGTTTTCACTGCCATTCTGCTACATCTGAAAAAGAGAACAGGTTTTTATTTTAAACAAATCCACAATAATGACAACTGTATGAAATATCACTAGAGCAAGCGTCTGTGTTGAAAATGGGCCGAGTAGGAAGATGCTGGATCATCACCCAGCATTTATCTGTGGCATTTCTCCCCCTAAATGTGTAGGAGTTAGAGACATCACACTCCAGACCATGCCATGTCGCCCACAGTATGTCTCTCCTCCACTTTTGGTCTCTCTTCAGGATGCAGCCTCCATGCTGTACATTAGCTGCATGCTTGAGCAAAGAGGATGATGTCTCAAGAAATCCTTATAATGCCTGGTAGCATTACATTGTCTAGAATTATAGTAGTAGGGTCACCTTCATCATGGTTGCCAGAAGTTGGATAATAGAAATATCACTGATTTACCACTAATGTACTGATGCACTCTTTTCCAAATGATGTGAAAGAGCAAGGGAAAGATGCGAGTGCCATTTTTCTGGCTTACAATCCTAAGGGCAAGACGAGGCAATGGCTAAAGCCCACAATCTGAAATGAACACCAGACAACATCATATCTGATGTATATTATATCGGAAGTGTTCCAACACTTTAGACGTTTCAAAGTGAAACCTTTTTTTCCCCTCCAGATCTTAATTCTAGACTGGATTTGAAGATTTTCTCCAGTGTTTATTGAATGTTCAGTGTTCTGCTTGACAGTAGCAGGACTGTTATATCTAGACCAGTCAAGGACCCCCAGTTTCATATGCATTAGGCTGCAGACCCCCATTTCATACCATTTATCTCCGTGACCCCAATCTATACTGTAAATCATCTGTGTTAATTTAACTCTGACATGTAAGGTAAGGGTTCCTAACTAAGGGTTCCTAAGTATCCAGCTGGGGACCCCCGGAGAACCCCTTCAAAGACCCATGGGGGTCCCCTGACCATACTGTTATATACAAAAATAGACAAAAGTACAACAAACTAGCTACCAATGTTGACAACTTGAGGCATTGTTCCTAATTGTGGTTCAATTTGTAGTTAGCGGGGGACCCTTGTAACCCCCTCAAGGACCCCTGGGGGTCCTCAAGAGGCTCAGAAATTGAGTCCCCAATGTTAAATGAAGTCTATATAACATGTATAACGTGTTTATCAGGTCTGAACAGCATCACTTTTCCATCCCATTTAAACTTCTGTGGCTCTCAATCTAATACAACTTGTTTTCAAATTCATGTAGATAAGCTTTCTAGATGTTCTACATCTGCAAAACTCTGAGCACATCCTAAAGCATTGCAGCATTTCGGACTTCAAGAAAAACTCTACAGTTTTAAAACACAAGTTAAACATCAGTGAACATCTGGTATACAACCCAAAGACTGATCAATTAACTGAGCACTTGAAAGGTTTCTTTCAGCATCGTTCCTCAAAACTTAAATCTACTGAATAGAGCTTCACACAAGAAGAAGATACCTAGGCAATTATTTTCACTCAACAACTTTCCAACTATAAAACTAGATATTTTGTATGCGATGATGTTATCGTTGGCAGAATGGAGGCAAGCATTATACATTACTCCACCACAATTATTTGAACACTTTAGTTACTAGTTACTTTGTAGATTTTGATTATTATTAACAAACATTACCCACTTCAGCCCTATAAACATTTCGGCCATTTGAAAATAGCCGATCTGCGATGCAACGCATTGTGAGCTTGTTGATCTACTATTTTTCTAAAGTTGTTTATACATTTGAAAACGTGTGTACATTTTGATACCAATACGTTTGCACTTTCACTCAATTCTGGACATTAACTTGTAACAGAGTATTTGCAGTATTGATACTTTTACTTAAGTAATTAATGTGAGTAGTACTCTCTCCACCACTGGATGTTGTTATCGCATGGCAGCTTTAATAGGGGCTGCTTTCTAGTGTTTAGAAAACATAGTTTTAAATCACATGATATTCGCGTTTCTTTCCATGACAACAATACTACTACTACTCTACACATGTGACCCATATGACTGAGTTTAAATAAAATACCAGTGGTGGAAGAAAGTACTCAAGATATTTCACTTAATTAAAGTGGCAATAAGTACTGTACAGTACTTGAGTAAATGTACTTAGTTACTTTACACCACTGGTTTAGAAAACACAATAGCTTTAAAGCACATAATATTCGCGTTTCTTTCCATGACAACACGTACCACGCTCTACATGTGCATGTGGCTGAATTTCCCTTCTCATAAATCCATAATAAATACATTGTCCAGCTGGGATACAGACAGAAGTAGTTAGCTATTAGCTTCGTGTAGTCACAACAATGAGAGGCACCACTGCATGTCTATGGCAAAGCTATCGCTAGCTTCATTAGCTCGTTAGCTTTGCTCGTTGACAGATATCCTTCTTTCTCTTACCATGGTGAAAGTTTATCCAGACAGTTGACGACGCCGTGGTGCCGCTTTCATATCCTCGTTTATGTTGAGATGCGTGTCTTTTGTCTCGCACATAAACCCCAGTTTAAAGAGCTGCTATATTATTATTCACTGTGGTTGTGGCTGGTCAGTCAGTGGTGATGAAGCCCAGTTTCAGCCTCCTGCTAGCTCTATGTGGCTATAAGCAGTTGCCAGGTTTTGTGAGAGAGATAAGCAACCAGGTCTAGGAAAACAAACCCAAAAGAAGCGACTTTCGGCTTTTTGAACATTTTTAAATCGGATATTTGATGTTTTATTTATGTTTTAAACTCTTGCAATAAAATGTGGAAAATTTGGAATATTTTATTTGAAACAAATGCTCCCTGGGCAGTGGGCACATAACATTTTCATGAAAATATTATTTTAGAACCACTGGTTTAAATAATTAAAACATTTGGAAGCAAGCCTAAATAAGCAACTACACTTTAGAAACCAAAAAACGCAACCCGCAACTACCAATATTTTCAAGCAACTTTACAGAAAAACAGGCCCAAAGTTGCTTATAATAAGCGGACATGGCAACCCTGGCTACTACACGTAATCAACTGCACATATGACCAGTGACGTCACATCTATGTCTGCGTTCATTCGACAGTTCCAGCTGTAATTCTAATTAGGATATTTTATGTTCATAATAAAGCATAATCGGTTTTTATGATTGCATTCAAGTCATATAGTTCTTGATTATTATCTTTTCTATTAATTTGTATGTGTGCTCCCATCCACCATGTACAACTTGTTATATTATCCACTTGTCAGTCTCTCTCTCTCTCTCTCTCTCTCTCTCTCTCTCACATACACACACACACACACACACACACACACACACACACACACACACACTTAGAATACCATACTGCAATGGTTCTCAAATGTTTAATTTCAAGGACCCCCATAACTGTTGAGTGTACAAATGGAACCAAATGGACCCGGGTCCATTTGGTTTCATTTGTACACTCTGAGTTAAAGACCTGTAAGCATCCATTTGGAACCCCCCTCAAGGAACCCTGAGGGTCTCTGGATCCCACTTTGAGAACTACTGCCATGTTGTATATAAAAGCTGAATCTACAGCTGTGGTGTAAAAAAAAAAAGAAAAAAAGTGTAGACACACAAATGTCAGAATCGAAAAAGAATAATCTAAGACAGTCTTGATCCAAGACCTTACTAAAAAAATAGAACTTATTCCAAAGTATAACATTGCATAATAGATTAGCTAGTATAATAATCAACAGTATGAACAAATAGCTGATGATGAGTGGATATAAGGAGTTGATCTGCATCATTTTCAATGGTTACAGCTTTATTTATAAGATACTATTACAGAACTAAGTGTTTGATTCAAATGAAACAATAGGACTATTATGATAAAAGCAATTTTTGCTTTTGTGCAGTGCTTCATCGTTAATTATCTTACATACATTTCCATAGCAAAAATAAGATAAAACATTGTAAATAACAGTAATACACCTGGTACTTCACCACAGAGAAATTCAACCTAAATCTGATTTGCTCTTCAGAGTGAATTATTTTTATTGTAAACTACAGAGGAGATCTAAAAAAATATGCAATTTTTACAAGGGTCAGATGATGACTGGGTATTTTTAGGCCTTATTCAATGTAACATTTACACAGCATTAGCAATAATGCTGTGTGCTTGGACAGCCAAGAGCCATGATCTCCTCATATATGTTTTTAAGTTTAGAATAATGGCATTAAATATATGGTGTAGAAAATAGCCGTTGACAGTTGGCACCGAGAGCAGAAATTAGGTGGAAATACTAACTATCATACAAAATCAATAACGACTCATAACTGCTGATGCCACTGTCACAGACACTTTCAGTCCTTTGTCTGTGACACAGAACAAATGTGACAGCTAGGTTGGTGTATGTCAAACTCTGATTACAAGAAATATGGGGTTGTTGTTCGGGGAGGAATAACCCTCTCAGAGTCAGGCACTGCTCTGAAGAGCTTAGGCTCTCTTGTGTTAGCATCTTTGAAGACCATAATGGAGGCGATATTGCCACAGCGGTAGCAATAATTAGGAGCGGACCACACCGTAACCAGCTTTTCATCAAACATGAATTTGTAGCCTTCGTGGACAAGTTGATGTGCCCGGCAGATCAGCTTCAGATTGTTGATGTGCACAAACTACACAGTTTTGAAGAAAGAAAAAAAAGGGAGGGGAGACACAGAAGGAGACCGATTAGTGGATACAAACTAACAATTGCAACAACATACATTGTTTTTATTTATATATATATATATATATATATATATATATATATATATATATATATATATATATCTCTCTCTCTCTCTCTTCGGTATTACAAATAAACATATAAGTGGCAAAAGGGTCTGAGGCTGCGCCCCTGGAATCCAAACACGCCCCCACGGCCGTTCCAGAGTGATAGCGATGCTGTTTGTATGCTATGTGAACATAGGCTTCACACTAGCGCGGTTATATATATCAAGGCAATGACGCCACGTAATTATTATATTTATACTTAGTATATATATTATATAAACTGTAGGTCGGATGCCACTCTTATAACAAGAGTGGCAGAGAGACAATATATAGTACCTAATATTTCTGCTGTCATTGTCACAAATGTGACCAACCTGTTACAGTGCTGTGAAGCCTGATGGTAAAGTCTGTGTAATGATGAAGCGTTATAGTGACTCACCTCTATGCATTCACATGCCATTTGATGTAGGCTACGTCAATACTCAACCAAGTAACTAACTTCTAATTTTTTTAATCCTGTATTATGGTCAGATTTTTCCATAACATATCTTATTGTAACATAATATGGGCTAGCATTCATTCATCTCATCTTCAAAAATGCTCATATCCAAAAAGCAGTAGATAAATGGGTCTACTATGTACAGGTAGGCAGGTGGTTATACTGTATACATGTAGGCTATGTATGCATGTACACTATGTACTGTATGTTGCATATTTTGATTTGTAGAAGTGATTCTACAAATAGGGGAAGTTCTATATAAGCCTATCTATGTTCTTCTTTTTAACTCAATAGCTGCAATAGCAGAAAGATGACCAAAGACGATGATGTGGCACCAAAGCATGTTAATTCATTAGAAAGAAATTCATATAGTGACTAACCTCTATATAGGCTAATCCATCCATACATTATATTATTACGTTGGGTAGCATATGGACCTACTTATCATTATCCTACAATTTAGCGAGACTAAAAAGCAGTGCAACTTCAGACTAAACTTTTGGTGATGCCTCATCCATTTATTTGAAAATCGACCAGAAGAGAATGGGGGGAAATAATAACTATGTGAAAGGCAGAAGCAAACAGAAGGGTGTTTTAAAAGGCAATCTAAAAGAACTAAGAGTGGCCTAAGAGTGGCAGCCAACCTGCAGTTCATATAATATATGTATAAATAAATATAATAATTAAGTTGCGTCATTGTCTTGATATATAACTGTGCTAGCTAGTGTATAGCTTATATATAGCATCACTGTCACTCTGTAACGGCCGAGGGGGCGTGTGGACAGGGGCGCAGCCTCAGACCCTTTTGCAGTGTTATTTGAAAGCATGTGTCAACTTAGTATATACGGTTTAAGTGGTCAAGAATGACAGGAAAGGGAGAGGGCATGATATGCACCGCAGGATATTTGGACTGGAGCCCGACAGATATATAGGTTTGGTGCCATTATTTAACTTTTTTGGCGACATCAGTGCCTGCAATTATACATTCGATCCGATGTGTCCTGAATTTTAACCACTTTATACCTGGTATACCTAATTTGGGCATGTCATTATACGGGAAATTTTTCAAAAGACTAATTTGAACCCATGATTTTTTTGTCTTCATACTGTATGTTGCACAGTATGTACAGGCTGAGCCAGTGATGCACCTACTGCTACCCTCTGGACAACGGAGTCAGACAATTACATAACAGTTAAAGCAATGTATAACGTCTAGTGATATGATATCTCACCTCATTTGTGACCTTTGCACCGAATAGCCACCCAGCCCCCCTGGGACTGATTGCCCAGGTGTCTACATCTTCAGGGTCTGACCAGACCAGGTCACAGAATGCTCCTTTGTGGGGGATTTCCTGGTTCCGCTCGATAGTTCGGATCTGATCTAGGGTTTTTATGTCTGGCGAGAGGCCTCCATGAACACACAGAATCTGTTCATCCATCAACTGAAAATTGAACACACATAATTCAATGTTAAGGTAAGGTGTGTAAAAACTCACTATAACTTTAGGGCTACAAAATTGTGGCTACTATTCTCATCCTGATCACATTTTAGAAATTGTCATGAGTATTAAATCACAATGTTTTATCTTTTTGTACAGCCTTTTCTCCAACTAACATATCCTGAAATGAATAGTTTAATATTGCCAATATGCTGACAATTGTAGAAAATGTAATGTGGAAGACTAGATTCATGGTAAATTGTGAGGCTTCATAAAATTGCAGTATCCAAAGTGTTAAAGTAGAAATGAATTGTCAATCTCTAATACTCACTGCTGCAACTGTTAGCATGTCAAACACTTTGGTACAATAACGCCAGGCATTTGCATTCCCATATTTGGTTTGGCATTCATCTGAAAGATGAAAAATAGAGCCGTTTACTTAAAACAGGCAGGGAGTGAGAATGGGTTTCATTCAATATCACTATAAAAATAACTTGTGACAGCAAATATCTTTTAAATGTCTCACCGTAAAAGCCATACACTTGGGTGATCTGTCTACTTTCATGGTTTCCGCGGAGGAGTGTAATGCGGTCAGGCCATTTGGCCTTCAACACCAGCAGGTATGTGAATGTCTCCAAGCTATAATAACCTCTGTCAACAAAGTCACCCTTAAAAAGAGAAAGTAAAACAGACTTTATTGTATTTATTTATTGTGCATGCAAATTGACAAATTCAAGATCTAGCAGAGGAATGACTTTAAGGTGGGAATTAATGTGTAATACCAACCATAAATATGTAATTTGTGTCTGGGACCTGTCCACCAGTCCTGAAGAGTTCACAAAGATCATAAAACTGAAAGAAAATAAGGAAAGAGATTTAAATTGAGTTTTTTTCCACAGCGATGGGATCTATGGACCATACACCTACACCGATATTTGGCTAGAAAAAACAAACAATTACAGGTGATAATACTGGTTGATTTTTACATTTGTGTGGCTATAATAAAATTGATTTTGACATCTAATTTTCAGGTTTTTCAATATTATAAAATACAATATTCTGTGAAAAAACAAAACAAAACACAAAAATCTTTCCAAATGGCACAAATGTGGGACACTGACAACCCATTTTATTTTAAATTATCATTAACAATTAACATTCCAGCAGTATTTAGTCGCTAAAGGACAAGTTACATGGGGCAATATTACTTATTGCAATACCATTTCCCACCCACAATAATTGTACAGACAAGGGGTCTTCAACCTTTTTCAGGCCAAGGACCCCTTAGCTGAGAGAGAGATGAAGTAGGGACCCTCCACTACATGTTGTATAAGATTGTGTTGCAGATTCAACTTTTTCATAGATTGCTTCATAGACTTGTTTGACCTGCTTCATAGACTTGTTTGACAGCACTGTCATCAGTGTTGGATTCGTGTTAATGTATATTTTCAGACATTCAACAACTTGAATCGTCAATACTTAGCAAATTTGACCTTTCACTCTGTACTTTGTCTGCTCTTTTTTTACCCTCTACACTACACTATTTGCCGAAAATAGACAATCTACTATCTGCTATTTTCGGCGAATGTTCCATCCAGAATAGGGATGCTAGGGTTCAAGTGGTTAATCAGGCCATCACACAATGATTTGGAGAACCCCATGTAGCAACTCTGAGGACACCCTAGGGGTCCCGGACCCCCTGTTGAAGACCCCTGGTAGTGTTTTTACCTGTCCGTGTATGTCACCACACACTGTCACAGGAGTAGACACAGGCTGCACGTTTGATTCCTCCAGGAGGAGGTCACACACATAGTCACATAACCTCTGTAAAACAAAAACAAACACAGTCACATAAACATCTGTAGCGTTTAAAAACAAACACACACCTAGTCTTATGTAACCTAGTAACCTCTTTAGAGATTGAAAACTAAACACCAGGTTCCGGGTTTTAGGCAAAACATTAACTAACAACCAACGTCTGTGGCAGCTAATTCAGTATGACAATCTGCAAACTGTAGATCTGACACCGAGGGGACACATATTACACGGCGTGAAACAAGATAAAACGTGTAAAACATTAATACCAAATGACGGGCGAGCATCAGTCAGAACTGCTATTATATATATATATATATATATATATATGTGTGTATATATATTGAAAATCTTTATTAGGAATAACCCCTTGAGATGTAGCATCACGTTTTCGAGGGGGTCCTAAAGACAGCAGTACAATATACTGTAAACATACAATACAAAACAATTGGCAAAAAAATGAAAAACATCAACCAGACCAAAACACAACACAACACAACACAACACATAAGACAACACAAAATCAGGGTATTATACTCCAAGCACGCACAAAAAGATGGAGTTAAATATCATTGTCATGTTCAATGTCAGCGTTAGCATACAGTTGATTTAAAGGCATATTTAGTGAGTCATTATGACGGGATATGTTATTATTAGTTATTAATGTGTTAATTGTTTATAAAAGTGTATATGAAAGTGTAATGGTCATGGACATGTACAAGAAATCGTATGTATGCTGTCAACGTTGGCTAGCTGAAACATTCAGCCATATCATTAGTCATTATTGTCAGCTCAGACAGCATAGTAGTCAAATAAGAACCTGTAGAAACTGTGGTATTAACGTTATTATGATTATATTATGGCATTTTAACAGATCACGGGTTACTATTAAAAGTCATAACCATTTTACTTCCTGACCCAAGTGACGTTACAAGCTAACGAACGTTAGCTAGCTAGCTAGCTACCTAAGCTAACGTTAGCTATGTATGCTACACTAGAACGGAACAAAAATGTGGCTAACTCGTTTTTTGTGTGATTATGACTTCACCAAAGACACTACAACAAACGCATAGTTACCTTAAGGTCGTTTTCTGGTAGATATTTACACTGCTTTGCGATTTCAGCATATTTATCGAGATCTAGAGGCGCCATTGTAGCCACCAGAACGTTATGCGCATGTAACTTCCTCCTTACTACTCTTCACCAGTCCCACAGCAGTGTTGCCAGGTTCTGCGAGAGAAACAAGCAGCCAGTCAGGTCTATGAAAGCAAGCCCAAAAGAAGCCACATGATGAGCGCTTTAAATCATAGCAGATCTAATCATGTAGATCTGCTATTTTCAAAAACTGTGGAATATTTGGAGTATTTTTTATTTTTTTTTGTATTTTTTTTTTTTTAAACATTCTAACAATACAGATGCTCCCTGGCACAAAACATTTTCACATGACTATGTTGGAAGGGCATACCTACCACATTTATTTAGTCCCTTGTTAGATCCAAATCTGGGTTGCACGTGATTTGTGGAGCTCCCTCTGGTGATTGTGGACGTCATTGACGTTTTTGAAGTAGTTTGACAGGTACATGGGTGTCTGTCTTTGTGGTGTAGTGCAGGGGTAGGCAACCTTAGAGGCACGGGTGCCAACATTGGCACAGGGGAGGGTGATCACTGGCACACTCATAAGTGTGAGAGAGAGGTTTTTTCTTCTAAAATGAAATATTGAAAAAAGTTAAGTCAGTTGAATTAAGTCCCCTTACATAATGTATATACAAATTACATCCTGCACATAATTCTACATTCATTCAACCTCTGGGGAGGTTGTCTGGGAGATAGTTGGGGTTATTGCTCTGAGGCTAATGATCATTAGATCCTAATGTGAAAGAAGATATTTCTAAAGAATGCATAACCTATGGACAATCAAAATAATATTTTAATTTGATGTGGTGTCACAATTCAACTTAATGTTGGAAAATGAAAACATGGCACTTAATGTCAAAAAGGTTGCAGACTCCTGGTGTAGTGTATCTTGTAGACCAGGCCCGTTGCAAGTTGCTGTAGGCCTACTCTGTCCTCTACCCTGAGCCATCCCACCCTAGCAAAGTGAGCAGGGGTTAAATGAGTTGTAGACATAAGACCAAGCAGTAGCCTGACCAGTTTGTTTTGGGATGTCTGGAGCCTTTTTAAGGCCTTTGTGGTGGTGCTATGGTGCCATGAGGTGCATGCGTAGTCCAAGTGACATTGGATGAGTGCTCCTGCTAGAGTCCTCAATGTATTCTTACAGACCAGTGACCAGATCCTGTACAAAACTCTTGTTTTTTTTGTTGCCATTTTTTCACTAGAAAGATTTGCCTCTAAAATGCAACCCAGGTAGGTAATTTCCTCTTTTCTTGTCATCACATCACAATGTCCCCCACTTTTACACTTTCACCTCCACCCCCTGTTCTCTCCCCCCAGATAGTATTTCATCCATGATTTCATCCAGTTCACTGATGATCATGTGCTATCAAAACTGATTGCTTAATAGCTAACATTTAACTTCACAAAAACTATGCCTAGACCTAACCTTAACCCTAAGCCTAACATCACAAACACTATGCCTAACCCTAACCTCACAGAAATGATGCCTAAACCTATAACCTCAAACAAAACCCTGTCCACCTGGGCGAAACACCGGGAAAAAACACTCTCCCAAGAAACGAAGCCAGGCTTTCCACAGGTACCGCAGAAAATCACGCGAGGTTACTTAGGATACGTCAGTGACGTCACAACTCAAGGCATCGCAATTATGCAAGTATGCGTAGCGCATGCAATCGTTTTCAACACTAAATACCTATCATACCTATGCTAAATAGCCTACATAATACTGTAATAATGTCGCGTAATAAAGTTGTGCAACACTGACGCAAACGACGCTGTGGGAGCCTGAAACTCTTCCACTACGTCACGGTGATTCCTTGACTTCTTATCTTATCTTTGTAGAGAGGGTGAAAAAAAAAAACATTCCTAGAGAGAGGGAGGCCTTTTATTTATTAGTTACTTACTCACTCATACAGGTATACAGCAGTGAAATAATGGTGGAACGTGCTAACACAACAACATACAATATACAACAACAAGCTAATAATAATATGAATAATACCAAATGTACAACATTTTGGGAATAGAAAAATCCTTGACTTGAAACATTACTGCCATCTACCGTGTGTGTCTGCACCTGCACATAGTCATACCTTTTTGACATATTAAAGTACTATTTTCTTGATAATCAGTGTGCCATATTAGCAAGTTTAATTATGACACCACATAAAAATAATATATTTCCAAAAGATTTTGATTTACCATATACATAACAAACTTTCTTCTTTTAAAATATTTTTTTTTCACATCCTGACATTGTAATGATCATTAGACATTAGGCAACAACCTCCACCTATCTCCCAGACTCCAGTCAGAGTTCAGAGTTTGAATGAATGTAGAATTATGTGCAGGATGTAATTTGCATACCACATTTTTTGCCAATTTAACATCGAGGTTCACCACAATGTTGAGGTGCCCACTCTTCCGGTTACCTTTCGGACAATTAAAATAGGCATGATCATAATAAGAGTAGAATAATATAGTCCACACTCCTTTGTGGTATTTGTCAGTGTATATTTGCATACCAGTGAAATGAGGTATACCTGCATTTGAGCCATCCTAAGTAACAGGAGCAGGCACTGCCTCAGGGAGCAGGCCAGGTAGGGGTTGGGTGTCTTGCTCAGGGACACTTCGACACAGCTGGCCTGGCCTGGAATCGAACCTGGGACAACCAGGACCTCTGGCTCCCCAGGTGGGCTCAGGCTCCACTATGCATTGTGAAACCCAACAAACAGCGCAAATTAACATGAATGGCCCTGGCTTCGCTTCAGACACGGGTTGTAACGCAAAACGGCAGAATTACTCAAATCAGTCAATTTTAAAAATCAAACCAAAACATAAACGAACATACATATATACATACATTGAAATTAACATAATTAAGACAACCACTGTGGAGGATAACAGAACTAAAATCTAGGAAAAGGCCTTGGTGTACAAATGAGTTTTCAAGAGAGATTTAAATTAGCTAGCCTTAGATCAACAGGCAGGGCATTCCAGAGCCTGGGTGCCCGGCCGCAAAAGCCCGATCGCCCCTGGTGGCGAGGTTAGTCCAGGGAACTTCCAGGAGGGCCCTACCTGAGGATCTAAGGCTGCGCACCGGTCTGTGTGGCTCCAGCATATCAGATATATACTGTAGCTAGGAGTCAGGCCTTGCAGGGCTTTAAATGTCATCAGTAAAATTTTAACATCAACTCTAAAACTTACCAGCATCAGTGAAGGATACAGACAGAGAGGGAGATCTCTTATCTGTATATATCTCTATTGATATATATGTTTTATATACAGTGTGTGTGTGTGTGTGTGTGTGTGTGTGTGTGTGTGTGTGTGTGTGTGTGTGTGTGTGTGTGTGTGTGTGTGTGTGTGTGTGTGTGTGTGTGTGTGTGTGTGTGTGTGCGTGCGTGCCGTGCGTGCGTGCGTGCGTGCGCGCGCGCGTGTTTTGGGGTATTTTAAAGTCAATTTGACCTACAATCCTGCAATGTTGCACAGCTCTGTTAACACATTTATACTTGTAGGTTTTTGTTTTGTTTGTTTTGATATTTCATACTTGCAAACGTATGTTTCCAATGGCAACAAAGACCATATAAATTGAATGGGGGGTGGCTGGGGGCTTATGGGGGATATAAAATCTGACAGTCTACTGATTAGAGAGATACTCATAATTACAAAATACACTGTCTCAAGAAGACCTGTATGCAGTCCATTGTGCCCAAGGTATCATTTAGAATTAGATCATGGGCCTAGCCTGGGCCATGCATGCATTTGGGAGGAAATGGCTGGTCAAATTATTATTTATCAAAGGATTATTGTTCAATGCATTGTAGTAAATACTTTTGCATAAATTACATGCTTTACAGAGACGTTATTCTCACAAGCAACGTTCTGGCAATTAGACCAATTTTTATGAATGAAATATCATAGAGCTATGTCGTACCGCTCTGTTGTTTATCTATTTGCAGTGTTTTATGATTTATTCATAAGAGTAGAGATAGGAGGGCTGTCCAACCAGGGTGAAACAACGCCCCGGAGACCTCCCTCCAACGCTCCCATTGGTTTCGGCACGTGTTAGTCAAGATGCAACCATGGTAGGTTGCATGTCATAATGCAATGTTGCCAGGTCTGCTTATCATAAGCGACTTTGGACTTGTTTTTCTGTAAAGTTGCTTGTAAAATATTGGTTGTTGCGGGTTGCTGTTTTTTGGGCTTGTTTTTAAAGTGTAGTTGCTTATTTGGGCTTGCTGCCTTATGTTGTTTAAACCAGTGGTTCTACAATATTTCATGTCAAGGACCCACAATGAATAGGTAATTATTATCCAATGACCCCCCCATCTAAATAATATTCTACATTTTTCACTTTTTTTCAAGATTTTTTTGAAAATAGCAGATCTACAAGCTCACAACGCGTATGCATGAACATAGAACATGCTTAAAATTCGACAATTAAGGTCTAACATTTCTACAATTGCTACAAATTGCTACAAAACCTGTATATCCACACATTTTGGGGCATAAACAAGAAGGCGAAGGATAAAATTAAGTCTGATAATAATGTACGTGCATGTTCACATCATGTATACTTTTTGGACAAACATAGCCAATTTTACATCGAGGTGCCCAGATGTCCCTAAGTGCCCACCTATCCTGTATCCGTTTTCCTAGTCCTGGTTGCTTGTTTCTCTCACAAAATCTGGCAACACTGATGGTGAAGTCGCGACTAGTTCACAGGGCAACAATCGCCACCAGCCGTCCAGCCGCCGAAGACATCAATGGTGGAGCGCGACGTCCATTCAGGGGAAGAAAGGTCTGACAGAGACCAATATTAGGGCTTTACATGGAGAGCTGAGATCGAATATGAGGCTCACGTCCTTAATGATGTACATATCTCCGCTTTTGCTATTTATTTTCTACGTGTATATTGGGGTTTCCGACGCTGCTGCTGCACCTCGCATCGGCTCCTACGATGAGTCGCCTGTCCTCCTCCCCGGGAAGAAGCCTCGTTCTTCAACCTCCTCCGAGACCTTGGAGAAGCTGTCCAACACCATTATGCCTAGAAAACCTTCACCTGATCACGATCTCGGCCCTTTGACGGGACTCGAACCTTCGCCCACCATTGTTTCATCAGCCCCAGACACTGAGCCCACCACCACCACTACCCCAGCAGCAACCACCTTGCAGCCACCCTCCTCCTCCGAGGATGTTACAGATGTTATTTCAACCACAAAGGAACAAACAGTCTCCAGACGATCCGGTGCGAGGAAAAGGTCTGCCGATGCAGCACAAACATCACCGGTGTTTCCTCCGGAGAAAATGCTGCAGACCATGATGGTCTCCATGGTTTCCCAGCGCACAGCAAACGATGCCTGGGCTGCAGATAACACTGATGCTACGTCTATTACCTCAACCGAGAACAGTCAAGGTGAGTGTTTTTCTAAATGGGAAAACAAAATAAACGCATGCATGCATTACCATGTTCTTTTTCATGCAATCTTATTGCATGAAATGGACCCTTTAATTGTACACTCTCAGAGTTAGATTAACACTGTGTAATTACTGTGTAATGTATTATGTTCGAAATGAGCATGCATGCTCATTTCGAATATATACATAACACAGTAATTACACAGTGTTTTAATCTAACTCTGAGAGTGTACACAGGGTCCATTTGGTTACATTTGTACACTGCACAGTTGCAAATGGATAAATGAACACTGAGGATTTTTACAGTGAGTGTGTGTATATACATGTTTTATGTTAAATGCTGCATGAACATTATGTATGCTATTTTGGCACCCATTTCTATTCACTAGTAGTGTTTTAACAAAACATTTATTAGCTACAAAGCTGCTATATTTACTGGCACCAGTGGGCTGGATGGTCTGACCGTGGGTTTTTGACGCAGAGAGCGACCGAATAAACCAGATTGCAACAATGAACATACTTCTCAATTGTATACATTGCTTACAAACACAATCATACAGACAGCATCACCTGTGCCATGCCACCACATTTCATAACGTAAGCCTATTCTATATACTAGCGTGTAAAAGGACATTTATTTCATACAGAATAAAGGTCTCTTTTTTTATAATGAGCTGAGTGTTCTAGATATTACAGTGGGGTGGAAAGGGGGGCACCGAGGGGTGCAAGGTTTATCCTCTTGTTGTTGTTCTCTGTATTTATCCCCCCCCCCCCTACTGCACAGAGCTTCCACAGATCTGTGTGATCCTTTTGTCTTAGAACTAGGCACATTTATTTTTATATTTACAAATCTCTCCAGCACCTGTTTAGATAGCTGCTGTTGTCCCCACAGCATTTGTGTGACACACAGAACAAGGAGGCGTACCCCCACGATCATCCAAAATGGCCAGGCAGGCAGGCAGGCAGGCAGGCTGGCAAGCATGCAAAGCCATGAATGAGCCCATGACAGCCCCAGAGCCCCTCCTCCTCTCCACACCTCACAGATATTCGCTCCCATGTGCATGTGTTGTTCTCCAGTCACATCAGCAGCAGAGATTTCATGTACTGTATATTCATATACTGTAGGCATAGTGATTGTTTCCTACTAAAATGGCCTCACCTGCTGTCAGTCACAGGCCTGTGAAATTATACAGGAAAGCTGTAAGCTGTAAGAGATGTTGCAAATGGTCCCCCGAAGGCTTCTATGGTGGGTTCGGCTCCATTGTTCCTCCCCTGAAGGGATACTGAAGTGATAATATAACGTCAACAAAGAGCTCACCTGGGTTAACGCCTATAGCGGCTAGGCGCTAGACCAAAATAATGACACACATTCCCTGTCAGGGCAGGGGCCTTTCTCTGACGTGCAGACAGATATGATGACGTATGTATTGTGACCTTTACTTGTACAGATGCATATGAGATATGACCTACTGGCTTCCGGCATAAGGTCACATTGAAAGTACAGTAATAGTTTCCATATACACACAGTCAAATCCTGAGTGTAACTGAAGAAACTTACCTACCATTACCCACCCCTATTGTTTTCATTATTGAGGCATAAACATTGAGGCTGTGAGGAATTGAGCAAAGGGAACATTTTGCAACGGTGACTTGTTTAGAATAGTGTGACACTACACGGGTCTGGTTAATATCAACGATTCTGTCACACTGCTTTACCTCAATGTTCTTCCCCTTCCTCGATTCTCACCACCTCGTTCGATTGACACCTGTTTTGTGGCTTTCACAAATTACTGTATCATTTCCCCTGACCTGGTTTAACCTTCTATAGGCAAAGATATGAGTGAAATTCTTTGTCACTCATGATGTGGATGTGTGTGTGTGAATGAGAGAAAGCACTGGAGGGGTTTACACATTCTTGGGCTTAATTCAGGCAGACAGTCCTTCAGTGGACATGGCTTCAGTGAACACGTACTGGCCTGTTAGCGCTCTACAGGCTTGCATAACACGGCCTTTCAACTGTTACATAAAAGTCACTGCAACAGTGGCCATCAACAAAATAATCTGAAAAGGATGCCTGGGCAAGAACACATTTGCACCCTCTCTCCCCTTTTCTGGAACGGCAGCTGAGGTATCGTGTGAATACATTGCAAGTAATACGTGTGAAATAGACTGATTAAAAATTTCAGTCACACCGTCCGTCCTCTGTGCATTTTAAGCCGGACCCCGCTGTTATCTGCCTGGCATTTTCTGTCGCCTGCCTCCTTTTGCTTTAAATTGGACTGGTAAAACATAGAATGGGGGTTGAGTCAAAACACCCCCGGTTGCTGCTCACCACACCACACCTAACCTGAGCTCAAATGAATAATAGATGGTTACTCAGCAGCAGTACAGGGTCATCCAGATGTCTAACGCCACATCTGCTGGTTTCGTGGACCGTGTCAGTTTGAACCACAATCGTAGCTGTTTTTAGTGGGTATTATGTGAGAGGCTTTTTTTTCAAAACACCAGATCTTTTAAAAGCACAAATGTTTTTCATTCTCAAAAATTATGTTATCATCAATAAAGTCTTAATCTTTTAATAAATCTATAATATGGTACACTGTTCCTGCCTGTTTTAAAATGATAAAAAACAGGCCTTAATGTTTCTTACATTTTCAATTGTCTCCTTTTGAAATTAATCTATTCATGTTTAGTTGTCTGGGGTTTAGTTTCAGAGTACATTTCAGTGTTTGGTTACCTGCCAGCGGCAGCATGACTACTAGAGCAGACCTCTACCAACCCTGACTAATATTCAACATTTATTAGTTTGGGTTAATTTTACACCAAGCTTTCTCTTTCCCTTACTATCCACAACATTCACTTTCCATTTGACACATCACTCTCTTTCTGTCTCTTTCTCTCCCTTCCTCCATCTGTACAGAGGTGCTGTGTAACTGCAGTAGTGGTAGTGAAGGCATTCTGGATCCAGAAGACTGTAACCAGAGCACCGGACAGTGTTCATGTTTGTCAGGATACAGCGGGCTGCAGTGTGAGGATTGTGAGGTGGGACACTTCACCAATGGCACCACTGGCTGCCTGCCGTGTGGCTGTGACTCTTTCGGTGCCGTAAACAACCTCTGTGACAGGTGAGGCTTTTTTAATTCTCTCTGTAGCCTTTATGGTTAACAACAATATAACATCCCCCGTTGAAATGCTGTTGGCCCACTCTTGGCTTTGTTTACAAAGCATTCTTATCCATATTGGAATCTTTTTCTTGTTGAGTGTGAGACATAACCATGACAGTTTCACAGGACCAGCGCTCGCTGGTCCTGTGACTAGATAATGTGTGAAAATGTTTTAATGCAGCAAGCAGCTTATAAACCTTCTGTATGAAAAGCTTTACCGTTTCTTATGTCACATTCATAACAGCAGGACTGACATTCATACATTTAAGTGATTTTCAGAGCAAAGCTTAGCGGGTTTGTTAAGTCAAAGGAAAGTAAATGTTTTCTTTGGTTGGTGGACTTCAAAATAATAGCATTTCATCACTGTTGCTACACTTAAAATATAAAGTTTGAACCCATAGTCTTATTATATAGGCTATTGTATCGCTATTTAGATAGGTGGCATAAATATCAAGGTTTTAAAATGTTGTCCATCTCGAGCTACCCTAACGTAAAATAATAGTTAGCATGAAACATAAACCTTTCAAGATTTTAAATGATGTCCTGAGGACGCCATCAAGTTATACATACTGTCTGTCTGTCTCTCAAAGTGCACCAGAGTAATTCATTTAACTTACAAATGCGCAAAACTTTCTCCCGGGGAGGATAAACACTGACCACAAGGTCTGCCCGCCTCACCCCAAACACAAGGCCAAGCCACCCCCACAATAATCTCAAAACGTCCCGTGGGAAACACTGCGATTCAAAATCTGGAAGATGCATTTGGCCATCAGCATTAGATGGCCAAATACATTCCAGATTGGTATCGTATATTTCAGGCTTATCTTAACATTTACATAGCAACGGCTTTACCAAACAATCAGGCTACATTGAATCTTATTATGAAATATTTTGTTTGGGTTATCGTGTTTATCTCAGAAAGACAAATGGTAATAATGAGCACTACATCACTACATACCTTGCTAAACGATTGCAAATGCAGAAAACACAGTTCTGTTATTTCCATTCCTAGCTGCTGGAGAGAGAGTCTGGATGTAGCATTTTTTGGGGGAGTTTGATTTGTCAAAATGTTCTAGTCTTGAGGAATCATTATCCTCACTGTTCTGCTTCACTTGCTTGGCAATGAGACCATGATCCCACCCCTGACCCCCCATGGAGACTGCAGGGTCTGCTTAGTCCTCAAATGTAGAGCCAACACACACACACACACACACACACACACACACACACACACACACACACACACACACACACACACACACACACACACACACACACACACACACACACACACACAATATGCTATACTGTAGATCTGTGGGTCGGTCCCCCACATGATTTTGGGGGGGTCCCCAGATGACAGTGAAGTGACCATTTAAGGACTTTTAATACCGAAAAGAAAAAGACCATTACATCAAAAGTAATCAACAATCTGTACTATAGGCCTGGGCCGCAGCGTAGCAGTCCAGGCACCCTAGGCTGCAATGCCAGCCTGACAGCGTGTCGCGGGTTCGAGTCCCGATCTCGGCGACCTTTGTTACGTGTCACTCCCCATCTCTCTACCCATTTCCTGTCAGTCTACTGGCCTATAAATAAAGGCATAAAAGCCCACACAAAACTAATCTTTAAAAAAGAACAACTGTACTATAAAAGCTGGTCAAACATTGGCCAAATTGTCAAATGATATACGAACGAGAAAATATACGATTGCGTACTTGTAGATCTGCTATTTTCTAAATTATTTATCTGTGGAACTGAGTGTAACTAAATGTAATGCCTCAACTCCTACATTCCAAGTGCTTGTCATGGTGGGGACTGGGGGGTCCCCAGTTTAAATATGATTATTTTGAGGGATCACGGCCTGAAAAGGTTGAGAACCACTGCTGTAGATGTAGGTTTACCGCTAGATGGAGAAGACGTGTGACTGGAGAGAAGCTGCACGTGTGGTTGGGAACATGGTAAAAAATAGACATATTTTCTGCCTATAAACGTCAACAGGAATGTTGCTGGTTTCTGAAAGCTTGACTGAACTTGTGTGATATGTTGGGGATTTGTGACGTGTCTCAACTATGTCCTGAAAGGCCAAGTGACAATAACGGCTTACATAAACCATTATACTGTATATTGTATTCATCAGTGTAAACAAGTTGCCAAATTGTCTTTGGTTCACATTCTTCTTACCGGAAAGATTGACAATGTGCACACAGGGCTTGAGCAAGGATCTGGGTGAAGGTGCAGACAGCAGGGTTATTTCAGGGACAGGGCGTAGAGCTTTTACACACTAACACACATAATACGATCCTTCTTAGACTGTCTGAGCCTAGACACTTCTAACCCAACTAGCCTAGCTCACTCTCGGTAGGTAATCACTTCACAGATTAGCTAGCGGTGAGACCTCAGCCAACCCCCAGCCTTGTGCTGAAGGAATGGCGAGTATCCAGCCCCCACAGTGAAACACGCAGCCTTATTCTAAATAATATTCAGTGTGACATTGCCACGGTAATTCAACTAGGAAATGATGCGGATCTCGGAATCCACATAGAAACGGCGTGGATCTTGGACAGCCTCTACTGTGGATCTCTAACTTCATGTGACATTATCAGTCATCTATTACGTTTCTATGACATTACATTATACGACTCCAATATTCAAAAAGAATAAAAGGTGGGGGGCAATTGTGGAGGTACTTGTGGAGGCACAAATGTGCCGCTGATTGGTCCTGTGGTTTAGCATCTGACAGACACACAGAAACAGACCACGGCTAGCCTCTTGCTTGCCATAGAAATTTCATCCATCAGTTAGTGTCTTACTTATCACGTACTGGACAGATCACACTCATCTAAGCCTATAGACTGTGAGCTAACCAGCCTGTAATTGGCTTTCAGACTTTTAACCTCTTATACAGTAGACTACTGTAACAGGAGTCTAATGATAGCATATGACACTGTGTTTATTTCATTTTAAAAATACAAATAAATGTCAGTGTCTTTGAGTTTTTAGGCCGAATCGAAATCTTAGTGAATGTAAAGTGGATAATTGCAGTATTGTCACATTTTATTTGAACAAACATTTAGTCCGTCTCCCAATATTTTAATCAAAGTACTGGAAAATACTATTTGTTTGGACTTTGGAGAAGGTGGGACGCATTCTTTAAGTTGGGCTTTCTGCTGATTTCCATTGGAAACTCACTTTGCTTTCAAATGGTGTTACATGCACCACCATCCTCATGATTGAGAAGATTATTGGCTAGTATTACCCCCTCTCATTGAATTAGCTACACCTTTTGTTTAAGACCACGAGCCATACCACCTCCCACTGTGCTGGTTCACCAAAATAGATCCCTGTGCGGTCAAAACGAACAGGACAATAGCAATAATGTTAGTCAAAACAAGAGCTGCTGAGCTCGTCTCAGGATCCTGGGCTAATGATTAACTGCGCTTTATTACTGTCTGTCTGATAATGACTCGACCTACAGTATGCGTACCACTGCGATAGCAGTTTGTGTGCGTGCGTGCGTGCCTGCTGTAAACTCCAGTAGTCCAGTGTTATGCAATACAGCGGTCAAGTGTTTGCCTGGAAAAGGAATAAACCAAACAATGTCATATGATTTGGAAAGCTAGCGGTTAGCGGCGGCCAACTAAGATTGTAGTGTGTAGCATTGTGAATGGGTTTGTATCACAGCAAAATAATGTGATGTGTGATAATTAGCAGTGCCACGACTATAATTAAGCTTAATTTGTACTTTGTCATATGACCGCATGGCTTGCCAAACATAACCAGTAGGCTATTCATTTAGAAAGTTATTTTCAGAGAGTGATGCTCAAATCAAATTGGGCTTTAGTAGTGGCACGCTGCTATCCCATTTAATCTTGCATAATGCAAAGACTATGATATAAACCATTCTGCTAGACATTGCATTACTATTCGATGTTTTTACACCTGTATTCATAGTTGCTAACACTTTAAAATAACTATTAATCATAAATAGTTAATAAGTAATTCACAAACTGTTAATGAATTATGACTTGTGAATGAATTATGACTTCAATAGTTAATGGTTCATGAACAAGTTGTTAGTAAATTACTTACTAATGACTTAATAAGTATTTAATAGTTGATTAACAACATCCAGTGTACAAGTTATTGTAGTGTGCAAGTTGTAGTTCTGTAGGTGCAGGCAGGGAGGGTGCTGGGAGGTTGTAGTAGGTGGCTGACTAGAGAGGATTCTGGTGTTGCCTTTTGCAATACTGATCATTTTAGAATAGTAGGAGTAGTTGACAGCAGAGAAGGTTTACTTGTACTGAAAGATTTTTAACAAATACTAAGCAAGTCATTAGTAAGTAGATTATTGAAAATGATTAACCAACTATTAATGAACATTTAACATATAATTATAGGGGTGTGCCGATATATCGCCCCGCGATATATCGCGATACGTTTTCGTGACGATATGTATCGTTTTGGGGAAAATTATTATTATTATTTTTTTTACAATCATTATAATCAGGCATGCAAACAGCCCCGAGGTGAAAATGGTGACAACATGTTGTTTTTTTTCGGGTCAGGTGTCACACTATTGCCCTATTTGGATTCAAGACGGCTATCGTAGCTGAAAAGCTACAAGTTTGCATGTCTGAATAATGCAAAAACAGAATTATTTGTTTGCATTTGCTTTTTTTCTCCCCCATATATTTTCACAATAAAAAAAAGTGCGTATCGTATCGAAATCGTATCGAAGTTGTGAGCCAAATATCGTATCGTATCGTTTGGTGAAATTAGTGTATCGGCACACCCCTATATAATTACCAACTCAATAACTAACAGTTTGTGAATGATCTATTGACTATTTATAAGGGATAGTTATTATAAGTGTTACCTACTGTAACACTAACATGTCATATGGCAAGGTTTGGTTTCAAGTCATTATTAGTAATTTTGTAATTGAAATGGCAGGATCTGAAGGTATGGTGAATCATGCTTGCTTGTTTTCCTACAAAATAGGTTGTAGGGTCAACAACCACTTACTTCCACCATCAAGAGTTCTATCAATACTTTATCTGGGTCAATCCTTTTGGGAATGGTTTGTAAACATGCACATTTATTTCTCACTGTCCTGTATTGAATGGTGCCACAGTCTGTGATGAAATATTGATTCTGGGTGCAGATGTTTCCGTCAATCCATCCTGTCTGGCCCAGTGGCATACAGCTGCAGGCTGGAAGCCACCGTGGCTGTTTGGTACTTGGTGCTTTGGTTCCATTTATTTTGATGATGCCATGCTGATAATAATAATTAATACTAATAAAAGTGTATATATATAAAGCACTTTTTAAAACGGGGTTACAGAGTGCTTTACAAAACAAGATACAAATCAAACCATAAAAGAACCATCAGACACAATATGTGTGTGTTGTGTGTGGCATATTTGAAATAGTTGTATTCAACAGTACAGGTGACTGTTGACACGTGATCATGTGAATCTGCTACAGTATGATGTCATTTCAAATGTATTACCTACCTGCTTGGCTGGTTTTCAGGAACTGATTGCAGCTGCTACGTAGTATCGCACGCTTCAAAGCACAGGTATCCCTTTTCATGCCAGCGTGTGATTGAAGGTGTATTACTGGCTAATCGATGTGGAAGCTAGGGAGCTGACTCTCAGCATCCTGTCTGTCTCTGTCAAGGGGCCCATGTCATCAGAAACCCAGCTTAGCAGAGAACTCTAAAGTGAGGCAATTGACTCCATCCTGGCTTTGATACCTTCTCGGGAGACATGCAGTCAACCTTTTGACTGTCTAATGTATTCGTTTTTTTTATCTGTGATTGGTAGTTTTGAGTGGTGAATGCCAAGGAATTATTCTGCCGTCTATTTTGAGAGTGAACAGTCTGCATCCCTGTCTGAGTTCTTCATTCTATTGTAGCAGGAAGCCATTGGCTGACTAACTGACCGCACATTGATTTTCATAAACATTTCGTGTGTCTTAATTCTGTGTTTATGTCTTTGGCCCAGCATCAAGGCTTTGTTAGCCTAATGGCCAGAGTACAGAGCTTACAAGTTCCCAGTCATCGTTGGGATAGGTTATATAACTGGGCCAGCTTGTGATCCTGAGCCAAGGAACTGAAGGATGGATCACAGCCCTTTGGCTTTCCTCAACCGCTTGAACCCTACCATCCATATTCTGGGGGTAACATTCGCCGATGTGCTGTGAGCCTATAGATCGGCTATTTATGCCGAAGGGATATGGTGTACAAGACGGTGGTCGAAAGTAACTGGTACATGTACTCAAGTACTGTAATTGAGTACAATTTTGAGGTACTTGTACTTTACTTGAGTATTTCCTATTTCCCATACCTCTACTTCTACTCCACTACATCTCAGAGGCAAATATTTTACTTTTACTCCACTGCAATTATTTGAAAACTTTAGTTACTAGTTACTTTGTAGATTTTTATTATTATTACATAACATATGCCATTTGAAATTAGCCGATCTACAAGCTCACAATGCGTCGCGTTTTGCGAGTTCGTAGATCGTCTATTTCCAAAAGATTTTTATACATTTGAAAACTTGAAATGGGACATTCTGTATAATGAGAACTTTTACTTTTGGTACTTAAAGTACATTTTGATGCCAATACTTTTACTCAAGTACATTTTGAATTCCGGACTTTTACTTGTAACAGATTATTTTTATATTGCAGTATTGATACTTTTACTTAAAGGTAGGGTAAGTGATATTTTTTGTTAAAAAGGTTAAAGTACTATATTCTGATAGTAATCATTGCTACAGAGCTTTTGTTAGGTCACAGGGGTCTCTCCACCTCTTTAGTAAACAGAATATACATACATTTTCATGTAGGTGACAACATCTAAGCCCTCAGGAGAGAGCACTGAAAGTGCATTTTTTTGTTTAATAAAGAGCTGGACAGACATGGAGACTCCTTTTACTGAACAAACACTCTGTAGCACTAATATCAGAATATAGAGCTATTTAACACTTAGTTTAACCAAAGGAAATCACTTACCCTACCTTAAGTTAAAAAAATTCAGTACTTTTTCCACCACTGGGTGTAGAGGGGGTAAAATATCAGACCAAATACTGGCCCAACCATGATCAAGTTTACTAAGTATAGAGGGTTTAAATGGTTAAACACTCCATTTGAGGCACATACCACAGTTGCACACACACAGCAATGCAACTACACCTGTTTAGTATCGGCTATTCTTGTTTTGCATGATGGTATTCATCGCCCACTCTCTCTAAATTAAAAGCACTTAGCAGGCCCTCCTCTGTTTTCCCTGTGGATGGAGAAGGATGCGCTTCTGAGCCGTGGATGGATGTGGGCTCTTGTGTATTGTGCTCAGACCCCAAGCATACGTTGCGTATGGCAGGCATCACCATGGCGGCTGAGGAACGAGGTTAAGCCTTGTTTCCCTGTACTACTGACCTACTTAGTAACCGGATGATCTAACACACCAAGCAGTGAGGGCAGCTCGTGAAAAACTACACCAAAAAAAACAATTGCAAAACAGAAACCCACCCACCCCTCTGACCAAGGAGGGGGGACAATGTAACACAACAACAGTGGTGGACTGAAACCTTGGATTACTGTTTACTGTGGGGGAGGGGGAGCAGGTTTTCACTTCTAGATAGAATCCCTAGCTGGTGTCTCCACTCACTCAGCCTTGTCAAGCCCTGGAGCCAATAGGTTAGCAGTCCTCATGTAAGAAGATGATAGGAAAAGAAGAGAGAAAAAAAAAGAAGCACACTATGTACAGTATTTTTCCTCTGGGTGTTGGATGAAGGCTTGCTAGCTAGCAGACACCCAGATGGCAGATTGAGCGGTGTTGCCACAGGTCACTCCTTGGGGGACTGCCAGCCAGCTAGTGAGGGGGAAAAGAAGAGAACATGGGGCCACGGTTCTCTCTTGTGAAATGAGATTTCCTCCGAAGACAATTGACAATATGCAATTTTGACCATTTCCAGCTCTTTAAAAAAAAAAATCAATATTAATAATTACAATAATGACTCCATAAGACAGCAACGTTTATTCATATTGATTTGCTTAATACTGTAGTCACAATTATTGGTGATGAGTTTTGGTGGAAAAAAATATAATCAACTAGTGCTGTACCAAGGCGATTGTTCAGACGATTCTCGAGGTATGCAAAGGAGAGACAGACACAATAACAGATTTGTGGAATTTATAGACACAGTAGATGTCTTTGATGCTCATTGTGCTTATCAGTGTTATGTCTTTGGTCCAATGGCATACTGTAGTATGTAATAGCCTCTGTGGTTTTATTTTGCTTCTGTGTAATGGTGAGGAGACGAGGGTAAGATGCAACAGCTGCCAAATAACTTGTCTGAATTAATTGTACATTTTCAGGATTAGATAATGACACATAAAATCACGATTTCCGATTATTGTCGATTAATTGTGTGCAGCCCTAACTGTTAGGTTGTTCTAAAAATTATACTGTATCAATTTGGAATCAAACTTATCAAATGCGGTGTGAGATGCATCTGGCACTTTGTTTTCCTTTTTTTTCTCCTTTTGTTATAATGTTAAGTGTTCCCCTGTTGACTCGTCTCAATGAGGCCATGATGTTTATATTCATGTTTTTGTCTGTGCTTCTTCCAAACATTATTAGGATGTGTATCTATTGTGGAGCAAGCGACGGCTGTTGATCTCAGCCTTGTCCTCGGCGGTGCCCACGCCCCACTAAGCACTGTCATGGGCCTCCTCATTTGCATCAAGTGCATTTGTTTTAACAAAGCCCCGTTTGTGTCGGAGACCTACGCACATGCTCATGGAAAGTGCTCCCTGTCACTCTTCATTTGCTTGATTGGTTTTGAAGTCATTGTCCGCCGATTATATTTTGGGATCCGTTCTCTGGGTTCGGGGCCTCTCTGGCTTGACTTCCCACTGTTGTCTTCCCAGGAGAAAAAGGCGATAAACCTTTAGGGCAGTTGGACCCAGAGTGCGCAGAGCCTGTTTATGTGCAACGGATGATTTCTCATCTCTCTCTGCCACTCACCCCTCCCTCATGTATATAAATCACCCCTGGCCTCTGTGTTTTATAGCCGGCAATAGAGAATACTCAGAATAGAGAACAGTCCAGGTGCGACCTACAGGGCTGTATACCCTTAGCAGCAGTAAAAACACATTGGTTGAATGAAATAAGTCATGTAAAAAAAAAAAGAAGAAGAGGCTCTGGCGAGGCATGGAAGAATGTAATTAGATTTATGCTGTTGAGCGTTCTCAAAAGCATTACCGACTGAGATATTTCCAGCTGAGTGCAAATCATTTGCAGTTATGTAAACGTATGAACTCGATAGCATGCTGTTTATTATTACTCATTTCTTCTGCTTTGCTGCCTCATGTGCCTCATGTGCTATCTCTTATCTTCTGAAATGTAGGCACGTAACCCAATTAAATAATAAGAACTCATTCTAATCTTGGATACAGTATATGGTTGTAGATCTCCTCTAAAAACTTGAGAAAAAAAAAAAGAATGGAATGCGTCTTGAATTCCATGTCTTGCCATTTATCCCACATCCACAATCCCAAGCAAACCTCACACACCCCCACTTTACATTCCTGCGGCAGTTATTCGTCTCCCTCTAACTGTAGCTGATGATGAGAGAATGACCGATTGCTTGGGACCAGATCCTTCATAAAATGACTCTTTTGTCATCACGACTATGCTACTGCTCTGTGCTCGCTTCCTACCCAGTGGGAGACGGGACTGTGTGCAACAGGATTTTAGACTCACCACAGAGCACTTAAAAATCAGCAGAACATTGGTGGAGTGTCCCCCAAGGTACTGTCTGTGACCCATTCAACCCTCATCCTGTGGGCAAAAAAAAACAGTCCTGGCAGAGACTGTGCCTAGATTGGGGTTTCCGCCCCATGATTGGCCTCAGCTCCACACTGTGACCTTGGACTAGCCCACGGATAGCTCCAGTTTGACAGCCATGTGAGCAGACCCAATCCAAACCACAGCATTCATAACATGTTTAGTGGAATTAAATATGAGCAGTTAAGACTACTTAGTTTGAATTGCAACCGTTTTTTAAGGAGAGAGGGGATAGGCACAGGGCTAGCACAGTACCTCATGCCCCGTCTGTCTGCACAGTAAAATCCTCAGGGTTAATTTAACTGAGTGTGTAAAAATAGATTATATACGGGTCAATTTTTACACACACCGAGTTAAACTAACTAACGATTTTACTGTGTGTTCTGCTCTTCCTACTATGAGGGAAGACTCTGCATAACAAGGTGCATTGCATGTGAGTTATGAGGGGAGCAGATGGATTGATGAGACGACACTGAGAGGGATCCTGCAGGATGTCATGCGTGGAATGGACAGGAACGCCTGTACATTGGATGGCATGGCTCCAGGCTAACCTATCAGGGGCTGCCCAAACACATAGAGTTCCATACAGTCCACAAGCAGATATGAGTATCTCTCTTATTTCGGTCAGGTCAGGTCTGGTATGGCAGGTCTGGTACTGTAGCATTTACATGAAGGTTTTCACACGCTTTCATGATTTCTATTTGACCCTAGCTTTGTAATTGTGCTTTACCATGTTGGTGCTTTATATCAGTGAAAATAAAATAAACTAAGCCTCTATCTCATGCAGTAAACACGCATTTTAATCAATACGATTAATACCTATCTTTTGCAGTGCATCAATGATTGCTTTCTGTTATTAGAAAGGTTTTGATTATGTCTTCTGCCGCCTGTATACTGTAGTAAGGAGCGTTCCCATAGTGACATGATTCCATCTGCCTTTCCAGCTCAGGAATATGTGTGTGCAAGACCGGAGTGTATGGGCCAAAGTGTGACGAATGCCACCCTGGGTTCTTCCGCTTCAGCAGTACGGGCTGCCAGCCATGCCAGTGTAACAACCACACCAACTACTGCCATCCACAGTCTGGTAAGCCTTCTCCTGCTTCTTCTGTACCATTAATATTTTGTCCCAGGGATTACATATCAATCACAGTAGGGAGGTAAACTGTGAACACAGAAATCACCATGTGGATCTCTATTGCTGGTCAGGGTACCTATTCATTATTAACAATAAATTTGTACATTTGAAATATATTTCCACAATTGATCCAAAAACAGTGGGTTAACTTGAGTCTGCACAGTGTAGTCTCCCACAGGGAGCTACACTGCCTGTGGGAGACAACGGTGTGCAGACTGTTTTTGTGCTGATCCTCTGTTTGTCCTGCACCTGATCACTTGATGTGCATGCTCTACACTGTAGAGTCTACAGTACGTTCCATATAAACTTGAATTTACCCATTGAGTTTTACTCTAACTGTATGTAAGGGAGGCTTGCTGCCTATCTCCCACAACTTCTCTTGGAGCTTAAAGTCTTGTGAGTCTTGAAGGGACAAGGTTGGAAGTGGAGTGTGGTCAGTTTAAAGGTCGTTTGAGAATGCTGTTAGACTACAGCTCAGCATTCAACACGATTCCCATCCAGACTCAACACAAGCTCAGGTACCTATAGGTCTCAACCCCAGCCTGTGTAGTTGGATCCTGGACTTTCTGTCAGATCGTTGCCAGGTGGAGAGGATGGGCTCCAACACCACTGCCCCTGCGTTCTGAGCGCCCTCCTCTGGTCCCTGTACATCTATAACTGCATGGCCACGCACAGCTCCAACCCTAGTGGTAACGTTCACTGTTGATCACTGATGACGACGAGACGGCCTACAGGAGAAACTTCAGAACCTGACACAGTGGTGCCAGAAGATCAACCAATGTCAAAAACACCAAGGAGCTGTTCATGGACTTACAGGAGGCCGAAAAGAGAGCATGCTCCCATCTACATCAATGGTGTCGCAGTGGAGAGAGTCACTCACTTCAAGTTCCTCAGCAGCATCCACATCACTGGGGACGGGATGAGCACACTGGCCACGTGGCGAAGAAGGCACAGCAACGCCTCTTACACCTCAGGTAACTGAAGAGGTTTGGCGTGGGGCCCCAAGATCCTCCGGATGTTTTCAGAGGCAGGCACCAATGAGAGCATCTTGACCTGTTGCATCACTGCCTGGGAAGGGGAACTGTACATCCCTCAACCGCACAGCGCTGCAGGGGATCGTGCTGACAGCTCAGCGTGTCAGTGCATGTGTCCTCCGTCCATCCAAGACATACAGTGCAGTGCAGTATACAACAGACGTTGTAAAAAACCCATAGGATTATTTCCTACCTAACCGCTTAACCCATTAAGACATGAGGCGATTCTTAAAAATGTTTTCTAAATCTTAACAGTTTTTTGAAAAAAATCTGGAAAATATTTTTTTCACGATTTTTTAAAAATAGCCAAAGAAATCTAAAGTGACACAGATCCAGGTCTTAATGGGTTAATTATTTCTTATGAATTATTATTGCTGCTATTATTGTTGCTACGTTGTTGAGAAACTGAAACCAAGGAGTTGTACTCTTCTGTACTGACAGAAATAATTTATAATATGTAAAAAAAAAAAAAAAAAAAATCTTGAATCTCTCTCTTGGACCCATCTGTCTTGCCACTGTGACCTATAGGAGTCATATGGAACACCGTAGCTCCACTGTGGGGATCAAAGGTGTAAAAGTCTGTTGGATTACCATAGCTCAAGGTTTGACAGCTCCCACTAAAACACATGACCCTGACCTCTCTCCCCCCCCCCCTCTCTCTCTGTTGCGGGTTGCTTACATAAGAACACTGTGCTGAAAAACAACATCCCACTTTGCTCTGGGTATTAACATGACAGTGACTTGTCATTTCAAGCACGACATTGGAGAATCAGCAAGATTGTCACCCCCCACCCCTTCTCCAACACAGGCGTTGTTTTCCATTAGGTCGCGACGACAAACCACGGGAGTCCTCTACTGTGGAAGGACAATGACAGCAAACGTATCATGTATCAGAGCCTCTGCAAAGCCTGGCCACTAAGTCTATCATGAAGTTGGGACAGAGTGTATTATTTAGAGTGATCATTGACTCTGGAGGACAGTGGGCGAGGGACACATAGACTTTGCATTAGCTCAGTTCAGCACACTTGAGTTTAACTAACATGGCTCATATAGGGGGTGTGACCCAGGGTACGTTCCTTGACTACTAATCTTCTTGACTGTAGTTGGCGGTGCTAGTCTTGTTCGATATAGCGATCTGATCGCACAGGACGATTATGAATTTACAACTATCTCAAATCACATAATTGCCAATGTTATAGGACATCTGCAATTAGGTATGGTCGGGTAATAATATCCGTGGCTTTGGGTTAAGCTCTTCATTTTTTTAATTTATGGAGATGTACGGAGACATAGACATAGATACACAAATGTCAGAATAGATAAAAGAAAAAGACTGTCTTAATCCAAGGCTAGTTACGCTACTAAATGCACATTTTGATTGCCTTCTCCTCCTGTGACTGAGCTGCCGAAATGAATCACTGTGAAGCTCGGCTTGTGTTGTTGACAGAAGCTGCGGAGTTGCAGTGTTGCATCGTCATTTGTTACATCAGCATTCATGACCTATCATATATTTTGACTCGAGAGACATTTCAGCGTTGTGGGACGTTCCCTTTTGTTTTCATCAAGACTGCAGAAAAACAATCCACCGCCCTGCAGAGTTGGATGGATTGCATTTTGGACAATTAAATCATCAAACTTTCTTTTACAGAAAAATGGAGTGGGTATATGGAGTATGGAGAAATCAATATCAAACAAGCGTAGACTGTGTAATGCACCATTACGACTATAGGTGTAAATATGTGGCTGACCTCAACCTTGTCCACAAAGTATGGAGAAATCAATATCGAACAAGCCCAGACAGTGCACTGCACCATTATGACCATAGGTGGAAATACGTGGATGACCTCAACCTCGTCCACAAAGCTCCCGACGTATCATCTCTCCACCCCAACCCTTACTCAGCTTGACACATGGGTCCAGGATAGACACATGACTCTTAATCTACTGAAGTGCAAAACACTGACTGTAGGCTTTATGAGACTGTACTCATCATCACTCATGATGGCAGGTCAACAACCATCCATCTGTGACTCAAGTCAAGGGGCCAGCGACCACAATCCAGAGTGACCTCTGCTGAGTGACTTCTGCTGGGATCAGCAGGTGACCAGTGACCACTATGATATATACTGTAGCAAAGGCCAGCTCGAAGCTGTTCTTCCTTTGTCATCTGAAAAGAGCTGAAATTCCGCCGGGTGATTTGCCAAGAATCTGTGTTGGATATGTTTGTTCTACGCTCAAATATACTGCCCCGTGTAGCACAGTTCTATCACGCAACTCCTGACAAATTATGATTGGCAAATCTTCTGATGGCTACTCGAACGCACTCCTCCGCCTCTCTCTGACGCAGCTTATAGTATGTAGAGAAACGCTGTGTAGAGACTCTGTGCTTGGGTTACTGGACTTGACTTTCATGTTCTAGCTCCCTGCATCCCAAAGCCAAATCCCGCTTAAACAAAGAAGAAACCATCATAGACTGCACGTTCCCAGACACAGACAAATCCATACATGAGCCCTTTCCATGTACCTTTCCCACCTCCTTTTAAACACCTTTTCTTTTATCAAGTTGTGAACTATTCCAGTATTTTGTTAAATGCCATGTGTGAGTACAAATAAACATAATAAATAAAGGTATCCATTAACCCCTCGAAAATTTGGCAGAAATAGCCGATCTACAAGCTCACAACTCGTTGGAACACGATGCGTTATGAGCTTGTAGATCAGCTATTTATGGCGAAGAGGAGTGGGGGCCTAGCATAGACCCCTAGGGGGACTCTGGTCAGTAAGTATACAGAGTTTAAGTAATCCCAGAAGCTCTCGCATAAAAACGGGAGGGGCGAAGGTTTAAGTGGTTAAAAAGTAGACTGTAGACTAGTAGACTGTAAGCAATTCAGACAGCCAGGTAATAACCTTTACCGTACCCATATAAATATTTATATTACCCTCTCCTGATAGACTTTAAAACTGAGGCAGAGTTCGGGTGTGGTCTTACATACCGTTATGGTTACATTTTTATCACTGACTTGACTTGTGATAAAAGTCCTTTGCAAGCCCAAACTGATCACCTTCTTTCTTTTGTTTTTCCTCCAGGTGTGTGCCTGAACTGCATGGACAACACCCAGGGAGCCAACTGTGAGGAATGCAAGCCCAAGCACTACCGCAGCCCGAGCGCTGTGCTGACGGATGCATGCGCCCCCTGCCCCTGCTACAACACCACTTCCACCGGCAGCTGTCACACTGGTAAGAATCTGAATCTGATTAGTCAACCCAGCAATCAAACGATTAAAACAAAATCAAGATTAATACATAATACATGAACATAGAGCACTACAACGGGACATTGTACAACAACAAAAATGTGTTGTGCATGACATGATGCCACAGGAACCATCACGTATTAAGGTGCAAGAGTGCAGTTGCACTTCGTTTACATGTATTATTTACATCTATTCTAGGCTTGTTGATTATTCAGAGCAGCATGTAGTGTATTATTGGCCTCTTGCTCAAGGACACCTTGACAGTTTTTCATTTCCATCCTTGCTGCTGATGGATACACAATTGACTTTTGTGAGGGATTGAACCAGTAATGTCTTGGTTATGGAATGCTATGCCACCCTGAAGCCTGAACCTGAAAAGTGCCCTTATCATGCCAATCTTGTCAATCTGGTTTTCGAACCCCAAAAAAATGCACTGCATGCAAACACAGCACAGGCATTTAATTGGATAATCATTCAACTGCTGATTAGTGATTCTAATGATTAAAACCAGTAGAAGTGTGCAGAGAGACGGGCTGACTTACAGCGCCAGTGGCATGTTCCGGTTGATTAGAGGATGCTTTCAGTTTATAAGCCCTGGCTGCTTGTCTGAATGCTAGACCGATAACTACAGTACCCTGGGCAAGAACTGCTGCTTAAAGTATCTAAGTTGAAGTACAGGAAGTACCGACCAAGTTAGTTACATCGATGCTGTGCAGATCTGTTTACATTCCCCGGTCATGAAAAACGCATTGTGATTGGGCGAAAAAGACAGCTTCCGGTACTGGAAGACATACACTACACATACTGTACATACTGTGCATACTGTAAATACATACACTTTCAGCTGTAGTTCTTTACCAGGCTGACTTTTCTCCTCGTGAGATGAGAAAAGTCTAGGAACGAGGTTAACTACAGGGCAACCCTTCAGATTACAGTTGCAGGTGGGAGAGTTAACGCACACACTGAAATACAAACAAGCAGGCTAACACAATCTTTTTTATGAAACCAAAAGACGTGGCTTCACGTTCTTATCTCTCACTGAAATTGTGTCCTAACTCTTTTTAAAAAAATGTTACGTTCCATTGCTTTTTTTTCTATTTGCTATTGGCCATGCATGATAATTGTGTTACTCTCAGTCTCAAAATACAATCAATAGTCGTGGAATTTTATTTGGTGTTTCACAGATGTGCTGCTGACAACACAAATCATGCAGTAATATGTGATTCAGGGAACTCTCAATCCATGCAAGGGGGACAGTGCAAAACACACTGCAGACGGTAGACTATACATAAGCCCCTACATATATATACACAAAGAGGTCTAGAACTATGTTCAGTATGAACCCTGAAGTCCTAGACATGGACTCCTATGTCAACCTCATTCCTGATTTATACTTGGTTGTGTCGGACGCACACCGAAAGTATCTGATCTACGCGTCGTGAGCTTGTAGATCAACTATTTTTGGTTTGTGACTTACATCGCCGTGCAACTAAGTATAAATCAAGCTTCACCTCTCCCTCCCGCCCCCTCCCCTCGATGGAGCCCATTGGCGGTGGGCCGCCTGGCAACAGCCCTGTGTAGAGAAACTGTCAGGTTGTGTTTGCCCCAGCCAGAGGCCACTGGATGGGAATGGAGAGGAAGGGCTGTGCAACGTCACCACGCATGTGGTACACTCGCACACACACGCACACGCACACGCACGCGCACAGCCACAGCTGGGACACATCACAGCCAGTCATGCAGCAGAGGTGGAACTAGAGGCATGGCGTCTGTCGTCCATTCAGCGACCGTATGATGGGTTACGTTGCACATGAAAAATCAAAGATTAGAAATATGCACAGAATCATCACAGCCTATAAGAGCTGCTCTTATATAACAGAGTGTGAGTGCACTGTGTCTGTTGGTGGTGGTGGTGGTGGTGGGGGGGTTCAGCTGCAGGCAGAGGTTGCCGTAGCAACAGTGAATAATGAGAAAATGCCACAATGCAGTATCACGGTGCCTGGGATACTTGTCTGGCACTGATGGGCCTGATAGGCCAAGACCACCGTCTGCAAATGAATGGCCTCTCGTAGTGATAGAGAGAGAGAGAAGTGACAGCGAACGTTGTTGTTGCTGCATCCGTCTATGAGGAATGTGGGTCACACATATCAAATGATCCGTGCAAAGTCGAATCTTTTCTCAATGGTATAGGATGGCTGGGCTCATTCATCCGAAAGGCTGCTAAAACATTGACTGTTATCTTTAGAGTATGCATAATGTGTGGGCACTTGTCTGTGTGTTTGTGGCCGTGTGTGTGTGTGTGTGTGTGTGTGTGTGTGTGTGTGTGTGTGTAGAAGTAATGATGCTTATGTGGAAACAACATGTGTGTGTGTGTGGTATGTTCATTTTTGCAGTTTGAGGCATGTGTCAGACAGACTTCACTAACTAGGCCACCGGCGTGGGGTCCTGTGTACACGACTACACATGTTGTGAAACGGCTGCAGAGGGCGATGTGTAAACAACCGGGTCAACTCCTGCACACAGAACCTTGAACCCCTATATCGTGTTTCCTCATGGTGATATAACACATCGGCACTGGCTGCCATTAGACTCTCAGCAGGGGTTAAATCCAGCTAATCATGAACAGTCTGAGGCGCACCAGAGAGCGGCGCCATGTGTCACATGATCATTCCGGATTGAGGTCTAGATGTAGGGCATTCGTTCAGGAAAGTGGCACGAAGGCACAAGGCAGGCTGTCGGTGTCTGAACTCATCTGAAATCATCACGTGCGTTTGTCTGGTGAGCGCTGGAATCCGTACATTTGTGGGAAATGCACAAGTCGCACTTTTTTTCCTACCATGCTGCATTATCTAGTGGAGCAGTGGTTCTCAACCTTTTGTCCTTGGAGCCCCCTTCTTGAATCTGAAAAAAAGCTGAGATCCCTGGCCCACAGACGCACAATTGTTTTACTGTGTTCACAATGTTATCACTGTACTATGATGTTGCATGTGGGAGTTGGCTGGGATGTTAAAGTCTTAACCACTTAAAAGCCCTATTTTATTTTTCATCGTATGGACATTTTTTAAATAGCCAGTCTACCAGCTCCCATTGCGACGCGTTGTGAGCTTGTAGATTTCCTATTTTCACTGTTTTTAGAAAAAGACATAGAACATTTTCTCCGGTGTGAAACTGGTTAAAAGGCTTATTTAGAAATGGTCAGGAAAATGTATTTAAAAAAAGGGAAAAAACGATTGAATATTTCAAAACACACTAGGCTTCATTCCCCCCTGTGATCTTTCACGTCTACCACGTTGCGAAAACCTAGTGGAGGGTGTCGACAATATGGGTTACCCACATCCAAATTAGATGTGCTATGATTTCATAGCCAGATATATTTAATGACTGTTTTTCGCCTACAAAGACTTGGCTGTACCCAGTAGCAAACAGTATTTATCTTTTGTGTAATGTTATTGGTTTTAGACGTTGCTTGATAACTACACACGTACGTATGTATACATATATAGAAATGGCAAGACATTGAGGATGAGGTATGAATTTACACAAATCCATGTATTCAGTAGCTTAGTTAGGAGACCAGTAGTGCTGAAATGACCAGCCAATTATTTATTTTGTACTAACCCTAACCCTACCTTGATACCCCCCAAGGTATCTCTGAATACAAATACACCTCAAGCAAGGAAAGCTTAGAAGGGTGCTTATTTTCTACCTATTCATTTTTTCTATGGGCCATAAATATTTAAGCCCAGCTAGACTTGTGTAAGTAGGCTAACTGCATATTAGACACACAGCATCACAGGCTAGAGTAGACCATGTCATACATTCTACATAATGACATATCACCAGCAGCTCACGTTTCCTTTTTTTCCCTTTTACACAAATACTGTCATATTTGGTTTACCCTGCTTACATGTCAGGAAGATATGAAAAAAATGTATACTTCCCACGCCTAATTCAGAGCTCTCACTGAGGCGCACGCACACAGCACACTTTCTCTCTCAAAAGCAAATATACAATTATCTCTCTCCCAACAATCTGATTACTTTAATTCTCTGGAAATTGCCTTCTTGTGTGTCAGTCTTTTGTATGAGACTTTGCTCACTCTATACAAAAATCTCATTATGAATTTGACAGTGTTTCTACCAACTTTACCCAGCTCCTCTCCATTGGTGTATTGCCCATTGATTTTCTTTTGGGTGGTTGTTTTTTACAGTTATATTCTGTGTGTATAATATGTAGATATGATCATTTTTTATTATGGGTGAAAACTATTCTAAGCATGTCTTAGATCAAACCAAAAAATGTTATTGTTTCCTTCCAAAGCAGGTATTTAACATGTTATGTGGGTGAAAAGCAGTTGCAACTGTCAGTTAGAATGTCTATAATGGAATTCATGGAAGTGCATAGGAAGATAAACAAAATTATGTTCAAAAGAACACTGACCATTATGCTCCTTGTGATGCTGCGTTCACCTCATTGGCGACAAAGAAACAGGCTACAGGTAATTTGCAATGGAAGCCAGCGACATAAAGCTACAAACTGACGCCCGATACTTGTCGCTGTATGACAGGCGTGACGCACCACAAAAAAAGTTGAGCTGGTTTCAACCTTTTTTCAGTGCTCCAATGACGCAGTGAAGTGTCAATCAATCATATATTATATTTTTTGTCTCACCATTTCCACTCCCCTTCTATCTCCGTACAAGTTCTGCTCTGTTCTGTAAAAGGAAGAAAACCCTCATTCTAGCCAGTTCTCTGTGCTATTTAACCCTACCATTTTCATTTACGTAGTGTGGCTTGAGCAATGCTTCAACAGTGACAATGTAGCTGTTTTGTAGCCTTTTTTTCCGCTGTTTGTGTGAACTCTGCATAAGTCACGCGCCTCCAGTTTCCTGTCTCTACACTCTCCTGCTCCTACACAAATACTGCATTAAATTGGCAAAAAATAAATGCATCTTTTAACCCCATGAATCCTAGCGCCCCTATTCTGGGGGGAACATTGAACGAAAATAACAGATCTTCAAGCCCACAACGTGTTGTGTTGTGACATGTTTTGAGCTTGTAGATCAGCTATTTTGGGGAAGAGATTTGGTATAGATGGAAAAAGGAAGTATAGAGCCCTGGAGGACCCATGTCAACTAAAGTGTTTTTAAGTGGTTAAGAAAAGGTTCATGACCTCCCAGAACTACTTCTGTACATCTTAATTATTTTTGCTCTAAGAATACACTTACAGGGAGTTAAGACCGAATCAGAAGTCTGTTATTATTATACTCTGTGCCCTTGCTTTGAATAAATAGTGCCCACAGGGGGCATGGTGCAGTGCAGTGTGTTGTGGTATTAGAATTAGACCCTATTGGTCATGACACCGAGCAGTGTGGCATCACATTACCATGACCGGAGGCTTCAGTAGAAAGCTGACCCTAGAGAGAGGACACTGATGTGATGATAATGAAGAATAATGATCCTCCATAATATAATAAGGGATTGGCCATTGGGATCAATTCTAGTAGGACCTTAGAATCTATTTCTGCATTTTAAGCTCTGCTGTGGGTGTGGGAGAGTGTTTTGAAAGCAGATAGGCCAGAGATGAGTATACATACATCATCTAAATTGCAGTATGTAACATATCGCTGTCGGGTGCATGTCCATAACCGTTAACTTTTCAGGAAATGGAAAAAAAGAACCAATGGCATCCAGTGTAGTTATTGTTTAGTCACAAGGTCTTTTTAGTACTTTAATTGGTTAAATATTTATAGAACCCACAGACGGACTTAACCATTTTCAACGTGGCGTCCCTAGTTTGGCCATGTCATTGTAGGTGAAATGTATCAAAAATAGATAAAATGTCTCACAATGCATTGTGATCTTGTAGATCAGCTGTTTGTGACTTTTGCACAACACTGTCAGGGAATTCATTATGAAAAAACATTCAAATTTGGATAAACAAGGTTTCTGCCCGACAGTGACAATATGCCATTTAGTTGATGCCTTTAGATAGCTGTCTTCACTTTTTTTTCCCCCTCCAGTGTATGTAGGCCTATATGCAATTCAAATGGCACATTTGCAATCTCAATGCTGCCTCCTCACAATCAATTTAATATATACAGTATATGAATAATATATATGCACTGCAGCCAACGCTCACTAGAAGATATTGCCGTCTGAATGAAAGGAAGTGGGTGTTTTACACCAGAAATCACATTTTTTCCCTATTTATTTTTACATAAAAAAAAATGTTTTTATTAACTGCTGTTGCAGCCCTAGAATGGAACCCCTAACCCTGACATTGACTGCGCTGTTAAATTATCCCCATAGTTGTATTCTGTTTCTGCCTACAATTTGCATCTCTCTCCCCAGCCAGTAGACTGTGCTCTTGAGCCATCTAGTGGCGAAGCTAGTGATGACTCAGTAAATATGACTACTGTAATATGCTTCTAGCACCCAGACAAGCAAACAGAAAAAGTTTTAATATTTCAACCTAGAGTGCTTTAGCCAAAGGTTTCACATAGCAACAGCAGCTGCTGCAACCAGGCCTTACAGCATACACGTTTAGAGCCGCAGGTGCCAGGCCTGTCGAACTGCTAATGGTGAATTCTCCAAAACCACTCATGGTGTCTTTGGCCTCGAAATGAATCCCATTGTTTTTTTCTCGTGTGTCTTTTTCTATACAGACTCTGACGGCTCCCCAGTATGCGACCAGTGCCTTCCCCAGTATAGCGGTTTGAGGTGTGACGAGTGCAGCGCTGGGTTCTACAAATTGGCTGGCAAGTGCGTGCCCTGTGAGTGCAATGGGAATGCAGACCCCAAGGGCCCTGCCCAGATCTGCCAACCGGACACAGGGCACTGCCTCCGCTGTGGAAACAACACCACAGGGCTTCAGTGCCAGCTGTGTGCCCCTGGCTTCACCGGGGATGCACGTGCCCACAACTGCAGCCGTGCAGGTAATGGTTTGACCGTGGCTGTCTTTTTCAATAATGAGAGGTTTTGATGACAAAATGGTCTGAAGAGTGTATGAATGTGTGGGGAATTATATACTGTACATACAAACAGTATCTTAACAATTTGGCCTGACTTTGTGACTTTCTTTACCACTCAGCATCACGGATCCTCCCCACACCAGCAGGTGTGACCACAACAGAGCCCCCTAAGTCCAGTACATCCTCCCCGACCCGTCCACCTGCCACAAGCACACCATCCACTACAGCCAGCACCACCTCAGCCTCCCCTCAGACCACCAACACCAGCACTGTGCCAAGGGCAGCCTCCACCACCGCTCAGACCCTTCTGACCAGCCTGGGCAGCCCCACGGACAACACCACAGCTGCACGGACCGAGGTGTCCTGGACCCAGTTCAACATCATCATCCTGGCCGTGATTATCCTGGTAGTGCTACTCCTACTGGGCTTTGTGGGCGGCGTCTACACGTACAGGGAGTACCAGAACCGCAAGCTCAACGCTCCCTTCTGGACCATCGAGCTCAAGGAGGACAACATCAGCTTCAGCAGCTACCACGACAGTATCCCCAACGCTGATGTGTCAGGCCTGCTGGAGGATGAGGCCAACGAGGTGGCGCCCAACGGCCAGCTGGCCCTCACCACGCAGGGCAATTGCTACAAAGCCTAGCGGTGTCCCTGGCACCCCACTTGCCCCCCCCACCCCGTGCCAGGGACCCAGGGCCCCCTTGATATGGGAGGTCACCACAAAGCTGCTGGATTGTACCAAAACAAAAAAGAAAACCCACAACGCTCCATTGCGCATAACAACTGCTTTAACTCCACCCAGCTCGTCTGTGGCGCTTCAGAACACTTTGCATTAAAGAACCAGGAGAGCAAGCAGGTGGGATCAAAGATTAGGGATGGCGAATAGAAGAAGAGAAGTATCTCTCTATTCAGTATGTGAGAACAACAAAAATAAATGGCTCTTCAAGTTTTTTGCTATAAAAAAAAGAAGATATTCTCAATGAAATAGATCAGCAAAAATGGACCCAAAGAGAATAGTTTCTTGTTTCTGTTGTGTCCTGTAGAGGGCACTATTCCAGTAATTGACAAAGCTAATAGGCAGGGATTAGATACCTGTTTGCAGGTACATTGATTCCTGTACAGTTCTGTGGACACAAAAGGACTTGCGTGTGATCCTAACATTTCAACATGTTTTCAGTGGGACTAATGAACGGTTTAAGTTATAACCTTGATCACATGAACAGTGGTCTTTAATGGAGACAATGATTGTTATTTAATTAATTTTTATTCAGTTATTTATTGTTTCACGTTTTTATTCTTGGGAGAAATGCTGCACATGTGTTGTGTTTTCCATGGTGTTTTACCTTTTACGTGCTATTGAATGGTAATTTAATCGGGCAATATGTTTTCATGTACAGTATGTGTGTCTTTGTGAGAGTAATAGGGGGGTAAATTAAGGCTGCTGGCGAAGGCAATTCATGACCTCATTCTTTTATTTTATCGCTTTTTATGATTTTGATTATAAGTTGCCAGGCTTTCTTATCTTGAGTATTAAAGAGGAGTGTTTGTACCTTTTAGCACAACTGCAGGGCAGTGACTTGTGCTAATTACAAACCACCGATACATTTTGATCCAGTCTTCAAATCTAATCTACCATTTACCTCAACGGTAGTTGTTGGAACAATTTTAATAAACAAGTAGTCTATCTCCAGCCATAATTATCCATGTATAGATTGGTTTATATGACCCTAAGCTGATTCTACACAATAAAATCCTGTGTTAATTTAACTCAGTCAAATTAACACTGATTATTTGACTGTGTATGTATAAATATTACTTTAGTTAGTACAAAAAGTGAAACCAACCTATACACGGTAACCTTGTGTAGTAGCCTTGTAATCGGTGTTGTCACACACAGACATTTTGAAGAAGGCAAAAACAGCAATTTTGTGTAAAAGTGATCCACTTTATAACTTAACAATTTATCCTGGGCATTGGTGAAATCTTTTGAAATCTGCTGTTTGTGAACTACCATTGACACTTTGACAGCCTCTATTTGTTTTTGCTATGTGGTAGATGGGGGTAGACGATGGAATTCACTCCTCAGGTACTGGCTCTTTCCCCAACGTGATCACTGTAAATATGATATTGTACAGATGAATGTGAATAGTAGCGTTATTATTATTGTACAGGTAGAAGACGGTGTACACACTGACACTCACAGACTTTGGACCTTTCACCCCGAAGGGGCTTAATTGTGGTGGTGATCACTCCACAGCATTTCTTCGTCTTTTTTTTCCCCCACTAGCAATGACATTTTCCCATGTATTCAGCTGCTGGAAACATGCCACAGACACCCAATTGTTGCGCTCAAGACAAGAGAATAAAATGGTGTAAATATTAATCCTCAACTCCTCCACTCTCAACACACATTATCAAATAAAAGTGGGTTTAACTGTTAAACTAACTTGTTTCTATTGCTCTTATTTCAACAATGCCCACATTGTAGTAGCCTATAGGGCATCGCAGTTGCGGCCACTTCCGGGTTCCACTGCAAAATACTTAATGCATTTTTCCCATTGACGTTTCCAAAAATATTTATATCAATTAATTTAAGCCTAGAATCAAGACATCCAGGATCCTGGTGAATCATGACCATAAAACCTTTTTTTCTGTGATTTGTTTTAATTTTATATTTAATGATATGATATACTATATTTAATAAATACCCTTTGTTTTGCCTTTTTCAAAAACATTTTTTCACAGAATCAAACGTTTTATGGTCATGATTCACCAGGATCCTGGATAGCTTGATTCTAGGCTTAAATTAATTGATATAAATATTTTTGGAAAAGTCAATGGGAAAAATGCATTGAGTATTTTGCAGTGGCACCAGGAAGTGGGCGGGAACTGCGATGCCCTATTGGTATTTGTTTGTCATGGTCCCATGGAGACATACGGTGAGACGGATACAAACAACCACATCCGATGTGCAAGATACAGTGGTGTAAAGTAACCAAGTACAGTATTAGTTCAGTATTTACAGTTTTCAATACTTTTGTAATGATCAAAATCTACAAAGTAGAACCTAGTAACTGAAGTTTTCATATAATTGCAGTGGTGCAAAAGTACAATATTTTCCTATGAGATGTAGTAAAACACACTAACTACTTCAGCATTGATTAGGCCTATATATATATTTCGGTCATTTGAAAATGTGAGATCTACAAGCTGTAGATCTGCTATTTTCAAAGCATGTTTATACATTTGGAAACTTGTGAAATGGGACATTCTGCACAACGAGTACTTTTACTTTCAGTACTTAGGTATATTTTAGTGTGAATACTTTTGTACTTTTTACTCGAGTACATTTTAAATACAGGACTTGTACTTGTAATAGAGTATTTCTACATTGTGGTATTGGTACTTTTACTTAAGTACAAAATTCCACCACTACAATCACTTCACATCCGATGTGCAAGATAAAGAACCTGTTAAAGCAGGTGTGTGTGTGTGTGTGTGTGTGTGTGTGTGTGTGTGTGTGTGTGTGTGTGTGTGTGTGTGTGTGTGTGTGTGTGTGTGTGTGTGTGTGTGTGTGTGTGTGTGTGTGTGTGTGTGTGTTGGTTTATGGTGCCAAGGCTATGCTTGTGAATGAATGATTTCCCGTGTGCGCCCCTCCCTTCCGCTCTCTGTGAGGTGGTGATGCCATCGTGTATGTATGTGCGTGCGTGCATGTTGTGCGCGCGCGCGTGTGTGTGTGTGTGTGTGTGTGTGTCATAAATGTCACTAAGTAAACAGTGTTTTTTTCTTATAGCATACACCTTCTGGTGACCCTTTCAGGTAAAACAAATATTATAAACGTTACTTTTACTATCGGTTTGCAAAACACCTGTTTGTTGGTACAGTTCCCAAAGTAAATCAAAAGAGGCGTGTGTGCGTGCGCGCGCGCGCGGTTTGATAGAAGGGTGTGTGAGAAACTGGATACATTGTGACGCTCCTGAAGAGGAAGTTCATTCATTGTCTTGCTGAAGGGGCTTGATTTAAATATGTGGGCGAATCAACACAACAACACGTGTATAAAAGAAGTCTGGAAGGCTACTTCACTTTCACTGACCGGATCACCATAAGCTCTCACCATAATGGATCACATTCCCATGATGGATCAGGATCGCATGGAAGAAGGTTGCTGCTGCAGACCAGGGTCTGCTTGCCAGTCTCACCAGCAGCGTAATAACAACGCAGATCACTTCATGCAGCAGACGCGCCTGATGCAGCTGACTCGCTTCATTGTGGCCGGGTTCATGTTCGTGGTCACGGTTCTGCTGGCTCTGCTGGTCCTGTTTATCTTTATGAACCGGCATGGCGGCTTGTTTGGCTGTCAGGAGGTAAGTCATCAACATTCAGAGAATAACTTCACGTTATTGTGTAGTAGCCCTAGAATAGCTGTGATATTACCTAGTGGTGTAAAACAAAAAAAGTACTCACATATTTTGCTTTAAGTAAAAGTATCGATACTGCAATGTAGAAATACTAAGTCAAGAATTCAAAATGTACTTGAGTAAAAGTACAAAAGTATTGGTATCATTAAAGTACCAAAAGTAGAAAGTACTCATTGTGCAGAATGTCCCATTTCACAAGTTTTCAAATGTATAAAAATCTTTAGAAAATAGCCGATCTACAAGCTCACAATTGTGAGCTTGTAGATCGGCTATTTTCAAATGGCCGAAATGTATGTATGTATGTATATATATATATATATATATATATATATATATATATATATATATATATATATATATATATATATATATATATATATATATATATATATAGGGCTGAAGTGGTTAATGTATGTTTTGTAATAATAATCAAAATCTACAAAGTAACTAGTAACTAAAGTTTTCAAATAAGTGTTGTGGAAATACTCAAGTAAAGTACAACAAATACCTCAAAATTGTACTTAAGTACAGTACTTAAGTAAATGTACTTAGTTACTTCCCACCACTGATATTACCTATACATAGGCTAGGCTACTGCACATTCATAGCAATAGCATATACACAGACAGATATAGTTCTTACCTTAATTATCGAATGTTTAAGCATGTTCTTATCATGTATACTTTACCGTAACATTTTCCAAATATTTTTTTTTCATCCTTTGGGAAAAATAGTCAATTTAACACCCAGGTTCCCACTCTTCCTTGGTGCCCACTTGTCCTGTTACCCCATGCCTCCCGTGGAAGGAGTCATATCGCGGCATTCCTGCGTGTCTGTCTACTCGACCAATAATAAACAATAATTGCTGCTGTGACTTATCCATTTGAAAGTTGAAAAAAAAAGGCAATTTTACATTGAGGTGCCCAGATGTCACTAGTGCCCTCCTATCATGTACGCCAGGAGTCTCCCCGTTTCTCCAGCTCTTTAATAAACACAAAATATATTTTCAGGTGGGTTGCTAAATTTCAGCCAATCAGGAGAGAGTACCCATTTATCAGCTTTATTTATTTTTTGTGTTCCAGCTCCAATTTTGTCTGCTCATTTCTGTGTTATCACTTCCAATTTCACTTGTATAATCTGTATCCTGTCTGAGTTCTCTATCCTGATTGGATAAAATTCGCATCCTGACCTGAAAATGTATTTACTGTTTAATAAAGAGCTGCAGAGATATGGAGACTCCTGTAGCACTATAGCAATGAGTAGGACTACTATCAGAGCTTGACACTTATTTTAACCAAAGAAAATCACTTAGCCTACCTTTAAAATATCTAATATATGCAGTCAATGGTCGCATTGGCTGCTGCAGCACTGAACGTAATGAAAGCTTCCTTCAATGAGAACTTATGGGACACACAAATTGACAGGTGTGATTAAACACATTGCCGTCTTAAAACGTCTTTGGCAATACACCACTTGCCTGCCAAAGACGTTTAAAAAAAAGAAATCTAAAAATCTTCTCTAATTTTTTTTTTTTTTTAGTTTTTAAATTCTTTCGTTATTCACAACTAATTAGGAGATAAAAATGTCCAAAGATTTGCTGCTCCATTCACTTCAATGTAAAAAAAGAAACGGACAAAATTCACATTGTTTTTTGGTTTGAAACACAGTGAAACATGGTATTTTCAAACATCAGACAACACATGTCAACGAGGTCACAATAACCTCGTTGACATTTGTGAAACCACACCTGAATGACCTCAGTGATTAGCAACCATCAGGGGATCAATCATACTGGAGAAAAATATTCTGTGACTACGGTACTTGAAAAGGTAAAAAAAAACGTTAAGAACCCTGGCAGAGTAGTACAGACTGTTCTAGCAGCCTGATATCGGGTTGGTTCTAGAGAAACTCTGGCAGTCAAAAGCCTTCGTGTCGCTTCACCAACCATAACGCCCCTGTCAATGTGTGTTTGTCCTGATGAGGGGACTCCCTTTAGCGCTGCTGTGGAGATATTAACTTTCAAATGGATGTGAAACTATGACAAGAGCTGACTCCAAGTCACAACCATTAATTATTGGGCGAGTAGGCCTATACTAGATCTGGACTGGTCCAGAGTGTTAAGGCCAGTCCACACGACCACACCAATGCAACTAGTCAAAACTTGCAACTAGTTGCAATTAATTGCAAACGGTCTGGACTGACCAGTTGCAGACCAGTGCCATTTGGAAATAATGGTTGCAAGGAGTTGCAAGTAGTTGCAGTTGCAAATCATTTGTGTGGACTGGCCTTTTGCAACTCCTTGCAACAAAACCGTTTTAGAGATCGTTGCAGTGGTCTGGACTGACCAATTGCCCGACCGGTGCCATTTGGGGATAATGGTTTTAAGTAGTTGCATTGGTGTTGACTGGTCACTCAATGTATGAAATGTATATAATATCACAGCCATTCTAGGCCTATGTTTACGTATAGCTTCAATGTTATTTTTTCATAATTATTATTGTCATACATTGTCAAAAATGTCACTAAGTAAACAGTGTTTGTTTTCTTATAGCATACACCTTCTGCTGACCGTGTACCAGGTAAATAATTATTATAAACATTACTTAGACTGTCGCTTTGCAAAACACCTGCTGGTACAGTTCCCAAAGGAAATCAAAACTTGGGTTTTATTACATGTAATCATTAGTTTGCTTTTTTGTCATACAGTAAGATATTCCATCCCATCATGTTTATTATCTCTCCTGTAGCCACCAGTGCTCAACAGCAGAAACAAGTTCAACAGCCAAAACAGCAAAATCCAAGCGCACATTTACCAGGTACTGGGAAATCCCTGTTTTAATTGCCATTGATCTTTAATTAATCAACAAATCAGTGTAATTTCATTGTTTAATGTTTACTTGTTTCATTGTTAACTACTTTATCGTTTTAAGACTAGGAAGAGGATGGCACTCTCGCCAGCATTAGAGGTCCAATGCCCTGTATCAGTGGATGTGAAAAGCAGATTAGATTAGTGGATTAGTGGTTCTCGACCTGTGAGGCGTTGTGAGCTTGTAGATCTGCTATTTTCACAATATTTATCTGTGGAACCGAGTCAAACTAAATGTAATGCCTCAACTCCTACAATTCCAAGTGCTTAACGGGGTGAAAAGGTTGAGAACCATTGCCTTAATGTATGCTGATCATTTAACTAACACTGCCAGTAGGTTAGATAGAGGGTTATAGAATAGAACTTTGGGTTAGGGTTTGACTTTTTTCTCATCTGGACTGGAATACAAAAAAAAGTTTGTGTTATCTTGTTTTGTTATGGTATGAAAACAGAGACCACTACAACTTTCTTATTGCTTATATTCTTCTAGTATCAAGACCTACCAAGGAGCAGCCCCACCTTGCGTGGGAAGACAGAGACGGTGACCATGTCCACCTCCGCGGGGACTTCAACTACAGCGACGGCTATCTGATCGTGCCCAGAAACGGCCTCTACAGAGTGTACCTACAGATCACCTATGCATACTTGGGCGACATCCCCCACATCTGTGATCCTGCTGATGATGATGATTTGATGCTGTATCACGTTGTGTATCGTGTTCCAGTCAGCTACCCCAAAGATTTGAAACTTCTATCGGCAGTTCACACAGTGAAATGTGATGTGACAAACTGGCAGAAGTCCATGTACTCAGCAGCTTTATTCGATCTTAAAGCAAAAGACAAACTGTGGGTGAATTCAAGCCACCCCAAGCTGATAGTGGATAAGACAGACCAGGTGTTTTTCGGTGTGGATTTCCAGTATGACTGACCCCCCTCCGCCAGACAACAGAACAAACTGCTTCTATTGCTACTTATTGACTACTGGAGAATCCAAAAGTAAAACTGTCCTGTTTTCACAATAATGTTTATATTATGTAATGTTTATATAACACCCGTTTCTTCTAGTGCTGGGCGATATGACTCCAATGCCAAGATTTTATATTTTCCGTCCATGTCTTTTCACCTTGTGGTTTACCGCTCCACCATCTGAGCCACTACCACCCCAAATAGTTTCCTTCCTCAGGCCATTGTGGTATAATAGGTTCTAGTAGTGGGTTCTCGTTTGGCCTACTCTCATGACTCTTCCAACTTGTGGTTTCCTGAGAGGATTACGGGACAACCCATGATCACTCGTCATGATTCACACTACAGCACTTCCTTAGCCTGATCATCAGACTGAATCTGCGTGGAGCTTCAGTCTGAATTGAAATTGGCTCCAATGTCGGGGATTACAAGGGGGATTAGAAATTCCCTAAACCAATCCTAAGGGATCCCCACACCCACCTCCGCCTCTCATTGGACAACGCATTTTGTACCGGAGAATTCTTAGGTTCACATTTACAACTCCAGACCAAGACGCAGTCCACTCAGAGAGTGGGCGGGGTCTATGGTATGGAACCAGGCTAGCACTTCCTTGGAGCCCACACTACAGCACTTCCTTGGAGCCCCCCCCCCCCCCTCCCATCTGACATAAGCTGAGATCCACCGCCATCTCTCTCTCTCTCTCTCTCTCTCTCTGAACAGCGAAAATAGCTGATCCACAAGCTTGTTATATTTCTTTCGAAAATGTGACTTTTTGACAATATAATGACACAAAAATTCAAGTTATGATTTTATACATGTAGCTACAAAAATTTCGACTACCTCCAAAAACAGACACGGTCTCACGCTCCCCCTGTGATCTTTGGTGATCAATGTTTTGTGTTTTCATCTTTGTGTTACATCACATGCTTTGATGATGACTGTCAGTACTGTAATTTTATTCTACAGTATGCATTCACAGATTTTTGATAGCGCCATCTGAAATCTTTTGTATATAAGCGTTTTCTCTCAACAGGTTTATACTGTACAGTAATTGTTTAATATGAATGAATAAAGATTTTTTTTATCAAACATGGAATAGCACTAGCAGTAGTTATTTTTCATTACGTAATGAATGAATATAAATTAAAGAAGCTTTTTTTAACATTAGACCACTAGCATATTTCAAGCAATTCTCAAGGACCACCCCCCCCCCCCCCCCCCCCCACAACGATATTGTAGATTGATTTGCTATATTTGGTGTGTGATACTGCGTGCAAGTAAGTATATCAAGCCCTTAACAGTAACTATTTGATTTCAAGCTTTAGTTTGTTCCCAAACTATTAGTTCAAAAAATGTTTATTTGATGGAAATATTTAAAATCCATGGACCACCTGTAATTATAGGTTATCTATCTAATAGGGCCAGGCTATCTATAATTGAAGTAGGCCTAAATACTGGAATTGCCACAAAACCCACTTAACATTTATACTCGAGCCAAAGAAAACATTTCACACTTTCCTTTGCTGACTAAAGCAGAGGAACTAGAAGTGAAGTGCAAGTGTTTGACTCACACTTACATAACACCATCGTTGTGTTTACAGTGACGTGTTTCAGCTCAAGGTAATTCGTTTTTGGTTTAATCACTAACATAATAATAATACCATAGTTTTATAAGCAATAGCAGATAAGGAGGCCCAACAGCGAGGTGCTGCAGATGGTGTGCTGGTTATGTTTGACTCACACTTTGAACAACAAAAAGGCTCACACACTGAACTTTTCTGTCTTTTACCTACAAACGTGCAAAAAGTGACATGGTGAAATAAAGTGACACAGAGAATGGACATTTCGGTCCTCAGACCATCATTAACACTGACTCACACTTTGATAAATCCATTGTTGTGGTCAGAGATGGACCGTTTTAAATACATGTGTACATATGTAAATACAATACATAGGATAGACACGATCCCACTATTAGAATCAATAATGAGTGTGTGTTAGATTTAGGTGTGCAAGCATATCTATATCTCACACCCCCATAATTATATTAGCTGCAGTTACTTTGCTTACATCACAGTGTACCTTAAGGTCAGCCTTAATGCTACATTTTAACCTGAACCAGAAAACAAAGAAGGCAAGACAGCACCTGTAGGCCTACCACCTTAGACAGCTGAGGAAAATCAAGCAGTGGTGGAAAGTAACTAAATACAATTTTGTATTTCCAATTTTCAATACTTTTACTTCTACTCAACTAAATCTCAGAGGCAAATATTGGACTTTTACTCCACTCAAATTATTTGAAAACTTTAGATACTAGTTACTTTGTAGATTTGAATTATTATTACAAAACATACATTAACCTCTTCAGCCCTATTTTAAACTTTGGCCATTTGAAAATAGCCGATCTACAAACTTGCAACATGTCGCAATGAGACACATTGTGAGCTTGTAGATCTGCTATTTTCTAAAGATAGACATTTTAGACATGATAACTTGTGAAACGGGAAATTCTGCATAATGAGTACTTTTACTTTTGGTACTTTAAGTATAGTTTGATACCGATACTTTTGTACTTTTACTCAAGTAAATTTTGATTACCAGACTTTTTCTTAGAGTATTTCTGCATTGTGGTATTGATACTTTTACTCAAGTAAAATGTGAATACTTCTTCCTCCACTGAATTCGAGGTCTCAGAGAAGGTCCAGTGCCGTGCCAAGGTTCCTGCCCATCACCACGCCACCACAGAGGTTGTGGGTTCAAATACGCATACGGCTTTGTCAAGCGTCTATCTATACGAACACAATTGGTTGTGTCCCCGTGTTTGAGGGAGGGAAGCCGGGTGGAGAGGGTGATATTTATCATTGCACGTAATCTTACGGGCTGGGGTGGCACCTGTCAGCATGGGGAGTGTTGGGCGTGAGGAGTAGGACGAAGCTCCTTGTCCTCCCGGTGGGGGCTCCTCACTTGGGGGGGGGGGGGGAAAGTAAGGGCCATCACTGTATGCTATGGAAACTACTCTTTTAACTAAATTAATTGTGACACACTTTGTAAATTATTTATTATTATTAATATTTGGGCTTGTGGGAAGTTATCAAGTATTTTCAAGTCAAAGGGTTCAAGTCCAAGTGAAGTCATGAGTCACTGGTATTAAAGTCCAAGTCGAGTTGCAAATCTTTCGTGATTTGATCAAGTCAAAGTTATTTATTTCGGTCCATTTAGTAGAACATTGATATATATGTAGCACCCCGGTACCGTGTTGAATGGAATAAACAGGGCGCTTGAGTTCGTTACCTTTTACTTTTTAACCCTGTATTTATAGAATAAACCACAAGGCTGAAGAACTTGACAGTAGACCTATTTCAAATAATTATCTCAGACAACATTTTAAATGTAAATCAAATTTACTTAAGGGTTGTTAGTTTTACAAATTGTGTTTTACCCTTTTTAAAGTTTACATGAAAAACATGACATACAACACAAAATATGGTACAGAAGGTAAACCTTTTTAGAAAATACCAGTAGACCGAAGGCCTTTTTAACCCTTGTGAAATCAAATGAACTCTACCTAATGTAGAGTGAGAACCTTAATTACCTTTACACTTTAGGGTCAAAATCTTGACCGCTTAAAACAAATTATCAAAAACCCAACTCTCAAAATGTACTCTTGGCAAAATCTCCATTACCTTATTTCAAACCAAACAACAGGCTATCAATATTCCTCAACAGCAAATACAGCTTAAATACACAGTGGGCCCACACACGTGCAACCACACATACGCACAAAACAAAAAAGGTGCAGGCCTGATCGTGGTGATGGTGGAGCGATAGGTCGATGGGTGACTGAGTCCCCAGTCCTCTTAGTCCAGGGGCCAACACTGATATTTTAAAAAATTGGTACCACCTAAGGTGACCGTAAAGTTTTTGTATTTTTGTCTTCCTACATGTCTCTAGTTTATATTTTGGTATGATAACCCTTCCAATCTTGTAGCTTAATGGCAGTTATCACTACCTACCGGCTAATGTATCCGGTAGGAGACACAAAGTAGAATCTTTGTGTCTCCTACCGGAAATACACCCGGGCATCAAATTATTGCGACAAAAAACAAAATATATCCATGTATTCAAGGCTTCATGGGGTGTGCAATTGATAACTTCTCAGATTTTTGGTGTTTGCAAAAAGACTGCTTTCCATAAGCTTGTAAAAGTTGACCCTCCTTCGGTCTAGGGTGGTCATAGCTGAATGGGTAGAGTGTCCCCCTGGGAAACTTAAAGGAGGAGTTCACCCAAAAAAATGTTTATTTTCTATCAATTGCACACCCTATGAAGCCTTGAATACATGGATATATTTTGGTTTTTGTCGCAATAATTTGATGCCCGGGTGTATTTCCGGTAGGAAACACAAAGATTCTACTTTGTGTCTCCTACCGGATACATTAGCCGGTAGGTAGTGATAACTGCCATTAAGCTACAAGATTGGAAGGGTTATCATACCAAAATATAAACTAGAGACATGTAGGAAGACAAAAATACAAAAACTTTACGGTCACCTTAGGTGGTACCAAAATATGGCTTGGCCCCTGGACTATCTGTCCTTGTTGACAAACGCGCGCACAAAAGTCTTTACTCACAGTTCAGTTCTGTAGAATAGTTTGTGAAGTGATGATGTTTGTGAAGTGAAGCAGACAGCATGAAGGTACAATCCTCGTCAGGAATACACTCCAAACAGTCCTTAAAAGTAAGCAATGGTGTCCTCGGGTTGAGCGACTAACTGACTTTTTTCCTTCAGCACAAACACACTTTTACACTCACTTAAGACTTTTTATAACTCACTCATGCCATACAAACATAAATAATTTAGGCACTGTGCCTCAGAGCAGCAGCAGGCTTCAATTTGGCTCCTAGTATAATCCAACCTGTGTCAGGTCAAACACCCAGGTGATACTGTTCAGCAATCATTCCCCTCTTTTATAATCTCTCCCCTCTCCCCACTCTTGATTGATTGATTGATTGATTGATTGATTGATGTACTTTATTTAGTAAGACATGAGAACAACAGTACATGGAAGTACAAATTCACAATACGAGGTCTACTAAACTGGAAGACTCATAAAAGCACTGAGCTTGTTTCAAATGAGTTCCCCATGCACACAAATCTTACAATTGAGAAATCCCATAGCATACACCAGCATACACCACTTGATCATACATGATCAAACAGAATGAAAAACATCAATTACCTCGTTAACTATCTAGTTTACTCTTTGCTCAGTAAACCCAGTAACACTGGCACACCTGTTTTACATGACTACTCGTTATTGTTTTTTACCAGCTTGCAAAGCTGGTCTAGGAAGAGACAGACCAACTTTCAACACATTACAGATTTGCATTCAACACATTTGATTTGCATTCGACACATTTGCGTGATTGGCTGTCCTTTAAGCCAATGGGGATACTTTCCCCTTTCCCATACTCTGAACGGCCCCCCCCCCCTTGCAGCAAGCCTTAGGGCCATTAGCTGGGCAAACAAAAGACCTGCTTGAATGGAATGTTAAGGAGGCATCTCTCTCTCTCTCTCTCTCTCTCTCTCTCTCTCCCCCCCCCCATTGGAGTGGCTGAGATTTTATTTTAAAGACAACTTTTACATTTTGTGCTGCAGATTGGGGCAGAAAAAGCCTCCCGCAAGCTGGTATATTATGACTTTGTCATTTCTTGTTTTCCACAGACACACCATGAAACGCTTTTTTAACATAAGTCTTTTACCAAAACCTATTTATTTAGAGATCTCTTTATCACAGACAACTATTTATTAAAGGCATACATTTTTAACTTAGTCAACTGTTTTAGAAGGACTTAAACTCTAAGTATTGGAATAGGGCATGAACTAATCACTGGGCTACATACTGTATACAGTTAACCAACCAAGTGACTCGATTCCAAGTTGAGTCCAAGTCATGTGACTCCACTACTCTATGAGGTACTGCCATTTACTTGTGCTGTCCAAAGGTCATACAGAATAATTTCTCCAAGTTCCACTTCCCAGTCTGATTTGATCTGATGAAAAGAAGTGACCCTTAAATAAATGAGGTGGGAGCGTCACACTGTACAAAAATGACTGTCAACATTGTGTGAAGGTCTGAGGAAGAGCCTGGTGGCTCGAAACGTTACCAAAGTAAACTTGCATTTGAGAGCAGCAATACTGGTGTGAAGATTATTTTATTCTTATATACTGCTTTACTCTTTTTGATCCAGCACCCAGCCTAGTACGTAGGTCTGGGGTGTGCATGGGCTTTTATCTATTTACCAGCTTCTCTTTCAACTTCGTGTCTAAAATTGAATCCAAAAAAATAACTTCAAATCCTGTTGTGATGACCTACGCACTGCATACTTTTTTGTGAAGTCCCTGGCTGCTGCATGGGTCATTAACAAATTCAGCATGGGTTTGTTTATTCCCTTTCTGACATTTCTGAAGCATTGACAGTAAACTTCTGGAACCAAGTCAAATGTTTTCAACACAGCAAATACTTGCAACAGCCTCTTGAGTTTACCCATAAACAGTGTAACAACAAAGTTGTCAGAATCAGACCCTTAAGAGAATTTTTCAAATGCTTGAACAAACACAACACCAAACTACACTACACACACAGGGCTCTTAATTATTTAACATGATACTTTATTCCACGGAAAGGGGACACATGAGCCACAATCCTGACCATGAGAGCCATGGAATGAGCTGCCTCCTGGTTCAGCCATATAGTGTCTGGATCAAACAGCAAATGGCCACCGGATGCTTGCCTCCTGTTTTCAAAGTTGAAGCAAGATGCCGGACACCAAGAAGCAGGTGAGGCCCTCTTAGTTTTGTTTGTAGCCCTACTCATCTTTCATCATCTGGTTCCGACAAAATTGTATACAGAGGGGCGTCCGCTGGCCTAGCGGTCCAGGCGCATACATTACATTACAATCATTTAGCAGACGCTTTTATCCAAAGCGACTTAAGTGCATTCAACATAGGTAGGGAACGAAACTACTAATCACCAGAAGTCTTAAGTGCATTTCCTGCAAAAACAAGCAACCAAGAGTATACCTAGCGCTAAGGTAAAAGTGCTATATATCAGCTACCTACTTTCTTAAACAGATGAGACAAAATAGCAAAATCAAATGAGCACGAGCTAATACAAAACGTGTATCGACTAAACAAGATCCAATAAAACAGTACAACAGTAAAACAAGAGTTCGTACAACTAGTTAACAAGTAAGCCAGACAAAGAGGAAGGGTAGTGTTTCCTGAAGAGGTGGGTTTTCAGCCTGCGGCGAAAGATGGGCAGTGACTCTGCTGTCCTGACTTCAGTGGGTAGTTCATTCCACCACTGTGGGGCCAGAACAGAAAAAAGTCGTGACCATGTCGATCGACCAGAAGGACCAGCATACCACATATGCTGGTAATCCAGCTTGACAGCATGTCGCGGGTTCGACTCCCGTTCCCGGCGACCTTTGCTGTATGTCTCCCCCCCATCTCTCTCCCCGTTTCCTGTTAGCCTACTATCCTGTCCAAATAAAGGCATAAAAGCCCCCCAAAATATCTTTAAAAAAAATAATTTGTATACAGCAATCTTAAGACAAGGTTTCCTGTCAATCATGGATAAACAAAAGAGTACTGTGAAATTACCTTAAACTATCATGAAGGAAAGGAAGTTGTGGTATATTGAGTCTGGCCTTGGAGAGAAGGGTGGCTATGCAAATGAGTGAGTCAGTCAGGCAAAAAAAGAGGTTACAATAAAAATAGGGTTTATTGAAGAAAAAGGTTACATGGTCTGTCTAACGGGCTGTTGCTCTCTCTAGTACATCGTAGGAAGGTTCTCGGGGTAAGGCTGGGGCTATTGTCACGTCTGAGGTACTTATATGTTGGTTGTCCATGTGTATGTATGTATGTGCTCTCACTGTCCACATGTGTGGGGGTAAGATGTCCGTGCGTGATGGAGATGCGCATACATGTGTGAGTGAGTGTGTGTGTGTATTAGACAAACGTGCATGGATGGAGATAGCAGTATTTGCTCCTATAAGGCGTTGGAATGAGCCTGTGCGTGCGTACATGTGTCGTGCATGTATGTAACGCAAACCATGTAAGGTCAAGTGTCATTTGTCTGTTTTATGAGGGAATGTGTATGTGTCTCCTAACTTAAGATACTATGTGTGTGTGTATGTGGGTGCGTGATACGTGCGTGTGGGTGTGTGTATGTTTAGGGCATCAATCTGTCAAGGAATGTATGTGTGTGTGTGTGTGTGTGTGTGTGTGTGTGTGTGTGTGTGTGTGTATATGTTTGAGAGATATGGGTGTAAGTGCGTGTATTGTGTGGGTGTGGGTGTGTGTGTGTGTGTGTGTGTGTGTGTGTGTGTGTGTGTTTGTGTGTGTGTGTGAGGGGCCTTGTGTGTGTGTGCGTGTATATGTATATGTGTGTGTGAGGGGCCTTGTGTGTATGTGTGTGTGTGTGTGTGTGTGTGTCTGTGTGCATGTTGTTTGTGTCCTCAGATACGACAAAGTGAAATGGGACTAATAGTTGAGAAATAGTATTGAACCAGGGGGATTTCCCCTAGTTGCATGGGACATTTGTACAGACAGTTGAAGGATACCGATCGTGTCTGGGCGACTGAAGTTCCTCTGCAGCGGGATCAATAAAGGCATCCCTAGATACCTAGATAGATCTATCTATCTAGGTATGTATGTCTTTATGAGTCTAGCTCCTAAAAGTTGTTAATATTTTCTTAATATCAAGCAATCATTAACAAGAGTCTAATAACAGCATGGCTTGGCTTCACTGACATTACTGTGCAATCTGTAGCTATGGATAGCAAGTTAAAGGTGTGCAGTGCAGTTTGGAAAGGAAGGGCCATTGCTCTGGGAAGGGCCAATGTACTGCTAAAGTGCTCAACGTGAGCTTAGCATCGTGAGGTGAGCTGTGATTGTCATAGAAGCATCAGCAGAGATGTATGATTTGCTGCTGCGATTGGTCTACTTTTGTGGGGGCAAACAAACATACAGCACATACAGACAAATCCTGTTCTTCGGCGCAATACTGTAAATGTTGAAATATAAATACGTGCCTGTCTCTAGTCACCTTACTGTTGCCATCGTTTTAATCAACAATGTAGCACCCACCACTCCATCAGTAAGAACAGTGGCTTTGTGCTCATAAATTAATATGAGAATATATATTAATTATATACAGCATGTAGAAGTATATTCTCTGGTGTCAAACCTAAGATTTGTAAGCACACAAGCAGCACATGTTTACACGTGTGCATAAAGTCTACCATACCAGCCCTGACAAAAAAGGATAGTCATTTGGTATTTTAAAACAAAATGTGGACGCCAGAAAGCTAAGTGTTTGTACATTTAGAAAATGACATGACAATGACATTATCCCCACTCCTCCACAGGTATAAGGTTGTCTGGTTCTGGGTCCCTCGATGAGTCAATAAAGACAGAAGTGGTTGATGCTGACCCAGAGCCATTGGGTCCAAATGGACACATTCACTCACTTCCCAACGTCCCAGGAGCGTCCAATGGGAGCCTTCAATCCTCCTCAGAACCCTGGCCCACCTTATACCATAGTAAGGAAAGACTAAAGTATTTTTTTTGATATCATCTCAGGTTATCAGACCCATGTCAAATGGTGGCATGTCAAATGGTGGTTATATTTATCACATCAGGTACATTCCAATAGTGACTCCAGTTGTCAAACAGAAAAGTATGCTAAACTAATCTTCAGCAAATCCTAGGATCTTTCCACCTGTTATGGCGTTTATTTAATGTATAGGAGAACACAAGAAGTAACATTTACCCAAAACCTTCGCTGCTGAAACACACTGAATGACATTTACAGAAAAATAACAGAGATGAAACAACTAAAGAGCCCCTGTTACCAAGACTAGTTCAAAACGGCACTTGTAAATATAAACAACCAACTAGTCAGCAAATACAATGGATGAGCTAAACAAAGCTCCATCAAGGTGCGTTCAAGATAACAGAGTTTCAACAAAAGCAGCACCAGCCGAACAAAGAAATCAGTGGCCAAGTAGCAATGCTTTTGGGGGTTTATAAACCGCTCCAATGATGATCAAATATAAAAGGTGTGGGTGATCCAGACAGGTGCGTGGCAGACCTGAAACACAAGCTGTGTTCAGGAAGGACACAGTCACGCAGACCCTGAATTAGGACACAGCTACAGTGAGAGAGAGAGCTCCAAAAGAGGCCACGTAGAATGTCAATGAATGGACATAACACACCTTTGTTTTACATTTCCGGCATTGTTGTGATGCCCTGTAAACAATACCCTTCCTGCACACACTCTAAAAAGGAAAAGGTTAAACCTACAGTTTTTGCAATTACTTTGTGATCAATAAATTGTTGCCATTCAGGGGACCATAAAGAATTTAATGAAACTGCATGAATTATGTTTAAACTCAAAATGTATGTAGTAGCAAGCAACACAATGTATTTTGTGTTCCAGTACATGGATGAGCCTCGTCGGGGTGAAGAACAGAGAACCCTGCTTCCGAAGGACTACCATGTGGAGTCCCTGCTTGTCACCATTTTCTGCTGCCTCATGAGTGGTGCCATTGCACTCAAGTACTCATATGAAGTAAGTAGGACAGCCTGCTTTCACCGTGAACCTTATCTGAACTGCTGCCATAACCAATACGCTTTTGCTGTGAGTTTCAGTGTGGGTGGGTATGTTAGAATGCTGTGATGCAATTTCCAACCAAATCACAAAGAAAACTCTGTGGGAGGTAGTGGGCTGTTTAGATCATGTTTGTTCACTTTCTTTTATAGACACGTGAGGCACTTGCAAGAGGAGACATCAGGGAGGCTAAGACGTCCTCCCGCAAAACCCGGACGATGGTTCTGTTCAGTCTGATATTTGGCTGGGTCTTATACAGTGTGATTGTTCCGCTTCTTATTTTGACATGTGATTCAAGACAATAAAGTTATCTTATCCTCTGTGAATAAACTATGTAACTTCTGTCACTCAGTGACAGAAGTTACGAAAGAAATGCTGAGTTCTATGTATAGCCCAAAGCACTGAACTACTGTAGGTCTACCTCTGGGATTCTCTTGAGTAATTTGTGTCTGGCATATTGACCCACCCCCCTTATATTTATCCTAAAATCATCCTACTCAGTCATTCCTTAACTTAAGACTCACTGGTAGCCTTTGTTCTTCCCATTATATTCATTATTTCATAATGTTTGGGACATTTCTGGGCATCAACCTTTTTTGTGTGACTGTATGATTACCAATATGATTGCTTGCAACTAAAGATGGTATGATAATGGTGGACCAAAAACAAGCTGCAAAACGTTTGTGCATAAAACATTTGACCCCATCTGTATGGTAGAACAGTGGTTCTCAAACTTTTTCACGTTAAGGACCCCCAAAATGATACATATTTGGCTGTGGACCCCCATCTCACATTTTGTGACAGTGACCCCCGGAAGCAAACATTTGAGCTCTAAAAATATACATATATTCAAAGATTTGGACACACTTTGACGATTTTTCCAAAATAGCAGAACTAAGGCTTGGGCCACAGCGTGGCGGTCCAGGCACCCTAGGCTGCAATGCCAGCCTAACAGCGTGTCGCGGGTTCAAATCCCTATACCGACGACCTTTGCTGCGTGTCACTCCCCATTTCCTGTCAGTCTACTGTCCTATCATTAAAGGCAGAAAAAGACCCCAAATCTTTTTTCTCCCCGCTAATATAGTAAATAATTTAGCTGGGGACGCCCTGGTACCCCCCAAAGGACCCCCGGGAGTCCCCGGACCCCAATGTGGTAGAAACTGCAGAGGTCGGAGGTGGTCTCCCTGCTCTCCTGTTGAAGACATTTAGATCCAGTGGTCAGGTAGCCTGGTAAACCCTCCCTCCGGAAATCTCATTTCCATTAAATCAAATGGAAATGAGATTTCCGGAGGGAGGGTTTACCAGGCTAGTGGTCAGGAACCTGTAGGACCCCTACTGGTTGACAAGAGATATTAAAAAAGAGATACTCAAATGGAAATAACTCACCTTCCCAAACTCGTAATGCTTCGCTGGGATTGGGGATGGCGACACGGATTGGGCTGTTTTCTGTTTTAGAAATGTAGACCTTTAAGAATGAACTTGAAATATATAACTATTCTGATTAAATTAATGCCGGAATCCAAGTAATGGATCATCAATCAATGCGATAGCCTATCTACAATCTATCAATGTGATAGCCTACAGTATCTACAATCTCTCAATGCGTCACAGACCCATTGAGAGATTGTAGACGATAGCCTATCTACAACCTGCGACGCATTGAGAGATTGTAGATGGGCTATTTTCGATTGCATTCTATATTGTAGATCGGCTATTTTCGCTGTGCAACATGCTTTCATAGAAGACATGCTGGCTTCTATGGAATCCAAATGACTGAAATCAGTCGTGGCAACTGAGAACTTTAATCCAAGATATTTGTAATAGGAACTCTAACCACTTCTTAAAGCCTATATACTTAATTGACCCGATTCCCCCAGGGTTCTATGCCACCTCCTCTACACCAAATGTCTTTGCCAAAAATAGCCTACAGTATCTACAAGCTTGTGGATCAGCCATTTTCACCGCAGAATAGGGACACTAGGCTTCAAGTGGTTAAATACTCTCAGTAGCAACTGTATTAGGTTTTCAAAAAAAGAACATATACATGAGAATGGAATCCAAATAAAGGTTACTTTTAATTAAATTCCATACATTTCATTCATTCAGCATGGCTTAGGGACCGGCAATAAATATATACTGAAAAAGCAAAAATAAAAATGAACAAAAAAAAAGATAAGGTGAAGGAAAACAAAATCACAGTAGCGATGATAAACCCTCGACAGAGTGCATGCATGTACGGCAACACAGCTCTGTGTGCAAATGCTTTGGTACTAAAGATCTGAGAGAAATAGACTCGTTACATCATATACATAAAACGTAGGTACAACCCGGACAAGCTACTAAAAAGTAGCACATGCAGCACTAAGAATCAAAAAGACACTTCAATGACTTAATAGACAATGGGAAAGAGAATCATTAAGATACAAAGGAGAGAGGGGGAAAAAATATAATAATCAATTGCATAGGGGGATCAAAGAAACTAAGATGACACACAAACAGGCATATTCACATCATAGTAATGAGTTACAGTCTTGCATGCCACACTGTGTAGTACAGGATTGTGTTTGCTCGGAGACACGTCTTCTGTTGTTGAGAGTGGACATTTGCAACACAGACAGCATGTCGTCTGGATTATAGCAGATGACCATAGCAGTGTTATTTCCCTTCACGTTAAGGCAGTTAGTAGTTATTGAACTTACAATATTTTTTTGCTGCAGAACTGTTTGTAATGACCAAGAGGAAAATATCCATAATCCTATGCTATGGGATAGGGGTGAGCCAAAGTGGTAGTGAGTGGAGAAGGTTTACTTACATACAGTACTATCTAGAGCAGTGATTCTCAACCTTCTTTAATGTTGAGGACCCCCAGTTTGATATGCATTAGACCACGGACCCCTATTTGTCAGCATCATTATTACCCCAATCTACACTTTAAAGTCTGCAGTGTTCATTTTAGTCAGAGTGTATACAGATGAAAACCATAGGGGTCCATTTGGTTCCATTTGCACATTCTCTGACTTAAAAACCGCCTCAAGGACTCCTGGGGGTGCCTGGACCCCACGTTGAGAAGCACTGATCCAGGGCATAGATAGAAACTTTGATAGGGATTGTTCCGAACGGTGCAGAACAAGTAAATATGTGTGTGGGGTGTCTGCCAACTCATGAAGACTCAACAAGATTCAACTTCAACCAGCATTGTTAGATCAAAGCCACCCTGAAACAACTGGATACACAAAGAAATACACAACTAGGAAAACAAAATCAAAATAACAGAACCAACAAAAAGGAATGTTTTTCTTCTTCAGGGTGATTCACTTCATTCACAATATTACCGATCTTAATTCCTACACAATTCCTATTCAAGTTGTAAATGCAACAATTCCTCCATAAACACTGCTGTGTAGTGTCCTTGTTGTTAATCTTCCAGTGCATTTGGAAAGGAACAAGTGGGTGTATGTATACCATATCAAATGCATACTTGTGAGTCCCCAGAAGTCCTCCTGATCTATATTATTACCAGAACACAACTAGTGAGGACGCTTTTTGCTTACAAGCGGAAATAAACTTTAGGATAACAGTAAACAGTGTCCTCAAAGTTATGCTAGTATCAATGTGTCTGCGTCATTGTGTTCATGTATCCGTTTATGTGCCTGTATGCATGTTTGTGACGCGCATGTGTGTGTGTGTGTGTGTGTGTGTGTGTGTGTGTGTGTGTGTGTGTGAGATAGCGTGCATTTTACTGTGTCCATGTGTGTGAATGTGCATGCGTATGTGTGTGTGTGTGTGTGTGTGTGTGTGTGTGTGTGTGTGTGTGTGTGTGTGTGTGTGTGTGTGTGTGTGTGTGTGTGTGTGTGTGTGTGTGTGTGTGTGTGTGTGTGTGTGTGTGTCCTCTTTAGCTAAGCAGCTCCAGATACGTGACAGGCACTTTTCCTTTCTGGTTGCCTCTCTCTCCAATGAGCCAATCACAGTCCATGCCCGGCACCGTGTATACTGTGATAAGCTGTGGGATGAGACACAATGAGAACCAATTCTATGTTATTTTAGGTGTCTAGTAGGGCTGTCACACCCAATGCCCTATGCATACTACACCGAAATGTATTCAGCTGGCCCAAAACTACAATATGACATAATTCAGAGCTTTGGGTGGCCGGTCGCAGAACTGATTTCGGGTGTTCGGTGCCTCCCGAGATGTTGTGACCACCCAAACTAGTTTGGCTACTGTGATTGGTCAGACGTTGCACATTGTTTCCGCATTCAGCCCAGCTTCAAGTTCATTGAAGTGAAGCGAGCAAAAAGCAGCGGTAGCTTGGAAGAGAGGAACACTAATTTAAACATTGGAACATATGAATACAAAAATAATTCTGTTTGCCTTGTAGGCTTTGTAAACACAACTTGCACAGGACAGATATGACAAATAACTTAAATATATTAAGATATAACATATCTTAAGATATAAGATATTTCAAAAGGCTATGACAAAAACTAAATCAAAATTAGCTGTCAAAATCAACACTATTTTGCTGGCGACATATTTCAAGTGACGTGTCTCGGTGTGATCGTCTCCTACAGCAAGTTATGGATGTCTTTCTTTCTAAATTTAGGTTAGCCAACAAAGATGTATGGTCGACTAGCACTGATCACTCAACAGCTGGCTAAATGTTACATCCTTAAATAATCATATGATCTCTTCAGGCCAAGAGTTTTTCTATTCCTATCCTTGCGAAGGAAATTTAATTACAAAAGAATGCACTGTTCTTCTGTAACAAAAGGTTATCTGGGACAAACCCTACATCATCACATGATGATGTGCTGATGGATGCAGGTTAAAAATAGAAGAACAATGCAACATGTTCTATTATCAGTGGCCTTGCAGGGAAGCGAGCACATCCATGTTCTCTTCGCTTTTTATTTATTGTCTCCGCCAGGAGACATTGTTTTCACTTTCCACATGTCAAGCTAACATTGGTCAAGCCTCACGTGACACGTGACAATACGGTGAAATAGTGTGATCTGATTGGCTAGTGACGTATAGCGGCCTATAAATACATCTGTCACTTTGAAAAAGTCTTAGCCTCTTTCTAAGTGAGGTAAGACAGGAATAATCACGAAATGGCTGAGAAATGGCGGATACTGTAACAATTGGATAGGACACTTACACAGACAGGACAGATAGGACACTTACACAGACAGGACGGATAGGACACTTACATAGACAGGACGGATAGGACACTTATACAGACGGATAGGACACAACACAAGTCTGCTGGCGGAGACTTGTGCTCCGAGGAGCACTTTTTCTAGTCTATTTTTATCTTTCATTTATTATGGTGTTGTGTAGGTGGATGAATTGTACTTTTTTCTTTCTTTACACTATAGCAAAAAGCTCAAAGACATGGTCCCCATTTGGGCATCGTGTGCTTTGGTACACTCACCTCATCAGCTAAAAGGGAGAGCTCACTGGAGTCAGCAGCATCATAGTCATACAAGACCTTGGCCTTACGGGTGCCCGTGGCTGGTGCCTGCACATCCTCAATCGTCAGCGTGTCCCCCTCCATGGTGGGGCTGGTTGTGGTGCTCGGCACGGAAGAGCCGGCACCAGCAGACATGGGCGGGCCAACGTTTGTGGTGAATGCATTGGGGAACCTGGGAAAAACCAGAAGTAGGGAAGAAAAAGGCTCACACCCTAAGCTATAGACAAATTTAGTAGTCAGCAGAACACACAACCGGAAAAAGATGTGATTGTACAATTTGTATTCTGAGTCATACTCACACATCTCCATTCGAACTGATGCATGCAAGATAGTGAATGACATGAATGGGTCATGTGTTTCTTTCGAGTAACACTGTGGTTCACAGAATCAGTTCAGAATCTGACAATGCAACTAGACATTTGTGATGTTCCAGCGGTCCAGGTTGGTGAAATATTGCCGTCAGGCAGAAAACTAAAACAGTTTTTTGTCATAAATATTTAACCAATGAAAAGAATGAACAAGAGATTGTGACTATAAATAACTACATTGGATCCATTGGAACACAGGTTATTTTCCCCATTTCCTGAAAAGTAACGCTTTGGACATACAAGGTTTCCACCCGACAGCACTGACCATTTACACATCAAGGCTACGCATTTATGTCTTTGTGATTGCAATGCTCATCAAATTCAAATGAATGACATCCAAATCACAGCTAAGCCTTGGTGAGTCGAGACAGGCGACTGTCAATAACGCTTCTCTAGATATTACATGTGGGGGAAAAAAACAGCAATGTGCTCTGCCATAAGGTCCTCACCTTCCCAACTCTTTCTGGAGGTCCAGCATGTGCAGATGACACTGCTTGTAGTAGGCAGCCTGTGCCTCCACAAACTCATGGAGGCAGCGCAAGTGGTTCACCTTTGCCGGAACAGGAAAACAGCAGTCATTCTTAGAGCTGAGTCCCATGCATATATCCAGTTTCAAACATTGACCTACTCTACACACTCTACTACAGTGGTTCTCAAACTTTTTCATGTCAAGGACCCCCAAATTGACACTTATTACCCCACGGACCCCCATTTGAAAAAATAAGCCAGGGACCCCCATAAGAGAAGATTTTTACGGCTTTCTAGCAGTGATTCTCAACCATTTTAACATCAAGGACCCCCAGTTTGACATGCATTAGGCTACGGACCCCCATTTAATGGCATTTATACCTCTGGGACCCGAATTTATATTATAAAGTCAATGTTAATTTAACTCTGAGAGTGTACAAATGGAACCAAATGGACCAAATGGAGTTACAGAACCATAAGGGTCCATTTGGTTCCTATCCATCATTTAGCTGGGGACCCCCTGGAACCGCCTCAAGTACCCCTGGGGGTCCCCGTACCACTTTGAGAACCAATGCTCTAATAATATGCCCTTGACGTGGAGAGCAAAATACATTAATAAATAAATGTGTATCTATCTAGGGTACACACACACACATTCTTTTTTTCTCGCTCTCATAAACACACACAACATACCATGGCATGGCTGCATGTATAACTGCTCTTTGCGGAAAGCAAGTGTGACCACCGTGCCGGCAGCATCATGACATTGCTCATGACATATTCTGGATGGTAGAACGACCATTGATTTACCGTATATAAAGTGAGGGACCGTGACCCTGTGACCTCACGTCAGTGACGTGCTTTAATTAAGTGGCCGTTTAAAAAAAAGAACAAGCGAGTTGACATTCCAAGATATGTTTCGAGTGGACATGAGGATTTCAGGCTGCAGAAGAAGAGCAGTCCACCTCTGTTAACCCCTGCATTCCTGTGATAACGAATGATGATCATATCACATTATTATTCTGCCTGTAAATGGTCACTTTTCAGGTTGGTAGGCATCAGTTTCCCTGGTTGGCCAACCCAACCCATCGGCTTCACGAATTGCCCAAGCTTTGCGTCACGTTTGTGCCACTGCACCAACATACTGTAAGTGGTAGCGTGCACATTAGAATTAATGACGACACCAGGGATCCAGGTACAACGGGTATTGCATAACCGGGTGGGGCACGCATTTCAAACTTGCATCATTCCCACCTTTAGCATTGTTAAATATGACAATACATGACATCAGGAAACTGAGGCAAACGCTTTGAAAACACATTTTTCATTTCAGCTCGACTTCAAATCCAGAAATGTTTTACATCAATTGCAATTAAATTAAGCAAACCTACATCAATTGCAATTAAATTAGGCAAACTACCACGACTACTTGGAAGTGACAGAATGAGGATAATGTAGTGAAGATGAGACCTACATGTGTACTGCTGATGCCCTCCAGTAGCAGCCTGGTGACCTCCGCCTGTCTGTCAAACTCTGTCTGGGCCACACGAAGCTCATGCTCTGCCTAAATCCCAACGATACAAAACATTAGCCAGACGTTAAAGCCTGATTTGTACTTGGGTTGGGGGGCACCAGTGTCGCGCAATAATAGCCGATCTACAAGCTCACTACGTGTCAGGTAGTAGATCGGCTATTTGTGGCGTGCGACACCGGCGAGCAACTATAAATAAATCCTTATTCATGAATGTCTAGAAAGCATTGGTCAAGGATCCCATTTCAATTACCAAGAATTGTCTATCTATTCTAAACAGGAAACGGTACATAAAATAAACAACAAAAAAAACATCTGGGTAGTCAAAACAAATAAGCAGTGGTGAAATGTATCAGAGTCAGCAGCCTACTTTACGTAATAGTATTTGGTACGTGCTGTTATGACTTTGTTATAAAGGTCATAGAGAGAAACCCAAGTCTCATGATCATCCGGATAATGTCGTCTTACTCACTTTGTCCACTTCCTCGCTCCAGAGCTGAGAAACCGCAGCACAGCGAGAAGAGAAGGGGAAAGAGACACGTTCTGATGACATCACAGGAAAGACATTATTGCAAAAACACCCAAGAGAAACATTCCCTACCTACACTGATTATTGGTACGACTGACTATGCTACCAAAGTGTTGCAGCAAAAATAACCGTAATCATAGGTTAGGATGCCCTCTAAGATTCAGGTTCTCAAAATGGGGGTCGGCCGAGGGTGTCAACCCATATATAGGCATTAGGCATATCCAGTTGTCCAGAACCGCCGATCCAACCAATAGGCCCATATATGGGCATGCCAATATACAGGTAATGGGCATATACCAATGACATTAGCGATCTCCATATGGGCATTAAAGGGACACAGACAGACAGGTACTCTGACAAAGCCCCGACACTACAAGTCAGACATATTGGTTGGATCGGCATAGCGTAGGGGTGTGTGTGTGTGTGTGTGTGTGTGTGTGTGTGTGTGTGTGTGTGTGTGTGTGTGTGTGTGTGTGTGTGTGTACAGTATGTACACATAAAATAGCCTTTAAGTGGTTAATCTATTCGTTGATATATTAAAAAAATATATTATTCAAATAATCGAAAACATAATTGATAGAAGAATCACTAATAATTGATGGTTGCAGCCATGCATTAAAGTGTCAATGTCTTTCAAACACAAGCTATTTCACAATAGGGGTGGGGGGGGCACAGCCAAAGGCTACGGCTATTTGGGGGAGAAAGAATTTGGGAACCCGCCTCAAAGATGTTATAACAACAACATTTACCACAAAGAGGAAGTGCATAAGAAATCAAAAAGGAGGAGAAGGCAATAGATTACCAACAGGCTCAGTCACTAACTGTTATTAAAGATGCTGTGAAGTGATTTCTTTCTCACGACAAGTGACACAATACTACACAAGTGAAGTGTAGTATTGTGTCTTTGCCAAAATGTGATGTGAACTTCTGATAATCCCCATTCAAGCTAGATCAAACGCAGTCGCACACATCCCCAAACCCTTTGAAGGCAGGTGCTGATGAACCAAAAATGTTTGAACAAGGATTAAAAAGCAAAACAAAGGAACACAGTTAGCTCCCTTGAAGTGACCATTATTGCGGCATCCACAAAACGTGTGCATGAAGCATGAAGCTCTTCTTCAGAACTTGTTAACCAAGGTGTGGAAATAACCATCATACCACCATATCAACTGTGACACGTCTGGTATGCAACCCTGCACTGGTCTGCACTGATAAAAGTAAACCACTCCCTAACGCAAAACATTAGTGAAAGCGAATTACTGTTCATGAAAAGTGCATCGTATGACCAGACAAGGGTTGCCCCAAATACTGATCACTACTTATCAAGTTTGCACTGCTAATGAATAACAGAACCGCTGTTAAGACAGCACTAGAGAGAGACAGTCTTCTATTCAAAAGCAGAAGAGCATGTTAATGAGGGTTACATGGTACTGTGTTCTATTCAAAGGCAGGAGAGCATGTTAAAGAGGGTTACATGGTACTGCGCATCAGCTACTTACCGCAGAAGCACTGGCTGAGAGCACATAGTTCCGGGGTCTCTGCTCCTGAAAATCAGGTGCAGTCTACAGAGGAAACAGTACAGGGTTTAAGGGTTTACAGCATACATATCATGGCTTCCAGTGGTAGGCAAACAACATGCACAAAATCAATGACTATGGATAAAACAAACGGCAAGCACAACACACAACACAAATTTATATACCGTCACAGCTAGCTGTAACTACAGTAAAAAAAAAAAAAAGCTAACCAAAAAACTAACACTGATCACTGTAAATGGAGTCCACCTGCTAACATGAATGTGTACTGGGAGCTGAAATATTCTACAGTAGTGCTGCACAATTAAGGGTTAAAACAATAAGTAAATTTGTTCTGGATGCAGTAATCATGATTATAGACAAAGTTTGATATAATACAGTTTGATAACAGTTTGATAAGTTGTTTCATTGCACTGTGTTTCTTACAGTATAAACATTTTGACTATTTTCTTTAACAGTGGGCATTCTAACAGGATATAAAAAATAAGAATCTATGCTTGTCAATCTGATAAATTATTAATTATGGACAATAAATGTAACTCCGTGATTACAATGCTGTTTGCAGTTTGCACTACCGCCACCTGCCTTAGACTACCTCTGTCTACCACTGAAGTTTCATCATCACGTTTATCCCTTAGGCAAATTACGCACATTTGTATTTACAGAAGCCAGCTGTGTAGGCGGATGATGCAACAACCCAAGTACACACAGGATACACGTGTAAGGCATAAACATCCTTTCCAATTCACACAAGCAATTGTTCCTCACCTGTGACCGAAACCAACCTGCATACCAGACAATAAACCGGACATTGACTGTAGGTGTAGACCTAATTGTTAGGGACCATTTGAAACTTATGACATGGGTACACTGGAGGAAAACAGGGGAGGGTTATGTTTTTTTATTCTAGTCCAAGGGAGGTTCATACAAATTTGAATCCATCAAATTAAAAATATATATATTATTTTATGAATTATTATTTTTATTTTACAGCTTTTTGAAATTCAGCAACTGTAGATTTAATCAAAAACTCTCCTCCACTGCTATTGTGCTTGCTCCTGGCCAAACTCTAAAAGCTGTATCAGTCAATCTTTGTGCTTGGCCTGTGCATGGCCCTATATCAGTCAATCTTTGCGCCAACTTGAACAACAGACATGGCGTTGCACAATTAAAGGACAAATATGTCTGTTCAAAACAACAACAACGGTAAACTGAGAAGAATCAACTGAGAGTTGGGGGAGGCGCTGCTGCTTCATGACAACAGCCACAAATAATTTAATGGTTCCCGGATTTCCTGCTAATCTCTTCCTCATATTTCTATTTACACAGATTTAGGTATTTGTGTGTGGGAGCCAGGAGCCCAGCCACAGCACATCTAGTAATGCACATTACCCTGCCCATAGTCATCACATTCAAAGAAGCAGGTCATCACACCCCGTGTGTCCTTCATTACTTATGTGATGAAGATGCTATAACCGGAATATAGAAGCAATGGGACGGAATTTGGTGGGACGAGGGTCAATTATTCAAGAAAAAACATATTTCTGCCAGGAAGGGTCATGCCTTTTTATTTCAGAGCAGAATAAAATCCTCCAATCACCCCTCATTCTAAATAACGAACAGTCCCGTAAGTGTCTGAGACTGCTGCTGGTTGTCTCAGCCAATGAATCAATATTTCTATATAGAGAGCACGTGCTGTTTACATGCGTATACAGTGGGTTTCAAAAGTGTGATTTGCCAGCAGCCAAAGGGGCTTCCGTTTGCGGCAGTGCGGTCATCAATCAGACCTTTGAAACCCCATCAAAAGGAAGAAAAAGATCACGTCAAGAAAACTAGCATGGAATCTTGGAGGTATATAAACATTCCTTGGCCATTGTGTAATGGGGCAAGCATGATGACAATTAAATATAATTTATTCTTCTGCGAAAAAGTGTTGCGTGAGATGTTGCTCGACAAAATATTACATATAAAATTAAATGAGCAATATGTTGCAAGGTACCTTTTCACCAAAGCATAAATTAGGCTTTAGGACCTTTGAGACCAGGCATTCCAGCACTTGTGGTGCATAAATGGATGGAACAGTTGGCAGAGATTGTCTGGATGGGACTCACACAACATAGGTCTTTATCCGTAACACAGATTGAGATTTTTTCAAATAATAATAATAATATATAATAATAATAATAATACCATATAATAATAATAAATAAGACTAACATGCAACTAGGGACGTAATTATGTCAAATGATAATCCTGAACAATTTGCTGACAAATAATTTAATGACACTTTTTAGCAATAGCAGATAGAAGTATCTTCTATCAACATGTTGATTTACTTTATCTTAAGGGCCATGTTCACCAAGAAGTTTTTTCCTGAGCGGAGTGAGCGCAGAGTATGTTGTTTTGAATTGTTTACTATGGGAGCCCCAGCAGTGTGACAGGTTGCCGAGCATTTATTTTGCGCTTGTGTGTTCACATGTGCCGTTCGTATCTGCTAGCTGAGAGCTGAAATATTTTCAACTCGAGCGTTCAGAAGCGCTTCTAGGCAAGCACCATGACGTTTTCAGTCGGAAAAAAAAGCCTGATTTATACTTCCATAATATCTGCAGATCAGCTATTTTCAACCTGTGACACCGCTGTAAGACGGGAAAGACAGGAAGGACATGCACATCCAAAAACGAAAGTTGGGCAGCCAGGTGCTGCTGAGCGAAGACCGGTACAAATTAAAATGAAAGAAAATAAACGCTCATGCACTGTAGGACTCCAAACTGTTTTATTGCACCTATGTGCTGCTATAGGAGCACGTAGCTGCAATAAAGCAGTTTTTAAATTGGTGCTATAGGAGCACGTAGCTGCAATAAAGCTGTTTTTAAATTGGTGCTATAGGAGCACGTAGCTGCAATAAAGCAGTTTTTAAATTGGTGCTATAGGAGCACGTAGCTGCAATAAAGCAGTTTTAAATTGGTGCTATAGGAGCACGTAGCTGCAATAAAGCAATTTTTTAATTGGTGCTATAGAGTACAGAAGTCCTGACGTCACTCCTTCATCCCCTGGATCGCGGAAGTAATTTCTCTATGGAGAATAACATTGGGTCATCTTAGAATCGTTTTATATAAGAATTGTGATCCAAAAATAAACAAACTGGCTCGGCGGCACTGTCAGGGAGGTGGCTCTGTATCGTTTATGATAGTCACTCATATTTGATACAGCCTGTTTATAGCGAGATTTGTACTAATTGGGCGGAAGTAGCATTAGCGCTTTCTCAAAGTCAGTTGATGCTTCATATCCATATGAGTCAAACCGCCAGGATGTTTATTTTTGGAACACAGTTCTTATTTGACGCGATATTAAACACGTCTATGGGAATTCAGAATTCGCGCAGCGTTTCGAGCTTGTGGAGCTGCAACTTTTTGTGTGATCTACAAGCTCATGTGCCGCGCTATGAGCCTGTAGATCTGCTAGTATGATCTGATATGAAGTAGGGCATTCATTTACAAAAAGAAAACACAAAAAGTTAGAATAGATATAGGAGGTTTCTGCCCGACTGTGACGATATGTGCAAATAAATACAAAAATAGCTCTACGATTACAGAAATTAAGCTCTGGAGCCCAACATTTGTCTATGTTTACAATTTGCCAAGATGGTGCTTACTTAGAGACAATGTAGTGCTTAAAGACTCAGTGGAACCTTGTGCATCCAGTTGACCTGGAATTACATTCTCTTAAATTCTCCTGCATCTAAAACGTTAAAAAATATGTCAATGGGTTGTACAATATGCATTGACTGCAATGTTAAAATGGTTAACTTTTTCCTATTTTTATCCTACGATTTTGTAACCTATTTTTTCACCCAGTGCCAGTGTAAAATTGCTGCTTCCTATACCAAATTCCTACAATAATTTATTTGTATTGAAATTATTGTAGGAATTTGGCATAGGAAGCAGTGTGTGGGTCTCAATTTCCAATCCTCTGGAACCAACAAAGAATTTACCCAAATCTTTCTATTTCGATCAGATGCTCTGCTGCCTGGATTCAAAGGTCATAGTTGAGTTAGTTTATAGTTATAAGGATAGGGATTCAATTATTTTTGGGCATCAGCATTTTAAACGTAGCCAACCACTTTTACCATTGACCAATTCATTCGATTTTTAAGGAGCAACAACATTTATGCAAAAGTGGCTTTTTGGCTGGTGTTACATTCCTACTTTGCTGGAAGTTCAATATGTTCACTTTACAAATTCTACAATAGTTAAAGACTGTTTTTTCCCTTCCCACTCATTGCCTTTCCACTTAGCTGTGAGAATAATCAGATTCCACAGTGCCAATGGTGAAATTGCCAAAGCATGTGAGAAAGGGGGAAAAAACCAGGCAAGAGGGGGATAACACAATATTTCAAAAATACTCACATCTCCCTCGCACTGTGAACATTAGAATAAAAACACATGTTAGTCAGGGGAAAAACACCCCAATGCCAGCCAGTAAACGATTAGACGAATGATGGGTGAGTTCAGTTGGGTGTCTGGGGAGGCAGAGAAGGCTATCGGGTGGAAGTGTAAGGACGTGGAAGGAAAGGGGCTGCATGGGGGGACTCACCGCAGCCTTAGCTTCTGCCAACTTGGCTTTCTTCAGGCGGGCCTTACAGGCGTCCAGATCCAGACGACGGTTCTCCAAGAGACGCCTCTCTTTCTGAAGCCCACATCGACAGGAGAAAGAGACTTGTCAAGCAGCTACTCTGCCTACTCACATGGTGCAACAAAATCGTATATATAGTAGGTTATAAAGTTCACTCTTGATCCTGTGACTGGGAGGGGAAATCTACACTGCTACCCTCTGGTGGCTGCATTCAGAGTGCTTTGATTGGAAAATTAAAACAGATTTCACATCATAACACTTCCTCAAACTTCTAAACATTTCTAAACACAAATCTAGTTTTTGTATTAATTTATTAAGATAATATAATAAATTAGATATAATTTATATTATATATAATAAGAACCAGAATAAAAAAGTATGAGCAATGTGCTCAAACTTGGTACCTGGCACTGGTTGAAAAAGTTATTAATTGTCCAGCAAAAATATTGACGTATCGCAAAGTATTCAAAACATACTGTAGTAATAAATTGTGCCGCGTCAGCAAGTTGTTCTTTTAGGAAATCAGGAACCATTCAAGGAAAGACGCAAATCAACAAACGTACATGAGCGTATGATGTTCCTCAATTTGTAGAATAGCATTAGATGGGCATCCTGCCACAAATTCGATGACATTATTTCATAATATTGGTTTATTTGGTTACATTACTGGGTAGGAGTAGAAAAGCTGAACGTCTCAAATGAAAACTGATTTCACATGATAACACTTAGTTCCTCAAACTTCTAAACATTTCTAAACACAAATCAAGTTTTTATATTAATTTATTAAGATAATATAATAAATTAAATATAATTTATATTATATTTATAATAAGAACCAGAATAAAAACATTTAAAAAACGTAGGAAAACAATGACCTAAGTCGTAGTAGGTAGAGTTCAAACTCACTGAGATGGTCCTCCAGTCTCCTTCCAGAAAGTTACGGAGTGGGTTGAGGAAGCCGATGGCTGAAGCCTGGAGGAACTCCCTCTCAGCACCTCCAAGTCTCCTCTCACACTCTCCCACCTTGATCAAAGTCGTTCCTATTGGAAAAAAATTATATGCACAAACACGCACACATTCATTTCCAAAATAACCAGATTATTAATCAAATATCCAGAGAGTGGAAATCAGAAAATTATACATATCTATTTTTTGTTAAAGATCTGGAAATTATCAAATGAATTTCCCGCCTCTTCCAGTGGGGTTATAGCCTGACACTCAGCCTGAATTTTCATTTCGTTTCACTCCATTATTCAGTCTGAAAGCCCTCTCAGTGCAGTGCCGTTCTCTGAGATGGGGGCATGGCCAAAATTGGACTCTTTGGCCATTGGTTCATTCTGGATTATCCCGATCCCGATTCGTCGTACAGATTTTCAACCGAGAAACACCCGCCTTCGACAGCGTCACCAGACCCTGAATGCGAGGCTAACGATTCAGGGGGTGGAGCCAGGCTAGTGGGGTTAACAGATTTTTCGATTTTGATTAAGTAATCACATTTGGAGGGGAAAATATTATTACTTTTAAAGCTTTAAAGCTATACAATACAATGAGTCGAAATGCAAAGCGTTATGAGCTTGTAGATCGGCTATTTTCAAGTAGTTAATTGATTTAGTTGATTTTGAATCGATTCATATATCATACATTAAAGAAAACTACTTTTTGTGCATGAATGGACGCAGTGGACCCTGAGGTTTTGATTAACTTAACTTATACCCTATATACAGTACTTTGTTGAACTTAGTCCTACTTGGTCTGCTTCTTTTCTTCCCCTACACCAAATCTCTTCACCGCGCTGTGAGCTTGTAGATCTGCTATTTTTGCCAAATGTCTGAATAGGGACGGTAGGGTTCATGTGGTTAAATATGCTTAAGTACTGTGTACGATATATCAAGGACCACATTTACCTGTAGCAAAAAACAACATAAAATTACTTTTCACATCTTTTCTTACATCATAAATTTCGTAATTTATAGCAGCCTTTGATTTGTTGTTATGCTGTATGAGACAAGCGGAAAATGTCATTTTACTAGGGCACAACTGTTGCTAAGTCTGTTACCAACGCAATGCATGCTGCTGATATGAGGACACTTGCAGCTCCAACAGATAGTAACCCAGTGAACCCACATACATGAATAATGGATAGACCGCAACTGAGATACCAAACTACAACCACTACAAGACACAATACACCTACATAGAGACTTGCAGCATTTTTTACTCTTCATTGCTAAAAAATTATAAAAGCGGCTGGTAGGTTGATGTAGATACAACAGAGGTGTGAACGGAGTGGGTTTCCTCGCCCATTAAACAGATTTAGAACACGGCAGACTTAAACTTGCCATGTCTACACAGCCGCACATTATTCATGTGATCTGACATAGTATCAGTGAAAGACTTGTGCCAAGAAACGAGCACTTGCTAGTGCTATCGGCTGATACTGAACAAATGTTAATCTATTATTACATAACACCTCACATGAAAGGTTTCATGTGACATTCGGTGAAGCATGGGCTTAAGTGTAAGACATAATAAACCATACCTCACCCTAGACTACTGTGCTCATACTTGGTATCTGGCACTGGAGATGGTTGGAAAAGGACACCACAAGTTATTGTTCAGCAAAAATATTAACTTATAAGTATCGCAAAGTTTTCAAAACATAGTAATAAATTGTGCTGCGTCTGCAAGTTGTTCTTTTAGGAAATCAGGAACTATTCAAGGATGTGAGCGAAGGAAAGGACGCAAATCAACAAACGTGCATGGGCTGTTCCTCAATTTGTAGAAGAACAACATTAGATGGGCATCCTGCCACAAATTGCTAACCACACAAAATCTAGGACATAATTTCATAATATCGGTTACATTACTGGTTCATCACTCTTTAGTCACTAAGGAGACGAGCACTCATAGCTAGTAAATTTGTGAGAAACAAATTGGAAAGAGAAACTGCACAAATAGTACTAATGAATGAATGGATTAATAAATTGGTTAATAAAAAAACAATCACTCAATAGAGCGATTGTTTTTTTTATTGAAGCTGCATCGACAGCACATGATATTGCCACTGGTTCACTTTTGATTCTTCAATTGACATTCAACACAGGCACAAGGCATGCTCTTATTGATAGGCCACAATTTTCCTTCTAAATGACTATCGGGGATCTTGCCAAATTACCCAATTGCAAAATCCTAATGATTTCTTGTTTTTATTAAAAGAGAGCTTACCAAAATGCGTCGTACAGATACTGTAGTAGCAAAGAGTAAACATTTCTTCTTTTTTAAGACGTGATCTGTATCGGCCCCAAAATTCCTAATCAGAAACCCGTAATAGATATCCTAAATACGTACTGCTGCAGGCTGCAGAGACTAGGCTGCAACTGAATGCTGTTAAAGAAGAGCAATATTGATCCTCATGTTCACCAGAGAGGGAGAGACCATGATTCATTTCTATTGGGCTGACGAAAGGACGCCAGCCTTTGGGGCAGTGAGCAGAATGATGGGGAACGAGGGGAAGAAATCCAATAAAGCTCAATGGCTTTCATTATCTATTAAGACTTTACTCTCACCCTGTGAGGAAAAACAGCAGAAGAAAGTAAAAGAGTGAAACGCTGATAGAAATACGATTAAGATAAACATAACATGGCATTTGGTGGATGCTGCACACTAGTGCCAGTGGGAAATTCTGCGCTACACACAGAATGTTACTCTCTTAACCAGTGTTAATGCCATCCTGAACCCATTGAGTAACATACTGCATAGAGGGGAACCGCCAAAGAAAAACAAAGGTTTCTAATTTACAAAATGCCTAAATTTAAGTGAAATCTAAGCTTATCAGCATCCACACACTAACCATAAGGAGCTCCAGCACCAAAATCCTTGGCTGCATCCTGCATGTACTGCCCCAACAGTTCCCCATTGGTGATTCTGTTCGGTGCCTTTCTATCAAGCTTCTCATAGAGGAACTCCTCAATCCTCGCGCCTGTGGAGAAAGAGACAGAGACCCTGATTTATGGCAGGGGCAGGCAAATGGAACAGCGCTCGAGTCCTTTGGCTAACCTCTACCCCCATTCATGCAGATAATGAATTCACCAGAAGTCGCATTAGCCAGGTAGCAGAATCTGTAAATGTGACAATGGCAGCAAATTTGGTGGAGAAAACACATGGATTTACATGATCGCTGTGCCCTGTCTATTATAGCCCTAGATTGGCTGATATTCCATACATTTCATGTATTCCACCAACAGTCATAAAACACTAAATGCTATTTCTTGGATGGATTTACCATTCTAATTTGTAGAGCTCTCTATGTATTCACCAAATAATTAAATGCTGCTACTGGCGGTCAGCTCTCGTCATATAGTATCAAATCCTGTTGAAAGTTCTGTCAAAAAACTTAAACGTAGTAAGATATCTCTAAAATACCACATTTCCGCAGACCACATTCTCTGTGCATGACAGAATGGCATTCATAGCAGCATTAAAACATCTGAAAACGTCCTTCATAAGCTCATACGTATGTGTTCATTGAAGTAAGTTCACAGAGGAGATTGTGTCTTGTACCTGTATTTAGGACATCTGGACATCAAGGCAAGAATCAAGGAGAAGAAGGTGAAACATCTGTACACTGGTTTAAAGCTCCCAACATTTTATTCTTTCATTCTTTAATAGCGCAACGTTTCGACCTTATAGGTCTTCATCGGGCAAATCATTTGCAAGATGAAGACCTATAAGGTCGAAACGTTGCGCCATTAAAGAAAATATTTTTGGGGGAGTTTTAAACCATTGAAGTAAGTTTTCACATGTTTGATCTGCTGTGAATAGAATGGAATATCTGCCATTCAAGGCCTATGTCCGTTTATGATGTAAAACATCAATTAAACGGCATCTGAGGAATCAGTATAAGCAACAAAAATCAGATTCTAAATGGTATAGAGATAAAGGTCAACTATTTTTCCAAAGGTATGGGAAAACTCTCTAAACATTATGACCCATCAGACTATAATTATAACTTACACACTACAAAGACACACACCACTACACACCATACAACGGCCGTAGATGCAGCTACGCTGATTAGCGCAACAATTCATCTGGTCAGAGATATGGATGATGCTAAAATACTGAGGAATGTCTATGAACCAGTCACACACAAACACAATGAGTGGGAATTGCACATAAAGTGAGAGGGGGAAACCAAAGAGCCCCTCATAGGCAATTAAGGTGTATAGAGACACAAGTTAAATCACAAACACTGAGCTTTTCAAATGTCCCATGCTGGTTATTTATCCACCCACAGCACCTGCTGGCCCAGGTGTGCCCAGAGAAGGCACAACATTGTTGATTGAAGCCTTCACTGGTGGTGCTGGATTGGTAGATATTACCCACTGTAATTATTCAAGCACCTTATGAATTGTGAGTCTCTTTGGATAAATAAAAGTGTCTGTCATGGTCGTATTTGATTTTTATACCAAATGGTAGAGTTGATTTGGTCGAGTTCATGTCCAGGGTAGGAAACCAACTGTTTATGACCACTCTAGGCAGCCGGCGGGTTCCAAACTCAACAAAACAATTTCACTATTTCGCTGGCCAAATACAATTTTTTGAATTGACAGTAATCGATAAATCAGTTTAATCAAAGCAGTGTTAACAGTAGATACTCTTACCCTGAGCCCACAGGGATTTTAGGAGCATTTGAACAGTGGCTGGTGTTAATGTCCCACCCTGTTCATCTATAGACCAAAAATCTGTACTAGCAGTCCACACGCATGAAAGGATTCCAATAGCAGGGCACTAGAGGATTGGTTCTCAACCTTTTCAGGCCGCGACCCCCTAAAATAATCATGTGAAGTTGTGAACTGGGGACCCCCCACCCTGACAAGCACTTGGAATTGAAGGAGTTGAGGCATTACATTTTGTTTGACTCATTTCCATAGATAAATAATGTGAAAATAGCTGATCTACATGCTCACAACGCCTCACAAGAGATCAGCTATTTTAATAATATTTGACAATTTGCCCAATGTTTGACGATGTTTTAAAGTATAGTTTGTTGATTACTTTTGACGCAATAACAAATTATTTTCAGAAGTGTTCAAAAGGTCTTAAAAGTCCTTCAATTGTCAATGTGTAAGTGCAGATACCCTGTATACACTTAAACTGTATCTTGGTTTGTTTACTGTTGAGTGAGAATACAATGTTGCACATTAAACTAATCATCTGGGGACCCCCTAAAATCATTTGGGGATCCCGACCCACAGATTGAGAACCACTACACTAGAGGAGGAGGCATAATACTCACCAGTATGATCAACTGTAGCATGGAGAATCAAAAAGTCACAAGTTAGAGTTCCCTGCTCTCCAACATGGTACTGCATATCATTGTAAAACTGCTGCTGCTCGTTATCAAGCTGTATTCATTACAGTGTAATTTGATCTCGTTGCATATCAGTGGTTGTAGAAAATGTAAAAGAAATAAAATAAAATGTGGTTTGGCATCTATTATTAACCCTCTATTGCATGGTGTTGGGCCCAAGCAACACAACAACTTTTTACCTTACACCACCCTTTCAATTTAAAATAAATTAATAATAATAATAACGCCATACATGTCTGCGTGGAATAAAATTAGGGGCTGAAGTAAGTTTGGCCTTTTGTCTAGGGGGGGAGGATAATAGATAAGTACTATTTGTGCAGTTTCTGTGCAGTTTCTCTTTCCAATTTGTTTCTCACAAATTTACTAGCTATGACTTCTCGTCTCTTTAGTGACTAAAGAGTAGCCTGGGCAGCATATCTTTTGTGTCTATGATCCGGTCGGGAGCGGAAGTAACTCTACGTCACCAGGCGCGTCCTCCGTGTCATCAGGTGGCTGGATGGGCAGATCCGGAAAGACGTCACCCCAAAATAGGTCCGTCCTAATAAAATCCTTGATGCGGCATAGTTTCGCTTATTTTTTAAATATAAATGTGCGTGCACTATCCGGAGACTATTTAGCGTCTGTATTATCCCACGGGGAAATTCTATTCCATTTAAATAGGGATTGGGGAACCAAAACAAAGCGGCACCGCAAAACCGGATGGGCAGAATCCGGAAAGAGGATTCTTTTCTTTTCTTTTTTTTCAGTAGGTGTGGCCTAGACCGGATCATATGGGTCTTTAATAACGTATACCAGGCTTTCCTCCGAGGTGGAAAGACTGGTGACGCGAGGTTAACTAAAGAGTGATGCACTCCTACCCAGTAACCAATCCAATATTATGAAATAATGTCCTAGATTTTGTGTGGTTAGCAATTTGTGGCAGGATGCCCATCTAATGTTATTGTACAAATTGAGGAACATCACACGCTGTCACGCTCATGTACGTTTGTTGATTTGCGGCTTTCCTTCACTCAAATCCTTGAATAGTTCCTGATTTCCTAAAAGAACAACTTGCTGACACAGCACAATTTATTACTATGTTTTGAATACTTTGCGATACTTATACGTCATTATTTTAGCTGGAAAATTAATAACTTGTGTCCTTTTCCAACCATCTCCAGTGCCAGATACCAAGTATGAGCACAGTAGTCTAGGGTGAGGTATGGTTTATTACACTTAAGCTCATGCTTCAACGAATGTCACATGAAACTTTCTCGAAGTAAAGCCATATGGGACACAGTGCCACCAATTGACAAGATAAATATCACTTTTTTAACATGTTTACGCACAACATGCATATAAAAACTTGTTTTGCTTTTATTTATATATTAAAAGTGTGTGTGTGTGTGTGTGGGGGGGGGGGGGGGGGTAATTATTGTCTTGAGGAATGGAATATTATATAGAATATTATGTTATATTTTTATATTATATTAAATTATTATTGATATATATAACAGGGACCACCCATCTCCCCCAACGAATTGTGTGAAATGCATAGAGGGTTAAGTTTTGTTTCCAAACTGAACGTACAAATTCCCAAGGGTATGTGCACTAATGCAAAGAATGGATGATCTGTCTGTCAACTGTCAGCTGACTGTTGGTCATTTAATGACCGTGTCATTGTCCTAGTCTTACTTGGGTTCGGCTGCAACAGGATCTCTGTCTGCCTGAAGATTTTCTCTGTCCAGTTTTTGGTGCAGTCTGCACGGCTCAGCAGGTTCTCAAAGTGTGCATCCAGCTCCGTCTTCTCGGAATGTCCCAACTTCTCCTCTGTAAACTAAAGAAGGAGTCAAGACAGTGCCATCATAGAAACTCTACAGATCATTGGTTCTGTAGACCCAGGGGTCTTTGCTTGCGGGGGTACCAGGGGGTCCCCAGCAAAATGAGTTAATATAGCGTCACAATCATTTGACCACTTAATCCCTATGTTATACTTTGGATATTTTCAAATCTTGAAATCTTTGAATACTTTTTAAAGCGAACATTTTAACTAAAATCTTTGCTTCTGGGGGCCCCTGGCACAAATAAAATATCAATTTGGGGGTCCTTGACATGAAAAGGTTTGAGAACCAATGACATAGAAACATAGTTTTTTCAGAAAACTGTTAGGACTTAGGAGACATTTAATAGAATCGGGTCCTCAGGTCTAAATGGGCTAAAGCAGGAGTAGCATCATAGAAACAGATGCTCCCTCATCTCCCAAAACCTGTTACAATGGCATGTTATAATATATTGGCATTATATCCAGAGTACACCTGTTATTATGGTATTTACCCGGCCAGCTATGCAACAACAAGCCTAAGGAACTGAGTAGGCCTGTCACAAGTATTATATAATAGTCTAATCGCAATTATTCAAGTTAACCGCAATTATTTTTGCATAATCGTCATAATCGATACCATGTTAAAAATATTTAAAAAGCTGAAATATCTGATCTACAAGCTTGTGACGAGTTGTAAACTTATAGATCTGCTATTACTGCTTTTTTCAAATGTATACAATTATTACATTTTGCAATTTAAGTTATTTGTCATATGTGGCCTGTGCAATTATTTTACTGCGAAGCCTAAAAGGCAAACAGAAATTAATTTTGTATTCATAAGTTCCAATGTCAAACACACAATTAAATCGTTTATCGCAATTATTTGAGTGACAATTCATTGTCAACTTAAATAAATGTGTAATCGTGACAGCCCTATAGAACTAAGCACGGGTTCGTGACGCAGCGGGATAAACCCCAAAACCTGTTGTAATCGTGACATCGCAAAGTTCGAGTCCGAGGAGTTTGTGTCACTATAACCTCTCGCTTGTCATTCAGTCGTTATTGTAAATGCACTTCACTTTCACTAGTGTCAACTTCTCTCTGGCCAATTCATTAAGGAAATTCAACTGAAACCACGGGACGTTTATGCAACTGTAACTGATGTAGTGCTGCTAGCACGCAACTAGCAAGTCGCACGTACATAACCTAACCCTGTTGAATGATGCTCGGTTCGTAATAGAGCCCACTGTATTATTATAGTAAACACGATCATTCTGGAGCCTTTTTTAAAATGTATCTCAATCTAAAGATGCAGAATAATGACACTAATCTCAAAGTGACGTATGACACACACGACAATTTAATCTGCTACCTACGGTACTAGCTAGCTAGTACTTCGGCCAGCTCGAGCGGTACTAAGTACCGCTCGAGCTGGCCGAAGTGCTAGCTAGCTTAGCCTAATGCTAACGTTACGATTGTTGGTGGGCAGTATTAGCTCTAACGTTACCGATTCAACTGGCCGTCAGAATGAAAGCGACACGTTTAGGAATTATTACCAGTTTACATAATTACCTGAACTGCCCGTGTGAAAAACACCCCGGCATCGCAAGCTAGTTTCTTTACGTTGAAATCCATGATTGAACTGTGTGCTAAATGTTGGGTCTGTAGCCGCATCTGTCACGACCCAAGCCACTGTAGAATATATATGACCCCTAGATGTCGCTGTGGTTGCTAATTTGTATAACTTATTCATGTGGCTCTCTAGGTTCATTATAAGTAATAATAAATACATAAGTAAAACGCACATGAAAGAAGCGAGGATATGATATTTTGATTTTCAGATGGACATTTGTATTTACTCAAACTTCATATTTATTTGGTATATATAGTCGCCCAGCTGTTGCGCTAGTGCGCTACTGTTCTACTGTCGAGTGAAGAGGAATATGCTCCTTCCCCATGACTGCGACGACGCTGTAGTAGCCCAGTAGTTCTCAACCTGTGGGTCGGGACCCCCACACATGATTTTGAGGGGGGTCCCCAGATGACATTGCAGTGACAATTTAAGGACTTTTTGCAGCCTGAAAAGGTTGAGAACCACTGCTGTAGCCTACTTCATCTGCTGCCAAACTTTTATTGTCAGTCAGTATTCTTTCATTTTTATTATATTGAGTCAGTGCCAGTGACGGTGGTTTGTGTCAGTTTCATGTATACAGTACTTGTACTGTATGTTCATGTGCACTTGCAAATGAATGTACAATACAATAAGGAACAGAGGGTTGTCTGCGATATTGCATTAGATCGCTTCACCCTTATTTGGGGGAGTTCTCACTCAGCTTGTCTGCTAGCATATAGATGACACAGCCTTTTGAATGTAGCTTTAAAGTAAACAGTGTATCTTTAATCAAGTTAACAGAATTGCATATAGTCAAGCAAAGTTATATAAAAGAATGATGAAGAATAAACACAAAATATCGCCATCAAAATACATATTAACACAAATAGGCTAGGCCTAACACATATAAATACTAGGTTAAATATGTATATCCATCTATGCTGTTTTTGCATTCTCCTCTTCCTCCCTATTGATCTTTTCCATCATATTACTGGGCGTGGTTCTGTGCCCATTGGAAGAACCTCTGTGCATAGGCAGGGGGGCTGACAGTGGAGAAAGCCCTGCCAGGAAAGCGAAGCCTTTTCCACAGATTCTCAAGCCTTTTCTTCAGGCCATAAACGGTGAAAATGTCTATAATACCAACAAAGTAACGGTGCTGAGGCCCATCTAAGACATGAATTGCATTTTCAAAATTAGGCAGCAGGCGACGGTGCTGGTTATGGAATTCTTGCAATTCGATTTCAGTGCTGGTCCCAGGTGCCTGGAGGTTGATCTCTTCGAAGGGGGTTGCATCGCCAGTAGTCTCTCCTTGTGTGTGCTGGTCTGACCCACAGTCTGTAGTATCTGGTATCCCCTGGCCTGAGTTTTCATCCAGTAAAGGAATGGTGGGAGCATGTGCCTCAGTGGGACTATCATCCAGGTCCAGGGACCTATAGAAAAGAACCAGGGGATATAAGCACAATAAATAGAGCCGGTGACATATTTTAAATAATATTTTATTATCTCTTTCTATTTTACTTGTACAAAATTGTATTTGTCTACCTTTTACTGTTCAGTTTAATACATTTTCCCTTTATTAGCTTGTAATGGAGCAAATAACGAAATGTAAGGTGTGAAGTCTACGCAAATGGTACGTGCCCACAAGAGGTTAATGTGACAATTTTGGGGCAATCCCCTGGGGCAATATTTACCAAAATTATACCCTGTGATTCACTGCTTCAACGAGTAGGAGTTAACGGAACTGGATACTGCACTGCTAGAATCATGTTTCTAGAGAATCTAGAACCTACCTTAAATCCAACCCTCCCCTTAACCCCAATGCTTGAATACTGAGTATTGGCAGAGTATTGGCTTCAACTGCAATTTATTTAAAGATGTCCCATCAGAGTTAGAATATAGGATAGAATAATTATTTTTACCATGCACTGCACTAGAGAAACATTTAAAAAAATCAAAAATACATGACAGAACAACTAGGCCATGTTTTAATTTATAATATGTTTACACAAAAACCTACTTTGTAGTGCGAACAACGATGTTTGCAAGAGAGAGTCTCCCATCCAGCTCATCTCGGTGCAGAGGCTGATTGGCCAGCAGGAGACTGTAATCCAGCACGTTGAGCCCACGGAGAAAAGTGGTGTCAATTTTCACCTGGTCTACAAACCAGGATTTCTGGTGACCTGGCAACACAGACATTTAAAATAAACCTCCCAAAACAGTAAAATCTGCAGTGTTCATTCATTGATTTGTAACTGAGAGGGTACACACTATTATCTGTACACTCTCAGAATAGGCCTACACTCTCAAGAGTTTAACACTGAGGATTTTACTGTGTGGAAATGATAGTATCACTCATTGATTTAAGCCAAATGTAACATGTATACCAAATGTATGTATACACACTTTATTTTAAGTGGGTGACATGGTCATATGCAAAGCACTGTATAATTTAGTCTTTACCGTATAAGGTGACCCAGGAGGTGTGTGTGTGTGTGTGTGTGTGTGTGTGTGTGTGTGTGTGTGTGTGTGTGTGTGTGTGTGTGTGTGTGTGTGTATGTGTGTGTGTGTGTGTGTATGTGTGTGTGTGTGTGTGTGTGTGTGTGTGTGTGTGTGTGTGTGTGTGTGTGTGTGTGTGTGTGTGTGTGTGTGTGTGTGTGTGTGTGTCAACAAGGCTCTTACCCAATGCGATGTGCTCTCCTTCAAAGTTATTATCCTTCAGCACCTTTATAATATGGTTTCCCTTGGCAGGATCAGTCCATCTGCCCACCTCACAGCCCTTGATGTCATATCTGAATAATCAATAGCGTTTTCACCATAAGAAAACTTGGTTTATATAGTGTTTTAAAAGTGTTTAAAAAGATAAAGAAACCAATAATAGTCCAGAATATAAAAAAGAGGCAGAAAAGAAACCACCATCACCATAATAACCCAATTTCCACAGTATCATTATAAAAAACAATCAAAATAGACATACCTAATATTGATCCTCTCATCAGGGTAAAACACACTCTGCATCACAATGAAGTACTTCTATAACGTATTGAAACAGAGAGGGTAACATAGAAACTTAAGAAATGTTCATATGCATGTGGCAGTGCACAATGTACTTATCTGTATTTGCTGGTATGAACAGATCCAAATACTGTACCTTTATTTCATTTGGAATAACAATCCTATGGACACCTGGAATGTAAAAAAGATGGTGTGGATCTCCATAACCCATTTGAACACCCCAACATTTGGTAGGATTTGTTTGACTCTTACCTAGGAACTTCACTATTAGAGAATGGGGGTAATTATCCAAGTGGTCCATATATGCCTGCAGGTTAGACAGAAGGAACTGCACCTCCCGCTTGCTTTGTGTCTTTAAGAAGAACCTCTTATTATTCCTAGAACCAGGGATACAGAATTGAGAGCATGATATAATGAAATACTGTATTTGGTAGACTGTTAGCAGTGTTTGGGAAGTTTCTTTGAAGGCATAGTTTGAGTGCTACAAATTACTTTACACAGTACACAGAACAACAGCAAGGCTTTTTCTTTTGGAAAAGAAAAAGCAGCAGTCAAACTAGTAAAGCAGAGAGTGTATTTGCTTTCGGCTTGCATAGCCCACAAGTGAACATGTAGGTTTTGTCTGTGGAGCTAGTCGTGAATTTATTAAAACCGCTTAAGCCCCATGTTATACTTTGTTATACTGTACAGTGCAGCAAAAATAGCCGATCTACGTCATGTCCAGGGAGTTTACTGCAAGCTGCCTCATGCAGAAACAGGAGACAGGCTCCTGACCTATGGCCCACATGGCTCAGGCGCCGTTGATTCCCAAAGCCTACTTGCTTACTTATTAATTCCGTCTGGGAAACTCAGTTTCCAGCTTCACCCAGCTGATGGCTGCTCAGATGGCCATAATGTACGCTCGGGGGAGCAGTTAGGGTTAGTCAAGTGTCTTGCTCAGGGACACATAGACCGGGGGGCGAACCGGTGACCTGAGCATGAAATGGCCCTCCAAAAAGCTCTGCAAAATATCCCCCAATCTCTTGATCTTGAAATAATTATCCAATCGGAATTGAATAAATGTTTTCCGAAAAATAAATAATAGTCACATGATTGAATGTTTTATTGTTTAAGAAGGCTGGGGAAGTGGTGACTGGTTGGGAGCGAGTGACAATGCGCTAGATTGGCTGTTGTTCATTGTGGGTGGGGAGAGAGCAGGTACGGGTTCCGTGTTATCAGAGTGGTAAAATCAACAAGCAGGAAGACGTTTGTGTTCCGAATCCGATTTGTGATTGAGGAAGGAAAAATACTGCTGCGATTGTCTGGCTGACTGATGAAGATGATCAGCGATTTGAGGCCTCAAATATGTCAGGGGAATGTAACGGGTTGCAAGCTCAACTAAAATAAAACATCCCACAAATTCATTAGACTATATTCCATGCGCTGATAGTGGCAGCGGTGGCCTAGTGGTTAGAGGGGCGGCCTTGATACCGGAAGGTCCCTAGTTCGATTCCCCAATTCATCACATCAATAATGAATCACCGCTGAATAACCCTTGAGCAAGGCTTCCATGCAGGGTCTGGCTGTAAATAAGTTTCGCACTTAGTCCAACACCCTGGGTAAACAACAAACTTTGCTTTGCTTGCTGCATGGAATAGTTGGTGTGAACTGTATCGAAAATAGTTGTCGGGAAGCAAGTCTGTTTTCTGACTTACTCCAATCAATAGCCAGATGTGTTTGTGTAGCCTCCACCACCGATGGAATAAAGATATACCAGTGACATTGCACTGACGCTAAAATCACTTTCCAGTACGGGATGGAGTTGCAATTTCAGGTCAAATGATTAGAACTCAATTTCTAATGAACGCCAGCCAGTGGATACATATGACTATAACTTTAGTTGTTTGTATTTACTGTGTTGCATTATTATCTTTGCATTGTTGTTTGCAGTCATATATGTCTTGGGAGGATTTAAGCCATTGTTTATATTGTAAGTGAAGAAATTGCAGTTGTTAGTCTATGAAACTGTATAGGACTGTATAGACTGTGTTGTAAAGGCATATCTGCTCAACTGGATCGCAGCCTTTGAGCAATAGATGGTCTGGATTTGATACACCAGTTTGCAAGCTCAAAATATATACTTTATATATGTATACTTTATTAGCAGTTTGCAAAAAAAAGTACAGTTCAAATACATGGTCTGCTAAGAGGTTTTTAAACCCAAGAAAGTGTATGACTTTCCATTGGGGTCCTTTGTACTCAATTCATCAAATTCACGTGGTGCGTGCACGTGTGTGTGTGCGCGTGTGTGTGTGTGTGTGTGTGTGTGTGTGTGTGTGTGTGTGTGTGTGTGTGTGTGTGTGTGTGTGTGTGTGTGTGTGTGTGTGTGTGGGTCCCAGAGGCTTGATACTTACGTGATGAAGAAGTCTGCCTTGCTCTTTGAGTTGCTGACAAACTGAAGATAATCACCGTTTGACAGGGAGTGTTGGTATTCCTCCTCTGTCAACCCAAGGGATGATCTCAGATGGGCAAACACTGGCCCTGCAAATGTTTGCATCTGAAAATCCTGTACACAGTAAAATCCGGTCAAATTATTACTTCTTTAAGATTTTTTAATTTATTTTATTTTATGTCTCTTGGAAGTAATAACGTGAGTTTTGCAATGTAGGACAATAAACAATGAATAATTAACATTTGAAAAGCAACTAAATATACTTTTATGTAATTATCAATTCACAGCATCTGAATTGTCCTGATGGGCATGAACTACACCCATCTGGCTCTCCAACATGGAATCATTATTTGTAAATAATATTTGATGCATGTCTAAAAACAGCCAAAACTTCATAGTCAATAACAAAACAAACATTAAAAAAAGTTTGTATAATAGCTCATTTGCCAATGCCACGCCAATTTTACAGATTCAAAGTGTCGTTAAGAGATGAACACTCACCTCATGAATTTCAGTCTCTTCTGCTTTGAAATGTTCTGCTGCAAGTTCATGCTGGATAAAAATTAAAAAGTACATAGTGTAAATATATGTTTACCTGATTACTAGAAATCCACAATACACAGGATATAGGAGCACATTCAGCCACACAGTCATCCCTCCTCAGCACACCATGAAGTGATTTGGCCAGGCCTTATTGTCAATAGCCATCAGGCTCCACAACCAAGCTTGACACCCATCTAAAGACTTGATGTTATTTTGGATTACCGACTCCGGCTTAGACTTTGCACATAGATGTACACTACAGAACCCTGATACTGTAGATAGATTGGTACATACATGTATATTCATTCAAACATTCACAGTTTATAGATTGCACATACAGTATGTTACCCAGATACTCACTGTTGAAGCGTGTTAATACTGTACATATATATTCAATGGTGATTGACTTCTTAGATATTAATTGGTACATTTAGACTTGTATTTATTGATAGACTGTATATACTTGCCAATCCATTTATTCAGGAACCCAATGCACCCAGTCTCAGACATCTTATGCCAGAACCTAAGCTAACCAGTTATTTTGTTTTATTTTATTCTATTTTGGCTCTTGACTCTTGCTCCTGTGTTTCCCTCTCTGGTTTTGCTGCTAAGACAATAGAATTTCCCCCAGGGGGATCAAAAAAGGTTTATCTCATCTTACCGGGGCTGGGATGTCAACACTAGGCTGGAGAGCTGCATGTAGGCCATTTTTCATCACTGAGGTGAGATGGTAAAACTCGTGTTCCGGGTTGATTTCAAAGACACCTAACATCCTCGATTTCTGTCTCAGATGCCACCACCGCCTCCGCAGCCGCCCGGCACCAACATTACTTCTTTTCTTTGTCATCTGTGTTTCAGTTCAGCAACAATGTTAGACAGGATGGAAAAGTGTTCATTTATGATTATAAAATAATAGTGTAAATATGGTTCAGGCAAAATTCTCTAATCTGTTGTTTCCAATGGACACAGCCAAAGTGAATTAACAAGCTGCTACATGGTCACACCTGTTTTGTATATTCTTAACAAAGATCCTACCTGCCTGCCTTGTTTCCTTGGTTAGTTCTAAAAAGTCACAATTACAGCCCCGTATATATTCAAGAATTTGTTTCGCCTCGACAGAAATTAGCAATTTGTCATTTCTTGGCTAATTCAAACCTAAATAAGACCCCTGTTTTATCTTATATATATATCAGGTAAGAACTGTTTACTCTCTCCTACCTTTCGTACAGTGAAGACTAGTGATTCAAGTGACAAGATTCAAGTGCCGCATTCCAGACAGGTTAGGCAAGTCGTGCAGGGTGCGGTAGATGCCAAAGTGACGTTATGGGCGTATCCCCTTAGGCCTACTATTTAACTACAGTACTGGAACTCGGATTAAAACAAACAAAGCTGATATCAAATTATAGCTGATATCAAATTATGATATCAAATATGGTACTGTAAATACAGATTAGCAATGATGCTGGTAATGATGGGTGATTGAGAATTATTCCTGTACAAACAAGAGCATAGCAAAAAGTAAGTGTAAAGGGGGCGTAAAAAGTATGTGTAAAGTATTAAGAGGGTGTAAAAAGTAGAGTGCTCTAGCCCTGTGTTACGGTGTTACGGTTTCAGTGTTTGGTGCCAGACAGAGCAGTGGCTCTGTGTGTTCTTTAGTAATAGGTGTAGTGAGTTATAGTGACGGGTGACTTTACTGTGTCTCTCTTCTAGAGCAGTGGTTCTCAACCTGTTCTCAACCTGTGGATCGGGACCCCCACATCATGTGTGAGCCACATGACTTTGTGGGGATCCCCAGATGACAGTGAAGTGACAATTAAGGACCTTTTGATAAAAAAAAAAAGACAAGAAAGTAGACCATGTTAGAGGCCCTGCCTGCATTGTGCGACTCAAATTTAGGGTAGATCAGATGATGCGTTCATGATGTTTCAAATGTTTGGTAAAATGGACCCCTCCAGCAAACTGTGGAAGGCAATCATAGCCATTCGGAATGGAATATGGAAAATCGGTATGATAGCCTACCATGTTTCTCACATGACTCCAGAGATAATGTGTACTGATTTGAGATTAGGGAGTTACATCATGAATAAAGGAATCCAGGAAAAAAAAATAGTTTGACAGTACAACAAAATGTAAAATGGCCTGTTATAGTACCACTGAGGAGTGGAGGTTCTTCCTTGGCGTATTGGGAGTGTGTATGCAAAGTTGAACGTCCAGTTGTGTCCAAGATTAGCTGTACATATAACACAGATGGTACGGACTACGGACACACACACACACACACACACACACACACACACACACACACACACACACACACACACACACACACACACACACACACAGCGAAAACAACCTCCAGCACATGTTGCCCCCACACATTTTAATTCATCGGTGCATTCAGCTTTACAGTGCTGTGGTGGTAGAAACAAATATAGAATTCTATCTGATTCAAACTTGGCACGTGTGTCACGAGGACCCGACGGAGTGCAGTGCACTGGTCAGTTGGATCATTGGTTGTCCAGAACCGAACATCCTCAAATCTATGTGCAGATACAGTACATAGAGATTTGTGGATCTCCACACTAGAGCCCTGCGCAGGACTGTTTTCGTAGTCCCGGTCCCATATGTGTCTGTCTGTGTCCCTTTTATGCCCTTATATGGAGATCACTGTACTGAAGTCATAGACTGGCCTCCAAGTATGATGATAATGGTTACTACACTAAAGTACTCTGACAACGGGTACAACAGGCATTTCCCATTGGGAACACATGCCAACAATGTAAAACACTAGGGCATAGAGTTAAGTGTTTTACATTTTTGGAAATATTTAGCTTACATTTTACACTGAAAGTCAATGGATGAGAGGCTTGGGCTGAAATATTACCCAAATAAGGAGATGCCTGATGTCACAGTACTGACATAACAAACACATAAGTACTGATATGGCAAACACAAATGTTTGCCACATCATCCCACAGTTATCATAGTACATGACTATTATGTCAATTCACCTGGGTGTGCTGTGCTTGTATTTTGCAAGCAGTGTCTTATATTGTTTTGAAAGCGTCATAGTCTGGCCTCCAAGAAGAACTCCCTAGCAACTGACTTATGGCACTTTCACACGCCGACCACTTTGCTCTTACGTCATAATTCCTTAACTTGATTTATAATATGAAGGCAACAATCAGGATTTGAACTAATTGTCAGGTTAAATTGTGTACATGTTACAGGTAGGCCTCCAATTGTTTCCATGGCTGCATCTCTGAGATGGAGCCCTCGCACGGGACAAAGCCCTGACCTAACATCAGTGGGACCACCTGCTCCTTCATCTCCCCCCAGGGGTGCACCTGAGCCTCTTTGGGCTGGTCCGGTAACAACGTGGACGCCTCCTCAAAATGGGGTAGTGGCTGATGATGATGTTGTTGTAAGTGATCCTGGTGTGACTGCTGCTGCTGGGGCATTTGGAGGCCTCCCATTTTGATGTGGCACTCCACAGCCGCACCGGAGAGGTCCATGTAACAGTGCTGGTGATTGCAGGCCTGGTTCTGGAGGTCTCTTCCACACCTTCTCCCCTGAAGCCCCAGCTCCACAGCCGTTGCAGGTCCATGGATGACAGAGGCAGAGTCAGACATCTCAGAGCCCAGGGAGACCAGCTGTCGCGGGCCCTCCACCAGTGGACAGGGCAGAAGGGGAACATGTGGGTACCCAGTTTGCCCATAACCCCTGACCGTGAGTGTCTGCAGAGCTGCTGCCAGAGATAATATGGCTCCCAAGGTGTAGAGGCATACTGGTGGCGGCTATGTCCCTGGCTGGCAGGCTGGATAGAGAATGGCTGCCGCCCTGGGGGTACCCCAGATGCCTGAGGTCCTCGGAGTTGGTACAGTTACCCCTCAGGGCATCGCCGAAGGATTCCAGGTCTAAGTCACCCCGCGGAATGTCTGTGCTATTGGCCTCCGTCGCCTGCAGGGGAGATTTGGACATCATCTGTGCTATGATGCTCTCATTCTCACTGTAGCTGCTTTTGGAAGAGAGATGTTCACCTTTGGTGCTTGTCCCAACACTGCCTTGGTAAGGGCATTCATTCTGGGACACGTGGTAGTCCACAGTGTTGTGCCTTTGCAGCTCGCTCCTTTCCGTCAACCACTTGCAATAGTTGGCGGACATCCTCCTGCGCCTGACGGTGAGCAACATGTTGGCATACTGGGGGTCAATCTGCCAGAAGCCTCCTTTACCAGGCTCGATATCTTTCTGCCTAGGCAACTTTTTAAAGCAACAGTTGAATGACAGATTGTGACGAATCGAGTTGCGCCAGCCGGCCTCTGCATGTCTGTAATAACAGAAATTGTCCATGATCCAATTATAAATAGCGGAGACAGTCACTTTGGGCTGTTCGCTGGCCTGCATGGCCATGCAGATGAGCGAGACGTAGGAGTAAGGCGGTTTGACTTTGGGGTTTGTCTTGTAGTCTACCTCCACCGACAGACTGGGCAGGTACTCGGTTTCTCCGTAATTTATTCCATAAATTCTGTCTGTGGAATCGCTGCTGGAGGTAATAGGGCTCCCATGGTTTAGAGGCTCTCCAGTGGCAGCTGTGTCTCCAGCTGTTGGGCTGGACGGAGAGCATGGGCCGCCCTGGGGGTACCCGAGATGGCTAATGTTCAAGTCATCGAAGTTGCTGCAGTTCCCCCCAGGGACGTGGTTGGAAATGCAAAAGTTCTGCAGCCAGTGGAGGCTCGTTAGGCTGTCGTCCAAGTGAACCAAATCGGTTCCCTGGTCCTCTGGGCAAAGTGCCAGACAATTGTCTTTAAACGTGTCAATGCTGGCAGGGCTCATCAAAGCCGGCATTCTGATCTGATGTGGATGCAGAAGACAGAAGCCTGTTCAAATCAAAGTTACTAGTATTGATCTCAGATAAATATTCTACTTTATGATGATGAGGATGTGAATCAGCAAGTTTACCTGGTAGATAATATATTTATCTCAGAAATATTGTACTTTGACAGATGATACACCCACCTATCACATTTGCCGATTTGTCTCTGAGTTCTCAACACATTTATTATATTCGGGCTAACACCTACGCCACACCGCCGATCCGACCAATATGCCCATATATGGGCGTAGACACGCCCCCCCTTCCGATATAAACCCATTGTAACTTCAAACTCCATTTTAACCATAATAATAATAGATTAATTGAAAACACACTTCCCTGGTTCTGCTGCCTGATATTCACCAGTATTTCTTCAATTACCTTTTTATTACATATCACAAAAATGTGCAAATCCGTGTTGTTAGGCAACGTTTTCTGTTGTGTCTGACCATCTTGACACATACCCATACCATCTTGACACATACCCTGGGCCTTGAGTTACAAAAGGTTGAGAACCTTTAGGTTAATAGTAGCTAACTCCTGCTGGCGGAGATCTGCTCTTCACTGAGTGCCCCTTTGGTATGGCCTTTCCTCCAGTTGTGTCTGTGGGTAGGTGTAGTGCCTACTGTTTTTTCCTAATAAAGTTTATTATTTTTAGCGGCGCTAGCCGCTCTATACCTTTAGGTATAGAGCGGATAGTAGCCCTCTATACCTGGCTTTTGCGTCAACGTTCTGATTGGTCAGGCTCGCCAATGTTCTGATTGGTCAGGTCCGTCAACGTTCTGATTGGTCAGGCTCGCCAACGTTCTGATTGGTCAGGTCCGTCAACGTTCTGATTGGTCAGGCTCGCCAACGTTCTGATTGGTCAGGTCCATCAACGTTGGGATTGGTCACTATTCATGACATCACTATGTTACTATTCATGACATCACTATGACCTCAGGGCAGTTATTATAGACGAAATATCCATGGTGAAAGCAGATATGCTCTACATGCTTGATCTTAGACTTTGTGAAGTCATGCTCCAACCCAACAAGATCTTTGGAGGCGTTGCAATGTTCTTCTTTGGTGATCTAATGCAACTCAAACCATGCCAGGCAAGGTACATATTTAATGAACCCCAGTGTGATGACTATAAACTATCCTTTCACATGAAACCTCTTTGGAACATGTTTGAAATCATCACATTAGAGGAGAACCACAGGCAAGGAGATGACCAAATATATGCAGACATCCTCAACAGACTCAGAGTGAATCACCACACTGAAGATGATCTAGAAATTTTAACTGCCAGAATCAGACCTGAAGGCCATTCGGACATGATTGGTGCAACGTATATCAGCTGTACAAATGTAACAGTGAACAAACAGAACAATCTCAGACTAAATGAACTGGCAACAGAACTGCTGCAGATAGAAGCCATTAATTTTCATCCAACAATTCCAAACTTTCAACCAAAAGTCAACGCAAAGGGAACAGTTGGACATTCAGCATTTCTACAAACCTTGACGCTCAAGATTGGCGCTCGAGTGATGTTGATTCACAATCTGGATACTCTTGATGGTTTGACCAATGGCTCAAGAGGAACCCTTGCCGAGGTGATCAGAGACCAAGATGAAAAGGTCATCAAACTGATGGTTAGATTTGATGAAGAATATCAGGGGGCAAACAAACGTAAAACACAACCTGCACTCCAATGCAAGTACTCTGGTTGTACACCAGTGGAACGAGTTCAATTCACATACAGCCTGTCAAAGAAGCAAACCCATGCGTCGAGCTCTGCAACAGTCTATCAATTCCCACTAGTACTTTGCTATGCGGCAACATGCCACAAGTTCCAAGGACAAGAAATGTCCAAACCCCAAACAGCAGCTATGGACTTAACAACAATATTCCAGCCAGCCATGGGATGTGTCATGCTGAGCAGAGTCCCTTCCTTAGAACAACTCTACATCATCAACCATCTACCAAAAGAAAAGCTCCGTGCAGATAAAAATGCCATGCAGGAACTGAAGAGGATGGAGAGTGTGTCCATTAACATCAACCCTACAGAATGGGAAAAGACACAAGAGTGGGCTGTGAAGGTGGCAGCTCTCAACTGCCATTCCCTAGTACCGAAATTGGAAGAAATTAAAGCAGACCCTGTTCTGGCTTATGCTGACATTATATGCCTCAGTGAAACATGGCTCACACACAACAACTATGTCCCATCTCTGCAGATTGATGGGTTTTCACTCCATCTAAACAGTATTGGACATGGCAAGGGACAGGGTTGAGCTGTAGGGGGTACGGGGGGGTACGTCGTACCCTTAGTTCTGAGACTGTGGGGGCTGGACTCGCGAGCACACACGTCAGCCGCCCGCGAGAAGTCAATCATTAACACAACAACGCACCTTCAGGGGCGAGCCGTTTTTAACACCTTAAACAATGTCCTCAACCTGGCTGCTTTGCATAACAAGAGCTGGTAGCCTACCAGACACTCACAAATGTATCCTTATCTAGCTCTGGTCCATAGCGTTAGAAGGAGTTCTCCTTAACGCTATGGTACTTTAGATTCTTTCCCCTCGCACCGCGGTAGCGCAGCCTCTCGTCTGTAGTAAAATAAAAAAAAACGCTTTTGGTACTCACCAAAACAAAGACGGTTTAATGGAGTTGAAAGCCTATTCTATTAAGTGGGAGCACTCTGAGCCCCCACCTCACGTATAAAATACACTTTTTGGCCAGAAAAGAAAATATTTCACCGGAAGGAAGAATCTGGTCAATAGGAAAATACCATTGACCAGATCTGTAGAGGGCACTGTGGAGTAACCAAAAACAGGTTTTAATTCCGGTGAAATATTTTCTTTTCTGTCCAAAAACTGTATTTTAGACGTGAGGTGGGGGCTCACAGTGTTCCCATTTAGTAAAGTAGGCTTTCAACTCCATAAAACCGTCTTTGTTTTGGTGAGTAGCAAAAGGGTATTTTTTTTTTTTAACTTGTTTTAAAAAACACTGTTTTGAAAGCAATGTAAGTCTTAAAAAAAAGTAATTCAAGTAAAGACAAGTTGACTGATTATTTTAAGCACTTATGTGTGGGTGAATCTATGTAAAGGGCATTTATATAAAACTAAAAGGAAAATAAAATAATTAATTAATTGAAACAAAAATAAAAACAAATTAACAATGCAACAAAATAATGAGAAATATAAATACATTAATAATCACATGTTGAATACAGTATTTCAACTAGCACTGAGCTGAGTGGTTATGTGCACATGCTTGCGCACGCACGTGCCCGCGCGCGTGCGCGCGCACGTGACGTCATAAAATAGAGTACCCATAGTTCAAAAATCCACAGCTCACCACTGGCAAGGGATTAGCCACTTACTACAGAACAGCAAGAATAAAACATCACACAGATTTCACGAGTGACACGATGCAAATCACCATGATGGTCTCAACAGACATAGACATAATCAGTGTCTACAAAAGTAAAGGACATACATCCTCGATCCAGAGTTTGACACAGTTAATCGACCCAATCAAAACAACTCTGATATGCGGTGATCTCAACATATGCCTTGGTGAAAACCCCAACAACCACGTATCAGAATCTCTTCAGAAACTAGGCTTCACTCAACTCATACAAGAAGCAACCCACTTTGAGGGAGGACACATAGACCACGCGTACTTCCGAAACAACGGACAAGTCACTGCACATCCATCTCTGTACAGTTCATACTACACAGCAAAAGACCACGATGCTTTGCTAATAACACTAAGGTCAATATAAAGACTCTGGGTACGGCTTATAAAATGTATACAGATTATTTCATAAAACATAAATATCTTTCTGGTACCACATGTATACACTAGGTTTATTCTCACATTTGAGAATTTGAGGGTTCTATACCTGGCTTTTCCGTCAACGTTTTGATTGGTCAGGCCCGTCAAGGTTCTGATTGGTCAGGCCCGTCAAGGTTCTGATTTATCAGGCAAAGGGACTATTCATGACATCACTATGATGTCAAGGTTTATTTTTTATTTCCTCAAGTTTTTGTATATATTTTTATTTTCTCATGTTTTTTTTTGTATATAGTTATTAGTATTAGTTATAGTTATTTTCTCATGCTTTTCCCCCTTCTTTTTGTGTATTTTTAACGGCGATAGTCCTGCTCTATACCTCGCTTTTCCATCAACGTTCTGATTGGTCAGGTCTGTCAACGTTCTGATTGGTCAGAACATGGCTATAAACACATTATAAACACATATTGATGACAAAATGTATCACAGGCGCCGCTACCTTCACACAGGTGTGATTTTTTATTAGAAAGGCGCCATATAAATACGAGTGTGTGTGTGTGTGTTTGTCCGTCTGTGTACAGCTAATCTCCGGAACTCAAATCATGAACTCAGCGTCCAATTACCTTGAAACTTTGCATGCACATTCCCACCAGACCAAGGATGAAATGCCACCCTTTCCACATTGGCCACCAAGAGGCTGTATTTTGCAAAACCTTTTTTAGCGGCGCGCGGATCCTGCTCTATACCTGACTTTGTCCGTGTTCACCGTCAACGCTCTGATTGGTCAGACCCGTCAGCGCTCTGATTGGTCAGACCCGAACACATATCGATGACAAAATGTATCAAAGGCGCCGCTACCTTCACACAGGGTGTGATTTTTTATTACTCTACAGATTTTGTCCAAACATCAAGCAAATCGGCACACATTATCTCTATAGTCACGTGATCAAGATGGATCTGCATCTGTCCAATTTTTCATATTCCATCCTGATTGACTGAGATTGTTATCTAAAGTTTGCAGGAGTGGCACGTTTTGAACAAAATGTCTCAAATCATGTGAAACTTCACATTGGCCTGTAATAGCGCCACCAGGAGGCCGATGTTTGCTATAACTAAACACATTAACACATTTTTTATTACATCCTACAGATTTTGTCAAAACATCACACAAATCGGTACACATAATAAATGATATAGTCATGTCAAATTACAGTCATGTCATCAAGACCTTTTCCATATAATTTCATCCTGATTGGCTGAAATTGACTTCTACTCAGCGTCATTACGCGGGGGCTTCGGTGGCCACCAATGTTTTATCCAAAGCCACCAATTTATTTAAAAATAAAGTGTTGTTTTTTAAAATTATATATCTATAACCTAACCCTACCCTAACACCGAAATAAAGTAACAAAAAACGGGGGGGAAAGCACCCAAATCCGCTGAAATCCGCAAACATTTTCGCAAAAATGACATTAAAATTACAGAGCAGGAAACACAATGATGTCATGTAGGGCCTGTGAATGATACCCTGCCTACACTGCCTTTGAAATAACATTTATATCTATCTATTATAACATTTTATATCTTATCTACAAGCTCACAATAATTCTTATTCTAATTTATGGAATTTATTTTTTTAATCTTAAAAAAGATGGGTCCCAGCCCACTGTTTGGGAACCACTGCTATAGAACATAGAACAGTGAGCATTTAGGAACGCCAGGAATGACAATCACCTTGGTTCTAATTACATTGCTACTGTCACCATCACCATGTTGCAACAAAGTAGCTGTTTTCATTAACTCACCCACCCTCTTGTCACATGGCTTGCAGATCAGTAAAACGCACAACAATGTTTACAACGGTCGTCGTAGCTTTATCGGTTTATTTCGAGTATGTTTCCTCGTCTCACGTCCAAAAGAAAACGGGTTGCTTTAAAGTCAACAATTGTAAATGCATCATGAAGGATGGCACGGGGGTTATCAACCTGAAGGCCATGGGTGACACCGATGGCTTCTTGGGCCGTCTGAAGCCTGTGATAACAGACTTTACACCGCCCAACGCGGAGGTCCTCTTCTCCTTCAGCCCTTGCCTGGCCTTCTCTGAGCCAGAAGACCTGGTGGAACCGGACTGTAATGATGTGGCTGCTTGCCTCATTATCAGGTGCATTATGTGCATTTTTAGCTACACTACATGGTCTACATCATTGCATTTTTCATAATATCAGCTCTGATTGATTGATTGATTGCATACTTTATTAACAGTTAGCAAAAAGGTACAGTCAGTGTTACGATTATACAAATGGTGCTAAAAGGATAACACAAAAAGCCCTGAGGATAGATATCTCCTGCTGGAACTCAAATGGCTTGACGTTGCCTGTTCTGTATGTTCTGTGTAGGTTTATTGTTGCCCCTACCTTTGTGGTATGCAGGTGAACTGGGCACTTTTATGAAGGGGGCCCTGGAGAACTGGGCACTAGAAGTGGGTCCCCGAGCACGGGGTGCAGGATGTTGCCCCCATACCAATCTTCCACCCATTTCACAGGCAATTGGTTCTGGGATGAGTGAATGACCTAGTTTAGCAGTAGTTGGTGAGGTAATTATCTATCTGTCTGTTTAGAAATAATTAAACGGGGAGGGGGGGGGGTTTGATTAGTTATTGTGCCCCAACAATATTATCCAGTTCTCCCCAAAACCCCAGGACCAGTTATCTAAAAAAAGAACAGGCCCAATTCTCAGTTCTCTGGTTACCCCTTTATATTAGGTTGTAAATGCTACTTAAATATTTCTCCACCCTGCCTGTGTGGCAATAAAAGGAGCCTGATATTCATCTCAAACCGTATGACACTGTCTCCATCTGCTGGCCATTCTACAATACTGTATCTTATCTCTTCTTTTATCTTTTATTATTGGAACAGGTTTCATAGGGCCAACAGATACATTAGCCGCTACATGAACTATGGAAGGCATGAGGGGAATGAGTTTCACTACAATGACAGTACAATGACGTTGTCTGTCTCGTATTTTGGTAAGCTACAAATACAGCTACAGTTGTTTTCACTTTACATGGCATTGTGCTGGTGTGGCAGGTCATTAGTGATTCCACTTAGCCTAACTGTTGCCTGTGCATGTTGCCTTCTCTCACTGTTATTTAGTCCTTTCTGTCAATCTGCAGCAGCCACTTGACTCACTCCATTGCAGACTTGATTGGTGAGATTTGACCACGTACAGAATGCCATTTTTGCTTCGAGACACTTTTGATTCCACAGACGAAACTGTGTGAAAAGGGGAGGATACTCCTCAAGTTTCCAGTGGACACAAAGCAATGTCAAGTGGGTGTCACAGTGAGTGTAAGAGAAGACAGCGGGAGAGGGGGAAATGTACCTTCACTAATACAGGCATCATGAATTGCTAATTCTCTACCATACCTTAACAGTCTACACTAGGCCTTAATGACGACTCTCCTCTCTCAGCCCTAGTTCACGATGACCGGCCACTGACCATGGTGCACTATCACTGCAGTCCAAATGCATCCGTGTCCTTCATTCAAACCCTGAGCCTGAAGACAGATGAGCCCCTGGAGGTCTGGGTGGAGAGCCCCTGTGCATGCGCAAACGCCTGTGCCATGGGTGACCTCGGTCCGGGCACCATCTTCCTCATCCTGCTTTCCCTCAGTGCTGCTGCCTACTTCATCCTTGGTAAAAAAAAAAAAACACTATTGTCATCGTTGTTGATTCATCTTTGATCTGCGCACTTGAAAATCATTTAATCATTTAGCATGAGTAAAATAAATTGAAGACGTCAGGAAAAGTTAGAGTTTTTCTACTGTGTTAGTGAGGTTAAGATGGCAAGGCAATGTGGTGGCTCAGCCTCAAATCAGAGCACGTATATCTCATGGGGTTATCCCTCATTGCAACATCCTGGTCAACTTTCGGCCGATGGCCGATGTCAAGACATCCCCTCTCTCTTCCGATGTCTTTACTTCCCCAATACTGTAAAAGGAAGAATGACTATAGAGAACGATGACGTCTACAACTTCCACTTTCTCTGCGTCTTTCTGCTTGGCAGGCACCTGCGCTCTGAGGCCCTTCCGGACCAGCAGCGGAGTTCAGATTGCTCCAGAGGAGAGTGTGTGGTGTATGCTTTGCTATCTCTTTACTGAGAGAAAGGCAGGAAGGAGGACGAGGAAGAGGCACTGCTCGAGAGATGACACACTTTGAGATGTGGTAGTGAAAGCACGGCATCATAAATGAGGTCTCAGAGAAACTGGGGCAGGTGTTTCAGGACAGTGTGGTTTATAAGGATATATGATTATGGACTATGACCACAAGTAGTCAGCTGAGTCAACACAATCTTTATTTACACTCTGAAACCAGAATTCTGAAATACTCAACCACGTGATAGATTATCTATCTACTATGTTTTATTGTTTTGGCTTCCTGAAAGGACAATGAAAGACACTCAATTGTCAAATGCAGGGTTATTAAGGAAAACTAACATTAAAACTAAAGAGAAAAAAATATTCATTAACTGAAACTAAAAACCACTAGTAGAAAAAACAATTACCAAATAAAAACAATGCAAAAACTAACTCAAATTAACAAAAATAGAATTGCATGTAAAATCATTTACATTTTTCCACCATCATATTAGCCTGGTTCCAGACCATAGACCCCGCCCACTCTCTGAGTGAAGCTCCACGCAGCTTCAGTCTGATAATCAGGCTACCATCATATCTGTCATGCCATACCTTTTCAGCTTATATAAAACTCAGCTTCCCTCATAACACTGTACCTTAAACTAAAACTAAATAAAAACTATACTAAAATATAATAAAAAGTCAATTCTAACTAAAAGTACTTATATACTAAACCTAATAACTAAACCAAACTGAAAAACAGAAACTTTCTACAAAATTAGAAACTAAAACTAATTGCTATTGGAGATTCAAAACTATAGTAACTCTGGTTGAATGTCACACTGTTGCCTGTGTTCTCCAGTCAATGTACATATTACAATTACATGGACATTTAAGAACTTACTGTACACATAGCAGTTTTCTTTTATTTATTTATTTATTTTGAAAGCGACCGTGAGAGAGACAGGAAAGGCTTACAGAGAGCAGGGGAATGACACACAGCAAACGGTCTGGCCAGCTGGGAGTCGAAACGGGGACACACTGATGAAGGCATTTTGCGCCCTAACCATTCAATTATAAAAACGTTTGGGAATTGCTCATTAAGTGGAAAAGCACCAGAATATGGATGAGCAAAAATAAAAAACATGATCCACAAACATTTAATTTTTACTCCTTTATTGTTCAGAAGACATTTTTGGAGAATTGCAAAAAATATTTCAGAGCAACTAAGTGGTCATTGTACAGAAAGAGCCAGTACAAGTCATTTAGCTCTAATTTTACATTAAGCAAACTTTGTTAGGATAGAATTATTAGACTTATTAATAATATAGAAAATGTTAATTTCTGTGCAGGATGTAGGGTTGTGTGCATAGCTTAAAACCCTCTTAAAACAAAAAGGAATAAAAGAAAAACCTAATACATAAATAACGTTTTAAAAGTTATTAAGAGCTGGTGAACACCAGACCCCCAACTAGATCAGTGGTTTATCCAAGTGATAGATTGAAAAAGAACTAACCCAACTCCATGTGATTAATAAAAGAAACATTTTACAAAATACAAGAGCGTAGTGAAGTCAACAAGTGATAACAAGTGATAATCGTTCCACAATGTGCTGCATCTTACCCACAGAATATACAGAGAACTGCATAGAGAATGTGTAGACAATGTAAGCTTTCAGCCCCGTTCCAACAACACACACACACACACACACACACACACACACACACACACACACACCACAGTTTTTAGACAAGTGGGGAAAAACTAGTTGCAGCTTCTTGGCAAAAATAATGTCCATCTTAGCTAGTCCTTTAACCCAGGGGTCTTCAACAGGGGGTCTGTGTATCTTTGTGTGATAGGATTTAGTTTTTTCACATTAACCACTTGAACCCTAGAATTCCTTTTCTGAGGGGAACATTAGCCGAAAATAGCAGATCTACAAGCTCTCAACGCCTCGCGCTGCGAGGTGTTGAGAGCTTGTAGATCAGCTATTTTTGGCAAAGAGGCTATAGGTGTAGAGGGAAAAAATAGCAGACTAAGTTAAAAAAAAAACTCTAATCTGAAACACAATTTTATACAATATAGAGTAGGGGGTCCCTGCTTCATCCCTCTCTCAGCTAGGGGGTCCTTGGCCTGAAAACGTTGAAGACCCCTGCTTTAACCAATTAACCCATATTTTATACTTAGGATGCGGTCACACCGAACTTTAATTCTGCCAATACTTTTCAATGGGAACAGAGCGTTTTTTTGCGGCCATATTGAATGGCAACAAACCGCTCCGTTCTCATTGAAAAGCATTGGCAGAATCCGCCCGCATAGGCAGACTCAAAGTTCGGTGTGACTACACCCTGTGTAAAATGTCTTTCGAAATAAAAATAAATGACAAGTTGCCAATCTACAAGCTCAAAACATGTGGCATGGCCTATAATGACATGCCTAAAATAGGGATGCCATGTTGAAAGTGGTTAATCTAGTACTGAATGTTGAACAGATTTCCCTTACAAGTGAAAAAGCTGCTAGTGGGCTGGGATCATTCCACTCTCCCCTTCCCGATCGATACATTCTAGTTCCACATAACAGTAACTTGTTTCAATACTATTCTCGAAACAAGTGCAAGTATCATCAAAATAATAGCTCTACATGTTGTTTACTTGTGCACAGAAAACTAAATGTTTCAAGACAACATTAGATAACATAACTTAAGGTGTTATTTTGCAATGTTCAGATTCCAAATATCTTGATAGTAAAATTCAATATATTCCACTAACATAAAAAGAATACAAACCAGCCAGCTGGTTGACCTTACAATCCTTCATGAGTTTTAGGTTTGGAACCATTGAGCAGTGTAGAAACTTAAATCAATAAAGATTCATCCCTTTTCTGCCTCTTTGGTGTTTGTTGATCTAAAGATAGGTGTAAACAATAATAGTGGTCTGTCTAAATGAAGGAAAACATCCTGTGGTTCTGTAAACACCAAAGGGCCAAGAACGATGCATACCAAACAGCAGGCCATTGCTCCACAAGGTGGCGACAAGGAGTATTAATTTAAATTGTGACTTGAGACAAAAAACTGAAACAACATGTTCTCTCGTCACCATGAATAGCACTCGATCACAGTTAATCTGGTGCATGAAGGTCATTCAAGAGGAACACACACATATAAACTTTAGAGGCACTAAGTGAATAATGCTTTGTTCCCTAATCAACAGGGAATGGCATCAGTTATGAACAGAAGGAGCCTGAAGGACCATTTTCAGGCACAGCGCAGCTTTCTCAAACTTGTCACAGACAATTTGAGAGCCACTAAAAACAAGAGTACTACAAAACCAGTGGTACTTAACTGCAGTTGCACTTCTTCTAGCCTACTTCTTCTAAATTGTTTGTATCTCACTGATTGCTGAATGAAAAGGTTTGTACTCTAAGGCAGAATACAGCCCATAAAAGACAAAGATCTTACTACTTACTACTCCTTGGCAGACGCACATAATCGCAATGAATGCAGTCATTAGGAATCTTCTGCATGTACGCAGATGCTCTGAATTACCATTGGACACTATGACACAGGTGAACAGAGTACATGTAATGTAGTACAACATATTTCACATAAAGTGCAACTGTGAAAAGACAGCTTACAAGCCGTCAAGAGTGGAGAGAGTTCCGGCCAGAACCAGGGGAGGAGTCTCTTCTCATGATGGCCTCAGTCCAGCTGGGGCTCCGGGAAAACCGTGGAGACAGAAGACAAGACAATCTACAGACAGGCTGCGTGAGCACTCCGGGTGGTGTATGGCCTAATGGCTCTCTATCACCACAGGCTCATACACACCAGCAGACACCCTGAAAGAATGAGGAGAAAAAAATACTTTATAAGAGTCTAAAAGCCCAGATAACAGCCCCTGGAGGCCATACTGCTTCTTACACAACTGGAAGTTTTGGCCAAAGGGTGGCGCTAGTGGAAAGGCCACCTTGGGGGTCACCAAAACCAGTAGGATCCATCCTGCAATCTACCTATAAAATAAGAAATATCTTGTGTGCAAAGCTGATATTTTGTCTGTGAGGTTGGCACTAGAGGAAAGGCCATGGGCTTATCATATGGTTAGGGGTTAATCTTCTAAGGAACATGAATGTGCTCAGCAGGTTTCATCGCAATCTGCCCATTAGATTTTGAGATATCTTGTGTATAAGTGGGAATCTTGGCCTAATGGTGGCACAAGAGGAAGGCCAAAACCCAGTATAGGCCATTGTCTGTTGTTTGTGAGTAAAGTGTTGGTTAGACAGACAGACAGACAGCAATGCTTAGAGCCCGACTACTATCGGGGATAAAAAAAATAGATGTAAAGAAGACATTAATGTGTATGAGCAATTCAGTAATGGAGAGCAGTAATGTGTGTGTGCATGTGAGATTAAGAGAGACATGGAGACACAGAAAGAGACGAGAACAGACAGAGACTATGATCACCTGTTTCCAAGTGTGATGCCGCTAGTAAGTGCAGTGGTTCCGTCCCTGCTAACGAACAGACGAAGGTTGCTGTCTGTGAACAAGTGAAAGACAAATTTAGAAACACTTAACATACTGGTTACAAAGACTGACACAAAACTAGAGCTAGCAGTGAAGCAATAGCCCACGTACTGCCCCTCAAGAGTTGTTGACATACAGTAGCACTGCCTTGGATAACACAGATGCCCTTGTTGGCCTAGGATACGATCCTCCCTGAACCCTCTCCTTTGTCTCTTTCTCTATTCTGTCTCCCTCTAAGCTTTCCTAATTTTGTCAGTAAAGAGGGAGCACTAAAGGGCAGAGGTCTATTCTCACTCCCTGAAAAAAAGAAGAAGCAAAGCGAGGGCTGGGAGTTGAGTAGGACGTCCCGATCAAAATTACATTATTCAACAAATCTTGGAATTTGACCTTGGGATGGTGCAGTGACATACTGACAACTTACACAGCATACAGCACAATATGACAGGGCAAGACACTATTGACGAAGTTTATACAAGTAACTACCTGTATATAATCAACATTCATTACTCTATAGTTGTATGTGGGCTCACGTACCTTCAGTGTTGTTGATGTCTGCAAAGTTTTGGCTCTGAACAATCTTCTCCACAATATCATCGGCATCCATGCGAGTGTCATCCACCCAAGAGGGCTGACTCTCCACGGAATCCTGCTTCCTCCTAAAACACAATGATTTAAACAGAAGAATAAGTGACAGCAGAGCATGTGAGCGGAGCGCGAGCGGAGCGCGAGCGGAGCGCGAGCGGAGCGACGCAATTTTGACGTGAGCGCGGAGCTGGTTTATAAAAAGGTTGGAGTGCTACTCAGAGCGAGGACCGCCTCCCGCTCCAAGCCGCCCTCGCGGGGGCCGCGCACCGAATGTTTGAGCATGCCCGGTCGCACGGACTCAGAGACACACAGACATCCAGCAGTGCACAGGCACCGAGATTTCATTAGAATTTCTACTTTCTTTTTCTTTTCTTTTTTTTATTGTTGAGCGACCCGGTTTGAGCGGAGCATGGAGCGAGATTTGCGCAAATCAACGTGAGCGAGGAGCGACGGGGAGCGGAGCGCGGGGAGCGGAGCGCGGGGGGAGTCGACGTGAGCGAATAGCGAGCGTGAAACCAGCCCCCTGGAGCGCCGAGCGGCATTTCCACCCGCTCCGCTCCGCTCACGTGCTCTGAGTGACAGCAATGTAATGTTCCAACTGCTTTCCTTGAACTCAGCTCTGCGTTTTTAGATGGGTCTAAATTTCATGATTGTGTATACATATTCATCATACTAATCACTGTGATGTCACCAACAGCTGATATCATGTTACATAGATTTCAATGCCGATGAAGCAGTGGGACATAATGAACAATAATTAAAAATAAATATATATCTTTATAAATAAATTCCAACACAACCATGGTTATCACTGAGGACCTCAGTTTCTACAACATTCATAAATCAGTTAAAACCATTAGTTGACGAAAAGGCATTTTACAAACATATAGGCATAGGCATCATTTCTATTGGACTGAAATTTTGGTCTTGGTCTTGTTTTGGCCATTTACAGTATATTGCATGTTCTTTGAACTTGAGAAACAATTTTCTGTGCAAACAAACAATAGTATTATCTCACAGTCAGAAGAAGAAAGACATCTTTTCTTTTCTGTGTAGTGTGTACTAGTGTTCACAGTGGCATGGCAGATCGCAAATGTTCCAATCCATTGCAATTAGCTCACGATTTTACCAGCCAAGATGATATTTTCCAACAAAATAAGACCTCCAGGGACAGCCTGGTGGCTCAACCGGTTGGTGTGTCCCTTGTTCAATTCCAGCAAGGAGACCTACATTATGTTGCATATCATCATTTCTCCACTCTGCCCTCCCTTTCCCATCTGTACTGTACCATCTTGTCATCAAGTGGATCAGGATTACAAAACATAATGTTCTATAAATAAATAAATAAGTATAAACAGTGGTTTAATACCTACAAAAGACGCCCCCTGAGTCTATACTTGTATGGAAGGATGATTGTTATTGCTTAAACATGTAACATAAGTTTGTGGGACATAATATGCTATATTGTTTAAAAAAAAATACATAGTGTTGCTTTAAACAGTAAAATCCCCAGTGTTTCTGACTGTGTGCTAGAAGCTCCTCCATCTCTGACATCCTCATCAGCTGTGCCGGTCAGACGGTGTGGTGGTGACTCAGCGCTGCTGAACTAGGCTAGGCGGCTAATGCTAGCAGTTTGCATTTTTGTTGTTTTTTGAAAGAAGTTACAATGAGATTGAGCTAACACTGACGCTTTGTTGCTCTATGTGTGGTATTGATTCAGTTTGTGGAAAGTTGTCTGGCACCGAGCCATCTCAATGGGTCTGGCCTGGCCTATTTCCAAGATAACAGATATAACACTTGCAAAAAGGTTGCTTTTTGAGAGTGAGTTGCCCCACAATATGAATGTGTTTTATTTTGATGGTAACTGTTGTATAATAGCATAGCAATATTACACTCAGGGGGTGTGCTTTACCATCATTATTGGCACAACAGCGATGCCTACTGACCGCATCACTGTCATGGCAATATTGATGGTAACTCCAACAAAACAGTTTATGATATTATAGGCAAGAAACAGGGCAAGAAACATTGCAGTTGCTTAATATTGATTAATTTCCACATTTGCAATGGCTAGTTTAAAAGTTTGTTAACATTTGGGAGCTTCCATGCAGTTATAGGGAAAGCGATGACGATACTGACCAATCTATTGTCTGCAGTGTTTTCACCAAATAAGTACCTGGTACTGACACTGTACGTGTACAAGGTACTTAGGTACTACTTTTGCCTGAGTCTAGTCGGTACGGTATGCAGTGTAACTTTGCCAAAAGTGTGTGTCTTGTAAAGCATTGATATTAGCACACTGTGAAACACGAATGAAAGCTCAGTTGGGGGTCTTTACCTGGAAAGTCTGTTGGGTAAGACAGGCCGTGGGGGACGTGGAGGCCTTTCTGGACGAGGGGGGTCCTCTGTGGGGGAGTCAGCCATCACAGTCTGGCTCCCAGAAGCACTGCTTCCTGTGGAGGTGTTCCTGCGATGTGTGAGGTCAGAAAGACTAGAAGAACAGGAGTGCTCTGTGCTGTACCCTAGAATTATAGTTTGACCCCCAAAAAAAGGAAGGCAATACATTATTATAGAGCTAGAAATAGTAGGCAGTAGTTGAGCAGAAGTCATAGAATTATAAATCTATGGTTAGCAGTAGCAGAAGTAAAACAAAATAAGAAAAAGTTTGATGCAAAACAGAACAATATTGTTAGTGACAATAGAGACGTGTCGGCCAGCCCGGGAATCGAACCAGGGACTCACTGTCAGGCATCAGAGCCTATGTGGTACCTACTCTGCTATTGGGTGCCCCACATAAAAATCGCTGAAATAGCAGTTATGTGTTTCGAGAATTGAGATGTGAAAAAGATTGAAATCTTTACGCAACATACTGTAGTAGCACTGTGCTCCAAATGGCCTTTCAGTAATAGCTTAGCAACAGCAAGAGCCACAACTAAAAACAAGTCAAAAGCAATATATACAGATTTGTGGGCAGGAACGGCAAGTGATAGTGTCTCTATAATGTCAATTGCTGGATATGAATTGTTAATCTGCAATTGTCTGTAGTGGTCCCAGTAATATTTAACAACAAAGTAGCATGCGCACACATACACACACACACACACACACAATACAAGTCTTTGACACAGAAATACACACACCGAGGTCAACAGAGTTCTGCTACACCTACACCACACATTTCAAATGTTTTTTCAACTAAAACTAAATCTTTTGCAACTGCATGCATGAGTCAGGTACGTATTTATGACAGGTACGTATTTATGACTTTCTTGCAGTGAAGTTATGGCAAATTGTCTCGACATAGACGTATGATCCAATTGCCAATGCCCCATCTACATATAATATGTCTATGGCCCCACCGACAGACCCATTTGTAGGGCTAGGCTCCACCCAGCCAAAAAAGAAAAGAAAGACAGCTGGATGTCACGGGGCTAAGGCCTTTTGTACCAGAGGCCATAGAAAAATAAAAGATTTTTTTTTTTTTTTTTTCATAAAAAACAAGATTTATAGGTTAACAAACCAGTACAAAAGTTTAAAAGGGGCACAGGGGTTTCAGGTGACATATATAACACTGTTCTAAAGTTTATATGATTGTCAAAGTCCAAGACAAGTTGTGGAGAAGCAACTGTTACTGTAACTCCAGTTTCTAAGCTATTTAGGGTTTCCATAGAACATGACACATTTCTTTTTACTTTGCACACCATTTTGTAATTAATGCCAATACCAGCAAGCACGATATAAAATTCTGAAACTTCTTCATCTGGAAATTGTACTAGAAAAAGAAAAGGCAGACATGCAAGTAGAGAAAGACTCATTACTGTGGTTTCTACCTGATATTCTGCTGTGCTGGCTGGCATAGCTGGAGTTACGAGAGTGGCCCGATTGGAAGACATCTCCTGCACTGCACTGGTTCACCTCAGATTCTTCTGGAAGACCTGGTGGGCAAAAAGTAATTTGATAATCACACACCTTTACTACGAGACAGACCCCACTTTTTATATATTTCTGTGCTAAACTAACTGGTTTGCAAAGCCATACCCGAGCTGATGATGGAGGGTCTGGGCTTAGCGCCCCTACCCAGAGAGACCCCTCCAGCAGGGCCCGGCTCTCCTGTCCCCTCCCCCTTACAGTCCAGCTGCAGGGTGTGGTCTTTGCCGGGGAATGAGATGAACTTGGCTGTGCTGGGGGGTCTGCAGAGCAACAACAACAAAACAACTCAGATCACTAAATGGACAAGGACATTGAAATGAGGTTATCAAAGAGATGGGTTTGATGTGGTATGGAAAAAGCTAATTTGTGCAGTTGAAAGGAAAAAAAAAGGCTTATAATATCAAATCTAAACATTAAATCAGGGTTCCCACAATATTTTAGCAATTAATGTTCTAAACTTTAAACATGTGTGCTATCAATGCCCCTAGACAGACTCGAGCAAAGGTGTAGCGTTACAAAAAGAACAGAGCTAGCAACGTATCACGGTGCACCGTGTTGTTAGCTTGTAGATCTATTATTTTTGTCACGTGACGCCTGTATACATTATGCCACACGTATTTCACATAATGCTAGATATGTTTTGGGACATGTTTATTATGAACAAATAGCCAAAAACCAAGTAAATGATATCCGAACGTTTTCCAAAACATTCAGTTAATTCCAAACCTTTTCCAGGCCTGGAAAAGTTTTTGAATTTCAAAATAGTTCCAGGAATTTCATGACCGTGGGAACCCTGTTAAATTAAGGGAAGGGAATGCATGACCAAACAACTCACGTTTTAAAACACGGATCTCCAGACAGGAGGGTCATCCCGATGATCACCTTCAAGAATCATAGAGCACAAATCAAATTAGACCATAATTTCAGGAATTATTTTGACAAGATTTCAGTTTTTATGACACATATACTTATTCAGTTCTAAAAGATTTCTGAAGTGCTTTTTCATGTTGCTTTCACATTGTAAGCTTGTAGATTGTAGTTATTTCCACAGAATGTTCACCTATTTAAACCAAATGTTTGCCTATTATTACATGGCCAGAATAGGGACGCTAGGATTCATGTGGTTAAGATAAGTTTTGAGAGGCCTCAGATTTCAATAACAATCACGAATAGGTGATATATCTCAATAATGAACAAATACATTTAAAAAGTGGTTTTGAGGAATTAAATCCTATTAAAGTAAGAGTGACTAAAAACCCACATGTCAAAAAGGCTGGTATTGTACTTTAAGTGGTTAAGCTCACTTAAATTAATTTAATCTGACTCAAAGTGAGGTCCAACAATAGGCCTAGCTATTATTTAAAACTAATCAATGCACTGCCCCTTTAAGCGTTCGCAATGAACATACAGAACTTGAGCTATATAAAATAGTTGCTGTCAAAACATGTTCATAGTGTATAATAATAATAAAGACAGCTTATTCATTGTGTTTAACAGTGCTAGCCATTGTTTTCACGAGCATCGCTCTTATCTTTCTTTTGAGGCAGAGTTGCAAAACCTCCAGGCTGTACTGGTAACCTGCCACAGAAACAGAGCCTTGCCTTCAGTATGGAGTTGTCCTGCCGTGTGTTCTTTGTGTCATAGCCTTCCAGCAGGCAGCAGCGTACAGTGGAGCCAGAGCCAGCAAACTCCGCCATGTTGAGGTCAGTGAAGCCCAACTGTGGAAGAAAAGGGCAGTTTACTGTAAAACCAGTGGTTTTCAAAAAATGTTCTGCAATGGGCAAAACAAAAAGGGCAACTCAAAATCTCAAAGCACACCTGTATTCATAGCGAAAGTAGCAGATCTACAAGCTCACAATGTGTTACATCGCTATAGTTGCTTTTTTTGTAAAATAATATTTGTATTTATTTAAAATATTCACCTACAATGACTGCCCAAAATAGGGACGGCAGGTTGAAACTGGTTAAAATACTTTTGAGGATATATTATTTGCCTCTGTATTGGGAAATGAGTGCACACCAACAAAACAAAGTACTGATATAGTAAGTAAATAAATACATATTTTTTTGTATTGTTGTATGTATATTGCAATAAAAATGTGTTGTGTAGTTGTCACAAAATCCCAATTTCTCTCACTGCAAACCCAGCGTGCCTCAGTCAGCACACCACTTGGGAACCACTGGTGTAAACGTATACTTAGAAAAGAACAGATTTTCAAGCGGAAATGAATCACGACGTTCACTTGACAATCTGTTATTTCCGTCATACGACGAAGTATAAATTAGGCTTAACTTGAGTCATTCTAGACCTGCTAATGCAGGGGTTCAAAGCCTTTTTTGGCAGGTGCCCTTGTATTTAGATTGGGACATTTCTGTCAGGCCCTGTCATTTAAAGCACAAGAAAATTACATATCTTTTCTCATCCTAGACTAGACTTCTGATGTTTACTGTATGAAACAAGCCCAAAAATAATGTTTCATTCCTCAGCAGGGATGGAAATAAGTTGAAGTCCAACTGAGTAGTGTAATAGGCAGACATGGCTTTTATAGTGGGCTATAAAGTCCAAAAGGTTGCTGGTATTTTTGTTGTATTTGTTCATATTTCAAAAGACGGCTAGATGTCATTACAAGAATGTATAAGGGTTTATTATCTTTCTTTCTAGATTCACATCAGTGGTGGGAAGGAAGTGCAGAGAAGCAAAATAAATACTTAATATTGTGTTATCTGTGTAGGAAGGAAACAGGATGCTAATAATTCTATTAAGATTTGCTATTGAGTAATGAAAAAAATAAAGAACTGTTTTCTTTAAAACCTTTTGTCCAACAATTGTGTGTAATTCACAGCTACACTATTTAGAAATGGATCTGATAACAACCTTCCCATTGACAAAAACAAATGGTAGCCCCCAGTCACTTGAGAAGTGAAGTTCTCAGAACTTCTCACTACTGCAAATGCAGTCTTTTTCCTACTAATTGCACAACAGGAGACTGCTCTCATTCTCCTCTATCCAGGTTTCCTTCTCTTTCCAAACTACAGTGTAAAGAGGTGTGTACTTAAGGAAGCCAACTTCCAAGGAGGAAAGCAGTGGTATATTTAGCTGAAGGAAATCTAAATCCAGAATGAGAGAAAAGAGAGGAAATGGTTCCTGTTGGAGCAACAACCTAGTAAGTTGGATCAACAAAACTTCATTTTCATGAGATCTTAATCGTGTCTCCATCCATCACAAGATGAGATCTGACAAACATCTCACACTTTCTGGGAATTCATCTGCAGGATGTTTTGCAGAGTCCCAACAAAGATCAATGTTGAGGTGGCCAATTTTGGGATTTATATGGATGCCAAAATGATTATGTATTTTCCAAACCGTGGTGAAAAACGCAAATATTTAGGTGGCATGACATTAATGTTAACATGTCATGTTAACAAGACTTAAGTACATCCTTAACGGTTTCTATCTGTTTATGAACATGCAGCCCGAGGTTTCCAGGGGGAGAAGTGAGCTCTTACCTTCGTATAAGTTTTCCCTCCTTTGAGTTCCTGCAGTGAAAACAGGAAAAGAGACGATGAAACTGGAGCACTGTGACTGATCCACCCTCCAATTACATAGGCTTAGAATTACAGGGGTCAAATTACAGGGATATGACCACGCTTATGGTCCCTGCATAGCTGAGTGGGTCAAGTATAGCACCAACACTGCGTTAGGGGTTCCGTTCACACTGGGGCCACCCATACTAAAAGATGTATGTACTCATGGTCCTGTAAGTCACTAAATGCTTAACAGGGTCCTTATACTCAGTTTCAGTCTTCTGGGAATTACCTAATTTATTTCTCATACGTTTGAAGACTATCCAGACCTGTGTAGCAACTTTTGGCTTTAGGGTAATAATACTATAGCCGTGTGAGTTCGACCAAGAAATGAAGACAAGATGGTACATGCAGGAAACAGTGGAATGTGGCGTTTACAGACACATAAATCCAGCCCTCTCATCAGGCGACTGCAGCGATACTAACCTTGCTTGGGGAAAGTTGACTTCATTAACTTGGATTTTAGTGCACGGTGTCCCATAGTGCAGTAGTCAACACTACCCCTTCAAAACCCACATGAGCCCATGCTTCGATATACAGTACTTTCGGTTAATTGCCCACGGCCCTAATTAGAACCCTCTCCCATCTTGTGCTTCCCTGCTCTGTCGCACACTCAAGGATTCCTAATGTCTGTTTGAATGAAGCAACATGCTGAGCGGAAGGGACTGGAGAGAAAAGGGAAATGAAGGTCTCACCTTCCTGACAGATACCCTGCAGACAGAGGGATCCAGGACACCAGTGTGAGGGTTGGCGCTCATCTTGCACACAAAGGTGAACCGTTTCCTCCAGCGGACACAGTTCTCCTGAACCGCCTCTCTGTGGGTGGAAAAAAAAAAAAAAAAAAGAAAGATCACAATCACAATCCCTTGGTTGGACACGCAAACTGTAAAGCCCTGAGTTAGGGCTGGGCAAATATATATCGATATTTAGAACTAATAACCAACTTATGAACGAATAATCGAAGACGCACGTTTTTTTTACACCAATTAATGGACATGAAAAAGGTCTTCTATCCAACATCACAATACAGAATAGACAGTTTCTGTATATGTTAACACTTACTAAGTTGTATTTATTTTATTCAAATTCATGTAACTACCCAATGAATAACTATGATTAGGCTGATTTGTTTCTGCACAACAAACATTTGTAATAACAGTAAACAAAATCGACCCAGTTAAGATATGATTTGGTATAACATTTCATGCTTCATGCACCCTTTCCATTTCATACTCCATGCTTTCTTGAGACTAATTTCATAATTTGACTTGGTCTATATACTGTACATTATGCTGATAATAGCTAGGGAATATGACATCTAGCTAATACATCCACGATAACATGTTACATTACAGTGGTATACAACTACATCAAACATGGAGCTATGTGCATTTTATTTTTCCTTACTTGACTTTTGTACTATTCTTAACCCCCTCAAGAAGTGTAAAATAGACTAATGTTGACAACACATTATGTCATCACTGGGTCATGGTTCCATCATCAATCTGTCCCAGGCTGACGCAGAACATTTTTATGTTAAGCATTTAATCCAGAAAAACAGTGCAATGTACCCATCAACATGGCTGTTGACACAGATGAGATTCTGCATCTGCGTCTCTCAACAAGAGAGATTCAGTTTTGTAGGGATTAAATGTGACTTTTCCGGTGACAGTCTCTCTAAAATCAGTGGTTCCCAAACTTTTTAGCTCAAGACCCAAAAGACAAATCAGCTGTTTGCCGGGACCCAAACTAGTGACAGCAGATCTACAAGCTTTGCGATACACTTTTTTAAATCTTTTGATAGCGGTTTGGGAAACAGTGCTCTAAATAACTAAACTAACTACTAACTAAACTATTATGTTGTCCACTCGCGACAGAACACTACATGCCACAGCGCCATAACTGTTTTTATTTTTTCTCTTGAACACCCTAGCGAGGACATTCGGCAAAGAAAGGCGATCTACTAGCTAACAATGCGTTGCAACGTGATGGGTTGTGAGCTTGTAGAATCGCCTATTTTCTGCGAGGCTATTTAGTTGTAGAGACAAAATAGGAGGGGACCTAGTATAGAGCCCTGGGGGGAAACTAAATATAAATATATCTATACAGACAGCACACTTGTTGAAGGAGCTAGTTCACAATGCCTTGCTCGCGGCTGTGAGTGTGAGAGAAAAAAAGTGTTTGCATTGCAAATGTGCCACAGGAAAAAGGTAACTGTCCATAACCTGGCGAAAGGTTTCGGTGCACAACCGCCGGTTTCAAAAACAGTAACAGTGCTCTCTGTTCTGATGCAATCTGGTTCTCCATTTGAACAAAGTTCTCTATGACTGACAGTTTCACAAATTTACAGGGAATGTCATTTGAAACTGGACACTGGTGGTGTGTACCACAGGACACGTAAACTGTCACTGGGACTGCGTATTGAGACCATTGGTTTGCAAACCATGGTTAGGATCTGTGCCAAACAGTATGTCGTTGCTGTCGGGGGGGAAACCTCCTATGTCCAAAACTGTTACTTTTTAAAATATCAAAAATAACTGATCTACAAGCTCAAAACATGTTGCGATGCGTTTTGAGCTGGTAGATCAGCTATTTTTGCTACTTTTTTTTGTGACACTGCAAATGTAGTAACGTTGGGCTTGAATTTACGGGGGGGGAAAAACAGAAAATTATAAAATATGGAGATAATAGGTTTCTGCCAGACAACAACGATATTCACCTTCAGAAAAGGTTTCTTACCTGACACACATCACTCGTTACTGAGGATCCAGACAATTTAACCTCACTATAACACTATATACTTTACTGTACGTGAAACAGAGAAAATAGCCGTGTTGTGAGCTTGTAGATATGCCATTGGCATTTTCCTACGGATTTTCTGCCGAATGTGCCTATTTTTGCTGAATGTTCTTCTATCATGATGGCATGCCCCGGAATGGAGACGCTGGGGTTCATGTGGTTTAGCCTCACTATTCAACTAAAAACTAAAGTTAGCTGCTACCCTTCAAAAAATGCACGGTAACCTTGTGATTTTCTGCAATCAATCATTTTGGAAGAGTAGGTGACACTCTTTCCCCTTTGCATGGCAGATCTCATTTTGGAGCTAACACCCTTTCATTTATTCTTGTCCCATACCATGCGAGGGAGTGGTAGACCATCTGCACCGTCAAATGTTTCTGGAGTGACTCCAACATAGTTCCACTATATCATGGTCAGTATGTCCTCCTACGTCATCTGTGGCTCTTCACCCATTAAGACCGGCGGGACGCATTTGTGTCATTTTAGATTTCTTTGGCTATTAAAAAATAGCAGATATACAAGCTCATAGCTTGTAGATCTGCTTTTTTTTTTATAAAACCGTGAAAATGTACGCAAATCTTTTAATATATATATTCTTTAAAGTGAACATTTGTAACTGTCAAATGTCTCAACAAACGTAATGTATTTTTTTTCTGAAAACATATTGTTACTGTGTCAGTGGTGCTCAAACTTTTTCTCGTCAAGATCCGCAAAATTATGTTTTTGGCCGCCGATCCCCATCAAAATATGTTGTTCCAGGGACCCCCCAGAAGCAAAGATTTGAGTTAAAAATGTTGTCTGAAGAAAATATAACACAAATGTTCAAGATTTTTCAAAAATAGCAGATCTACAAACTCGTAGCGTGGCACTCGTGCCGAGCTATGAGCTTATACAGTAGATCAGCTATTTTTGAATAGCCCAAAGTATAAAATAATAATTATAGATAAAAATCTAAAATGACACAGTATGCGTTCCCGGATTGAATGGGTTAAAGGGTATTTGGCGCATTTGAAACATAAGTCAATTTTAATTCAAATATAATTGCTTGTAATGTATTCTGGTTAGCATTACCATTTATATGCACTTGCAATGATGCTACTTAGATGTATGTAACTTTGCTCAGAGACTAGTTGTACATATACACAGTATCACTATTATTACTAATTGAATCAGTCTTTATGTGTACAGTTTGATAATTGGTGTTTAAGTAATAATAATAATTACATAATGCACAAATACACACTCATAGTGCAAGCTAGTGGCAGCTGCCTGATGCTCGCAGCCCCCTCCCCCATTCAACAACTTTCAACTTTCTACTTTCAATTCCAACTCTTAACTATGTCCTGCACGTCCCCACAACACCATAAACCCTTTCATCCTTTCTTTCCATCATTGGGCCTTTCGGGGAAACAGTATTAATTGGTATTCATTGCAATGTGAGCTGTGCATGTTTAATAAGAACTATGAGTCAAAGAAAAGGCATGATGCGACTTGAATGTTCTCTTTTCATAAGTTGCACTTGCACCATATGTGCTGCTAAACACGTGCCCAGATGTTTTATGTACAGCCTTTTCATACAATGGACAGTGGACAAAGTTAAAGTATTGTCAATAAAAAATGCCCGCCTGATATTCTAAAAATATAGTTTCATATAAAAATCTGTCTGCAGTCAAAATGTGTCTTATGGCCAGTAATGGTAGTCCATAATGTAAAGTAAATTCCAGCAATCCTTTTGTAAAGTCACTAGATTCCAGAATGCTGAGTATCAAATTTTGCAGCAAGATCATTAAACTGCACAATTCCTGCACTTGCTTCACTTTAGCACACACACACACACACACACACACACACACACACACACACACACACACACACACACACACACACACACACACACACACACACACACACACACACACACACACACACACACACACACACACACACACACACACACACACACACACACACACACACACACCTTATCAGAAATTCCATGCCTTTCAACGCCCTCCTTTTAGTCAGTAACAAGGAGCGTTCCTCGCCCACATTCCAAAGTCCAGATGGCTTTATTCAGTAACCAAGGCAACCTCACACGCCTCAAAATCCCCGGCAACTCTCAGCCAGGAACGCAGCAGAGAGAGTCAGACCACCGAATTTGAGCAAGACGAGGAGGTGAGGGGGTGCAACATTTAACAACAACCCCTTTGTAGAGCCATCAAAAGACTACTCTGAGGGACTGCCAAAGGGATTCTCAGTAACTCCAGGCCACAGTGAGAGACCAGACAGACCTGAGGGATTCTGACCCTGCAAAGAGGCAACACTGGTATGGCCTTCAATCAAGAACTAGGCCTACATGATAAACATTAACCGCACCCCCCCCCCCCCCCCCCCACACCCAAAACAAAATTGTCCAGTGCCTTTCTTTTCATGCATTCGCCCACTGAATGCACCTATTTCAGTGACAAAATACTTAAGGACTTTAAAAAGAAAGTCTGGCACGCAATGTTGAAAGACAATCCTTTGTCAGTTTTAACCTCCAAAAATCAGCACGGTCAAGAATCCCAAAGTAAACCAGATACACGGACCATGACATACCACGAACAGACTACAGTTTCCCCACAGACTGGAATGGGAAAGATTATCAATGTTGTAATCAACTAGAGATAATTAGTTAATTAACATATTCAAAGAAAGCACATAATATTACTATAATGTGATTATATGTTTTAAACTTAAAATAAAATAAAAGCTTCATTCTTCCCATATGCTCTACTCTTTTTCCTTTTAGCACATCTTACATGATCATAAATCTAGGTTCAAACAAATTGTTTAGTTAAGTCTATTGTCAGGTCACAGTGCCTCTGACCCTTGCATTCCTGACTATTGGTTCGTTCTAAAGTTTGTGGTCTAGGTAGGACAGTGGCTCTCAAACCTTTTCATGTCATGGACCCCCAAATTGATATGTATATGGCCGCGGACCCCCATCTGAAAATGTTTTGTGCCAGGGACCCCCAGAAGAAAAAAAAACTAAATTATTCAACATTTGAAAAAATAGCAGATGTACAAGCTTGCAGCGCAGCACGAAGTGACGCACTGTGAGCTTGTAGATCTGCTTTTTTTAAATAACCAACATATATTATAGATGGATAAAGTGGTTAAAATCATTGTGATTATAATCAAATTTCGCTGGGGACCCCCTGGAACACCCCTGCCCCTCAAGGACCCCTGGGGGTCCCCGGATCCCACTTTGAGAACCACTGGTCTAGGAATTCAAAACGTATTATATCATCAGAAAGTCACTCTGGAACTAGCTTCAGCTAAGTGCCTAAAATGTGACGTCCCTATGCTGTTGCCCCCATACGGTACCCCAGCTTGTGATGACTAACTGTGTCAGCAATGCACGAGCACGAAATCCTTATCTCCCATCCTGCCTCGGTGGTTCCTCAGGGCCTGGTCCACACACACACAGCAGAAAGACAAACAGCGGCCTGCCCATGTCACCGTGTCAAAGGGTAAGAGGGGCCGAGATAAACAGCCTGGGAGCAAAATGCTGAGGAAGCAGCCAGATCCTGCTGGGGGGCTATAACATCAAACAGGGTGACGTAGCAGTAACAGGGTTTAGATTTGCCAATCATGTCACGTTGGAACGGTTGAAGCTCACGGGTTTGATTCCTGAAAACTGCCAATATGCAACAATATCAATTTGTCCTGTTAAAGAGTTGAATGCTCGTCGTACCTAGTTCTCACTCATTTTGAGCTGGTTTATATCAGAATGTCAGCCAAATCCTTTTAATATAAATGCCCTCCTCAATGTATTAGGAGGACTTTACAAATGTATATAAATCTAAGTCTTTGCTCTGTTTATGCAGCTGCTGTCATCTTTCTTTGCAGCTATCCAAGTTCATTTATTGAGCATGCTGCAGCACTCTGATGCAGTCAGAATGAAACCAGAACTTAACTTTAGTAACATGACCCAAAAATAGGAAAATCCTTGATACTTGCCTGTGGCTCACAAATTCCCCTGAAATGAACTTTGAGGTTGTATATGCAACACTGGTCTGTACTGTTGTGGTTCACCTAGGTACCACTGTTAAGATTTTCTTTCAGCCACCTTGGAAGATAACAATTTGAGGAAAACGCTGTAGGACTCAAGGACATTTCCCTTGATCCGAGGAGTTGAAACCTCATAAAACAAGGGGGAAATAATTGGATTTTAGGCATATTCCTACTTCTGCTGTGCCAATTGATGTGAAATTCTGTTCAGAGGGAACCCGCTTAGTTTAAACAAGACAGTCCTTTGGATTACCTGGACATTGACTATAGTTCTAATAGGCAAAGCACCTCACCTCTTGCCAAATACAAAAGTCTGTAAAAGTGTGATGAAAACAGGAAACAGCTGTCGAGAAGCCGCTGGTCCCTTTCAACCTCACGTTTTTCATACCTCTCTGGAGTCCTTCCTTTGCACTCGGCCTACAGCTCATCTCTTCCATTCACCCTCCCAAGTCTCAAACCCCCCCGACACTCAAAGAGTTTCCTTCCAAAATAAGATATGGATTCCACCACTGGAAAAATGTGATACCTTCTCCTACAAAATACTTGATAGCGCAAAACTGAAAACAAATGAAATGAAAAACGGATTTGATAAACGGATAACGTAAAGCCTTGTTGCACAATACTGAATCCTTCATTTCGTATATTCTCTCTGAGGGATATAAACCACGTATATACTTCATTGTGCGACAAATCGTGAAAATAGCCGATCTACAAGCTCACAACGCATCAATGTGTTGTTAGCTTGAAGCTCTGCCATTTGATATGTTTTAACATTTAAAAAAGGTCAATATTTTGGGTAGGAAAAGAAAAGAAAATGTGTTTGCCCACCAAAATAGGGACTCCGGGGTTAATGTGGTTAAATGACAAGTACGGTCATATAGCATTTCTGGACAGAACCAATCACTTAAATCCCTTTGTACTCATGGCCCGACCAGCTGTGTGAGCAAACCCTCGTTCACGTGGAAACATGTTCTGTCTGTGCCTACATCACCATGGCCAAATCTGATCCAGAGCAGGAAATGGATACAATCAAGCCACGTTGCCACATCAAACAGCCAAGTCTACTCACTGCAGTCTCTTCAAGCTAGTTAAAGCCAGACTCAAACACAAGCAAAATGGCTGATAAAAAGCTACAGTATAAGACGACTCATGCAGTACTGCAAATTACGTTTCCCCTGCCAAAACCCTATAGGAGCTGTAGCGTACATGCACTGTATACAGTTATGGCCCCTAGCTCAGTGCAGAAGAAAACATGTTGGGTGTGAGTCAGTGAATGTGATTCGACTGAAAGTTCACACAAGAAAAATATATTGAATGCCAGGGCTTCGAATTGCTGGATTGTTTCCAAATAGTTTACTAGATCTAATTGTTCTGTTCTGATTTTTCTATTGTGCAAGACAGTACAATATTTTGTACCCAACCCTCTCTCAAATTATTATTACCTCAACAGAAATGACCCTAAACAAGTCAAAAACCTGAATTCTCATTTAACCACATAAGTCCAATTTTATACTTTGTCTACTTCGAGATCTACAAGCTCACAACACATCACATGCCGATGCGTTGTTGTGCGCTGTAGATCAGCTATTTTAAAAAACATTTGAAAACCTTTGACAAATCTTAAAAATTGTGGGGACATTTTGGATATGGTGGCATGGTTAAATAGATAAAGAGATTTGATTGGCTACTTTCTGATGCGTCAACATCTATACAGATGCCAAATGGATTTTTAGTGCTGATGGGTATTGTTTTCCCAACACCCAGCCTTAGTTACAGAGCTTTTATGGGTGGAGAGTAAGTGTTGGAACGGTCACATTTACAGCATGTGATCTGTTCTGATTACGCACAGCCTTAGAGCCAATGGGACTCAGGGTTTTCAGGCCTGAAGAGCACGGTCCGCTGGTTCAACTCTATGTCTAACTCTCAACTGTTCCAAACTCACAACAAGGCAAGGCACAGACCGGACAAAACAAAGAGGGTGTTTGTGTATCGTCCTCACTACAGGACTATGACATAATGTTAGGGACCACTTCGTGCTGTCTCCGTGTCCCTCGTGTGAGGAGCCCCTTGTTTTGTACATCTACACAGACAGTCAGAGGGAGAGACATAAACGGCAGCTCAGCCAAGAGGAATCTGAGCCGTTATATAACAGCCACAGAGATGGACTTGAACTCGCAGCAGCTTGTTGGAAGCCTCTGTGATCACGGTCCTCTTAATGAGGACAGGAAGAGGAGGGAGGCAGCAATCTTTTAAATGTCCATGTATTTCTCTCTGATGACCGGCAACAACAAAAAAGAAAATAGAAACATCCGCTGACAAGTATCACACTTTAGGATTTGCATCATGATATGCCAGTTTGTTTGCTCTCCCTTTCAAAGGCCATATGCCGTCTCGGGACACGTTTGTGTGCTCAGGGAGGTTGACTGCGTCATTTGTTCTGCTCCAGAGTGGGTACACACACAAAGAAGATCTCCCTTTTGGTAAGGGCCCAGAGGAACAGTCTCTCATGTATATAGGGGTTCTTTAGCTCGCATTTTGGCAGTTAAAGATAAAGAGGCTTGTTTGAACATGTAGGGCAAATTAGGTGTGGCAATAGAGCTGCAGGAATGAAAAACAAGCCTATGCAGTCATTTTTCTTAGACAGAAAGACATATCACCTTGCTGTTCTCAAACTACATTCCCTCTTGAGGTCAGCACACAAAAAGTCACACACCCTGCGGAACTTTCTTGCGAAGAATACAAGATCACTTGCCTGACCTCCTCTTTGCAATCAGTCTGACACTTCCCTCTGGAAGAAGGTGACAACGATTCCCTTGGCAGTTAAGTGCCACCTAGCCCTACAAAACACCATCCCAGATTGCTTCACAATTTGAGGTTTGCCTATATAGGTCAGGGTGCATGACTTGTATGTCTGGCTGTGTCAGAGTCGTGAGAGAAGAGAGACAGAGAAACTGTAGAGAGGTACCAGTGTTGCCAGATGAGATGTACAATAATGATCGTATTTGGATGATCGTTTCACCCTCTCTACGATGTACGATCAATAATTCCAAAAATGCCCAAATGTACGGTCATTTCGCCGTATCACAAAAAAAGTGTGTGAATTGACTTAAATTACCTGGCTGCTGATTCAGGATCCGTTTTGGCTTTTCAAAATAAGTCAAAATAATCTGACCCTAGATCTGTACTTAGAGGCATTAAAAACACCGGTCGCATCTTTCCAGTCCAGTTTCAGGCTTTTATTTGCGTAAGGGTCCAGGAAGTTGCCTGTTTCTACGCAGCATATGTGATGCGTTTGTGTCACGTAGGAGTCTCAAATAAGGTTGTTTCTTACACTAAATACGCATTTCTTTTTGTGAAGTTACATATTTACATGTGTGATTTCTCTTTTTTGGCTGTGTACGATAGTTTTCTTTAAAAATACGATAATTTTAAGCCTCTGGTATGATAGTTCAACATTTCCCATCTGGCAACACTGAGAGGTACTGTACTGCATTGGTTCACAAAGTGGGGTCCGGGGACCCCCAGGGGTACTTGGGGGGGGTTCCAGGGGGTACCCAGCAAAATGGGTAAATATAGCATCAGAATAATTATGACCTTTTATACTTTGGCTATTCAAAAATAGCAGATATGCAAGCTCATAGCGCGGCACCGAGTGCCGCGCTATGAGCTTGTAGATCTGCTATTTTTGAAATATCTTGAAAATTTGTGCAAATCTTTGAATATATATTTTTTAAAGCGAACATTTGTAACTCAAATCTTTGCTTCTGGGGGTCCCTGGAACAAAATATTTTTAGATGGGGGTCAAATACATATCATTTTGGGGTCCTTGACATGAAAAAGTTTGAGAACCACTGCTGTACTGTACTGTACATTGGCGGAGGGAGAGGCAGTGCCACCACCACAGCATGTCGTGCAGAAGTGCCATGAGACACTCAGTTGCTCCCATGATGCCTGTGTCAAGTGATCATGCCTCATCGTGAACCTGTCCACACAGCCAACACACATGTGCAAAAACAAGCCATGACAGATCCTGGAGTGTCTTGCTTGTGTGACCAAAATAACATTGTTTTGCACACAATTCACTCCCATCACAATCTACCCTCGGGATCAACAGAAAGGGGACAAAAGCTAGACAAAAGCACCTTGTGTTGAAGTTAGGAGGAGAAATGGGTGTATGTGACGTGCATGAGAAGCTATGGGGCACGGTGAGCAGCTGAAGACTTCAGGCCATCTCTGCCATCTTTGTGACCCGTTAACTTATCTATCTAATCCAGGGGTCTTCAACAGGGGGTCCGGGACCCCTAGGGGGTCCTCAGAGTTACTACAGGGGGTCCGCCAAATCTTTGGGTGACATGATTTTTCTTTTTACCTTAACCTCTTGAACCCTAGCATCCCTTTTCTGAGGAGAACTTTAGCCAAAAAATAGCAGATCTACAAGCTCACAACGCCTCGCAGCGCGCCGCGAGGCGTTGTGAGCTTGTAGATCGGCTATTTTTGGCAAAGAGGTGTTTGGTGTAGGGGGGAAAAATAGCAGACCTAGTGAACAAAAAAAGGTGGAATCTGAAACACAATTTTATACAATATAGAGGGGGTCCCTGCCTCATCTCTCTCTCAGCTAGGGGGTCCCTGGCCTGAAAACGTTGAAGACCCCTGATCAAATCTAAATGACAATTATTAGGTGTCTCAGCAAGATAACATTATAGCTGCATTGTACAGTGCTGTACTTACCAATTCCGTCTGTAAGTGGAGTAAAGAGGACAGTAATACTATATTTTGATTGTTGTGATATGATTTTGAAGGAGGTGGCATATTGTCTGAACCCTAACCTCTGTGCCAACATAACCTTGGATCAAGACTATCATAGATGTATTTTATCGAGTCTGACTTTTATTTTATATATGCAAATGTCAAAATCGATAAAATACATATGATAGTCTTGATCCAAGGCCAGTGCCAATAAAGAGTCATAAGGCCACTTCACAGAACAATGCCATGAAATCAAATTAAGACCAGGTCAACATTTCGATCAAGTAATTTTACTCATCTATAGCTACATTCAAATCACAATGAAAAACAAATTAAACCCAAACTAGAAGGTTTTGCATTTGCTCCTAACAAAACATGTACAGTACAGTTTAAGAAATTGCCTATTGATGTAATGATGTGCATCAGACTGTCAAAGAGAATACAAACATCTGGTGAGGTTATTATAACACAATGCAGTATTGTTGAATTGTGCAGTGGTAGAAAGTAACAAGTATATTTACTCAAGTACTGTACAGTTTTGAGGTATTTTTTATTTACTTTACTGGATTATTTCAATTTTCAGTCCTTTACTTCTACTCCACTACATCTCAGATGCAAATATTGTACTTTTTACTCCACTACAATTATTTGAAAACTTGAGTAACTAGTTACTTTGTAGATTTTGATTATTATTACAAAACACATTTTGAAAACTTGAAAAACATTCAGGGACATTCTGCATAATGGGTACTTTTACTTTTTGTACTTTAAGTACATTTTGATGCCAATACTTTTACTCAGGTACATTTTAAAATTCAGGAGTATATTGATACTTTTACTCAAGTAGAAGAAATGTGAGTACTTTTTACACCACTGATTATAACACAATGCACTGTATTGTTGATTTAATTGGGGATGTGTGTTTGTTTCAATTACCTCGAGGAAGTTGCAACAAAGTCGCCATCCAACAGCCGCAGCTTGCAGAACAAAACTCCGTTGACGAAAGGCACCGCGGTGAGTTCCTCCAGAGTCAACTGTGTCTGGAACTTAAATTTCTTCTTTTTGTTCACGAAAAAAGCCATCACTGTTGCACTAAAGAACGTCAAACGAATCAAGGACGTGTAACAAACACCAACAAAAAAAACCTATGAACAAAATGTGGGGGGGGAATTGAACGTTGCCCCAGTTTGTTACTGCTGCATATCGTCAGCCGAATTCCTCTTCATAGATGATTCCGCCGCACCGACATCTGTAAACATATTCAAACAGGGGGAAAAAAACTCATTCCAGATTTCCATAGAACTGTATGTAACGTTACGTTATCACTTAGGGGGAAAAAGACTTAGAAGAACGTCGTAGACCTACCCGAAGACACGTAGTACCCATCAGAACTTCGGTAAAAGTACATGTCAGGAGAGCAAACCCATGGCAGAGGAATCACTTACTTCTACTAGATGACAAGGAGGGAAGGAGACGGTCTGCGTCCCTTTCTCTCCGTAGAACTTTGGACCCACGGATTTTACATCAGACATTGTCATACGACAACGCCCCCGTGTGGCTACAACGTGCAGCGTGACATCGCCGTACAACAAGTAACAGTACAAAGGTCTACCGTTAGAGGGCGGCCTTTCAGCCAAGGTAGACCACTGTTTCCCAAACAGTGGGGACACATTTTGTGTGGGTCACGAGTAAATAAATATCCCTTTACATTTTTTTCCTATACATTTCGTTTTTAATTATTATTATTTCAAAAGATTTTCCCCAAAAAATCCATAGAAAAAAAAGAAAGGGGCACATCTTTTGAAAATAGCTGATCTGTGAGCTTGTAGATCTGCTATTTTCACTGGCTTGGGTCCTGGGGAGACATCAAATTTCTCTTTTGGGTCTCGAGCTAAAACCAGTGCAGACGGTAGAACTTTGGACCCACGGTTTTACACTAAACATTGTAAACAACGCCCTCATGTGGCTACATCGTGCACAGCGTGAAATCGCCGTACAACAAGTACAGTACAAAGGTCTACCGTTAGAGGGCGGCAGACCTTTATTTTTGACTGCCCAAGGTAAAACGCAGTGAGCCTTGGAAAGACTGGTGATGCGAGGTTAAGTGAGCCTAGAAGAAAGAAAGGTCCAAGATTTGTGAGGCAAGATTATTAGAAGTAGCCTACTTGAATAGACACCCTTTCACAGCAGACGTTTTGATGGATAAACACATGTGAAGTTAATTTCAATGACATTTATTGTGGGTGTATTTCATGTTGGTAAGCTCTTGTACAGTTGACTTCATGCTGCCTGGCACACAGAAAATATAAAACAATTAAGTGAACCCACAATTAATTTCATTATTACCATCTGTGTTTACCTATATCAAAATGTTTTCTGTGTTGAGCTGGAACCCTGAACGGACCTGTTGGGGTCAGGTCCAGGGCCTCATAGGTCAGGGGGAATAATGAATCAAAAAGGCCCACATGAGGCACATTTTATAAGTACCTGGGGCCCAGAGCAGCCCCTGAAAGCTCATTCAAGTCGGTCTAAATGACCCCATAGGACTTTCTGCACCGGGTCCAACAGTCTCAAGAATCACCTCTGTTCAGGACGGGCCCTGTCTGAGGCAGTCTCAGGCCCAGGGGCCCATGGATTCCGGATGCTGTGCTGTTGCTGTCAAACAGGCCCAATGTGATACTTAATTTGAGGCTGGCATTGCAATGTATTTGAGGCTGGCATTGCAATGTATCCAGCAAGAAAGGGCCGTTATGGCAAAATGATCTGGCCAGATATAGGCTAATTTCTATGTCTGAACTAAAGTAGCCTCGGAAACCCATGCCTTTTTTTTTGTTTCAAAAGAAAAAAAGCCTGGGAGAACCTTGCAGGAACGCTGGTCTTAGGACCTTGTTATCTCCTAACCAATCAGAGTGCTCCAAACCCAGGCGCTGGAATCCAGCGCCTGGGTTTGGCTCCGCCCTTCAAGACCATCGATTGGGCTCGTTCTTTCAGTCACACACACACACTAGAACTAAAGTGACTTACGTGTGGGTGTCTTGCTCAAGGACACTTTGACCCCACAAGTCAGCCCAATTTGTATCTGGAAACTAGTCAACTTTAACTGTTATAGTGTCATTATGCTTGAGTTTGGATGAGTGTGTGTTTATATTTATTAATTATCCGTACATAGATCTGGTTTGTACTGGTAGAGTAAAAATGGTTTGGGCAAAAAATAAACAACAGACATCAGAAAGGAGACATAACCCTGACGTCCATTTATGGGCACATTTATACACTGTAAACTATTTTTTTTAATAAGACAAAATAGCAAATCTAGATGCAAAGTGTTGTGAGCTTGTAGATTGGTTATTTTTGCTATTCATCATAATTTATGACTAATTATATAAGTGGTTAAAAACATAAAATGCCCTTATCTACTTTGAAACAGCATCTCTGCGCTCTGGAGATTGTCAGTCTTTCCCAGGGGTCACACCCCTAAAAAGATATGCTCATAATCTTTTCCAGGACCACAGGCTGCTACTACAAACAAGAGTTCAATTTCTCTCTACCTGTGGCTCTCTCTTACTCTGGTAAAAAAAAAAAAAATCAACAACAACATAATTATCAGACAGATATTGTAGATAGAATCAAACAATCAATCAATCTTTCTTTCTTTCTTTGGGGTCCTGTCTTGACCCACAACAACAGAAAGCAAGCATTTGTAAATATTATTATAATAATGGGGGCACTGGAAGCAAAAGGTCAATTGTTGTGAAGAGCACAGAGCGATCTTATCAGATAACCAAGCTATAACCTGCAATCTTTTGATGTGTTATTTCCTGTACCCAGTACACTACCATGCCATGCACTTTGCACTTAATATACTACATGGACACTTCAGCATGCTCAGTTCACGCTACTGCTGAATGGACCTTGGACATCTTAACAGGTTCACTGTTGTTATTGTTTGAAGACATTGTTTACATCCTGCATTCTGATATTTGTATGTATTGCACTGCACCATCTTGTATGTAAATGTTCATTTACTGTGTGTGTGTGTGTGTGTGTGTGTGTGTGTGTGTGTGTGTGTGTGTGTGTGTGTGTGTGTGTGTGTGTGTGTGTGTGTGTGTGTGTGTGTGTGTGATTGTGTGTGATTGTGTGTGTGTGTGTGTGTGTGTGTGTGTATGTGTGTGTGTGTGTGTGTGTGTGTGTGTGTGTGTGTGTGTGTGTGTGTGTGTGTGTGTGTGTGTGTGTGTGTGTGTGTGTGTGTGTGTGTGTGTGTGTGTGTGTGTGTGTGTGTGTGTGTGTGTGTGTACGTTTACTTTGCCAAAGCAAGTGTCAAAATGTAATTAAACAATTTAAGAAGAAAATGGGGAAAGTATGTAGCTTACACTTGTGGGTAGGTACAGCATTATGTCATATTGGATCGTCATACATACAAGCTTTTTGACACAAATAGCAGCAATCTTTTGTAGTCACTTTTGGGACAATTAACGGTAGAAGCTCTGTTTACATGTGCAGTAGCTCTAGAGGTCTACTCGGTACAGATAGTGCAGGAAACACAATGGTTAGTAGTCCGCGTGGTTGTATTCCATTTGCTAACCTTTTTTTATCGCAACAGTTCACAAATCTCACTGCTGTGTTTTTTTGTCGTTGGTCATGTTTTTAAACTCACTTTGGGTGTATGTAATCTGTGGGAAGTATGTGTCTCTGATGTAACATAACACCTCAGCCTGTGGCACTGCTGAGGTTTTATGGAAGCTCAGGTTTGCTTTAATAGCAGCCTTAAGTTCATCTGTATTGTTGAGTCTAGACTCTAGCGTCTCACATCTTCCTCTTGGCAATACAACATAGATTCTCAGGTTCAGGTCAGGCCAGTTGGCTGGTTAGTCAAGCACAGTATAGCAATACCATGGTCAGTACACCAGTTTCTAGTAGTTTTGACACTGTGGGCAGGTTCCAAGTCCTGGTGGAAAAGGAAATCAGCATCTCCATAAAGCTTGTTAACATACGGAAACACAAAGTGCTCTAAAATATCCTGGTAGATGGCTGTGTTGACTCTGGTCTTGATGAAACACAGTGGACCAACACCAGCAGATGACATGGCCCCCCAAATCATCTTCATACTTCAAACTTCATTCTGGACTTCAAGCATCTCTGACTCTGTGGCTCTTCACTCTTCCTTCAGACACTGTGGGACATTGATTTCCAAATAAAATGCAGAATACAAGTTGCTTGAAGGTGTCATGGGTGCCATGTGGAATCTATGTTGTTTTGTCAAGAGGAAGGTATGAGACACTAGACTAGAAGAATACAGATGAGCTTAAGGCTGCTATCAAAGAAAGCAAACATCTCAACAGTTCCATAGGCTGATCACCTCCATGCCATGCCGCATTGATGAAGTAATTTGTTCAAAAATAGCCCAGACCAAGTATTGAGTGCATAAATTAACATAGTTGACATTTCTGTATTACAAATCATTTTTTTAGTTGTCTTAGGTAATATTCTAATAGTTTGAGATATGGATTTTTGATTTTCATGAGCTGTATGCCATAATCATCAAGAAAAAAAGGCTTTTTAATGATATTATCATTTATATTATTTAGATGCACTTGTACACACACGCACGCACGCACGCACGCGCGCACGCACACACACACACACACACACACACACACACACACACACACACACACACACACACACACACACTTATTGGCATACCTTTACCAATGCACCACTACCTACGTATGCTAAATCAATGACTACGTAAAAAGCACTGTTTAATCAATGACTATGTAAATAAATGCTGATAAGAGGTAGAGAATACATAGTACATAGGGACAGTAAGTGTAAGCGACTGTTCTCTGTCCACAGTGCAGTACTGCGTATGTCATTTCATGAGGCATACCTGTAATATGATTTGAAGATACTTCTCACAATGAATTAATCAAGATTAATTTACCATCTGACTGGGCTGTGATTGCGCCTATATTTTGGTTGATAAGATATCCTCACTCACTCCCACCTTCATGTTGTTTTTCAGCAGATATGGACAGCTAGTCCGAGAGTGTAGTGCACTGAAACTAGCAGATCTACAAGCTCACAATGTGTCGCATCGGTGAACGCGTGGTGAACGCGTGGTGAACGCGTGGTGAACTTGTTGATCAAGGTTTTTTTTTCAGTGCTCTACACCTTCGCGAGAAGAAATGTAAAGCTGGCTTTAGTCCAAAAGTACAGGTCAAAGTCTGTGTAATTACTTAATTGCATCCTGTTTGTGACCATAAAGTCGGCTTTTTTGTGTTGAACAAAAGCACTGGTGATCAAAATAACTGGTTATATAAGGTAGTTTGTTTTATGAATTAACCTATTAACCTACCAACCTATTACCTATTACCTTTTGGATATAAGTATTCATGTAAACAGACAATATTGATGTATTTGTACTTGAAAATGCACAATGTACAGTACCAGCAATACCAGCAGTACTACCAATGTATCCTATACAATTAACAAACCGTGTGAATATTTCTGATACTTTTAATTAATGTCCAATGTAATTCAGGCAACATTCTAAAATGATATGCTCAGCAACCCTTATAGGCCTTTGCTTTGTCCAATATATTACTGGATTCTTTTGTTATGTTATCTAAGACAGAATGACAGCCCATGTTCACATTTTACTGCAATAAAATGTCCTCAGGGTATATGTTATGAAATTATGGTTCATAATGATGCAGTTGAGGTCATGCTAGCATCTGTTTGAAGTGGACCACTTGGATAATCTCCTACTGTAATAATAGTGGAACACGTTTTAACAACATGGTCAGTAACAGCATACTGTACACAATATTTAGGTCAGTCTCTCTGCAGCTTGCATCAGATCCAATGACTTCAAACTGCTTTTGAAAAACAAACTGTGTGTGTGCAGGAGAGACACCAATTAGTATTTGAGGCCTTATGGCAACGTATCACATTTGACCTGCATTGTGTGTGCATGCGTGTGTGCATGTGTGTGTGTGTGTGTGTGTGTGTGTGTGTGTGTGTGTGTGTGTGTGTGTGTGTGTGTGTGTGTGTGTGTGTGTGTGTGTGTGTGTGTGTGTGTGTGTGTGTGTGTGTGTGTGTGTGTCTGAGCTAGTTTAAGATGAGATGCAGTGGTGTAAAGTGACTAACTACATGTACTCAAGTACTGTACTTAAGTTTTATTGAGGTACTTTTACTTTACTGGAGTATTTCCCATTTACATTCCCAATACTTTTAGTTCTACCCCACTACATCTCAGAGGCAAATATTGTACTTTTTACTCCATTACAATTATTTGACTATTTTAGTTACTACTTACTTTGTGGATTTAGATTGTTGTTACAAAACATGCATTAACCACTTCAGCCCTATTTAAACTTTTCGGCTATTTGAAAATAGCCGATCTGCTATTTTAAAAATATTTGTACTCTTTTTATACATTTGAAAACTTGTGAAATGGGACATTCTGCATAATGAGTACTTTGAATACTGAACTTGTACTTGTAACAGAGTATTTCTAGTGTGGTATTGATACTTTTACTTAAGTAAAACATTTGAGTACTTCTTCCACCACTGTGTGTGTGTGTGTGTGTGTGTGTGTGTGTGTGTGTGTGTGTGTGTGTGTGTGTGTGTGTGTGTGTGTGTGTGTGTGTGTGTGTGTGTGTGTGTGTGTGCGTGTGCGTGAGTACGCAGCATGTCTAGATAACTCATCCAAGTCCGACATATATAACAAAGTGACCCAGAGGGGTTCCCAGGCTCAACTGTCTCCTTCACAGCTTGACCCCCAAACAGACACCTGTTTGGCACGTCCCTCCACGGCACTCCCCCGTTGATTGGCGGGCTGTTTGAGTTACGCTGACCTTTTACAGAGGACTCACATGCTGTACATTGAAATGCCTTTCATATGAAGAAAGTGCCTCCTGGAGTTACAAATTCATTCATGACACTAACTTAAAACAAACTGTTGGGTAGTATCCAATAATAATTTACATTGTGTCTCATAGCAGTAGTCACTAGTGGTGGAAAGTAACTAAGTACATTTACTTAATTACTGTACTTAAGTACAATTTTGAGGTATTATACTTTACTTGAGTATTTCAAATTTCCAATACTTCTACTCCACTACATCTCAGAGGCAAATATTGTACTTTTACTCCACTACAATTATTTGAAAACTTTAGTTACTAGTTACTTTTCAGATATAAACTATGATATAATGAAACATACATTAACCACTTTAGCCCTATTTTATACATAGGCTATTTGAAAATAGCAGATCTAAAAGCTCACAACGAGTCGCATCGCGGCGCGTTGTGAGCTTGTAGATCGGCTATTTTCAAATATTTAGTACTTTTACTTTTGGTACTTTAAGTACATTTTGATGCCAATACTTTTGTACTTTTACTCAAGTCATTTTTTTATTTTGGACTTTTACTTGTAACGGAGTATTTTTATAAGTGTTGGTACTTTTACTTAAGTAAAGAATTTGAGTACTTTTTCCACCACTGAAAAAAAGCATAGTAGGTTACTTATGGCTGAAATTATTAGTTATTTCTGTTCTGTATGTGTCAGGCTGTTTATAACAATACCTTGGATCAATCTCATCTGAGCTTAATGTCCTGCTAATGGAGACTAATTGTTATTAGTCTCCATTTTACAGACTAATTGTCATGTAAAACCAGTTAAGTGCTAATTTAAATAGTCGTATATCTGGTGCCCCCCCCAAGTGTGTGTGTGTGTGTGTGTGTGTGTGTGTGTGTGTGTGTGTGTGTGTGTGTGTGTGTGTGTGTGTGTGTGTGTGTGTGTGTGTGTGTGTGTTTGTGTGTGTGAGTGAGGGGGGGGGGGGGGGGGTCCACTCCTGACATAATGTGTTTCCTATGGACTCAATTTGAATTGCAAGAGAGTCCTTCAAACTAAGTCGGCCATCCCACCCATGACTCAAAATTGCATTATAAAACAAAATGCCAGACGCCAGAGTATTTAAAAAGAATGACGGTTTGGTCAACCAGGACCTTCCTTAAGACCCAACCAACCATAGTGACATATGTGCTCATTTGCAGCCTGTGTTATTGCAATACTCCACCGCTGTGTCAGAGGTGTGTTGACTGTGTCCACAATCACAACAGATGACACTACATCTCAACATATATAGGTTACAAGCCAGGATTGGGCCTCAAAAGCATAGTTCTCTCTCTTGGACTGGTGGAAATGGGGTCTTTAACAATGTTTTGCATTAAAATGGTGCTTTTACAATATTTCCTACAATTTGTTGTTGGATTAGATTTAGTAGAGAATTCAACAAAAATGAAAACAAACTGTTCCTCATTTTGCTGGGAACCACCTGGGATCCCCCGACGGATCCCCAGACTCCACTTTGAGAACTGCTGTTTGTTTTAAATAACTTTCCACAAGATGCATTTTCCCTCCCTTGTAAAATATAGTTATTATAATGGGACCTCCTAAAAATATGCATATTTGGCTCAAAATCCTTCAATTTGGAATTGGAAACATTCTTTTTTTTTTGCAGGTTTAAATTTAATTCAATTCAATTGGGCTTTATGAGCATGGGAAACATAAGTTTACACTGCCAAAACAAGATACAAAATAATGCAATCAAAATCATTAGTGTAATGACAGGCCCTAGGTCACGGGTGTCACATTGCAAACTGAAAAAACGGTGCTTTTTCTGTTAGAAAATGCTTCTAAGCAAACTTCTCTCTCTTTCTCTCAGTCTTTCTAGATTAGATCTAGATTACAGCGTGAGTTAGACAGTTTCTTACTCACACGGTAAAAAATGATTTAAATTGTAAATCAATACATAGGGTGACAAATCTATTTACATTCCAAATAGATAACAGATTGTTGTTGTCACCACCTGTTGTCGTCTAGCCAGGTGGACTAGTCCATCATCGTCATCAGCTTTTGTCAAAAACACTCTTCGAGGGGAAAAATAAACAACAAGGAGGGAGTCATTCAGAGAATCATTTACAAAAGAAAAGATGGTTAAATTGTTGGCATTGAGTCGTAGTCAGGACAGGGGCCATCGTTGCCAGATTGTGTGAGAGAATTAAGCAACCAGGTCTAGGAAAACAAGCCCAAAAGAAGCAACTAGGGCACTAGCACTTTAAACCTATACGTGTATACATTGAAAATAGACGATCTACAAGCTCACAACGTGTCGCAATGCGACGCGTTGTTTCTTTCAAATATATTGAAAGAAATGTGGAATATTTGGAAGATTTTTGAAACATTCTAACACCACAAATTTGGCTCCACAAAACATTTTCAGATGGGGGTTAGCTACACATTCATATTAATTTGGGGATCCAATGACACATGTATTTAAACCACTGGTTAAAATAATTTAAAACATTGTGAAACAAGCCCAAATAGGCAGCTACACTTTAGAAACAAGCCCCAAAAAACTGCAACTATACCAATATTTACAAGCAACTTTACAGAAAAATAAGCCCCAAATCGCTTATAATAAGCCGTCATGGCAACACTGGCAGTGGCCCGTCAGACCCGTTTGAAGAGGCCTGTCAATGGAATGTCGACGCCATTGGCTGGTAGTAAACAGACGTCACAGAAGTGGGCGGGGACATGGCCAACCGCCAATGACGTAGTCCCATTCTGGGAAAGGGAGGAGCCTAATGGCATTTTTTGACTGCTCTGACACTTCCTTACCGGCATTTCGTTGCAGTCGCCGGCGAGTGAACAGCACGCACTCCTCGAGTATTTATTTATTAATTTATTGTAGAACGTGTTTATATTTCGTGCTAAAAATGCTTGGCCTATGCCTCTACGTGCCTGTGCCCAATTCGGACCGAATTGAGGTGGAATATTTCGAATCCAACGGACTACCGTCGCAGCTGAAGTCGCTCTTCAAGCTGAGCGTTTTCCTCCCATCCCAGGAATTCACCACCTACCAAAAATGGCGGAAGGTAAAGAAACTTTCCCGAATTTTTAATTACATAGGGCCTGCGTTTTAATGAACTGAAAAGTATTGTTTGTTGAACGTTTTCTAGCTTTCCATATTTTTCCAGGTTTATATTGTTGCTTTTTGTTAATGAAAAGAGGGATTCTTCCATTCCACGTAGCGGTAGGAAAAGCCTGTACGAGTAGGCCTCGCCGGTGTCCCGCTTGATTCGTTGCTCTTTAAATTACGTATGCAGCAGTGTTGCCAGATTCTGTCAGAGAAATGAGCAACCAGTTATATGAAAACGAGCCCAAAAGAGGCAACTAGGCCACATGACACTTAAACCTATGTGCATCGGCTATTTTCAAAAAAATATCTTTATGGGGAAAAGGTGAACATTTTTAAATATATATACAAAAAAACATATGTTATGGACAAATATAAATTTGGCGTTCCTTGACTTAGACATGTCTGAGAACCACTGGTTTAAACCACATATAGCAAACCAGCTACAAAAAAACGCAACCCGGAACCACCAATATTTACGCGACTTAACAGAAAAAAGCCCAAAGTCTCTTATAATAAGCAGACCTGGCAACACCGAGCACGCTCCCTGGAGATTATACTGCGTGGTACGACGGTGTCGCTGTCCAAAAAGACAGGAGAAAAGGTAGTCTCTTTACTGGCAAGCTACGGTGTAGCCGATATATTATAACTCATATGGGTGTACCTGCTACACCCATATGAGTTATTATTTATCGGTTACACCCTAGTTTAAAAGGACTGATAAGCGGTGCATTTACATGTTGAATGGCCTTTATTTTGATATGCCGGTATTCGTATTATAATATTATTGTTTAGATCTTGTATCTTTTCCACATTGTTGGAATATTGGACTAACATTACCATAATACAGCGTTCGGCAACCTTTTTTGACATGAAGGGCCATGCTTTTATTTGATAGATGGTGTGCATATTATCAACATTAAGTTTAATTATGTCGCCACATCAAAATAGAATATTGCCAACAGATCTTGATTGACCATATACATAACAACCGTTATTTTTTATTCTGAAATATTTTCTTTCACAACGGTACTTGTGTTGTGGTTAGCCTTCTATTGCCCTGAGTAATCATTACTCAGAGCAATAACTCCCAGACTCCCTAACCAGTCAGAGTTCATTCAGAGTTTGAATGAATGTAGAATTATGTGCAGAATGTAATTTGCATACAGATGTGAGGGGAGTGGGGACTTAATTTTAACTTAATAATAAAAAAAATCCTCTCTCACACTTGTGCCACTGATCACCCTCCCCTCTGCCAATGTTGCCAACCACTGCCATAATATCACTGTCTGGCTGTTTTATATGTAACTGTCCCTTTAATACAGGGATTTTGGTATTTCACGTTTTATGTCATGATGGAGTGACTTGAGTGCACCAGGGTAACCTCTTCTGGCCACTGTGGCCAGGATCGCTGTGTGACTATCACGTTCATAGACAGCAGCTCGAATATGACACCGCTTTGCGAGTCTACTCCACCGCCAGTGTCCTAGTTTTAGAGCAGAGAGACGTCTGGTCAGTCACGTTGCAGAACTTGGCGTGTTGAAGCGCAGTTAACATTTAAAGCTGGACATGAGATGAAGCCACAGGCGTCAGTCTGTCAAGCCCACGTTTGAATCTTGGCTCGGTCACAGCGACGGCTTGTGACCTGACGGCATGTGATCTGACCCCACACCACTGTTGCAGTCGTGTAGGGTCAGATCACAAGCCAATGTAGCAAAAAACGGGGTCATCAAATATTGTATGACTGTCCATGCTAAAGGAGTTTCCTTGGCAGGACACGCAGGCCATAAATCGATTAAATGACAGGATCACAGTTGTCACTGGAGCCTTTGCTAGCCATATTGCATTTCTCTGTCAAAGCTACAAATGTTGGCCAGTGTTAATGATTGACATTGGTTCACACAAAATGCATACAGCAGCCTAATTCACAATATTGTTTGTCCTTTGTTTTCCTGTAGAAATCCTTAAAGAGAGAAGAGAAGGACCTAAATGGACAGCTGGATGTTGAGGATTTTGTCCACTATTTGCAAGACTACGAAAGGGACCTGAAGCTTGTTGTAAAAAGTTGGGACAAAAAGAATAAAGGTATGACTTGATTCTGCTTTTGGTAAAGGGTAATCAAACTCTTAGTTTAATCTGCCAAGGGGGACTTAAGCCACCTGCGTAACTTATTGTGTAGAGGTATTAAAGTACAACACTATGAAACATCCAGTGACGTTCACACAGGGCCCATGTGAACGTCATTCTCTGCATAGGTCATGGCAGTTCAACAGTTGCCCTTGATTTATTAATTTCTTGATGTAATGATGTCTACTAACCAACACCTAGATGGCAGTTAACATCTTAAAACATATTTGTGTGTTTCTGACATCGCCTTTCAAGGAATATAGCTGCGCAATTATAGATTGTTTTGTTTCATCAAGTCATATATCTTTAGAAGAAGTTACAAGTGCACTTTTGTATACATTAAAAACATTGTTTCCCCTTTGTTCCTTTTTAAAGGGCCCATCAGTTCCACAGTGTTCATGGAGTCTCTCAGAGATCTTGGTGTGCACATATCTGAACAGCATGCAGAGAAGGTCCTTAAAAGGTATGTCCAAGAGGAATTTGCCCTCATATCCATAGTCGATGTAAGAAAAATGAAACGACAATGTCCGTCTTGCCTTGATGGCTTGTGGTAATTTGGTTCTTGTTTTAATAGCATGGATAAGAATGGAACAATGACAATCGGTTGGAGTGATTGGAGCAACTATCCCTTGATCGACAGGACTGAGAACATCCCTGAGATAATTCTATACTGGAAGCACTCTACGGTAAGAGGAGACCGGGAATGGCAACACAATAGCAATGTGTATGACATTTCTCTTTATAGAGTATTTTTTAGCACTTTGACTTGCCAGGGCACTTTAAATGCCATTGCCCAGGTTGACACGCATGAATCGGCTGTTAAGCAGTATTGCTCTATAAAAGGTGTTCAGGTCAGGAAGGATTATGTCTGAGGGATTTGCTGATTTATCTAGCTCTTATGTAAACGTGAAATAGTGTTGAGAAGCAGGCTCAAATTACCCTCTGTGGGGTCAGTGCCATTGAAATACTGTACGACCTAATGATGTTAGCAGCCTGACCACTAGATATGCACTGCAGACATATTTACAGAATGTCCTTGGGCTAAAATTAAAGGTAGTAGAGGTACCCCTGCACTAATTATAAAGCAGGGAAAAAACCAGGGAAAATGTCAGTTTAATAAATTAAACGATATGGCCATTACATACCCATATTCCTCCTACATGTTCATTTGTCGTCACTTTAGATGGAGCATCAACTAAAGGTTTTAATGGGGTATCATTTGTACAGTCAGGAGATGAGTGTACATTATTGCCAAGTTGATCAGAGTTCACACTGGCACGGATCCATGAATCTTTATCTGTACTCTGTCCATGGCTTAGATTAGGTAGCCTATTAAACGTATTATGAAACGGTGTGTCCTAAAACCTTTGTGCATTGAACAAATTAGAATTTTTATGGCTTGACCACAGCATTGTGGAATTGCTATCAACTCGAAGAGCAACACGGCTACAGAACAAGTGTCTGACAGAACAAACTTTTGTCTGCCAACTCTGGATTTTCAACTCGCGTGGACTAAATGACGCATGACTTGACCTATGAGTTGAAATAAGACCTCACTTGACGTAATAGTCGCTGTCCCCAAGGTCAAATCTTGCGAAATTCAACCTGTTGGACAGAACACTGGAATTTTCATCCCATCCTCACCAGCCATGTTCCCCAGAATAGAATGTCTGATGTGGGGGGGGGGGGGGTCACCTGATGGGGTACAAACTTGCCAACCAAGTCAACATCTTTGACTTAAGATTAGAATAAATAAGCTTTGTTTTGTTGTCCAACTTGGTGCGTTTCTATTGGCTCTTGTAAATAATGTAAACTGTTATTTCTATGATCCCTATAGATCTTTGATGTGGGTGAGAACCTGATGGTGCCTGATGAATTTACTACTGAGGAGAAAATGACAGGGATGTTGTGGAGACATCTGGTTGCAGGCGGTGGTGCTGGAGTTGTGTCTAGAACCTTCACTGCCCCGTTGGACCGGCTCAAAGTCATGATGCAGGTAAGGTCAAAATCACATTTTGAGCACATTTCCGGATCCGGTGTCAGGCTGGATCCAGAGTCTAGCAGCTTAGTTGGTAGTTATTGCTCAGTAGCTAAGTACAGCTTAAATCTTCATATAGGTTAGGCTGGAAATGCCTTGCAATCTTTTATAGGGCATTATTAGGCCACTTGCATAAGAGCGGGTGGCTTAGTTACTTTTTCTGAATTTCTCAAGAGTTGGCCATTACTGAAGAGTGATAAATTGGTTAATGTTTATGGGATGAGCAAGGGGCCAGAGTCCACGGCCTATTTGTTAAACCTAGTTTACTAGGTCATCCACTGGCACAGAAGACGCACACCCTCCAGGGGAACATACAATTTGTTGCATAAACGTGTGACTGCAAAGTCTGTTCGTGTCAATGGCCTCAATATTTGTCAGCAGGCTCGTCATAGTTGGTCACCTTTGATATAGTTTTGAACTTTTGTTATGCAATTCTAGAACCAGGTTTCTGCCCTGACCTATTGCTTGTGGATTATTTGATTTGGCATTCAAGGATGGCTTGGCCTTTCCCCCAGATCCAATCGCCCCCTGCCATAAGTACATACCTGTACTTTAAAATACCTGTTGGCAGAGTGGGAAAATAGAAAAATATAGAGGCAGATGAGATTGGGTAGAGTAAACTTAGTTCTCCATACTGTGGCTGCTATCGAAGACAGACATGCTAGTCATAATCATAGTTTACTGGCATATGGCAGTGTTAATTCAACACTTGTATTACCACGGTTGTCAGCTGAATTATATTTTGTTTTTCTCCTATTAGGTTCATGGATCACGAACCAACAATATGTGCATTATGAGTGGATTTGCCCAAATGATCAAAGAAGGTGGGATGAGATCCTTGTGGAGAGGGAATGGGATTAATGTCATCAAAATCGCCCCTGAATCGGCGCTCAAGTTCATGGCTTACGAGCAGGTATTAAAAAAAAAATCTCAAACAAGTTCCTTTTTATAACTGTTTGCTTAGATGAAGACATGCTTTTTTTTTCCTGGTCTCCATTTTCTAATGAGTCTCTTTCCCCTTTTTTATTTCTCACAGATCAAGCGTCTGATTGGCAGTGACACAGTGACTCTGAACATTGTGGACCGTTTCGTTGCAGGCTCTCTGGCAGGAGTGTTTGCCCAGAGTACCATCTACCCCATGGAGGTAATTATACTTGGATTGGACAGGAACAAAAGAGTGGATTAGTTTTTATTCAAATAAATGTTTTAAGGCTTCTTAAATTTGCACCCATACGGTTATCTCAAAATATTCCTTAAGATCTCTGCCATGCGAGTATAAGCAAAGATTCTGTTGCCAGTTAACAATGTATTAACATGGTTTCTATTTCATTTCAAGGTCCTGAAAACTCGGCTTGCCCTGAGAAAGACTGGCCAATACTTGGGTATCTCAGACTGTGCAAAGCAAATCTTCAGAAGGGAAGGCCTTGGAGCATTCTACAAGGGCTATGTCCCCAACATGTTGGGAATCATCCCCTATGCAGGCATTGACCTGGCAGTGTATGAGGTAAATGGTTGTTGAAGTTACAGACCTGATAATCAAGTAAAAGGATTTAATCCGATAATCTTGTATTTCCAGTGTCTAATTGCTTTCTCCCACTCAATCCTTAGACACTGAAAAATAGCTATTTGGAGCGGTATGGCGCCAACGGCACAAATCCTGGTGTGTTTGTTTTGCTCGCCTGTGGCACTGTGTCCAGTACTTGCGGTCAACTGGCCAGCTATCCCTTGGCTCTGGTACGCACCCGCATGCAAGCACAAGGTGAGTCCCACTGCTCTCTTCATCTCTGCTGATTTATCTTCATTGTTTTGGCTTGTTATGGGTAGTAACTAATGTATAATCTTTTTTTTACAGCTACATTGGGGAGCAGTCAGCCGGTTACCATGACGGGGCTTTTCAAGAACATTATTCAGACGGAGGGTCCCGTGGGACTCTACAGGGGCCTGGGCCCCAACTTTTTGAAAGTAATTCCAGCAGTTAGCATTAGCTACGTGGTTTATGAGAACCTGAAAACATCGCTTGGGGTGACCTCACGCTGAACCCGACTTTCTTTGCCTGAGGGGTTTCAAGGATGCAATGTGACACCTTTTCATGCTCCACCCCAAGGGCTTGGGTACAAGAATCTCAGACATTTGGGTGTTTTTCGAGGTTTGTGGAACGATCTCATTCTGTGAATGTCAGCTGATGAAAGTCAAGCAAGTACACTAACAAGAAATGCCAAGGTGGAGGATATTGATTCTGAAGTTGTGGGGAACTGGAAGCTCTGTCAGTGCTGCTACAACAAGGAGGAAAAAATGGAACTCTCAGTATAAGTGACTATAAATCGGACCAAATGTTTTGTGTTCTAGTGCCTAAGCAAATGTTTGTTTCTTATGTGACCGTTGTAAACCTGAACAGCCTCAGTCACCACCCATTAAATAAGCACTATTGCCTTTTACTAAAGATACTGTACAAATGCAATTCTGTAGTGCAAACTTATGTTCGTGGCAATGGTGACATTATCAAGTGTTTCATTCTCCAACGGTTCTACCTGTCAAGGTCTTGTATGAAAGGATTATCCGATGTGGCTTATGTTTACCCTTCTGCTCTGTCTTACTTTGTAAAAATTGCAGAATGTAGTTGTGGTTTTCCAAAAGACTGAAGTATTTATTTATGTCCATCCAGTATTTATTATTTTTACTCTGGAGAAGTGGTAGACTTGTGTTGCTTGTCTTTCGAATGAATGCTTTTGTTGCTGGCGTTGGAGAGTTTCGAAGAGCTCTTTGTAAGGAAATGAATGACGTGTTTAATATGATACATTCAGGAAGGGGAACTTAACACTGCCACCTGTCAAATGCTGCTAAATCTTTGGCTGTGGCTATGAGATGGTAAAATGGTCAGGTAGTTGGAGTTTTGAAATGTACTGTCTTCTGTGGGTTTTATACAAGTGTCTTGTTTTTTGTAAACCACCTGTACATGGCTTGTTGCACTACTGCTTTTTTGTTTTGTTTTTCCTCAATGTATAAATGTTTGAGTAAAGTCCTATGTATTCATTACCTAGTGTGTCAGGGTACACCTAGTGGTTATATTTCAAACATTTATACTTTGAGGAATAACTGCTTGAGTAATGATTGCACTTTAATCAAATGCTGGAAGGGCTTTTGAATGTCAACTTGGCAAATCAAGTTATTTTTGTCAATTCTTTTTAGGATTGTGTTTTTAATGGACCATTTAATTTCAGGCAAATAAATGCAATTTATTGAGAAAATTATTTTGTGTCCTTTGTCAGAAATGTGTGGGTGAATTTTCACTTTGGTTGTCACTCTTGTTCTTGAATGCTTTTTACACAAAGTTGACCTCTCGGCCAAACTGAAAGATGCACATGCAGTATCTTTTGAGAAAAATATTTGAAAACTCCAAAAAGGGTATATATTCAATATAGTATAATTACATTTTCAAATATTTTTTACACAGAATCAAAAGTTTATGTTCATGATTCACCAGGAACCTGAATGGCTTGGTTCCAGGCTAAAAATATTATATAATTATGGATATATTATATAATTATGGATATTTAGCCTACATTGGATATATATATTTTCGGAAATATCTATTGGAAAAATGCATGTGTTTTCTATCTGTGGCACCACAAAATGGCCGCCACTGATATTATGGCTATATAATCCAAGCACAGCAAATCATGATTCACAGAAGCGCAATACCAGCTCGGCGGAGCCACTGCATTAGAATAAAGCAGTTTGTCCCAAGCGACTGCACGTAGCAAAACACGGAAGCCGGAATGATCGACTCAGTGCCATAGTTAGCAGCTCGGTGCAAATGTAACAAACTGAATTAAATCCTTCTATTTACGACTGTTAACGCAATGTGACAATATAAATCATTTAAAAGCTGGTAGCAATGTATCGCTAGCCATCTATAATGAATCATTTTGTCGTTTAGAAACGGAACACCGCAGCTTAAATAGTGAATAGCCAAACAGTGAATTATTTAAAATGTTGGAGAACATGTTCCGAACTGGTTTTCTGATCAGGACGACACATACGGTCCTAACCTGGGTTATAACTTTAATACTGTTTTTACACAACACAGGTAAGTCATGCCAGGCTAACTGTGCTAAGCATGTTTGCTATGTAACATCACAAAACTGACGCGGATAGTAGACCAGATTTAGACTTCTGGGTTGATCTATTTATTAGCATCGGTTTAGACAAATGCTGTAGTTTATTACAACTAAAGCAATGAGGTTGCGTATGTTGTGTTCGTGTAGATCCAGTGGTGTAAAGTAACCAAGTACGTTTACTTTTTAATTTTTAGGTATTTTTTACTTAACTGGAGTATTTCCAATTTTCAGTACTTTTACTTCTACTCCACTACATCTCAGAGGCAAATATTATACTTTTACTTCACCACAATTACTACAACTTGAGTTACTTTTATAGATTATTATTATTATTATTACAAAACATACATTAACCACTTAAGCTCTGTAAACATTTCGGCCATTTGAAAATAGCCGATCTACAAGCTTTTGTATGCATTACGCATTGTGAGCTTGTAGATCTGCTATAGATTTGCTGCTATAGATTGGTATACATTTTATACATGCATTCTATACTTGTGTAATGGGACATATTTACTGATACTACACAATGAGTACTACTTTCTGCATTTGGTACTTTAATGACTTTTTCCACCACTGTGTAGATCTGCGGAGGTGTGAAGAACATGGAGAGTTGATGCAGCCTATTCTGTTCTCCTTGCTGGTGCTGCTGTCAGTGATGCTGTACTTCACGGTGTCTCTGATGGACCCAGGGTTTGTTCTCACTGACACTGTCAAGGTAGGCCTGAACAACAACAACAACAACAACAACATGCACTGTAAAGTCATCAGTGTTAAAGTTAAAGCTCCATGACTTACCCACGACCACAATGGAAACAAGCCCTTAGGGCAGGGGTCTTCAACAGGGGGTCTGGGACCCCTAGGGGGTCCTCAGAGTTACTACAGTGGGTCCGCCAAATCTTTGTGTGATATGTTTTTTGTTCTTTCCTTATCCACTTGAACCCTAGCATCCCTTTTCCGAAGAGAACTTTAGCCAAAAAGAATTGCCAATTTTTGGCAAAGAGGTATAGGTGTAGAGGGAAAAAAGAGCAGCAAAAGTTAATCTGAAACACAATTTTATACAATATGGGGGTCCCTGCTTCATCTCTCTCTCAGCTAGGGGGTCCCTACTTCATCTCTCTCTCAGCTAGGGGGTCCTTGGGCTGAAAACGTTGAAGACCCCTGCCTTAGGGCTTTTTGTGTTATCATTTTAGCGCCATTGTATAATCGTACCACTGTACTATTTGCAAACTGTTAATAAAGTATTCAATCAATCAATCAATCAATCAAAACACCTGATCTGCCCCGGGAGACCACTTTTCTACAACTCTGACAAGATGGAATCCCCTCAGGCAGACTGCACTACTTAACCTAAATAAACATCCTACCCGACACCAGGGTCTAAATTTCTCAATAGAAGAGCAGGGAGACCACCTCCAGCCACTTCAGGGGCCAGTTGCACCACCTGACACTAAGTTCAAACTTAGCCTAGTTATAGCTTAAACACATTCAATCCGGGAAAGTATCTCTGTCATTTTAGATTTCTTTGGCTATTCAAAAATAGCAGATATACAAGCTCATAGCGCGGCACCGAGTGCCGCGCTATGAGCTTGTAAATCTGCTATTTTTTGAAAAATCGTGAAAATGAGTACAAATCTTTGAATGTTTAAAGATTTGCACAAATTTTCACATAAAAAAAATAAATAGCAGATCTACAAGCTCATAGCGCGGCAGCCAAATAAATCTAAAAATACCACAGATACTTTCCCGGCTATTATAGCTTAAATGGTTTTTTTAGAAGCCATTTAAGCTATAACTAGGCTAAGTTTGAACGTAGTGTGAGGTGGTGCAACTGGCCCCAGATGTGCTAGTTAAATTGTATTAACGTGTTCTACCACACAGATAGGTTCAATTATAATTATTTGTTCAAATAAGTTGAAAGTTCAGGCTTGTAGCTTTAAACTCTCTTACGGGTGCATTTTGTTCCATGTGTACACTCAGAGATACAAATGGATAAATTAATACATAGGATTTTACTGTGTGTTATGGATTGTGGGATGTGGATATAGGTGACCCACATTTGCCTTTTTACCCCCTACAGAGCCCTCAAGGTATGAGTGAGGAATTGGAGGTGATGATACCTCAGTCCACCCCGAGGTTGCGTCGTTGTGGCTATTGTCTATTACAGGTAGAGCTACTTTCACAGCTGTTGTTCACTCCGTGTCATTTTGGAAAAATACCAACTGTCACCAGACAAATGCAGCTAAATTGTGGTTGTTAAAGTCCATCTGTTCTGTGAGCCAGTTTGTCAGGTTCCTTAACATGATCACATTTTATTTTAAACACATAGTTGGCTGGTAAAATAGTTAAATACTTAACTAGCCTGATGAAATCAGCCACTGTGGTGTGTAAAGAATAAAGTTAGTTCCTGTGTGTGTGTGTGTGTGTGTGTGTGTGTGTGTGTGTGTGTGTGTGTGTGTGTGTGTGTGTGTGTGTGTGTGTGTGTGTGTGCATTGTATCACAATTTGTATTTGGATCAGATGCATTGGTTAGCATTGGCTACTTTGAACCATCAAAAAATATTTTCAATTTGTGTCTCTTACATCGATACATATGAGCAATGAAGACTTTATTGATAAAAAATACATGCTCTGTCTCTCTCTCTTTCTCTCTCTCTCTCTGTGTTGAGCAGCAGCCTATGAGAGCCAGGCATTGTCAGACGTGTAAACAATGTGTGCACCGCTTTGACCATCACTGTCCCTGGATAGAAAACTGCGTGGGCGAGAGGAACCACCGCTGGTTCATCGTCTACCTCATCGTGCAGCTGGTTGCTCTGCTCTGGGCACTTCAGATAGCTTTGTACGTAACGTGGAGACAACAATGGCTCTGTATGTCTGAAAAATAGCAGCTCTACATCTACAAACTCACAGTGCATCCCTATGCAATGTGGTGCATTGTGAACTTGTAGATCTGCTATTTTCAATGCACAATACAGGCTTGCAACTTACCTTGTTTTTGAGATTATGCTCAAAGATTTGTAGCCATTAGCATCAATTTAGTAAAATAGTTTGAAAATGGACAAATAAAAATAATAATTTGGTGTCAACACTCGAACACACTAATTGTATTTATACCTGCACTACTATGTACTACTATGTACCATGCCTTGGGTGGTACATAAGCATTTTAGAAAACCATTAATAAAACAAAATTGCCTTGTTCTTTGTCTTTCAGGACAGGCATTTCGTCCGGCAGTACGTGGCAGGTATGGTTCAGACTCAATGGGTTCCTCTTGGCAGCACTGGGCTTGGTAGGCCTATTTTCTGTTGTTGTGGTGCTGCTGCTTGGCTGTCACCTCTACTTGGTCTCCATCAACTCCACCACCTGGGAGTTCATGTCACGACACAGGATATCGTACCTGAAGAACTGCGGAGATGACGAGAACCCTTTTGATCGTGGAGTCATCTGCAACCTGTGGGATTTTTTCTGCATCTGTCGGACCGTTGTTTGGGAGCAGACCTACAACAGGAGTAACCACAATCCTGTTTAATTTCCTCAGACAGCATGGCGGTATCTGTTGAAAGCCGTATGAACAAGCCTGTTTACCACCAGTGCATATGGGTCATTTAGTATTAAATAGTATAGTGTTTGCTCCAACCTGCTTTGACCCATCACTGTCCTTGCTTGGATAGTGGCAGATAAGTGGGGATTATTGAGTCAGGACATTTAAGATGTTCATAAAAGTATACTCTATGCAGAAACGGCTATAGACTATTCCAAGTGGGTTAAAACAAACACCTTTTTTCACTGACAAAAACTAACTACTGGTTGTGCTCGGGTGTTGCGCTCTGAAAATAGCAGATCTACAAGCTCACTATTTTAGAATATTTAGAACATTTAAAACATTTCAGATGACTAAAATATGACTAAAAGGAATACTATTCAAAAGACTATGACTAAAATGAAATCAAAATTTGCTGTCAAAATCAACACTGCCCTACACCACTACCTGTTGTCTGTAATTTTTGTTGCCCCCTTATTGTTGGTTATGGGGACAATAAAGTACAAAACTAATATTGAATTTCTTCGGTCTGTTAGGGCTGCACGGTAATTGCTGACATGATAATGATAATTTCGATTATTCACGATTATTAATGATTAATTGATGATGATCATTGGTGGAAATATGTTTTTTGTTGTTCATTGTGTTTATCAGTGTCATATCTTTGGTCATATGGTATGTAATGGCCTCTGTGGTTTTATTGTGCCGCTGTGAGCCTGATGGATGGGGAGGTGGGTTGTACAATGTTCTAACTAACCGTTATGTAATAATGAGATGAGAGCAAGGTGCAACAGCTTACCAAATTAGATGAAGTTTCACAATTACCTAATTGTGAAACATAAAATCACCATTTTAAATTACTACAGATTCATTGTGCAGCCCTAAAGTTTGTAATTAATGTGCCGTAGTTTTGATATAAATAATTTGTTTGTGATCAGGTTGTCTGATATGGATTTTTCCAGGCCAATATCAATTCTCATACAGGAAGTCCGGTATAGAGTAGTGCTTGAAATGTTCTTTTTTTATGCATTCAAAATAGATGTGAAATTAATACACAAATATATGAATACATATAATTACACTGGATAATTAACATATTTTTCAACAATCTGCATAATTATCTATAGGCTACTATTAAAATAAATCTGCCATATTGGTGTCCTTAAAATGCAGATATTAGACTAATATATCGGTCAATCCGATATATCAGACTACCTCTAGTAGTGATGTCAGCCAATTATTTTCATCGTTTGAGTGATTAATTGTTCAGTGGTTATAATGTGATAACATTCTATGCACTTTAGTTTAAAATCCATGTTTGATACAAATGTTACATTTTGTACTGGGTTTGTTCTTTTTTATTCATTGACTCAAGGATACAATAAACACTAATCTTTATTAATATACAGTACATATGTATTGGCCTACATTCCTAGTCAGGATGCACTCACATACACATACATTCACATGGTAATGTGTAATATTTCCAGCAGCAGAAACTTAAAGTGCTACTGTAGCTAAATTAATACCTGTAATAACAATAGCTTGCCTTTTGCACTGAGGTTTTAGACTGATACTCTTATCCAGGGTGATTTACAATGACTAAAGGGGGTAAGGGTTCAGTGTATTGCTAAAGGACACTTTGACCAGACATACAGCTGTAGATGGACACATTGGCTGCAGTGGGATTGAGCCTGTGACCTTGTGTTTATGACAATCTCTTACCACCTCTTACATCACCCCACTTTCACAGTACCATTTCTTATTGCACTGACCATGAGAGCTCAATCCCACAGATTAAGCTTGGCTAAATATGGCTATATTGAATTCTCTATGGCTCCTTTTATAGTGCTAATGATTACATTATTTCTAGTGCACAAGTTAACAACAGTGCCATGCACTTCTACATGTGACAGAAAACAGTTGGCTTGTAGCCTGATATGAATATTTACTATGAGGAACTGACTTGACAAATACATTTGATTTTACATTTTTCGTTGAATGAACATATTTAAAAAATAAAAGGTATTCAGAAATAGGGCTAGCTTGCTATTTGTTTGGTCAAGGCAGTGGGCAAAGCCTCTCACAGTGATGCATATTAAGGGCAGCTTATACTGTACCTCTGTAGTTAAACAAGTAAAAACAAAAACAAAAACTTAAGCATAGGCCACAAAGCATGCTCAAATTCTCTCAAAGTAAGTATGTTAAATCCCTTAATACATTATGGCACTTAACCCAAGTTTCATAAATACAATGTGGACAAAATTACAATATAAGGTAGTGTTTATATGATATTGCTGTGAATGGACACAATACTGGAACAGTCAGAGAGAAATGGCCTGCCTTTAGTGACCGAGAATATAAAGGGTTAATACAATCATGTAATTTGCTCCTCCTGAAAAAGATTCTGTCTATTTAGTTGCCTGATGTTGGCTTTGGATGACAGTGAAAACAGTCAGCATAATCAGCCATGGGTATGCATGAACTGTCCTGTTTGGGAAAGAGCTGTGCAAAAAGAACTGTCCATAAAATGGTCTCGTCGTAGTACTTTGGGTTATGACCAGAGTGGGAAACTAACTCCTTTCTCCACCAGCCAAAGGCAGGTAGATACTAAATTCATCAGTCAGTATGATTAGATACCAGCTATTAACGTTTGTCAAGTAGGATAGCCCCTCCAAATGTTTGGTCATCTGCCAAAGAGGCTGATAGAGCAGACAAACTCACCACATAGTCAAAATTGACCAACACTTAACTGGTGGTTATGTTAATTTCCAACCCTGGTGGAGCCCACAGTGTTTTATTTTTAACTTCATCCATGCAGCGCTGAGAAGTCAAAGTCAGCAAAGGCCTCCTGCTGCTCGGGGGAGAGATTGAAGGGCTTGGAGGGAGGTGATAAGATGGGCTGAAGACGAGTGAAATCGCTGTCAAAGTTGCTTACGTCCTTCCCTTCTTTGATAGAGGGAAGGAATGGAGGTTTTACTTTCTTGGCGAGCAGGGCTTCCCAGTCAATAGTCTGTAAAACATGGACACAGAGATGGCATAGAGATGAATGAATGAGGGAAAACTTGTGACTTGGATTCGTCCCGACGGTTAGCTTTACTCTCTCTTTGTTTGAACACAGTAACAACCCACATACTTTCTCTGAACACACACACTCACATATTCCTATATCTCACATTGCATGTATCACTATCAGTATAATTTTGATCTCCTCTTTTTTCTTTATGTTTTAGGGGCATTCCCTTTTTTTTAGGTCCTTTGTTATCTGCTGATGACTTGTGTTTGTTTGCCTCCTTGTTTTCATTGTGGAGTAAGCTGGTTTTATAATACTGCAGAGTTGGAATACCTGTGTGTGTTCTATTTTCACCTAAGTTTTAATAAGTTACGTTAAGTAAGTAAATAACCTTGGGAACCAATTGTTCCCAAGCCATGTGGGCGGCTGTAGCTGAGTGGGTAGAGGGACCGCCTGGGAAACAGAAGCTCCCCGGCTTACGTCCCGGACCCGGTCGAAGTGTCGAAGTGTCCCTGAGCAAGATAATTAACCTCTCACTGCTCCCTGAGGAGCTGCCCCTGTTGTTGCCCACTGCTCCTGATACTTAGGATGGGTTAAATGCAGATACCACATTTCACTGTTTAGGCAAATATACAGTGACAGATACCGCAAAAGAACAAACAATCATTATTTATTATTATTATGTGGCCCATCTTAAAGTCAATTCTAAAAACAATAGGGTACTACGCCAGGATGCCAGGACACCGGGACGGAGGGCGGGCTGTTCTTCCCACGGAGGACTTTTTCACTAGTCATGCATGCATTGCATTGCAATTTGAATAGAAATAAAGATGTATTGTTCCTGGACAAAAGACAGCTAATGGTCAATATGAATAGAAGATGCAAATAGTGGTAGACTAAATTCATGAACCAAAAACAATAAAGTCCACTGGATCATACTCCAAAGTTTAAAATGTATTGGCTTCCACCATTTGGAGTTGACGTTTTAAGCCTCACCTGCTCTTCATCAGACGGTGAGGCTCGAAACGTCACGCCCAAATGGTGAAATCCAATAAATGGTGAAATCCAATAAATGGTGATGGTAATTCCCATCACTAAACTGACGTACCTCAAAGAATTTCTCTCCTTTGAGCTCGTTTGCATCCCTCTCCCCAGCTCCTAGCCTTTTCAGTGGGTTCTTCTTAAGCAGCTGCAGGGGAGTGAAAAGCCAGAGTTGAAGTACATGAGAAAAAAGCTGTAAACCTTTGTTTCTAGTTTTTTTGGGAACACCAGTGCTTTATAACAATGGCATTTTGATGCACATGACTACAGTAGATGTAGGCTGGCTGACACTGTGTACAGTATCATATCCATGATGGTCAGTAGTCTGTACAAAGGCAATATTAGGTTCATGAATATATTCACTGGTGATAGACTGTAATTATACTTATATTATTTATATAATATACATTATGTTAACTCAATCAGACCCTGGTCACTTGGTCTGACTGATCGCTTGGGTCAGACTCAAAATCCTTTCTTTTTTCAGGCATTTCTTCTTTATTTCTGATAACGACAGAGACAGACAGAGGAATGGCAGGAGAGAGGGGGTATGACACGCAGCAAAGGTGTCGGATTCTAACCCAGACCAGCTGCGGAAAGGACTATAGCCTTATTTATGTGGTATGTGCTCTTACCAGGTCAGCCATCTTCTGCCCTCTTTATTTTATGATTTATTGCTTTAAAACAAAACTTTTATTCTTACACCTAACCTGTGTTTATGCTTAGGCCTACTGCTGTTGTTGGTATGACACATGAATGTAAAGGTCTGTCTGTCTATTTGTCTATTGATCTAATATAAAGTGCAAAGATTGAAGGTGATGCAAGTAACGTTCTTAACATGAAACCTAGTGTCCCTATTCCGGGCATGTCATAGTAGGCAAACAATTCTGTGACAATTGACAAACATTCTGCAAAGATTGCAGATCTACAAGCTGACAACATCACACGTTTTTGGCAAAGAGATGGGTGTAAAAAAGTGAAAAAATGAGGGGTCCAATAGAGCTCTGGGTGCCCGGTCAACAAAGTATATAGCATTTAAGTGGTTAAGAATTGAATGTGCTTTTTGGTGCCCTGCAGTGGACTTAGTGTAATTGCAAAATATTGATCAACAGTATTGATCATTGGATTGGAGCCCATTACCTTCTGGATGATTAAGACAGCATCTGGAGGAAGTGACCCAGGATACTGAATGTCATCATTTACAATGCTGTCAAACACCTCCTCTTCATCCTCACCAGGGAATGGAGACTGTCCAGGGTGGAAGGACATAGGCTTTGTTCAGACTGCAGGCAAATCTGATTTGTTTCTCAAATCTTATGTTTAGGACTGATTGTCCACATTGTTATTTGCAAGTGATCATATCGATTTAGCTTATTTCAGACATCATCAACTTATCTGCACTGGTTGCAGATAGTATAGGTTTGACGGTGTCACTCACAGAAGATAGCATATCCACAAGCTCACAATGGGTCGCGATTGGCTACTACAGTATTTCCGGCGAGCAACACCACCAGACTTCAGTGTCAGAGTGTCCAGACTGAGAAACATGTTTAGAAATCAGATTTGAATCACATTTCAAACCACCTAGGAATGTGGTTCAAATCTTCTTAGCAAAAAAATCTATTTCCATGTGTCAGACTTGATAAAACTAGTCTGATTCCAATCTGGATAGGCCAAAAATAGGATTTGGGCTACCATTGTGAACATAGTCAGTAACCAAAATCTGTTTTCCTCATTGCATTCATCACTGTTCAAGTTCTTTATTGTAACGATCACACACAATACTGCTAGTAACAACATTGCAGGCAGTGAAACTCTTGTACTCAACAGAAGGACTGACCTCTCCGACGAGCATCTCAAAGATGAGCACACCCATCCCCCACCAGTCCACGGCTCGAGTGTAATTATCATCTGTAAGGACCTCAGGGGCCAGGAACTCTGGAGTTCCACAAAACGTTGAGGTCCGATCGCCATGGCCCATGCCTGCCAAGATGACACTAATAACAGCCTCACTGCTACATACAGTATTCATTAGGGGTGTGCCGATATATCGTCCCGCGATATATCGCGATACGTTTTCGCGACGATACGTATCGTTTTGGAAAAAAAAAATATCGTTTTTGAAAAAAAACAATTTTTTTTTTTTTTTTTTTTTTTTTTTTTACAATCATAATAATTAGGCATGCAAACGTCCCCGAAGTGAAAAGAGTGACAACATGTTTTTTTTTCGGGTCAGGTGTCATACTATTTGGATTCAAAACGGCTATTGTAGCTGAAAAGCTACAAGTTTGCATGTCTGAATAATGCAAAAACAGAATTATTTGTTTGCATTTTCTTTTTTTCTCCTCCATATATTTTCATAATAAAAAAAGTGCGTATCGTATCGTATCGAAATCGTATCGAAGTTGTGAGCCAAATATCGTATCGTATCGTTTGGTGAAATTAGTGTATCGGCACACCCCTAGTATTCATTGATCAGTCTCTCGACAAAACATGCCAAGTAGAGAAATTCAGGAGTTGAATGAATGGAGTTTTATATGAAATCATTATGTCACCTTCTTTACAGAGTCCGAAATCTGTGATTTTGACAAAGCCGTCTGCGTCCATTAGCAGGTTGTCCAACTTCAAATCACTGTAGAGGACATAAGCATCAATGTGATGCCTCTGATTTATACTATACTGTTCCTAAAATAACCGATGTACAAGCTCACAATGCGTGGCATCGTGACGTATTGTGAGCATGTAGATCTGCTATTTTCTGTGTGCCACACCAGCGCGTAACTAAGTATGAATCCGGCTAGACTGAAATGGAGGCTTTTGGAAGGCTCAATGGCAGTAACTTAAAGACGCATTCACACGTTTGGAAGAACTTACCGATAAATTATTTTATTCAGATGGAGAAACTCCAAACCCAGCACAACACACGCTGAATAGAACCTGTACAAAAAAAAACATTCTTTTAGATATGCATCAAGCGCACTGACCTCTTCAACTTTGTTCCACAGATAGAAAACTCACCTGGCCTGGGCTTCTGTGAAGACATGACTGTGAATATGGATCATGAGGTCACCACCAGGTGAATACTCCATGACAAAGCAGACATGGTCATTAGTCTGGAAGCAGCCATAGAGGTTCACAAGGAAAGGATGTTTCATCTCAAAGATCCTTTTCTCACTCATAAGGCTGTGAAGAGAAGATCTTAAGTTAGTTCTTGAGTTCAGAGTTTTTACTGTCATATGTAATGATGCATAGTCGTAGGTCAACAGATAAATATAATTTGACTGTTCCAGTGTTTAGATTTAAGGCAAAGGCTATTCAATTTGTCATTTGGGTTCTAAGTATAGCTTTTATTTATTAATAAGATAAAGGTATGTGTTTAATCCATCTCACAAACCTGTCCACTTCATCACGAGTCACAATATCTCTTTTCTTCAAGGCTTTAATTGCATAGAGCTTGCCTGTCTTCTTAAATTCTGCTAAAAGCACCTGGATAGAACACACAGCCAGCACTGAGGATAAAAGCAACTTTCTTATCAATCATCTTGTTAAAATGATTAATACGGTTTATACCTTTCCAAAATGCCCTCTGCCAAGAACAGAAATATATTTGAAATCTTCCAGCTGCATCCTTATTGGGAGATAGAGTGAGAAAAAGAAAGATGAATCAAACCACACTTCTTTACAGTAGATCTCAGTGTATACAATAATTGTCATCTTTTTATGTTCACGGTTGTGTGCATGAGTGTGTGTGTATGTGTATACTTCAGATCAGATACGGACTCATCTCCATGCCTTTCTGTTATTTCACTTCCAACAGATGACTGTAAAGAGAAATACAGTTTCAAACACTCTACTGTCAGTACTGTTCATTTTGCTGGGCGACACAGTGGTATGACAAATTATACACTGTATTAGCGATTCCTTGTAGGTTACTCGAGATAAGGGCATTAGCAAGGTGGAAATATTGTAATTACTTATCAGAAGCCGTTACAGCACCTGTTTTTCTTTCTGTGTAGACATAGGAGGTGTTTCTTGTGCTGGAGAGGTGGTGTAGGGAGCAAGGTCACTCTGACTCTGGGGCTGGTCATCACTAATGTTGAGTTTGATTACTGGCACATTACTATGCACATAACCAAAGGGGAAAAACACCAAGAAATCAGTCACTTAAAACATGGTGTAATATGGTCCACAAAGGAACTAACATAAAAGACTTGGATAGAAATGTGATAGAAATGGGGTTCACTGGTTTTAATCTGGGATTGTCTGCATAAATATTGGAGGGATAAGTGGGTGAGATTTGATTTGATTTAATTTCATTTTGGTAAAAGAAATATGAGTAAACACAATATAACTTAAACCCAGGATATACATATAAAAGCGTAATAAAACAGCTTACATGCTGAGTCTTATGGAAGAATTATACATTAATCAATATTTCTGTTAATGACTGCCTTAACAGATAGGGGTCGTCTATCTTTGACTACCAGTGACATGCTGTACATCCTCGAACCATGGATAAAACGTCTTGGTAAGAAGTACGAGAGAGAGTCTCTCAATGGGTCGACGCACATATTTGCCTCTGAACCAGCAACAATCTCCTTTCTTATAATATGGCATTGTCTTTATCAATCTGAAGTTGGCTTTATTTAATACATTCCAGAAGAGTCTTGGTGAAAGATTCTGTGACTGTTCGCTTTTGTCTAATAAATATGTAAAGGCTATGAAAGTGCATCCATTCTGCTGGCACATTATGATGATGGATTGCAGGGAAACCAATTAAAGGTCATTCTACTGTTTTATCACTGACCTTGGCAGTGGAATGGGTGTTTGAGTGTCCTTCTCTGTGTTCGGTGGTTCATTGGCCAAAGGATCAGGGGATGTAGATGAACTGAATGTAGTGAAGGTACTGTAGTGAGGCAGGACACTCATCATCAAATGGCCCCATGTGGTGAAATTCATGTTCATTTGAGCTGCTCTTAGGAAGTTCTTCCCTATAGATAAATAAGAACACCAATCAACCAAAACAAGACAGACAAATAGGTGCACACATAGTTTGCAGTGGTGATACATTAAATATGAAAGCTCAGGAGACAGACTAGTTCACATGTCATGTCATGACATTGACATCTCATATAGTGAGTTTTACAAACAGTGAGTCAAACATGAGAGACTCACTATTCTACATTTTGGTATATTCCACAGAACCACTACCAAATATTGCTAGGATTACTCCTCGCCACACACACACACACACACACACACACACACACACACACACACACACACACACACACACACACACACACACACACACACACACACACACACACACACACACACACACACACACACACACACACACACACACACACCTTTCTCTTTAGTGAAGATACACCGCTGTCGTCTTAGTTTCGGCTGTCGCTCAACGACGGTGTCAATGAATGAAATCTGTGAATTTACCAGAAAGATATTTGGAAAGCTAAAACTAAGAAGTGGAGACATCGCAGTTTGTCAAAACAGTGTAGGAAACCATGTACTGTATATCTGTGAGGTCACAGGAGACACACACACCTTAGCGTAAAGGGTTCCCTGTGGCTCCAGGTGGAGACACTGGTCATGGTTTGGGTTCTCCATTAGCTCTTCCAGACGTAGGAACTTGACTGCACACATTCCCGTCCAGTCCCGCCGGAAGACCCCAATCTCCAACTCACGAGACTGTTGAGGTATGCCCCAAAAAGGCCACATAGGTAATCAACAAAACACCCATTCAACACAAACAGTTAGTTATGCTTAAACCGTTTAAGTTATTAAAGCTTTATTATAAAATGCCCATTAAGAATCCTGTAGTGCAGTTGGAAGCGTGGGAGGCACAGACATTATTCAAAATGTCTCTAGTCTTAGTTTTTTTTATTCACCATACACTATGGCCAATAGATTAAAAAAGGTTACTTTTCTGCCTTGATTACACCATTTCACAGTCTCTATCATCACTCATGTTTTAGATTAATGCCATTGTCAAAACCTTCCTTTTCATACAGTAAGTAAGAGAGTTAAGAGATATGTTTACAAGGATAGTAAATATTAGCCTGGAAACCAACCAGATGAATATTTCAAGAGTAAATATCTGGATAGATAAAGGAGCCCACCTGCTGGTCAATGACAGAACTACAATAACAAGCCTTTGCAGTATCATTGCTCCATGTAATAATGAGGCACAAGGACACTGTATCCTTTGAAATAGCTCTTCCTGCTGTTCAGTGAATGGATCGAATTTCTGAAGTCAACGCTGTACCTACTGCTATTACAATACATCACTGATTAGAATGTAACACTGTATATAGCCTACTATATGTATATTTATAGTACATACAGTATATTGTACACAAGGTCCTGACTCACATAGTATGTTAAGAAATAACCTGATGACCTTGTACAGTGTGAAAGCAGGTCATATTTTACTATATTATACACTGCATATACATATACATATATTTGCACCAATACAACTGAGACAAATTCATGTACATTTATTGTAGCTGGCAAATTTAGTGATTCCAATTATCATACTGATGCTGCCTACCCGCTCCAGTTGAATGCAGAAGGTCTGGTCCCACATCTGTTTGTTCATAGGTCTCCAGTGGGTGCGTCCCACCACTCTGTTATCCAATCTCAGGACGGCACTGATATCCACTGTACAACACGAGATAACACACCACACTGCTGTGATTTCAGGCATTGCAAATAATCCAAACATTGCCTACTGTAGCACAACCTGTACTTGAAAATCCATCAAGAAATGTACTTTCAGATCCGGGCGAAATCAGTGTTGTTTTTTGTTTTGTTTTTTAACTTTTCTCTAATCCCTATAACACGTGTTCTTACTCGTTTATTAGTTTTTTTGTACTAAAACTAATACTTTTTGGGCTATATAATTAACTCTGTATTGGGAAATGAGTGCACACAAAGTACTGATATAGTAAATACAAATTTATTATATGTGGTAATAACAATATGTAGTCACAAAATCCCAAGGCACACCTGGACTTGTCTCGCAGCACACCAGTGTGCCTGACCCACTGGATTAAACAGCTATGCTAGATTTTGCATCAACTTTAAATGCTATATGAAACACAACAGCCATGTGTCCTGTCAAAGTCTCCTTGAGCAAGACATTGAACTCCTAACTCATTCTAGAGAACAGCATCCGTTAAATATAACAGAGGGATAACATACCGTCCGTAGGTTGTTTTGGAAGCAATTTTATCCTTAGTGTACCATGGCTGCATGCATTTTAGCATGGCGTGTCAAGTAGCATGTAAAGAAGGAAAGCCAGCACTCAGGTTCTGTCCATTCAGGTACTTGGTATTTTATTTGTAAAGCAGGCAACATGGCAAAGAAACGACAGATGCGTTTAGGCTTACAAGCCTTCCTCGGCGTGATACGTTGTCAAGTAGCAAACAATCAAAACCCTAACCAGTGTTCATGGCATGCTCCTTGGGCAACATGCAGTATTAATATGCAAAAAGTAAAAGGTTATGGAAGAAGCACTTACAAGAGAGGCTCTGGTCTGTTCTGTCTGGCAGTTTAGGACAGTCATCAGTGGTGTGACCTTGTGAGCATTCCAGAGGAGAGGTCATGTGAGGTATGTGGTCCACTTCTGTCAGTGATTCCAGTAGATCCTCACATCCAAGAAGCCTAACTTCAAGTTTCCCTGGAAAAACAGTAGCACATTCTTCCATGATTTTTTTTATCTGTTCTAGTAATAAGAAGGGACTCGTAGATGTGTTCACACATGCCAGAGCACATTACAAATGACTCGTCATCTTTAACATATCAGGGCTGCACAATTGATTAAAAAACAAGAAAAAAGAAATCACAATACTGACTACACTTTTCCAAATGCCCCTCCCCCATTTATATCACAATTCACATTACAAAATTAAATTCGCAAAATAATATGCAGGCTTACTGCACATGCCATCTAGCTACCATGATGATACCAGTTAAGGACGCGGGCTTGATAGAGACGATGCAGGAAGAGTTGATGAGGGAGGTCAGTAGACAGAGTTTCCGAGGAGGAGGCGATCCCGTAGGCTGCTCCTCTCTCGAGGCAGGGTGCTGGATGTCAGGTTCCTGGCGCTGCTCCTCTATGCACCTTTCCAGGGAGAGCTGCAGAAGATTGAGCTTCTGAGAGGACTCCTGCACACGAGAGCCAGCCTAGCGGAAATGTACGGTGTATTATTTGTCTCTGTGTGCAATATTTTCACCGCAGCTATATAGGGAACATATCTGGGCAGTATTTCACTCAGTATTTACTGGTGAGCTGTCTGGCGATGTTGTGGAAATTGTCCCCTTAAAATCTCATGGACATTATTTTGTTCTGACCCACCCCACTTTCCTCTAACATTCACTCATTCTGAATAGCACAAAGTATAATGTCAAGTTACCCAGTGCACGGGTAAACTGCTTCCTTGCCTGTAATTAAGCATCTATTCAAACATTTACTCACATTTATGCATATTGTAATTACACTTGAAGAAATTGGATTCCTTTGAAATAGGATTAGCTTTCAGAATAAAAGCCTTGATAGATAAATCTCAAACCATAAAAGCATTTCCTCTCATACCTCAGCAAGTGCTTTTTGGTCCAGTGATGAAAGTCCTTCCAACTTTTTAACCACATCTTTGGCGAGTGCCAACGCATCTGTCTCTTTCTGGATGTAGTGCTGTAACTCCACCACACGAGCATCCAGGGAACTGGCTGCCACTGGAGAGGGCCCTGCAGGATCCAATTGACATCACACACCAGAGAGAGGGGCATGTAATATGATGTTCCCTGTAACATGAAATGTTACCTGCCCTTTTTGATACTGAAGGCATCCATTCCAAGAGGCTACAACACAAGACATTGAAATTTTGGAATGATTTTCATTCATTCAAATTCAATTAATGAATTACTATTTCTAAAGCACACATTATGCGATCCTCTAATTGTGTTGCTGTATTAAGAATTCAAACCTATACTATTCCATAGCAAGTTGTACTTTCATCAACAAACATTTAAAAATACTTATTATTACACTTTCAAATGATGGATTACTACTCATTTTGTCCTGAAGTTGAGAACAGACTGAGTGATCAGCATTGATTGGTGGTTTAGTTGGACCATGACGGAAAAAAAATTAATCAACAAAAATAAAGTGAATGCAACCCCTGCTTAAGAATGTACATAATGATGAACATCAAACAAGTTTTGTTTTATCTTTTCAGGATAATTTACTGGATTCATTATCGACAAAAGTTTAGAGATGCTGCAAATATCTGTTATTTCACAAGCAAATGTAGCCTACTTCAACAATAAAAAATAAAAAAGTCATATTCATATGTGTATATTATTTAGATGAGTTTTCATATTTCCATATTTCATAACAACTCCTGGTTGAAAACAGCTGTCAACGGATACTGACCTCTGAGTGGAGTGGAGGTGTTATGGTTGCTGCCATCACCACCTCCAGCCTGGGTGACTTTGATAATGTGCATTCGGATCAGCTCGATCTTGGAGCGGCTATCCTGCAGCATCTGCTGAGCTGTGGACAACATCTGATCCTGGATAAAGACACATTACACAAAAAAAACAACAAGCTACACTATCATCACCAGGCAGGGTTATTCGTGTAGTTCAATAAGGAGGAGGGAAGTACACAAACACATAAATAAACCTATCTGATCCAGTTTCAAGTCAGAATGGGCATGGGACCACCGATAATCCTGTCGGTATACGTGCACAAACAGCATTTAATTAGGGGCGATGGAGGGGTGGGGTTGGGGGGAGCAACACAACACACAAGTGGATGAAAAGGTCAAAAGTAAACGTTTTTATGTTAAAAAACAGATGGGAATAACTATGACTGTGCATTTCACATACCTCGGGGTGATCTGCCTTCTCCTTGCCGAATAAGGACTAATTTGACATCCTCCAAATGGGTATCCTACTTCTCACGTTGCACCCCTAGACCTTCACTATCCTTGAAACAACAAGTCCCCTGATGTTATTATTGCACGTGTTTTAAATGAGGGCTCTCCTCCTTATGCGTCTTTACATCTTGTGAGTAATCAAGTAATGGATCACGCAGTCTCTCCTCCTGTGTGTTTTTGCCTCTCTGGTGCCTGCGCTGTGATATTACCCATTTCCCTTAATTGCATCTTCATCTGCCCACTGTTACTAAATATCTCTTCGCTCTCTCTGTTTTTCTTTTGGGTTTTGGTTTTGACTGCAGGAGGGATAGTTCCTTCGGGTGCCAGCACTGCTGCTGCTGGTCTGTAGAAGTGCTCATCGTCCTGTCTTGGCTCAGTATTGGCCAGGGGAGGACCACATGTTCCACTGCTGTCACCAACCAAAGACAAACACAAAGCTACTGTTCTCCGCGGGACAAGAAGCACAATCCTTGCTGCTTTAAAGTGCCTTATTTAAGCTGCTCCCCGCACGACAGCCAGGCAGTGTTTCACGGAATCACGGACATAAATCAAACAGTTAAACAGCAAGCATCATACAGAGGCTGGTGTTTTTTTCAAAAATAGCTACATAATAGTGAACAAATGCATGAGCCATTTTTTCAGTTACAGATTAGTCCACAGAGAGAGCTAATAATAGAACTAGAAAAAGTGCTCCTCGGAGCACAGGTCTCCGCCAGGTCAAGTAGGTTGTTGTGGGCCAGCAATGTTGATGGAATATGAAGAATCGACAGATCCATCATGATTACATGACTGCAGAGATAATGTGTACTGATTTGCGTGATGTTTGGACAAAATATGTATGGAGTAATATAAAAAAAAATCTGGAAATCACACCCTGTGTTCATTATTTTGAGGCATTTTGTTCAAAGCGGAGCATTCCTGCAAACTTTGGAAGCCAATCTTAGCCAATCAGGATGGAATACGAAATTTAAAACATTTTGTTTATTGACTAGATACCGTGTACCGATTTGCGTGATGTTTGGACAAAATCTGTAGGATTAATATTAAAAACATTGTTTAGCAAAAATTGACCTCTTGGTGACGCTATAACAGGCCGATTCGTAAAATGTGGCATGTTCTGCTCTGGCATCCAGGGAGTGTGTGTGCACAGTTTCGCTGTGAACTGAGATTAGCTGGTCACAGACAGACAGACAGACACACACACACATGCACGCACGCGCACACACACACACACACACACACACACACACACACACACACACACACACACACACACACACACACACACACACACACACACACACACACACACACACACACACACACACACACACATATAGACAGACTGGGTGCAAAACATAGTCTCTGCCACAATAAAAACTTGCAAGTTGTTTTTATGCATAAAAACAACGTTTCTGTCCCCTCTGCCCTGTTAGATTGTAGTGGAGAGATCCAAGAGTTCATATTGTGACAGATTTAGTGAATGAAAGAAGAGAGAGAGAGAGAAAGTCAGCAGAAAATGACATCGGGGAAACGGGATACAGTCACTAACAAACCATGTCGCAACACAGGCTACTGAGTAACCGTGCTGAGCTGTTTTTATTCACACTTTTATTGAGCTACTGTTGTGTGGGGCCTAAGCGACTTTGGGCTCCTTTTTCTGTAAAGTTGCTTGTAATATATTGGTAGTTGTGGTGGGTTGAGTTTTTTTGGGCTTGTTTCTAAAGTGTTGGTGGTTCTCAAATATTTTCATGAAGATATTTTGTGCCAGGGAGCATTTGTGTTATTAGAATGTATGAAATATTTAAAAAATATTCAAAATATTCACATTTTCCGTTCACATTTATTTTATTTTTGAAAAAATGTGTTGTGAAAATGAGTTGTGAGCTTGTGAGCTTGTAAAGTGCTTATGTGGCCTCTTTTTCTTCTTTTGGGCTTGTTTTCCTAGCTAGACATGGTTTCTTATTTCTCTCACAAAATATGGCAACACTGCCCACGACTGGCTGATTGTTCGTCCTCGATCCTCCTGGCCTTGCAGAATGAACGGAATGTTTTGACTGTAAAATCAACCGTGAATTTCTCAGTCACATGGAGTTAATTTATTAAAAAAATGATGTCAACGTTTATTTAATTTTTGGTGTGTGTTTTATTATTATTATTATTATTATTATTATTAATACAACAAGCTTTACAATACAATCATCAAATTCTGCACCCATAAGGAGACCTACTTTGAGAGGCGGAGCTCTCGTTCGTTTCGTGTGGTGCTCTGCTCCGCTTTCCATGTGTGGACGCGCGCACGCCGGAAAAAAAACAGCCGATCTACAAGCTCACCGCGGGGAGAGGACGCGACGCGCCGTGAGCTTGCAGATCGGCTGTTTTCTGGGCACGCGGCACCGCCGAACGACGAGGACGTGCTCGCTCTTTTGCGGCAGCGCGCCTTCAAGTGTTGCCATGTCTGCTTATTATAGGCGTATTTTTATGGGCTTGTTTCTAACGTATAGTTGCTTATTTGGGCTTGTTTCCTAATGTTGTTTAAACCAGTGTTTCTCAAACATTTTCAGGTCAAGGACCCCCAAATTAATGTATGTATTTGTCTGCGTACTCCCATCTGAAAATATGTTATGCCAGCAGGGATCCCCATACAAGATTTGTGTTGTTAAAATGTTTCAAAATATTCCAAATGTTATCAAAATGTCTTCCAAGAATATTTGGAAATTAGCAGATCTACACGCTCACAACGCGTCGCGATATGTTGTGAGCTTGTAGATCGACTATTTTCAAACAGCCATTATAATATGTTCTCGCTTCTTTTGGGCTTGTTTTCACAGACTGCTCTGAAAGAGACCCCCCTGAAAACTTATAGGTGGAAACTGGCCCCTGTAAAAAGTCAATGCCTACCCCGCCCCCCGTTTGCTGTAGGCTATATATTTTTCTTTTTAATTTCTGACTGTTTATATGATGTTTTGCATAGTATTGCGTATTTGTCTGTCATTCAATGTTTCGATGAATTGAGGTCAAAGGACCCCAATGGAAACAAGCAATAGGCTTTCTTGGGTTTAAAATCCTTAGCAAACCGACTTACTTTACTACTTTCCTGTGCTTTTTGTTGTTGTTGCAAACTGCTATTACTAGTTTATGAAGCTCTAAATGGTCTGGCACCTTCCTACTTCTATGACTGCCTTGAGAGATATGTTCCAAACCGGCCCCTCAGATCTTCAAGTGCTGACCTGCTCGAGGTGCCTACAATGACATATAAAAAATACTGTTTTTGCATTCTGCTTCTACGGACCGACAGCGTGGAATAAACTCCAATTACACCTAAGACCTTTAAAGCACAGCTCAAGACCTACTTCTTCACTCTTGCTTTTAGCTGATTTTTTTGTTGATTTTTAAGTCTCTGTGTTGTTACCCCCATGTCCTCACCGTATTGCCTGATTCACTACCTTTTGCTATTATTTTAATGTTGTTTTATGCTTTTGCTTTTCTTTATTTTTTTTGCTTTATTGTTAAATTGGTTGTAACTGTAATTGTATTCTTGCTCTGTAAAGCACTTTGAGCAGCATTTCATGTCATGAAAGGTGGTACACAAATAAAGTTTATTATTATTAAAATAAAGTTTATCATTATTAAAGTATTCAATCAATCCATCCCCGGTTGCTTGTTTCTTTCTCAAAACCTGGCAACACTGTCTCGCTCTCTTTTGGCGGCGGCGCGCCTTCGCTAATATGAAAGGAGCGCGAGAGCGAGCGGCTCGAACGCCTGTGTGACTGTGACTTCCTTGCTGATTCTCGAGCGCCTCACATTGTGTTAGGAAGGCAAGCACGTTGTCGGAGCGCGCGCGGCTTCTCTGCACATTATCAGGCACACAACTTTACACAACGGTAGAATTAAGACTATCTCCTCTTTACAAGGGAGAAAACGAAGCTTAAGACACGAGCTTTAACTAAACATTAGTAACATTTTCCAGGTCGCGAAAAACTAAACATGTCGGCTTCGGCGGCAAAAGTGAGTAAAAAGGAGCTGAACTCGAACCATGACGGAGCGGACGAAACCTCCGGTAAGAACTAAAGGCGAAGCGGAATGGCGGCCTCCTTCTTGTTCAACCGCCATTTTCACTCTTCCTTTCTAACGCCGAAATGTGTGCATTTAGAGGCGAAATGTTTGACGGGGTGAATGTATGACTTTGTTTGCGTGCCGTGGCTGTGATCCGGCTTTGTTGCGGGTGCGGGGCTTTATTGCGTACATTACATTTAGCCTACTGTCGTTAGCCTGTGTTAGCTAGCTAGCCCCCAACGCGTTTGTGTTAGCATGCTGACCCGAGCGCCGCTGTTGTTCACACAACACCGCTGCTTTCGGAGGCCACGTTATTACGACGCCTGCGTTTTATACCACCTCGGCGTTTGTGTTTATTCGACAAAAAACTACGTTATTTTTAAAAAAATGTTAAACCTTTTCACGTGAAAACGTGTTGTTTAGATGAGCTCGCGCGGGACGAAGTCTAAAATGTAAAGCCCGTTGCAAGCTAGTTGATGATAGCATCACCAGCATGGCCGCTTGTTATTTCGACGGCTAGGCCAGTGATTGAATGAACGGAATGAGATGTTATTGGGATGAGATATTGGTTATAACTTGACTTTAGGCTAGTTCCTGGTAGTTTCTTGATTTAACCCACGTTGGCTATTCATCGGCGCTATTAAAAACTAAAAAAAGAAGTTGATCTCTTTCATTCGCTGTTAGCAACGATTAGCCAGTTAGCAGTGTTGTTAATGGCTGACGACGTTTGTTATGTTGCTCATCCCGCCACGATAAAAACGGAACACTTTGGGTTTGATATGTTACAGCTTCGTTGTGAGAAGTTAAACAGTTTTTTCAATTCGACTAGCTACTACACACGCTAATATTATGAGGCGGTTTTGTTTGTTTTTAGGCCTTTGTTTAGGCTAGTGTCGCTAGTGATCGGGGGGAACAGACACAATCGTGTGTGTGTGCAGACGTCCCACATTTAAACCACGCGGCCTTCTGGGTCGCAGCCGGCAGGATACGCTGGGTGAGATCCCTGCTGAACTGGGACTCACTGAGCGCTGCCATTGGACGCTCGCATCCCCTCCACTGTTTTGGCCAGTTTGTTAGTTGTTGCCCAGTCAAAATTGCAAGCCCATTTCTTTTACCACGGTATTGTATTAGTGTAGGCGCCTACATTAGCAACTGTTCTTGTACTGTAAATGTTATGAAACTTATTAACAATGAAGTGTTAATATGTTGGCAAGAGAACTATGATTGTATTCAACTTTTATCATCTATGCCAGTATGTTTTTGTGTATAGAGTTGCATTAGAAAGTTTTCACTTCCTGATGATTTAAATGGAAACCTTACATGTTGTATGTTAAAATGTTGTACATGTGAGTGATGCATTTCCCATTCTTTTTTCTACAGAGAAAGAGCAACAGGAAGCTATCGAACACATTGACGAGGTTCAAAACGAAATTGACAGGTAAACCCCTTGAAGCAAACTTAATTTAAGAGTGAATAGTGAGAAGATTAAGGGGGTGGTACAGTCACCAATGAATGTGATATGTGTGAATTCTAGTGTCCAAATGTCTTACTTTTTTTCAGGTTGAATGAGCAAGCAAGTGAGGAGATCCTAAAAGTAGAACAGAAATACAACAAACTCCGTCAGCCCTTCTTTCAGAAGAGGTCAGAACTGATCGCCAAAATCCCCAACTTCTGGGTCACCACATTTGTCAACCATCCACAAGGTAAGCTTTTGAACTTGTGTTCATTGCCACTTGCATAGCCATTTTGTGGAAATGATTTCAGTAATGTAAAACGTGTCAGCCTGTTGTAGTAGTTAATGCTCTCTGAATACCTGCTACCGGATTTGGATCCAAGTTTTGCAGTTATAAACTTGTATGAGCAAAGTTCAGGCTCTAATGATATTTTCTACATGCAGTATCTGCTCTACTGGGGGAGGAAGATGAGGAGGCGCTTCACTACCTGAGCCGGGTGGAGGTGACAGAATTTGAAGACATCAAGTCGGGCTACAGAATAGATTTTGTAAGTATTGTTTACATGGATCACTTTTCACATGGCAGATTGAAAGCCTTTCCTTGTTTAATGATGCATTTTTATCTCTGCCCTTTGTGTATTCCAGTATTTCGATGAAAATCCGTACTTTGAAAACAAAGTACTTTCCAAAGAGTTCCATCTGAATGAGAGCGGAGACCCATCTTCGAAGTCAACGGAAATCAAATGGAAGTCAGGAAAGGTATGTGTAATGCTACTTTTGTTAACAATTATGCTGGTGTACACAATGCTTGTTTTTACATAATCAAGGTAACCACTTGAGGCATTCGTCTCAGGGGACTACAGTTGAAAACTTGCCAGTTGTCAATGTCTAATACTGGCACATGCACAGTAATATTGATTAGTGTGCCCTGTCCCTTAAAATTTGTGTTTATTTTGTTGCTTTAATTACATTTTAATATATATATATATATATATTTATATACATAAGCTATAATCCAAATATTAGGCATGGGCCAATATTCAATGGGGGATATCATACATCATGGAAGCATTTTCCAACGTATTTGTCTTATTTGAAGGACCTGACCAAGCGCTCCAGCCAGACGCAGAACAAAGCTGGTCGTAAGAGGCAACATGAAGAGCCAGAGAGCTTCTTTACCTGGTTCACCGATCATGCTGATGCTGGGGCTGATGAGCTGGGAGAGGTCATCAAGGATGACATCTGGCCTAACCCCCTGCAGTACTACCTGGTAGGTTTCTTATGCAGTCTTGAATATTATCTGTGATTTTTACTGTTACTGTGAGCCTGGTCATTGGTATTGAAGCTGTGGAGCACTTTAACTCACTTGCACCGTTAATACGGCACAAGTGAACATTGCACCCCTGCTGGGATTTGAATGTTAAATTATTTTAGATTTCTGATGTTGTTTAAAACGTGTACATATTTTCATGGACATTTTTGGAGCCGTTCTGCCTTTGTGGGTCAGAATGTTGAATGCTGCATCTTTAGGAATCAACCCTGAGCTCATTGTAATTTACATGTAATGTCTAGGTTCCTGACATGGATGATGAAGAGGGTGAAGGTGAGGACGATGATGAGGATGAAGAGGGGTTGGAGGACATAGATGAGGAGGGTGATGAAGATGGAGAGGAAGATGAAGAAGATGATGGCGAAGATGGAGAGGTATGGATGCCATAATTGGTTATCTCCTGTCACTGTTGGCAGCTGTATTTGTGTACCGTCATGACTGTTAATTTCTTATTTTTAGGATGATGATGGAGAAGATGACTAAGAGATGACATGGATCTACCAAGACCCTCAACCTTTTCTTCCCTGTTTGGTTTTTCACCTATGATCAGGAGCAAGTTTATTTTTTTGTGTGCTTCATCTCCATTCTGAAGCCTCTCACCTGTTTGTGCCATGTTTAAGTTCTCCTTTGACTCATCTAAAGCCAATGGCACTTTGCCCTGACTTGTTAATAACATCCCCAAATTCATCTCAAAAATAAAAATGTACAAAAATAGAATCAGCACGGCATCCTGAGTAGAATTTGAAGTCAATTTACACAAATTTCCTCCTGGTTAAGGTTGTGTGGTAAATTAACGAAAGCCATGGTGTAGTGACCTAGTGCTAGCAGACCTCCAGTTTTTGTTTTTTATATATATATTATTTTCTTCTGTTGGGCGTTAATTCCTTGAATAAACTGTTATTTTTCCCCTATGTGGTTAACAAGTACCAGCTCATTCCTATCACTTGTAATGTTAGGGGGCTAAGCTGGGGATGGGTGGGAAGTAGACTGGATGGTCTCTAGATGCCGCCTAGATAGTTTAGATTTCTGCAGATCTAGAGTTTGGACAGACATTATGTTTTCTTGGGAGGAACTCCTGATGATGGCCACAATCAACTTCAAGGCTGTCCAACCCTTTAAGTTGCAGTTTCCTCCATTGACAGCCCTGTTTGTGAGACAGAAAAGTCCACTCTGATTGTAGTAAACAAACTAGCCAATATTGCACCTCTACAGAAAGCTTGGGTTATCCTTGTCTACGTAAAGGCTTTGCCTCAGAAAAATCCACAGTTGTCATTTGAAACATTTTGTCAAAATCCATGAAGGCATGATTCAAAGAAGTTTTAAAATGATTTGGCTGTTCTGCATTACCTGTGCTCTCATCGTGTGTGATCAAAGTGATTTTGTGGAGTGCACGGGTTGTACAGATGTAAAACACTTATTGAGATTGACAGAATTGCTCATAAGATGACAATGGTGACTTTTTGTTAAATAAAGACTTAATAGAGAGGATAACCCAAGATTTCTGTAGAGGTCCAATATTGGTGAGTATCTTTAAATACAATTCGCATTAACTTTTCTGTTACCAATAGGGCTGTCAAAGGAGGGAATTGAATAGCCTCCAAGTTGCTTGCAGCCATCTTGATGATTTTTTGCGTGCAGCTGGACAAAATTAGGTTCTTGATGTTTTCTACCTTGAGTATATGAAAATGGATGTTATGTAAATTTGCTCAATTCAGTTTTGTCAAAATTACTTGGTAAACCTTATGACTTTTGAGATATGAAGTCCAGCATTTCTCCCACTTTGGGCATACCTGAGGAAGTCATAATGGAGCTAATTTTTTGTCCCTCTATTTTTTGCTGCATTGTTTGGATTTACTCCTGGAAAGTGAAGCTGCATGAGTTTTACATTGTTCAAGTTCGGACTGTGATGTCGAAGTAAATATAAATAAAGGTGACATCTAAAGGCTGTTTAGGCTAGGTGGGGAGTGGGTTGTAAGGGAGAGTTGTTATTTTGACACCATTTCTATGGGATTTTTTTCATTGTATTGTTTTACAGATATCCATTGAGGTTTGAGAGATGACATTTTTAATAAATAATAAAATTGAAAAAAAAGCTTGTAAATTTTGGCCCCCACTGCTTCATGGGAAATATGACCTGTTAACTCATGGAAATTGCATTTAATCACCCTTTTCTTTTCCGCTGGGGGGAAAAAGAAACTGTTTTAAATTTGAGGTGTACAAGTTGCTTTGTTACAATAAAACTTACTGTGTATAAATGTGTGGGACTCCAAACTAAGAGGACAACATTTTATTAGATTGGGCAATGTAGGCACTGGAAATGCAAATACAAACGGAAAAAGACATCAGCTCATAAAAGATTTTGGTGTCACGAGCAGACTTGATGCAAAGTCTTCTCTTAATAATCGATGGGTGATTAGAGCCAAAAATGTCTGGTCCGATTCCTCAAACTTCTTTCTTGTGATGGTTTCTGGCCAGTCGCTGGGTTGAAACGCCCAACCTAAAGTGAATTGAAAGTATTGGAATTGTTACCATACGTGTTTATAACCTGTAAAAAATAAATATGTAGTTGTAGGCTTTACAGTAGGCAACTACCCACCTAGATGTGTTTTACATCGCGGGCAAGAGGCCAACGTCCAGGAGTATCCGGAGAACCAGGAGAAGTGCTTGTCTGCCGGCCAGTGTTTGGAAACGTCCGCTTTTCTGAGTGTTATAACTTCGAACCGGTGCCCTTGGGGGTTTTCAAAAAGTTGTACATTCACCCGTTTGTCTCCAATCAGTGTGTCGTTGCAACTGGACAGCGCAAGTTCACTAGGGACAAAGTGTATGTCTTTCGCGTATGCCAGCTCATGACCGCATGCCCTGCACAGTATCACATTGGCCCCCTCTTCCTCCACACCACAGGCCGCGGCACCGAACCGGTGTGTAGCCTCGAACCGTAGACACAACAACACCAACAGATAGAACAGCCTCTCCAGCTGCTGGAGACATGGCAGTCGTAGGCCACTCATCCTTCATACGCACATGGAGGGGAACAGGAAAAGAAACTAGCTTTCAGCGTTGCCAAATTCTGCGAGAGCAATAAGCAAAGCCCAGGAAAACAAGCTCAAAAGAATCAACATGAGCACTTTAAACCGCAATGCATCGACTATTTGAAAATAGCTGTAGATCTGCTATTTTCATAACAACATTTAAACAGGATTCTGACAACACAAATCGTGTACGGGGGTCCCTGGAACAAAAACAAAATCAGATGGGGGCCCGCGGACAAATACATATTAATTTGGGGGTCCTTGACATGAAAATGTTTGAGAAGTTGAACCAGCTGGTTTCAACCATAAAACAATTAGGAAACAAGCCCAAATAAGCAAATACACTTTGGAAACAATCCCACCCCAAAAAAAACGCAACCCGCAGGCCGCAACTACCACTTCTTATAAGCAACTTGACAGAAAAAGCAGCCCAAAATTGCTTATAATAAGCCGACATGGCAACACTAAAGGGAAACTAAACTAGCGTTGCTACTTTGTAATAGCCGTGTTTATCTTCCATCGTACGGTGGTGTCGCTCGCCCCCCCCCCCCCCCCCCAAAATTAACAGATTTACAAGGTAAAAACGCGTCGCTGTGTGACGCGTTGTTAACTTGTAGATCTGTGACTGTGACAAGTAAATCACTGTGACGGGGTATACAAAGTCATTATTAGGCATATCAGTGCGCCGTGTCCCTATAGAGACACACGGGCGGAAACGGAAGGCCTACAAATTCACGCCCACTTTTGAGACAGTGCCGCTACTCGGGGTCCGTTAGAAGGATGAACTGCAGCTCTCAATGCATTCCCTATGAGAGGACATGAGAGTTAGCCTACTTTTCAAATATTCCTACATTAACTGGAGACGATATTGATTTAAATAAAAATATGTTTCCAAATGTATGGAGTGTCTTTGTCAACATATCTTCTTGTTTTCTCAATAGATGGTGTGTTTCACATTTAATTTGCCAGTCGGATGGGTTACCCATAATGTTAACAGAGTGGAGAGGAGCTGACAGACAGATAACCTGTCGCTCTTCCGTGACGTGTCTGTCGTTAATCATTACAAGCGGCGCCGGTTTTGAATAGACGATTCTCCGTGTATGTGGTGAATGATGTGAACATGGCTTGTTATATGAATTCTCTACCTGCCGCGGAGCTCTGACGGTACAAAGAGAAATTACAACTAGTAGGTTTAGCGTGTTGTCCTTACGACTTGCCTAAAAGTAGCTGGGGAAATGACCCAACTAAATGGCCAGACGTGACATATCCCGACATCGTCAATTATCTAGTGGATTCTCCAGGTTTGTATTAATAGCCTATTGGAAGACTGCCATAGATAAAATATAAAGCGCTCACCTTGCCACGGATGTTCACTCACCATTCGGAACATGTGTGCACTGTATTGGTCCGTATTTCTCAACGAATAAGTGTTTTAATCCAGTCTGTGCCTGAACCCCGTTCAATTTCCTCTTATGCATTGAGTGTAATACCAGCTTTCACCTGATGCGCTCCGCCAGTACACTCATTACGGAATACAGGGAACTTCCGACACAGACGGGATTAAAACACATATTTATTGAGAAATACTGATTAATGCAGTGCACACAGGTTCCGAATGGTGAGTGAACATCCGTGGCTACAAGGTTGGAACTTTATATTTTGCATTTGTCCATGTGCGGAGAAGTACAGGCTTTAGAGGAGGATTTTCAGTGACTATAACGACATTGCGATCAAGACTGTCATGTGATGAATGTATTTTAGAAGATACATACATACTAGGCACTGTGCGTGTATATTCACATATCATGCCTAGGAATTCATCTATTTTATTGCAGTTTTCATACAATGTATTTATTTCAATTTAGGGAGCTGCATCAATAGGAATAATATAATAAATGACTGATTGCAGTGTAATCCTATGTAATCCTGTGCTCCTCAGGTGATTGTGTCTGACTTCTTGATATTGTAAATCAACTGCCATAAATCCAGTTGTAGTGTTTCCTTTAACATTTGAATACTTTTTCCACTTGTGGAGTTCCCAAACCTCTTCTGAATGGTTTCAGGGGTCTATACAACCCACACAATGAAGAACCATCGATCCCTGGATGCTCATCTTCTTCACAAGTGGATGGGTGCAGCCAATACTTCATTTGGAACCAGAGGGATTGAATCACATCATTCTTAAGGCCAAGGTTAAGCCTTCCTGGAAGGTAACCGAGGCATATCATAATGCCTGGGTTGCTGTCAGCATGGATGGGAGCATAATTGTTGCTCATTGCATCACAGCATGACGCGTTGTCAGCTTGTAGATCGGCTATTTTCAGTGAATGTTCTCCCCGGATGGTGGCTAAAGACGTGGCTAGCCTGCGGACTGAGACCGGCTAATTTGCATATCCTCGTGAATATAAATTAGCCATGCGGTCTTCTGCGGACAATGGGGGTATTTTGTTTGTTGTTGTTTTGTTTCAGTACTTTTACTTCTACTCCACTACATCTCAGAGGCAAATATTATACTTTTACTCCACTACAATTATTTGAAAACTTTAGTTAAAATGACAAGTTACTTTATAGATTTGGATTATTATTATAGAACATACATTAACCACTTCAGCAGTTGTAGATGAATGGAGCAGTAAAGGAGAAAGGTGCCAGTCTGTGTTACTCAGTTCACACCATACACTGTTATTACACTGGGCGCTCGTTGTAGTCGCTCAAGCCTCGCATCTTTCGGAATATATTGGGATGAATGCGTGACGTATATATAATGTGACAGAAAAAAATCAAGATCTCCGATGCTAGCGGTTTTGACACACTGCAGGAGTATATTATAGTATATTGTGGGTAGTATATCGAGATGACAGATATGGGACATTAAAAAGGACAAATTAAACAAATGGGACTGTTTATTAGAACACCAAAAAAATCGCTACAGCTTCAGTAGTTAACCAGTGAAATGACGGTATTTTACAATGCCTCTCATAGAGATTGCATTGAGAGCTGCAGTTCATTGTTCTAACGGACCCCGAGTAGCGGCACTGTCTCAAAAGTGGGCGTGAATTTGTAGGCCTTCCGTTTCCGCCCGTGTGTCTCTATGGCCGTGTCAGATGGCGCATCGAACTGACATCGATGGATAATAAAGTTCAATCTTATTTATTTGTATGAAAAAATGTTCTAAAATTAATTTGATTCGAGTGTCCGATCGATAAAGCCAATAATTACGTGGTTGTGTTTGATATTTTCGGTTCGATGCGACGACTCCTGTTTCTCAAGTGCGCATGTGCGCGGAAGTAGACGATAGACAACAGGAAGTAGCACACGGCGAAAGAGGAAGTGCGATTACTTTCTTTTTGTGTCGAAAGTGCTCTGATAAATAAATACCACATGATGGAATAATATTAAATAAATACAATTGGCTGATAAATTAGCTGCATAAAACTATGACAAGTAAACAATATGATCATATTTCTGTACACTCGGTTTCCGCTTATAGTCAGTGGTGGAAAGCAACTAAGTAACTCAAGAGGAATTTTTACTTTACTGGAGTATTTTAAATTTTCAGTACTTTTACTTCTATTACCCACTTCAGCCCAATATACATTTCGGCCTTTTGAAAATAGCCAATCTACAAGCTCACAATGCGAGTAAAAACATGTGAGTACTTCTTCCATCACTGCTTGTTGTCTGTTGCTACCCGTGGTTGCCACTAGTAACACTCGTCAAGCCTGGTTGTTGTCCAATCACAGTACGATCTGTTACAAACGAACCAACCACAAGCCATTACTCCAGTCAAACACAACAAGTCTCCACAAAGAAGTCTGTCTGGGGTTTAGCTGCTTGCTATATTATACATTTGTGTAGAGCTAGTGGCGTTCAGTATTTATATGTATGGATAGATACGATAATGTTCAGTAATCAGTACTGCTTATCCTAAAAATGCTGTGTTTTTAGAGTGATCTCGTAGATGAAGAATGAAAACGCGAGATTTGTCGCCGCCCGTCCATGTCCACGTCTCAGAGAAGACGCCTGTACATGTCCATCGGATGAGAAGTCCTAAGACCTCACGGGTTTGTTTGACACATTAACCATTTCAATTCAACATCTACATACACTGGCAGTGGTGGAAGGTAACTAAGAACATTTACTCAAGTACTGTACTTATAGGTACAATTTATACTTTGGAGTATTTCCAATTTACAATACTTTTACTTCTGCTCCACTACATCTCAGGGGCAAATATTGTACTTTTACTCCATTGCAATTATTTGAAAACTTAAGTCACTTGTTATTTTGCAGATATAAATCATTATATTATGAACGCGTCGCATCTGTAGATCTGCTATTTTCAAACATTTTAGTACTTTTACTTTTGGTACTTTCATTATATTTTAATACCAATACTTTATGTACTTTTACTCAAGTAACATTTTGAAGTGAACACAGGTCTTTTACTTGTAATAGAGTATTTTTATATTGTGGTATACTTTTACTTTAAGTACAATATCTGAGTACTTCTTCCACCACTGCATACAGGGCCGTTATGCATGCTGATATCGCCATTCATAGAGAGAGGGCTCTTTTGCATGTGGGGAACAGTTTTGCATCACGATCAAGCAGGCTTATAGCCACATCTGTGAGACTTAAACAAAAGGCATGGGTTTCCGAGGCTAGTGAGACTGTGACCTCACCCTCCACTATGGGTGAGGTCACAGACGGTGCTTAAGGTCAAGCAAGCTGCATATTATTGGCAACGGCACACGTTAAACCAGTGGTTCTCAAACCTTTTCATGTCAAGGACCCCCACATTCATATATTTGTCCGAGGAGGACCCCCGTCTGAGAATATCTTGTGCTATGTTTAAAAAAAGATTCCAAAATTGTTTTCAAGATTTTTTTTGAAAATAGCTGATGTATAAGAGGGTTAAAGACAAAGTGGTTAAAGGGATAGTTCACCATCAAAAATCATTTTTTTCTATTGATTAGTCACCCCATGGAGACTTGAATTTATGGATATTTTTTTGTTTTTGTCGCATTCCTAAGCCAACAATTTGATGACCGGCAGCGGTTTCGGTAGGAGACACAAAGGGCCTCCTTTGTGTCTCCTACTGGAACCGCTGCCTTCTAACGTTTTGAATTAACTATCCCTTTAAACTCATTTTGATGCTGTATGAACTAATTTGTCTGGGGACCTTAGCGTTAAACAATGCACCCTGTCTGTCGCACTATCTTCTATGCAGATCAGGACCAGAGAAACACCAGATGCTGGGAACCATTACCCCTCTGCCAGGTCTAAGTCCCGTAGTCCATGGATACCGCCAGGAAGAGTGTCCTCACGGGGAGATGTGGGCTCATACAAGTGGCAGGTCTCTTGACTGTTATGTGTTGATTTCACCTCTGCGTTTATTTGTTAGAAACTGTCCTTAAATGCATTTTGTAGCTATGAAGACTTTATGAAGATATTACAAAAAGCTATGCATTTTTGGGTGGTGGGGGTCAACTGAAGTGTGTCAATTCATATTTCTAAAGACCTGTTAGAGAAGTCCCATTATTTGTTTTAATGTTTTAGTTTGCTAATTTTGTAAGAGTAGGTGCCATGCTTTTCAAATGGTGAATGGAGAGATTATCCATGCATTCATTTATTTATTTGAATGGAGAGATTATAATTTATTTTCATATTTTAGAGGTCCACCCAGCCATTTACTTCTGGATCACATGGTAACCCTTGCAAAAAAGAGGATGCTGAAGAGGGATACTGGCGTGAGAAACATGGCAGTAAGATTGACAGGCTGATGATGGATGCAGGGCCACCCAAGAATGAGGTATAGCAGATAATGATACTAAATGATCCATAATCATTCAAAAAATATATATTTTATTGTCCCTTCTGTGGATGCCTCTAAAACTGTATGACTTGTTTCTGAAATTCAGTAATGTCAAGTTTGTCAACATGTCTAATTGTGTGTGGGGAAAAAAGGCATGTTTAGGTTTTAAGGTTGGGTCAACAAAAAAATAAAATTGGTTGTTTTTTGCTATTCAGTCAAAGCTGCGGATGAAGGATTCTAGACTGCTACAGCAGTCAGAGTATATGAATGCTCACCTGGGTACCACAGAGGAAGAGGAGCTGGTGGCTGCATCCAAAGATTTGAACATCAGGTAACGAGAGAGAATCTGTCGCCCGAGACAACACCTAAAAATAAATTCACCAAGCAAGAGAATATCAGAATTGAACCCAGAAAGTTTTGGTTGATTAGTTGGGGACATTTTATTGCTTGCTTTATGTAGATAGGAGAGTGTAGAGCGAGAGGAAGCTGGGGGGAGAAAGAGAGAGAGGGAGGAGATGCAACACAGGTCTCTGTTTGGAACACTCGGTCAGATTACAGTTACAGGATGCCCTGTTCAACCAATATATTAAAGACAGGGAAACGGACCATTTTAAATGCTGGAAATTCAAATACCTGAGGTTGTCCCTTACCTACTCTACCTTTAAGTGACATGACATGTGTATAAAATAATGATCTCAAGAAATATAATCTACTACTACTACTACTGAATATAATACTGTAAAATATAAACCTTTGCTTTCAGATCAGATTCTGCGGTCTACCATGGGGACATAGACCTGCTGCTGAGAACACTGGTAGAAGCTGAGATTGACGGTGTTTCCATAGCCAATCAACTGTCAGCATTGAAGGACACTGTAGACGGCCTGCCCAAGGTAAATATGACCTAGAAACCTTGCTATCAATGGTGATCATTTTCAAAAATGTTTTGCTTTGTCACTTTCAACCTGGCGTTCCTTTTGGGCGTGTCATTATAGGTGATATAGGTGAACATTGTGAAAATAGCTGATCTACAAGCTGACAACGTGACACGTGAGCTTGTAGATCGTCTATTTTCGTTGCTTCGTAGATTGATTATTTTCGTACAACTATTTGTTGTATGCGGGAGTATACTATGTACTTCATTTGTTAGCCAGAGCAGGGGTACCGGCCTGGACACCACCGTAAGCCTCACCACATGGGTGGTGATCACAAAAGGATTTTTCTGTGGTTGTGAGATGAAAAAGGGCATGTGAAAAATATTTAAATATATTTCTAATTTGCAAATTTATTATTATAGAACATTTAGTGATATTTGCCTCAAGATTGAACATAAATATTTGGACTATTGGCCCTATTTTGCACGTTTTAAAGGTAGGGTAAGTGATATATTTTGGTTAAAAGAAATGTTTTTTGTTAAAAGGTTAAAGTACTATGTTCTGATAGTAATCATTGCTAGAGTGTTTGTTCAGTAACAGGAGTCTCCATGTCTCTCCAGCTCTTTAATAAACAGAAAATACATGTTCAGGTAGGTGACACAATTCCAGCCAATCAGGAGAGAGCACCCATTTATCAGCTTCATTATTATAGTGATCCAGTTCCAATTCTGTCAGCTTATTTCTTCATCACTTCCAATTTCACTTGTTTAATCTGTATCCTGTCTGAGTTCTCTATCCTGATTGGATAAAATTTGTATCCTGACCTGAAAATGCATTTTCTGTTTAATAAAGACCTGGAGAGACATAGAGACTCCTGTTACTGAACAAACACTCCATAACTATGAGTACTATCAGAATATAGAGCTATTTAACACTTATTTTTTACAAAAGAAAACCCTTTACCCTACCTTTAATTACCAGGTCTTATACCTGATCTTAAACGGCCAATGCTGTTTTGCTATTTTGAGTGGCCAAACAGCATTGGCCACGCCTCCAGGTCTTAACCTGGTAATTAACCTGGTAATTAAGATGCGCAATTGGGCCCTATATTTCTTATAGTCATTAGTCACTTCAAATAAAACAGTGTTTAGAATAAATCCTGGGTAGGTGTTTGTTGCTGCAAGGCCAAAATGTTGAGGTCTTTGTCTGTTATAGGATAAACGACTCTCAAAGATGGATGCTGTTTCACTTGGACGACAGCGGGAGTTATTGTTAGAAAAGATTGAGATATTTGACAACACAAACCGCATGCTTCGGGAACGTCTCAGAGAGTGGCGTGACTATGAGGTAAGTTCCTTTTTTTGTTGTTTCTCTGTTCATGAAAAGCCATGACACAACCAGTTTAATCCAGATGCTAAATTCAGAAAAATGGTTCCAGGTAAAAACTGCAGTCCAGACAGGCACAAACTGAACCCACAATGTCAATCAATTCCATGGCAAGCTTTACTTAATCACTAAAGTAAGAGACTTTCAATTAGTTCCTTAGTCCCGTTAGATTCTAAAGGGACTATCACTAAGGAACTAATTGAAAGTCTAAAGTTTAGAACATGGCAAAGTGGGGACAACCTGATTGCCAAGTGTTTAGGGCGCATACCCCATGGGCATAATGCCCTTGTCAGCATTCAGCAAGTCCCAGGTTTGGCTGTACCATTAGCTGTATGTGATTCCCATACTCCGAGAGAGTATGGTAATCAGGACATACAGAGAGATGTCCTGTATGGGAATCAGGACATACAGAGAGATGTCCTGTCTCTCTCCACTATCGCTGTGATTTAAATGCTTAAAAAGGCCCAAAAAATAACCCCCCAAAAAAGGAACACAGCAAAGTGAAGAAGGAACACGGCAAAGTGAAGATCATGGAGATTAAGATGAAGTATGTAGGTATTCTCATTGCTCCAAACCAAAACGTGACTGTTTTTTTCTTCCACTGCTAGAAAGACGAACTGACAAAGAGAATGTCTGATTGTGAAGCAGAAAATAATGTGAGTAATGACCCATTTATTTAACAGTCCTGTTATTTACATTATTTACATTATTTTGTCATTGTATGTAGTATGTATACAATACAATCTATATTACAATATATTGTATGACACTTAGCTTGCTCTGATTGGTCAGCTTCCATTATCCCTATGGAAGATGTGGCAGATAACCAATCAGCTCATCACCCTCTCGGTCCTTATATCACCCCCTCGTCCAGGGCAAAAAAAATAAACGATCTTCAGGCTGCTGATAATGCCTGCCAACAAATGCCCAAATGATAGTTTATATTTATATTTTCCAGGTTCTTTTGGACAAACTCAACAATAAAGAGAAAGAGGCTACCAAGCTTGCTGAGATTTTGGAGTTTCAAAAGGTTTTGATGATTCTGCAATTTTTTCCACATATAATTGGCCAATTAAAAACAAAACAATAAAACTGATACTACACTTTACATCACAATTGCAATAATATGTATCATGGTCCTCATATCATGGTTGTTGTTGTGATATACAAAGTTGACAACGGGTGAATTAATTTGCAAGGTACAGGATTCCTTTATCACAATGTTTACTAATAGGAGCTTGTATTCATGCTGCAATCTTCCAAATGACAGGACAGCGTAATGACTACAGCAGAGCTATCTAAAACTCTCCAGTCATCCCGCAACGATCTTGAAACTCAACTACTCATGAAAGAAGCAGAGAACAATCACCTAGCTGCTCAGATTCAGGTTTGTCACAAAGCAAAATTACTGTTATTCAAACGTGTGGGATATGGCCCTTAGGTCTTGAGCTTGGTTTGGCTCGCCAAAGTGTAAAATCTGTTCACTTTATCTGTGTGGACCAGAGGATGGAGCAAAACTACAGTTATCAGCGGCAAGAGTTGAAGTCTCTGCAGGAGGAGTTGCAGATGCTGAGGCATCAACGAGAGGAGGACAGAGAGAGACAGAGTGTGGAAACTATTGCCTTGTTGAAACATCAGGCTGAGCAGGCCGAAGAGTCAGCCAGGCAACTCTCCATACAGCTACAGGAGAAGGTAACCATTGGGAGCTGTGATAACATATAGGTTGCTCTATACTACTATATCATAAGGGCAAAGGGAAAGGGTGACCTTTGTTTGGCCCGCAGTGTCAGTGTGGCACAGCACGCTGGCATCTACAAGCTCACAGATCTACAAGCTCACAAAGCGTCACAGTGCATGCAGTGTATTGTGAGCTTGTAGATCTGCTATTTTTGATGCATGACGCATTACGCAACCAAGTATAAATAATGTATAATGTTATGTATAATCATTTTTATGTCCTTCCACTTGAATGGTTACTGCTACTAGTAACTCACTTTAACATGTTTTAAATAGGCTCTGTGCATAGCTGTGTTCCCGGATTTCCAGAAGTGGCGTATCGGTTTCCCATTGTGGTTCATTTTCCCCATAGCTTCGTCTGATAGGCTTGGCAGCAGATTTGAACCCGGGACAGGAAACAATTGTGCCACCTTCTGGAAACACGGGACTACAGTTATGCACAGGGCCTATTGTTGGCTTAAGCCCATTACATTACATTACATTACAGTCATTTAGCAGACGCTTTTATCCAAAGCGACTTACAATAAGTGTATTCAACATAGGTAGGGAACGAAAACTACTAATCACCAGAAGTTTTAAGTACATTTCCTGCAAAAACAAGCAACCAAGAGTATACCTAGCGCTAAGGTAAAAGTGCAATATATCAGCTACCTACTTTCTTAAACAGATGAGACAAAAATGGCAAAATCAAATGAGCACGAGCTAAAACAAATAAGTGTATTGACTAAACAAGATCCAATAAAACAATACAAAAATAAAACAAGAGTTCGTACAACTAGTTAACAACAAGTAGGCCAGGCAAAGAGGAAGGATAGTGTTTCCTGAAGAGGTGGGTTTTCAGCCTGCGGCGAAAGATGGGCAGTGACTCTGCTGTCCTGACATCAGTGGGAAGTTCATTCCACCACTGTGGGGCCAGAACAGAAAAAAGTCGTGACCGTGTCGATCGACCAGAAGGACCATAATGTACAACAGCTTGACAAATTGAATAATCAGTGTTACTTGAATGTTGAACAATGAAAAAAAAATGATATACCCACAAAAAGACTAAACTGATTGATACCCCCCGAAAAAGGCTATGTTTTAAATGATAGACCAAGACTCTTGTTATTTGTATCCAGTAAATGTACATTTAATGTATGTTTTAAATTGTAGTAAGCTAACTGTTTTTATTTGTATCCAGTAAATGTATATTTAAATTTAGATTGTAATATTTCATGTGTATGTACTCTCTCAGGAGACCCAACTAGCAGAAGCTTTCTCATCATCAAAGGACTGGCGTGTCCACCACTCTAAAGAGGTGGCTGTTAAAAGTCAGCTTGAGGATGAAATCACCTGTTTTAAAATGTAAGTACACTCAGACACTTGTGTGGTTTATTTCATTACTTTAACCACTTCAACCCTGGTGCCCCTATTTTGGTCATGTTATTTCAGGGGAACAAACATCTTTAGCAATGTAGAATTCTCTTTCTAAAAAAAAAGGAAAAATGGCTTACTTACCTACAAGCTCACAATGTCACAACGCGTTGTGAGCTTGTAGATTGGCTATTTTCATTTTTTGTCGCACAACAAAGTATATAGGACTTAAGTGGTAAAGAAAATTCAAGTAATTAAAATGCAACTAAGCTAACCAAACTCTTTTTCAGCCAGGTGACTGAACTGACCACAAAGCTGCATGCTGAGGAAGACAAAGGCAGAGCAGAGAGAGAAGAGCTGTTGGACCAGCTGCATAATTTGAACACTGATAGTTCCTCTGCTAAGTTGGAGAACCAGAGACTGAAGGTATAGATTACCTGTAAATGATAGCTTTATCACAACTTGGAACATACTATTATGAACTTAACTTATAACTAATCTCCATATTGCATCTAATTTGGAAGGTATTTTACAATCAGTACTACTGAAACATACGTAAGGATTTATGTTGTGGTGGTGATTACTGTTGCACACATTCTGCCCTGCCCTAATTGTTTCGTTTTTTTCAAAGGCTTCATTGACCTCATCTGAAGAAACACTCAGATTTGTTCAGTCTGAAGTCCTTCAGCTTAAAACAGCTCTTCGAAAGCACGAGAGCCTGGTGGACAAATATAAGACTAAGGTACGATCGATTGACATCAGCATTATTCTCCTCTCCTTTTTAGCCTAAACCTCAGTGGTGAGTAGTAACATTAGGGTTACATTATCTCAGCAAAACATCAACATTTCTGAATATTTCAAATGTAATTTAAATTACAATATGTGACTTCAATAGTATGTTTCCATTAATTGTACAGACCTAGTAGTGACAATGACTTTTGCACCCCCCAGGTCCACCAAGCTCGGCTGGAATCGGAGGAGTACCGTTTGAGGCTGGAGATCGTGCAGAAGGAGGCGCGGGACGTGAAGGGCGACCTGGAGAGGGAGATAGAGCAGGTCAGGAGGCAGCTCATTTGCCGTCTGCAGGACCTGGAGCCGCTGCCCGAGAAGCTAAGGCACAACGAGGCGCAGCTGAGAGAGGCCCAGGAGCAGGCACTCGCTCAACAGAGGAGGAACACTGAGCAGAACAGTGCCCTCTCTGACCTCAGACACAAGGTACTGTAGGCTGGTGTATTAGTTTTTAACCCCATTCAATCCGAATGCGTCTGTGTCATTTTAGATTTTAGCTATAACCATTATTTTTACACTTTGGCTATTCAAAAATAGCAGATCTACAAGCTCATAGCGTGGCACGTGGCGAGTGTCGCGCTACGACCTTGTAGATCTGTAGCACACCACTGATAAAGCAACAATATTTTTCCAGAAAAATTAAGACATTTGTTGAGACATTTGACAGTTACAAATGTTCGCTTTAAAAAATATATATTCAAAAATAGCAGATCTACAAGCTCATAGCTCGGTGCCGCACTAGGAGCTTGTATATCTGCTATTTTTGAATAGCCAAAGAAAGCTAAAATGACAGCGATGCGTTCCCGGATTGAATGGGGATATGATTTGACGTTGACTTTTATCTGGGAGAATTTGAATGGGCGTACTACTGTACAAGCAACGTCCTATTTCACTCACACAGCTGCACTCCTTTTAAACCTTGACAATAATCATGTTAAATGTGTATATATCTCTAGGTGGAACAGCAAGGCACTCGGCTCGAGACCTTTCAGCAGAAGAGTGTGATTCTACAGGAAGAGAACAACCTTTTAAAGGATACTGTGGAGAGCTTGGAGAGGTACACGATTTTCACTGTGTCATTAAAAGATGACAAAGACACTTCTTTTCTATCAATTACACACCCCATGAAGCCTTGAATTCATGGAGATTTTTTAGTTTTTGCCGCATTCCTAAGCCAATAATTTGACCGGGTCATCGGTCAATAGGAGACTTAGTAGGAGACTCTTTGAGTCTCCACCGGTAATCAAGTATTGGCTTAGGAATGCGACAAAAACAAAGAAATCTCCATAAACTCAAGGCTTCATGGGGTGTGTAATTGATAGAAAATACGTTTTTTTTTGGGGTGAACTACTCCTTTAAAGATTTTAATACCCAAAACATGTGTCCACTATTTGAAAGAAAATGTCCCCTGCCTTTACAAAACATTTACTAGTTACATTATACACATTTTGGTTAGCTGTGGCTCTATGTTAAGACATTTGAAATGATATTCTTCAGTTGCACCCCCCTCCACTTGTTCATCTAGGAAACTGGAGGAGATCACATTTGACAACAAAGACAAGGCTCAGGTTGTTATCATAAAGGAGGCAACCATTAAAAGCATTCAGCAACAACTGGAAGAGCGGACCAATGACTGCAGTCTCCTCTCCAGACAACTGGAGCATGCCCTGGAGGATTCAAAGAGACAGGTCTGTCGGGTTGTATCACTTTCATAAGGGTTCTGTCAAAAGTCACGATCTTCATCCTTAACAGTTATACATATTCACAACTAGCAGCTTATCATACAGCCTTTTCATACATATTTTTACATATTTTTTACATTTTCTTCTTAGATGGATGAGAGTATGCAGAGGGCCTTTTCTAAAGAGAGGTTCTCTCAGTCCAAGTCTCTGGACTTGGAGAGTCAGCTGAGCATAGCCAAAACGGAACTTACGCAGCTAAACCGCAGCAAGGAGGAAGTGTGTGACATTTCTTATTTGTTACCAAATTGACACACGACGTAAAATGAAACTGTCATCACACTTTATATATGACTGAGATTTGTGGTTTCCTTTTCTAGATGGAGCGGCGTTTCCAGTGTCAGTTGAAGAACGTGAAGGACAGACTAGAACAATCAGACTGTACAAACCGCAGCCTGCAGAACTATGTTCATTTTCTCAAAGCCTCGTATGGGAATGTGTTTGGTGACTCTTTACTTGCAAACTAAATACAAAACACATCTTCCCAGATATGTTTCAAGCACTAAATATTTTATGGAAAACCTACAGTATTTAAAAGCTTTTTCTTATGCCTATTTTAGACTTTGAAATGTTCTATTAATTATGATGAAACCAGTGAAACACAATTTTATTGACATTTTATGATTACTGTAATAAATGAATGTTGCCTAGACAAATTCCTTAAAGTGAATTGCACTCAGTGGATTCCTCTGCCTCTGACCTAAACCTCTACACCTGATCTTAAACTTTGGCTTGCTTTGAGTATCAAAAACAGTGGCCCAGAATATAGTTCAAAGTAAACAGACTAGGAAACTCCTAAGTTTTATTTAAACTTCGAAAGCCCATAGACTAGCACATGAGCAGCTGATGAGCATAAGGCTGGCTAATATAACACATAGATATAAACAACATGTTTAGAGTTCAATGCTCTTCCTCAGGTAGCACTGAATAGGAATTGGGCAAGAGCTAAGAAGAAAAGAGAAAAGGTGGGAGGTGTTGTGAACTCACCGGATACCTCAAAAACTCACCTGAAAATGCCACTGGATAAAAAATCCACCTGGGCTTCTGCCTTGAGCAGAACTAATGGAGGGTTTAGCTAGTATATAATGTTTTACCCATGTATAATCTTTAGGGAAAAGGCACTGAATAACAATTTCCCCTTGGAAAGCATAAGTGTTGAGAGTTTTCAGTTTGATCATCTTAGTCGGTTTTGGGGTTCCCTCGTTTGAGGGAGAGAGGGCAGATAGTCAGAGCATTGTCCACAAACTGGGTGCGGGTGAGAAGTTACCCTGTCTGGAGGGTGGGAGTTTAGGTTGGGTCTATGGGTCGTGATGCAATCTGTAGCTATGTATTTGCTATTTACACTATAAAAGAAAATACTTTTTCAACCGCATGTCCTTATTTTGGGCATGTAACTATAGGTGAAATCTTTCAATTCTTAAAAAACATATATCTATATATATTTATTTTTTATATTCATTCACATAGTGATATGCCCAAAATAAGGACACCAGCTTGAAAATGGTTAGTGTCTCCTTAAAATTTCGTCAACACTTTATGACTAACCCTTCTCTGGAAACCTGAATGCTTTCCTTTGTAGACATATTTCCTTCTACTAGAACTCAAGCTTTCGGTGGTATGATAGGATACAAGCAGCAAGGTCGTATGATCAGTTTTCATCCTGAAGATGGCGGTAGAGAGTTCAATGTTCTCTTGGATATGAAATCTGCTCTCAAAGGAACTGGCCATGGTTTGGGGGATTTGAGGTTAGAGACCCATGAGTTAAATAATTATTAACTTATTAATCGAAGTTACAACAGACTACGACGAGTTATAATTTACATATCAGTTTTATCAAAAAGTCAGCCATGCAAAGCCAATTACAAACGATACCGCGGCAGGTCTGCTAAGGATCTGACATGATTCAGCTGTATTTATATAGGCAATCACATGATACATGAATACACCTCTTATTGCCTAACAGAAAAGAGGGGAAACATCTGAGAGGTTTGACCCATTGAAGTCTCTGTCACAATCAAAACATAAGATGAGATGATGTCAATAAAAGTAATGGTCAAGCAGTGAAACTCTGATACATAGTGCCAGTTCTTTCCAAAAGTAGCCTATGGTTTTAAGTTGCTTCCTTGGCATTGATGTGTTATCTGCTGACTGGGGCATGACTGTTTTTATTTAGACAAATTAGTCTGTCTGACCTCTGCCCTAGCAAGTGTATATAGTTGTATACTATCAGATAAATCATGTATATTATTCATAATTCATAACATAATGTAAACATTTTATTTGTTCGCTCCATGTATTTATTCTTACTTTATTTTTGACCGGTTGGACTCATTGAGATTTTAGAATGCATGCATTCCCATAGCAAACAGTAACACAAAAGCACAATAAAAGAACAAAACCGACGTGCCAGAAGGCATGCTGGGAAGCCTTCCTACTGCCACTAACCACCTTACAGCCCCATACCACATCTGACAGCTTGGCCAACACAGACCATGGTCCAGTCCATTTAGCTCAAAGCTTTGGTGAAAACCCCTTTCTCTGGGTGGGGTAGGGGTGGGGGCTGAGCAGGGGTTCAAACACCCACCCCCGACACAAAGTCCTCTACCATGCCACAGTGGGAGTTATAGGCCAGTTTCTGGCAGACCATGTGCTTCTCTCAGTCTCTCTCATAGCTGTGTAAACTCAAGGTAATCCAGCTCAGCCTCCCCCTTTAGGCTTTGATCAGACTGCAGGCAAATCCGATTTCTGCTATTTTCGATGCACAACCATGTGTAAATCAGGCATTTGATAGAGAAATAAATAGACTTTTATAAACTGGAAATTAGGTTTACCATATCAAGTAGATCTCTCATCTGTTCTTTGTTTTATTGTAACTACAGTATGTATAAGAGAGAGAGAGAGAGAGAGAGAGAGACTGAAAGAGGCAAAGAGAGAGAGAATGAGAACGACAGACAGGGAGAGTTATAGACAGAGAGACACCTCTTTGTCTCAGTGACACTAGTCTGTTCTGTTCATTAGGGATGGATTTGTTTTACATATTCAACATGAGAGGAAAACCGCAGTGCAGAGTCATATTTCAACCGGAGAATGAATCTCAGTGAATCAGACACTGTCTCTTTAAACTCCTCCTATGCACAGCCACACTCTCTGCAGGAACAGGAAGAACTCAATTCAGTCTGTTTGCCAGACATTCTGCAGAAGGATGGCACAACAAGGAGTTCAACTGGACCAGGAACAATTCTGCTGTTCTATCTGTCTGCATCTACTGAATGATCCAGTGACTGTTCCCTGTGGACACAACTACTGCAGTGTGTGTATTGAGGCATTCTGGACTCAGGGTGATCAGAGAGGGACAAACAGCTGTCCACAATGCAGACAGACGTTCATCCCAAGGCCTGTTCTGAAGAAAAACAACATGTTGGCTGAGGTGGTGGAGAGACTGAAGGAGACAGGACTCCAAGCTGTTCCTCCTAATTCCGGCCATGCTGGACCTGGAGATGTGGCCTGTGATGTCTGCACTGGGAGGAAACTGAAAGCTGTGAAGGCTTGTCTTCAGTGTCTGGCCTCTTACTGTGACTCTCACCTCCAGCCTCACTATCATTCTCCTACCTTTAAGAAACACAAGCTGGTCAAAACCCCCGCCGAGCTTCAGGAGAATATCTGTGCTCGTCACGACGAGGTGAAGAAGATTTTCTGCCGTACTGACCAGCAGTGTATCTGTTATCTGTGTTCCATGGAAGAACACAAAGGTCATGATACGGTTCCAGCTGCAACAGAACGGACTGAGAAACAGAGAGATCTTGATACGAGTCGGCAGAATATCCAGCAGAAAATCCAGGAGAGAGAGAAAGATGTGAAGCTGCTTAACCAGGAGGTGAAGTCTATCAATAACTCTGCTGATAGAGCAGTGGAGGACAGTGACGCCATCTTTACTGAGCTCATCACTTCCATTGTGAGAAGACGATCTGAGGTGAGGGAGCTGATCAGAGACCAGCAGAAACTTGAAGTTAATAGGGCTAAAGAACTGAGGAAGCATGTGGAGCAGGAGGTTACCGAACTGAGGACGAGACATGCTGAGATGGAACAGCTCTCACAGTCAGAGGATCACATCAATTTTTTACACCGATACAGCTCCCTCTCAATGGTCAGTGAATCTTCACACACAGGCAGCAGCAATGTCCGTCCTCTACGCTACTTTGAAGATGTGACCGTGTCTGTGGCAAAAGTTAGGGATAAACTAAAGGACGTTCTCAAAGAGGAAGGGACAAACATTTCAAAGACAGTGAACAGAGTAGAAGTGTTACTGTCAACACCATCAGAGCCCAGATCCAGAGCTGATTTCTTACAATATTCATGTCCAATCACACTGGATCCGAACACAGCAAATCAATACCTGACTCTGTCTAAAGAGAACAGATATGCAACAGCGCTGACAAAACAATCACCTCGTCAACACCCAGAGAGATTCATTGGATGGTGTCAAGTTCTGGGTAGAGAGGGTCTGACTGGACGCAGTTACTGGGAAGTAGAGTGGAGTGGAGATGTTTATATAGCAGTCTCATATAAAGATATCAGTAGAAGAGGGAACCGTGATGAATGTGTATTTGGATTCAATGACAAATCTTGGTGTTTACATTGTTACAAAGCAGGTTATGATTTCATACACAGAGAAATTGTGACTAAAATCCCAGGTCGGGTGTCATCCAGAGTAGGATTGTACCTGGATCACAGTACAGGTACTCTGTCTTTCTACAGTGTCTCTGACACCATGGCTCTCCTCCACAGAGTCCGCACAACATTCACAAAGACCCTCTATCCTGGATTTAGGCTTCTGTCAACTTATGGAGACACTGTTGAGTTGTGTGACCTCAAATAGGTCTATAATAGACTTGGTGATCATCTCTTTTTAATCCATTTTGTTGTTTTTTTCTCCTTTTGTTTAGTTCTCTGACTGCAGGCAGCACTAATGTTGATCCTAAGCTCTGCAACTCTTTGTTTAAAAACAGAACATGGTTTTGTTATATTTGTTACTTTCACACAAGTAAATACATACTACACACAAGTAAATATATATAAATAAATTAGTAGAATACATGTTTGTGTTTGACAGCATGTGTCTTGTCTTTATTATTATTTTGTCACTGTTCTTTAACCTGGTGTGTTTTTATTGCTCTGACTGTACTGGGGACTGGATCACTGTGTAAAGGAAGGTACAGTACCTGTAGCCTACAACGTACAGCTGTGGCAACATTGCAGGCAGTGAAATGATTGTACATCGAGCTTCCTCAAGAATATGGGTAAAACACAAATGCAATAAGACGATTCAAAATAGGATAAAGTACGTTTAGGTAAAATTGCAATGCAAATGGCATATAGCAACACATGGCATATTAACAGCAATACAAAAGTATTCTCTGAGTTTGCTGTGATTTGTGGTGGAGGGTAGTAGAGTAGTAGACCTATAAATAAAGTAGAATTTAAGTTTCCCAAACCCACACAGTTCAATGATCTATTTTTATTGTTATTCTATTGTAACAACCTATGTATTAAAGCTGACAGTAACAGTGTAACTAAACTAGATGTTTGTGTGCATGTGTATTTTATTGCTATTTTTGTCACAACCAAATGTCATCACATACTATTACAAGATGAGATTGTGTGTGTGTGTGTGTGTGTGTGTGTGTGTGTGTGTGTGTGTGTGTGTGTGTGTGTGTGTGTGTGTGTGTGTGTGTGTGTGTGTGTGTGTGTGTGTGTGTGTGTGTGTGTGTGTGTGTGTGTGTGTGAGACTACAAATAATAGAGGGAAAACAAACCCTTCTCCAGATAACTTGATAACACAGATTGAAAAGCCCATTCATTTTCTCCATAGAGGTTTCTAAAAATATTTATATTAATTATTTTAAGTCTGGAACCAAGCCATCCAAAATATTTGAAAACAAAACAAAAAGTATATTATATAATTAAATATTCAAATGTATCTTGACACAGAATCAAATATTGTATGGTCATGATTCACCAAGAGCCTGGATGGCTTAGTTCCAGGCTTAAAATAATTAATACAAATATTTTAGGAAATCTCTATGGGAAATATGAATGGGCTTTCGATCTATGGCACCACTTTATATGTCTAATGACTTTGCCCTATAGCCGGAACCATAGTCACGTTCATACAGTTGCACGTCGGACTGTTATTAATGTACCAAGCTCAGCAGCACCACAGCTCAACAACCGGGTTCCGCCTCAACGTTTTCTCTAAGTAGACTTGTGTTTATCATCATGCCTTTTCTTCTTTAGTTTATAATACTTATCCTCCCATCACCACAATGCCTGCTGAAAGTCTGCGGTGGGAAACATTAGATGCCCTGAAAAACTCATCGAAAGGAAAACTCAAATATAACACAGAGTGGCCCGAGAAGGGCGAGGTGAGTAAGTTGCTATAAACGCTAGCTTACAGAAAACATGTACTCTCTAAGTTAAGTCAGTGGTTCTCAAACCTTTTCATGTCAAGGACCCCCAAAATGATATGTATTTGGCCGCGGACCCCCATCTCAAAATATTTTGTTCCAGGGACCCCCCAGAAGCAAAGATTTGAATTACAAATGTTCGCTTTAAAAAACTATATATTCAGTTAGGTTAAGACTTTGACAGGGTCCATTTTCGAATTGCAGCCTCCTGAAGGTGTTTCTTTAGGGCAGTTTTGAAAGTGAGTAGGGTTTTACTCTCCTTTACTCCTTTTGGTTGGGCATTTTTATTTCCACATTTTTGTTGAATAGCATGAGAACGAGTTAATTCCCTTTGTTGAGCCAAATCTGGGTTGATACTGTAATTAAGTACAATTTTGAGGTATTTTTTACTTTACTGGAGTATTTCCAATTGTCAGTACTTCTACTCCACTACATCTCAGAGGCAAATATTGTACTTTTTACTCCACTACAATTATTTGAAAACGTTGTAGTACTAGTTACTCAAGTACACTTTGGTAACACCCACCCATAAAACAAACATGGGCAAATTCTCCTTCTATAGCACTGCCACCAAGGAATGGAATAGTCTAACCCCATCCCTCAAAAAATGCAGTTCGCTGGGCTCATTCAAAACAGCCCTAAAAGCTCATCTTTCTGGAGGCCTAAAGAGGAGCTAGTACCAGTTTCCCTGTAGACAGACGACCCCCCCTCCCCCTTTTTTTGTACATACTTTTTATTTTATTTTGCTTATGTTTTTTTTGTATATATTTCATTATTTTCTCACGCCTTTTTTGTACATAATGGTATATATATTTTTTTCCCTCTGTATTCTTATGTTGATTTTTTAACTGTTTGGTTGCTACTATATATGTCTATGAAATTAATTCAAGGACCCCAATGGAAACAAGCCCGCAAGGACTTTTTTGGCCGGACCTTTTAGACAAAAGCATTATAAATGTAAATGTGTTGTTTTACATTCTTTTGCCTAATAAACATTTCAATCAATCAATCCAGACTTTTACTTGTAACAGAGTATTTCTATATTCCAGTATTGATACTTTTACGTAAAGAATCTTGAGTATTTTCCACCACTGGTGTTGTTGAGTCCAAAATGACTGTCCCCGTGTCCCTACAGGATATTTTAGCTGGTTGCAACGAGGCCCCCAGTTTGTCCCCCCTCTCCGGGTTCATCTTGAAGAGACTCAGTCCCCGATCATCATCTCATCAGAAGACCTGCTCCCTTGGATATGTCTCCCGTGACTCGAGCCCGTGCGAGGAGATCCCATCTCCACTCTCTATAAGCCCATTACCATCTACAACCCCTCCAAACACCGGCCTTTCATCCACTCCACTTGTGACCCTTTCCTCAAAGACTGACCCCGAACAGGCAAGTCACCCCTGTTCACGGTAAAACGTTTTTCCTGGGTCTTCTCTGAACATTAATTTGGTCACATTTCTTCTTCATGTTGATCTGCTGTGCTGTAGGTTGATGATGATGATGATGATGATGGGAGGAGTGGTCCAGGAGAGGGTCTCAGTCCCGTGTCCAGTCGGACGCCTACACCCACCATTTCTCTGGTGTCTCCCAGAGCGACACAAACAGCGGGGTGCATCCGTATATGTGAAGAGAAGCACCGTGCCAAGGCCAAGGTTAAGCATGGCTAACTCTATTGCCTAATTATACACCATAGTTTGATAGCATCACAAAAAGCTTGTAGAACAAACAGATAAGTTATTTTTGGCAAGGGACACCCTCGCGCAATGGAGTCTAAATTAAGCTTAACACTATTCTCATATTCTCTGTTCTGACCCACATGTTCTGTATGTGTAACAATTATACTGTACATCATAAGCTCACAGTGCCTTAAAGAAAACGCTTTGTTTGATTGATTTAATACTTAAAGGTAGGGTAAGTGATTTTCTTTGGTTAAAATAAGTGTTAAATAGCTCTATATTCTGATAGTACTCATTGCTATAGAGTGTTTGTTCAGTAAAAGGAGTCTCCTTGTCTCTCCAGCTCTTTATAAAACAGAAAATGCATTTTCGTTTCAGTTTCAGTTTCATTTCCAATTTTATCCAATCAGGATAGAGAACTCAATCAGGATATAGATTAAACAAGTGAAATTGGAAGTGATGACAGTGACACTAAGAAATGAGCAGGCAAAATTGGAACTGGAACACTATAAAAATGAAGCTTAAAAATGGGTACTTTCTCCTGATTGGCTGAGATTTTGACACCTACCGGAACATGTATTTTCTGTTTATTAAAGAGCTGGAGAGACAGGGAGACTCCTGTTACTGAACAAACACTCTAGCAATGATTACTATCAGAATATAGTGCTTTAACCTTTTAACAAAATACTTTTTGTTTTAACCAAAAAATATCACTTACCCTACCTTTTAAATTAGACAGAAATGTAAACCGCACGAGGACAGTCAGACATTTGGGCTAAAAGGATAACACAAAAAAGATGTTGCGCCAGCGGTCCAGGCCATTATGGTGATCTTAAAGGCACACAACGATGAAACGTGAAATCAAGTCAAGTGTGCTTTGTCTAACATTTGTGTCTTGATGCAGACGGAGCTTAATCTGAGGCAGGAAATGCAGGAGCGGCTGGTGGCCTCTATGGCAAACCGCGAGTCAGAGCAGCTCAAACGTTTTGAAGAACTGATGGAGCTGAAGCAGCGACAGGAGCATCAGAGCATGATGGACATGATGAACAGAGAGTACGTAACACATTATTCAAATATGTTTTTGGTTTTTAATAACTTTCCAAATGTATACAGTATATATTGCGTCGAATCAAAGTGCTCTGTTTCTCTGGTAGAACGAAAGAGAGCATTGGGCGGCATGAGAAGCTGAAAGAAGAGCAAAAACACAGAATGAAGGTATGATGATGCCATTTGACATGCTGTACCTAACGCTTTTAGAGATGGTCTGTATGTTGCGTGTATGAAGCACAATTTTCAAGTGTCTATCGCGATTCCCCGTCGGCTCCTCCAGATCCTTAACCTCCGACTGAGGGAAGCGGAGCAGCAGCGCCTGCGGGAGGTTGACTTGGAGAGGCAGAGGCAGGTGGAGGGCAGGGAGAGGCTGCGTAATCTCAACACTATTCAGGAAGAGATCCTGCAACTCAACCAGCTCCTGGAACCGGCCACGCAGTCCAAGACGGGCCCCGCCCCCCCCGACCTCCCGTCCTACATCACCCGTGGCAACCAGCTCTGCTCCCAGGTGTCCGAGGTGGTGCGCACAACCAATGAGGTCAGTCTGTTTCTGTCTTACAGTTTTGTTGTTGTTAGAGTCAGGGTTCCCTCAATTTTGTATTGTTCGTTGCATCTTATGTAGGCATCTATTTGTCTTAGCAAGAAATGGCTTCCGTTATAGGCTCTGTCTCATCTGCAAGGAAGCTTCCTTCCTATCACCTGGCACCTAGTTAGGAGCGTAACATTTTATGCAGCTTGTGCCTCCGGTTTCCATGGTAATCAGGCCTTGTGCATCTACCACCAATCAAGTGCACAACAGATGAACTGACCAGCTAATAATGTCAATGGACGTACAATTAAAGATTTAACTTCATGGATGACATATATATATGTGTGTGTGTGTGTGTGTGTGTGTGTGTGTGTGTGTGTGTGTGTGTGTGTGTGTGTGTGTGTGTGTGTGTGTGTGTGTGTGTGTGTGTGTGTGTGTGTGTGTGTGTGTGTGTGTGTGTGTGTGTGTGTGTGTTTTTCCACTTCTTCAGGGTGAGTTTCCCAGTGTGGAGGACATGACGGTGGCAGAACGAGCCCTACACGAGATGCGGGCCCTCATCAGGCTGATGCAGGAGGAAACCGCCAAAACCCAGGATAGGAAGGACCAGGAGCAGGTGGAGGATGAGGCACGGAAGAAGCAGGCAGAGCTCCAGGCACAGCAGGAGGAGCAGAGGAAGAAAGCAGCCATTTCAGCCAAAGAGAAAGCACAGAGAAAAGGTAAAACATCAAGAGAGTGAGTGAATAATGGAAGCTAGAGAAGCACCCAGGATGGCTTTATCAAGGGTTTATAATTGATCAAAATCAAAGTATAATATTAAAAGATATTGCATTATTTGCCAGTCAAAATGATATGGATTGTTGAGTGTTTCTTAAATGCAGAGGTAGGGTTGTAATTTAAAGTTTTTCTTTCAACAGGTCTGCAGACCAAAGCTGAAAGCAGCACTCTGAAGTGGTACAAGGAGCTACAGGACAATGCTGCTCGGTGTGCACAGTCAATTGAGGACCTTAATGACCCGAAGGATATGCAGGTAGGATTATGCATTTATGTGCACATAACACAAGCAAATATACAGTATCTCAGGCCATGCATAAGGAGAAAGATGGAATGCTTCTGTGCTCTTCAAGAGCAAGTCTGTACAAGTGTCAACCACTGGTGTTGTGGTGTGTAAGTTCTACACAGCACGCAGGTCACATAAGCACATTATCAGACAAACGGCATGTCCATACAGAAGCTGTGCCAAAGGGACAAAGGTTTTCAGAACAGATGTTTCACTTTATATGTTCACATACAGAATGTCATTCCAAGCAACCCTTCTGGCTATCAAGCTGTAAAATGGACCACCCCAGTCATATATTATAGCTGTTAATTGTTTTATTGTCACTCTGTTTCCTTGATCATTTATCCTGTCGTTTGTTGACTAGGGTCGTTTTCCTTTGCTCTAATCTTGCACTTTGTAAGTCGCTCTGGATAAGAGTCTGCTAAATGCTTAAATTGCAATTGCATGTAAAATCAACACTATGTACATATTTTGATTCAGACAAAGAAGTTAAGAATGGAGCTTCAGAAAGCAGCCACAATCCCAGTCAGTCAAATCTCCAGTACCTCAGGCTCGCTGCTCAAAGAGATCTTTGACAAGCTAGATAAGCTACTCTGCGGAAGATCAGTGGGGTCGGCTGGGAAATCTGTCTCCACCTCTCAACACCCCAAGGGACTGGAATATGTCACCTACAAGTTGGCAGAAAAGTTTGTGGTGAGTGTTTGGTGCTCTTTATTGTGGAACATTACAGTAATTACAGTACACTAGAAAATATCCATTTGGTGGCACAATGTATGCTGTTTGGCTAATGCCTCTCTATCCTATATGACTTTCTTGATTCACACCAACAACGATAGTGATTTTCCTCCTCAAGCATTTTTTCCACAAAATTTCCACTACTGACTGAAAAAAAAAAAAATCTGAAACATTCCCGTCAACTGCGTACACCTAGCCTGGGATCAATACCTTTTCCGGGTTTGTGATCCGGTCGGGAGCGGAAGTAACCCTACGTCACCAGACACGTCATCCGCGTCATCAGGCGGCCGGAACCCGCAAATACGGAAAGACCTCACCCCAAAATAACTACGGCCGGGATCAAGGGCATTGTAATAGGGCCTACCTAATAAAATCCTTGATGCGGCGTAGTTTAACTTATTTTTTAAAATTTAAATGTGAGTGTACTTTAATAAATAGTGGCCATTAATAACAAATACCAGGCTTTCCTCCGAGGTGGAAAGACTGGTGATGCGAGGTTAGCATACACCTAGTCCATGCCTAGTTCAGACCACAAACAAGTTTCTGGTTGGTTGCCACTTTTTCTTGCAGCAAACCTGACGGAAATGCCGGACAATGCTTGGAACCGTACTGCTTTGAAAGAACGCGGAAGTAGAATATCGCTGTTGGTCTGAATTCTGAGTTGCTGTGTGTGTGATATGAGTTAAATATCATATAAATACAACTCTCATGTACAAGCATTGCAAAGGTGTGCAGGGAAGCCACCAGGGGGCAGCATCATCATAGTAAACAAAAGGTGACTCCCAATGACAAAATTAGTATAGAATTTCAACATTGACAATTTAGATACATGAGCTGTCACCTTCAGAATCTGTGAACAATAAAACGCTTATAAGCAGGGCTTGAAAATTATATTTTTGGATCACTAGATACTAGACTACTAAAAGGTTTGTATATCGGCAACAAAATAATCTATATCACTACTACTATGTTCTGCCACCATTATTTATATCACTGCTACTATGTTCTGCCACCGTAATCTATATCATTCACTACTACTATGTTCTGCCACCATTATTTATATCACTGCTACTATGTTCTGCCACCGTAATCTATATCATTCACTACTACTATGTTCTGCCACCATTATTTATATCACTGCTACTATGTTCTGCCACCGTAATCTATATCATTCACTACTACTATGTTCTGCCACCATGACTCAGACTCTGTCAATCCCCAAAGTATTTGTTTCTGTCATGTTATATAACCTCCGGAATGGTTTGGCTTCTCTCACTTTCTTTAAGTGGCCTTTGTCCCCCTTTAATCTAAAGTTAAAACAATCACACCCATGAATGTATCTTGGCGTTGGTGCAAAACATATTGACTTCTAATGTAGTGACATAAGTAGATAGAGGCACAGGACCTCTTCTCATTGTAAAAATGATCAAACATTTTCACATATAAAACATTAAAGGAGTGGTTCACCCAAAAAATGACTTATTTTCTATCAATTACACACCCTATGAAGCCTTGAATTCATGGAATTTGTTTTGAGTCAGTAAGAGTCTCCTACCAGAGACTCCGCCAGTCATCAAATTATTGGTTGAGGAATCAAATCAAATCAAACTTTATTTATATAGCACGTTTACAACAGCCGAGCTGACCAAAGTGCTGTACATGGTCAAAACAGAAACAATTAAAAGCATCAAAGCAAAAGGAATGCGACAAGAACAAAATAATCCCCTTGAATTCAAGGCTTCTTGGGGTGTGTAATTGATAGAAAATAACACATTTTGTGGGTGAACTACTCCTTTAAGAACATGGAAGAGCTAGCTTCAGAAAAAGGGAAAAGCCAAGTCTGTGCAGAAGTGATGGACATTCCTGGGATGATAAAAAAAACAGTGGCTTATAACAAACCTCTCACCTCAAAGAAACGCATCAACACAACCACTAAATACTGGTAGGGGTGGTCTTTATTTTCCCTTTTAGAAACAAGGACAAGACGAGGTGGGATCTCATCATGACGCTGCCTTCCCTATCGCTGCGGTGGCCTCTGGGATTTGGGAGAAACACCCCAACGTGGGAGAGCTCATCCTTGCTCACCTGCACAAGAATTGCCCTTATGCGGTGCCCCATTATCCTCCTATGAAGGATGGAACTTCTGTCGAGGATTATCAGAGGTCAGAGTCACTCATTCATATTGAAACACTGGTCAAAATCTGTCTGCACATTGAGTCAGAAAAAAAAGATCTGAAAAAGCATGGAAATGTGAACAGTAAAACCTGTTGGATTCAGGGAGTCTCGGTACTTCAGGGGGGGGGGGGCACAAACAAGGAACATTCTCATCAATAATATCACCAACACAGAGTTCAGTTCTTATTTTTGGATCCTGATTTGACTAATGATCAATACATGCTGTAATCAATACCTTCGGTTCATTATCAATATCTACTGTAAATGATCGATATCATAAGGATTAGTAATTATTCTTAAGCCAATAGTCTGGTATGTAAAACAATTTTATCTATAAATTCCAGGAATCTCTCTGTATGTCTGTCATTCACATATCTCAAGAATTGTTCAGCCGATCAGCTTCGCAATTAGCACGTGTACTACTGAGGACCCAAGGTAGTGCGATGTCAAGTGTGAAGTCGATCAGATGATCTGTTCTCCAGAATTGGCCTGCTCTGGACGGGTACCCCTATCTCACAAACCGCTCATCCGATCAATTTAACACTTGGTGTATATATTACTGAGTGCCCAAAGGAGTGCAGTGTTGAGTGTGAAGTTATTAGGTTGATAGCTTCTCTAGAAGAAGCCCGCTTCAAATGGCCAGGGGATTGCACTAGCGTGCAATACATCAGAACTGGTTTGCCAAGAGTGTTGCATTTTGAGTTAAAATCTCCCAATCTGTGTGTCACAAACGTGTGGTCCTTCTTGCATGGACAGGGTTTTCAGTTCTTTTAATTTTTTTTTTAAACTCTGGATTTTTCGTTCTTGGCACTGAGGGCATTCAGAAAAAACTCGGGATATCTTGTTGTGTGGCACTGAGAGAGTTAATGAATGTGTCAGTGTCAGCCAAGATTAAAGGTGTCTATCCCCTTTTCGATGCGCTAGCTAGACCCCTTTGAGATGGATTGCTGAGGTGGAGCGCAACACCTAGCATCAGCTCCCAGTACTTAATACTTAACCAAATGGTAGGTTACCCTGGCCGTGCTACTCATAGGCTGAGTTGGCAGTGCCCAGGATCGAACCCAGAAACTTGTGATCCAAAGTCCAGTGCTCTATTGACTGAACTACCCGGACACCTTCCATCAAGAAGATTTGGGGTTTATTCTGTGTGTCACAAACATGTGGTTCTTACGTCAACAGGGTTCTGGGCTACCATATAGATGAAAATGGTGTCGAAAATCAGGATTCCTTCCTGAAGAGAATGTCTGGAATGATACGTCTGTACGCTGCCATCATACAGCAGAGATGGCCCTATGGCTCCAAGCAAGGGGTAAGAGTTATTCCATTACTCTGTTTTCATTGGATATTTGGCAGTGCATTCTCTTTGGTTTTAGCTTCTCGATGGCATATAGAAGGCTCTGGTAGAATTTTTCCAAGGCCAGGGTATAGTCTACAATTAACAGCCATAATGTGCAGAAAGCTATACTTAACATTTGCGTGGTCCAAAATGAACTACATCGGTCTAATAATTTACATATCACATATCTTGTTTTTGCTCACTAGGGTTGACTTAATTTGAGGATACTTAGAGGTCAGCACTTATTTAATATAATGTACCTTTAACCTGCATGATGGCGTTTCCATGCATACTTTTCTGGAACATAATTCATTTTATCCATAAACTGTTTCAGTTAAATTCAAACATTAAAGTTCCTAACACTTAACCAGCTCAATAGAGTGCAGATACAGTTGCAAAATACTACAAACAAATGTTCTTGAACATGTTTAGCACCCTCCATTTTATTTTGTCCTCCATCTCCAGCCTGACCCACATGGGTTGAACCACGGCTGGCGCTGGCTGGCTCAGATGCTGAACATGGAGCCGCTTGCTGATATCACCGCAACCCTGCTGTTTGACTTCCTTGAGGTGAGTTCAGTTAATTATACAATACATTAGCCCTAGGCTACTTTCAAATAGCAGAGGGCTCGTAGATCTGCTATTTTCAACCATTTTAGTACTTTTACTTTTGGTACTTAAATACATTTTGATACCAATACTTTTGTACTTTTACTCAAGTAACTGGACTTTTACTTGTAACAGAGTACTTCTACATTGCAGTATTGATACTTTTACTTAAGTAAAATATTTGAGTACTTTTTCCACCACTGGTCCCGTCAATGAGGAAGTGACTGGCTTGTTTGTTTTCATCGTGGTGCATATGGTGGATGTTCTGTGTGGATACTAATTGCATTACCCACATTTTGGAGGATCAAACTTATATGGTAATAAATCATCAGTAAAATGTTGTGTTTGTTTGCATGACTATGGACTATAGATAACACTCTTACTGTGTCTTGTGTTGCTGATCTAATCCTACAGGTTTGTGGCCACGCTTTGATGAAGCAGTATCAGGGACAGTTCTTGAAACTCATTCTGCTTATCAAAGAGGAGTACTTGCAGAGGTGCGTGCTAGCTTTACATCCAGAAAACGTATGCACAAAATGCATTTATACAGTATGCTGCTTGTAAATTTGCAACATTTGGTAAATAAAACCTAGTTTAGTGGTACGATAATGAAGCTGACGGGGTAATTGTACCAGCCACTGTTGCCTGTAGACACCAAAGTTATTATCTTCTTTTTTTTTTTTACCTCTAACTATCTTCTCTGTTTCCCCCAGGATTGAAGCTGTAACCGGTACAGGACAGATGGGCTCAGTCATTAGGCTCAAAGAGTTTCTAGACGTAAGTTAGTAATTATGAATAAGAGACACTTCAGTGTCCAGGTGTACTGTAGGACAAACGGTAGATCAACATAAAGTAAACAATAAACTCTGCACACTAGTAATATGCTCCCACTGTTTATTGCAAGTTAAATGTTTCGATTCACGTTTGGATCTTCTTCAGGAAATGGGCGTACACAAAATATATATAAGGGCTGTCAAAAGTGATTAATATTAATAACGATAACACTATCAATATGCCCATTTTCTCTGTATAGTAAGTATATGGTTGTGGCTGGGAACAGGAAGATAGATGATGGCAGATATATATGTAGTACAGTATATTTGTTAATTATGACAAATATAAAGAGCTAATGTGCACCCTTGGTTGTGCTACTGAAGGAAAGAGGTATTAGCTAGCCTACTTACATACAGTAGTGAGACTGGAAGAGAGCAGGGAATGTGGAGAAAGTGAGACATAAGAAGTGCAACAAAAGTGATTAGGATTATTATACTATGTTACGCTTTCTCTCTCTCTCTCAGCCTGCTACGCTATGTGATTTGAGCTGCTGCCTACGTAAATTACGCTACCTTTTCTGGCAATAACCATAACGTTTTTTTAATACCCATCAAGAAAAAATGTCTATCTCATTTGGATCCATCAGGCATCAGATAACGTTAGAGAGACAACTAGTGCTGAGTGGGTGCATTTGTCAAATGTTAAACTTGCATTAAACACTAGGAGCATAATTACCAGAGTTGGTAATTACCCTTCACTAATACCTGACACGTCATCATCACCTTATATAGAAATGGAACATAGCATTGCCCCATCAAGTACTCCTAAGATAAAGGATGGTAAATAATATCATGCTCAACCTTACTGTTATAGATCTGTTTTGTATATAGAATCACTGATGTGTTTTGAATACTGTAGCTGCTTTGAGTTGGCAAGCTTTGACGTAGGGGGGATTAGTTTTGGAATGAGACCCTTTCTCAAAAAGTAATTTGTCTTTCCATGCAGACATCATTACGAAGCAGACAGATCGTTCCGCCCAAAGGCCAGCTCAGCTCCCATTTCTGGAGATCCTGATTGGAGGAGTCATAAGATTCTTGCTGCTCATGGGTGTTCAGTGCTGCACAGGAAGAAGGCCCTATGATATTCGTAGTCCTGGATTAGTATCATATTCATGTTTGCTGTGGGTATGCTCCAAGTGAAAGTGTTTTTTTTTGTCAGCAGGCTAGATTTGACTATATTATTTCTTTCATGTCAATGAAATGTTTAGCCACTTTTATTTTTACAAGAGAAAATGTTTTACCAGCCTTTTGTCTGTGAACCATAATAGACAGCAGTGTAGTACGTTGTTTATACTTAAATTGTAAATTGACTTTTATGACACATGCATATTTAAGAATTGTTTTGTGTAATTAAGATGCCACTTAAGTACTGCTGATTGTTATCAGATTAACAAACTACTAGACATCACTTTCCCAGAGTGACTGAAAAATTCAATATGTATAAATGTATCTCCCAGGATCATCACACATGTTGCATAATGACCTAGAATCTTAAATTAAAATGTCACTTTTCTTGATTGAAATCATTGCCTACTTTCAAGAAGATATGTAGAGCTAATTAATTTTAGCGTCTTTTTAATGAGTGAAGGGAAATCCTTGGAACAGTGTTCACGCTTTCTAGTGAAGGAGTTTCTTCCCATGCAGGGCTTTTAGCAACAATACACAAGACAAACGTTTCTTACTTTATTTTAACTTCTTAAAAGTATGCACAGTGTGGCTTTAATACCACTGACTGAGAAATTGGTCTAACATTGACAGTATGTGTATCAGGGACATTCCAACTGCCCAATTTATGAATCCAGCATAACTATGAAGAGATACTTATCCATCAGAAATAAATAAAAATGAACCCTCGATATCAGTAACTATGGTATAAACCAAAGCAACTGGACTTAAAATGACAATTACTATTTCAGAATCTTGTAATCTGGAAAAGGATTTGCCAAATTAAGTTTCATTAAAGCTCACCTAGAACACAATTCTTACATGGAGCACATCTTCAATATAATAGAACAGAATTAAGAGGTAAACAATGCGTTTAAACCATGGTCTTCCTCAGGCACTGCCACAATTTTGTTCAATGTGAGTCTTATATTTCACTTTGCTGTATTTTTGCATGTGAGCTTTAATTTTCCTCTCCACAGCCTTGGACATTAATCTGGAGGTAGACATTACTTTGGAAGGATACAGTATGTCTAAAATGCAACTTAAAATTGATCGCATACGAAAGGAAAGGGTGAAGAACCATTATGAAGCAATGCATTGCAGGAAGCAAAAACAAGTGAAATGTTTGCAGTACAATGTAAACAACATTCTGTCTACCATACATCTGCATAGGAACCCTGTTTACAGTAAAGTAAGACATTATGAACATCTTGTTCTAGGGTGATTGAGGTACAATACAATGAAGGACAGAATCCACACATCTACAGGATATGCTCCAACACACTTGAAGTGGTTAAACAACCACTTATGCACTATATATGAAAATAGCGTATCTACAAGCTCAACTTGTCACATTGGGTTGTGAGCTTGTAGATCAGCCATTTCCACTTTGTTTGGAAAGTTTCACCTGTAATGGCATGCCGAAAACAGGTTAAAAGTGGTTGATAGCCTACCAAAAAAAAAAAAGAGTGTAGAAGCACATGCTGTGCTGAAGTATGAACAGATCTTACAGATGAAAATGAGGAATAAATTAAAGATGAAACTGGATTCTATTGTTCTATTGCAAGGAATACACGTGAAAATCTGACATGGCACATCCCAATGCATCAGTTTTTAGATCTTGCCCTCTAGGTGCTGGCAAGATTTATCCAGCCTACGTAAAACGTTTGATATTTAAAGCTACAATCTGGGACTTATTTTAATGAATAAAATGTTAACCAATCTGTACGGTTATGTTAATACCATGTAACTAGCACATCTGCAATTGTTGGAAATGGTCTCCCTCTTCATTGAGAAACACCCACCCTGGTGTCTGGTAGGAAACCAAACTGGTTGGCAATATCAATAAGAAACGGCCGCCCCTGAAGTGCAGGATATTTTCAGGCTATTAGTTTTCAGTTATTTCCATTTATTACAAATAATAGGCATTCTAGCCTCTTTAATGCCAATCACATTCTTGTGGCATTTGCCAGTTCAGTCTTTACAAGCTGAAGTGCTGTTGTACTCTTATTTCCTTGTCCTGTTAACTGTCTGGGTGGCGCCTCCGGGTGGCTTCAGCACCTCCCCTCATGGTTCTGAGCTGCTTTCTCCATGCGCTTGTACCAGTATTTAACCTTGGTGTTCTGCATCATGTCATCAAACGCCTCTAAGCCCTCCATCACTCTCAGGACCCCATAGACTGCCTACAAATGGAGAGAAAATGTGATATACTGTTCATAAACTATTTCCACTTTTTAATAAAGATTATGTTTACTAATATGCTTGCAGTGCTGGTGGATGTTTCCACATGCGTCATTTAGTATGAAATCGGTGCCAAGATCACAAAACTAAAATAACATATACACTTCAGAAATGTATTTTTTAGGAATTCAATGTCTGGACTCCGGGCTTTACTCAAGCAACTCTTAAATGCTACCAGCCTAGAAATATACAGTAGATGAAAACAACAGCTAATTCCTGTCCTCACCAGGTCTGCTAGATTTGGCTTATCTCCACCCATGAACTTTCTCTTCTTGCCAATGGCTGCCACCCAGTCATTGACAGCCTTGTAGAGGTCCTGTCTCACATCATCCTGCAGGTTGTATCTGGACAATAAAAACAAAGCAAAAATGTGTTAAAACTAAACATAACCAAGCAAATGTTCCCCATCAGGCACTGAAAAGGGTTAGGGTAATAGTAAAGAGTGCATGAATCAGAGCAACAGTATCCTAAACAGAATTAACAAAACTGTGTGATCTGAGATCAATGTATGTCATTAAAGTGCTTTTTTTGTTTGTTACTCACCTACTTTTCAGCCTTTTGGCGATGATGAACATGGCTGCAGCGCCAACATATTTGGCAAAGAAACCCTCAGTACTGCTAAACTTGCCCTCACGGACAATGTAGTCAAAAGAGGCCAGGGATTCACCGGCGGTCCGATATACGTTGGGAGATATGAGGTGCACCAGCCAATCATCTGCCCACTGGCGCCATTTCATTTCCTCTCTTAAACAGGAAACGGGCAGAAAGGTGAGCGATACAGTGAGGCAGAACACCGAATATTGGTACAATTAACATTAGATTGTTCACTGTTCAAGTAGAGTTCACTGCCCAAATCTTCTTACTCATACTAAATCAAGCATGCCAATACACTGCAATAATAGCGACAATTGACCATATTCACCCTGTTGGAAAGGGGTATCCAACAGTAACGTAAGAACTAATTTGCCGCTGTGTGACTGGACAATAAACACAGAGCAGCTGTACAGGCTAGGTGAAGTCCACATACTTCTGAGACTCTTTATCTGGGTACGTCTGCGAAGTCTCTTCCAGGTCCAGCATCAACCAATACTTGTTACTGTACTCTGTCACTTCCTTCCCACTGTCATTAACAGCCTTCATCGCTGGGTAGCATTGAATAACTTCACTGACTGGTTTCTCCCTGAGAGAAATCGTAGCAGAAAAAAGATGATTACATTCTGTTCAGTGACCGATATTGGCATGACATTTTGCAATTTACAATAAAAACTTTAGAATAAATGATTAGGCTCGCTAGATCACAAGAGGACAATGTAATTTAAAAAGGATGCTGTGACCTACTTGCTGACTAAGAAGGTCTTCAAAGAGCTGATGATGACTGATGAGTCATTCAGTTGCTGGTAAATGGTAGAAAGAAAGTAGACGTCATCAGACAGTATAAGTATACAAAAAGTGTTTTAGTCAAAGCTGTATGTTGTACAATGTACAGCATGCTTGGGCTATATAAACTCCTGTGATTTACAACTGTTAAGATACAGAAATAAGTAGAATGGAAAGCACTTTTGGAGGTACGCTCTAAAAAGAGCCCACTCAATATGTGAATTTGTAGTTGATTGGATGTTGCATACATGACATGTATTTTTATTATTTACCAAGTTGCTGGTATAGTACCACCATGAGGCAGATTTGGGAAAATGTAATGTACCATATACATAAATAAATGTAGAAGCAGAGTGATAGTTGCAGGGACTGAATCTTGGAAGTGGGGCTTTACTACACTTTCATCTAGATGTGTGGTTCACTGTCATCCCTTATTTACCTGTTCACCATCAACCATTAAGATGGGCACTTTTCTGTAGGTCGACCACTTGATCTCCTTCCTCATCACAGGGTTCACCTCCACTATTTCATAGTCCAGTCCATGGTAATCCAAGAAGGCTCGCACTTTGCTACAGAATGGACAGGTCTTGTACTGATACAGAGTCAGCTTCAATCCACCAGCAGGAGCAGGAGCAGGAGCCGGAGCCTGAAATGATTGATAAGATAGACCTTTATTGGTCCAGCAAGGGAAATTCGCCAGAGGATGCATAGCCGTTAAGATACCGATACAGAGAGATGCTGAGTTCACTCTTCCAGCTACAAGAGATACAAAGTTACACAGCGATACAACATAATCTGTCGCTAATGAAGTGTTGATCCAACACGCTCGTTGACGTCAAACATGCATCCGACGATCGAGACGCATATAGGAAAATAGGGAACTTGTGAGTTAAAAAGAACACAGAACTGGATCACTGAAATATTTCGTTTCCCCCCAATTACAAGTAGGAATTGTGTCAAGAGAGACGGTGAGTGGAAATGTTTAAACAGCACTTGAAGCAGTAGCAGTTGAAGCCAGCTCAACTTGGATCATAGTTAGTTTTGTAGATTTTGCAGCAGCTACAAACGTGTTGCCACTTTGTATCTTCATGTAGCTGGCTTCCATTGAAAATGAATGGCAGCCTATACTAGCCTTTAGTGCTGTAGCTGCCAGTAGTGTGTGAACGAACACAGAGTACTATAAGATCCAGCAGGGTAAAACATCACAAAAAAACACAAAAAGAATAATGTCACTGAGTTAAGCGCATTTTTTGTTGTTAATTGCGTTACATTTGTACACTCTCATAGCGTTAACACTGTGGATTGTCCTGTGGGCACTTGACATATGACATTTGTTAAATAACCACAGTTAAGGGCAACTGGTCTTGTAGGACAACTGGTTTTGTAGGGCAGCGGTTCTAATCTGCACAGCTGTTTCGTAAGCAATATTTTTAAAGGCATCATCCACTTCAAATCAGATGCAATAATATTATTACTATTTACCTTGGCTTCCTCTTCGGCGAGGTGATGTTTAACAGAAAACTTAATTGTCTGATACAAGCCGAGCCCTCCACCCAGGAGAAATGCACAGCCGAGCACCCTGCCGCTTCCGCGCAGAGCCGGGTAGGCTGCACCGTTAAACAGCCTGGAGCGGAACGACGCTCCGCCGGCTCCGGTCCCGTAGGCCCTCCTGGACCCATGCAGAGAGAGTTGTTGAGGGACCAGGGGAGATGATATGTTACGAGGACGGCACGCCGGAGACTCTAGAACGTGCAAGCCGACCTTACCGAGAGCTCTGGCACAGGCGGCCGCCATCTTGGATTTGCTTTTTACATTAACTCCCACAGTGCTCCGCGTTGACTGAGGCTCCTCCACCACGGTGATGCGTTCAAGAGCAGCGTTGCTCCCGTGGCCTTGTTGCAACTTAAGTTCAAAATTGAATTTATTTTTATAAATGTGTGTGTGTTTGTTTTTTTTGCGATAATATAGCCTGTCAAGAAAATATGTTATTGATGTTGTTATTATTTATTAGCTAAATTCCATAATACAAGCCAGAAAATGTGTACTTTTACTGTCTTCTTGTGACTGACTGTCCTACTTTTAAAAAAATGGCATTTTCCCAAATTAACATTATACCATATCTTATTATAACACCCACCAGCATAGTGAAAACCCAATGATGACCAACCAGGCCAACGCAGAGCAAGCCACCCTGTACCTGAGGGGTTTGTATTTGAGGAATAGAGGATATGCGCATCCTTAAAGTGAATGGCACATCGAGTGGCAAATCGAGTGGCAAAGAAACATGCAAAATGAGTTTAACATTGTTTAATGTTGTTTAATGCAATCAGATATGACTTTTCTGTTTGGATGCATGGGCTGTCAAGGCCAGAAAGTATTTTTTTTGACACTCAGTAGGCATTCCTGCATAACTTCCGGGTTTGATGATGATGTCACACGCATATCAGGCCTCCTAGGCTACTAGATGTGAGGGCCGCGTAGTGGCCCTCAATGGCCCTCAATGCTACAAATTGCTACAAATTGCTACAAAAATAAAATCTGTCCAGCCAGTTATTTGATTGATTGATTGAATACATTATCTAGAAGTTTGCAGGGACAAAAAGCACATGAAAGTACAGTTTAAATACAAGGTCAACTAAATAGGATTAAAAAGCCCATGAAAGCCTATAATGGCTTGTTTCAAATTGGGTCATTATGTACTCAATTCATAGGTTCTTTACGGGCATAAGAAGTTGAATTGTTGAAGGATACATTTATTTAGGTCTGATGATGATGATCTTTGTAACATGCATCTTCAAATCCTACCAAAGTAACGTCCTTTTTTTTCCGGGAAAAGTTGACTAATTTAATATTGAGGTGCCCACGCGACACCGTCGTACTACCACACTATAAACCAGGGGTCTTCAACAGGGGGTCCACCAAAATTGTGTGTGATATAATTTTTGTTTTTACCTTAACCACTTGAACCCTAGCATCCCTTTTCTGAGGAGAACTTTAGCCAAAAAATAGCAGATGAGCTTGTAGATCTGCTATTTTTGGCAAAGTGATAGGCTAGAAGGAAAAAAGAGCAGGCCAAGTAAACAAAAAAAGTTTAATCTGAAACACAATTGTACACAATATAGAGGGAGTCCCTGCTTCATCTCTCTCTCAGCTAGGGGGTCCTTGGCCTGAAAACGTTGAAGACCCCTGCTATAAACCACTACGTGGGGTGCGTTCAAGAACGTCAGTTTTCCGTGCCGCTGTGTGTGTATCTGTGGACTGCAGCTCCTCGGTGTGGTCAGATCAGCCCTTTAAAACACATCCACGGGTCAGCAGCAGCAGCAGCAGCCAGCCAGCCCAGCCAACAGCATCCATTTAAAGCATCAATGTAGTGATCCAAATTTACAAACATCTCGATCGTCGACTATCTGGCATTATTGTCATCGTTAGTATTATGGGATGCTGTCGAATAACGGAATGGGATTCATTACATAAAAGACGCCGTCCGTGCGTGATATGCACACAGCCGTTCTGTTTTTATTTTCCACGCACGACTGGAGGAGGAGGAGAATACACGAAAAAAATGATGTAGGCAGAGGAAGACAAATAAAATTTAGATTATCGCTGGATTGTGCTGGCTAGCAGCTAGCATACAGCTCGCGGCGGGTTATTTTTTTTTAATATTCTCATTTACTGATCGGTTTTCAGAATAATTATAATAAAAAAAAACACCCAAATGATGATTTTTTACACGGATGCCACCAACAAGACATGGTGATCGAGTCATTGAGGGCATTTCCCTCAAGGATAAAAGCATAATAGAAACCGACCATCCTCAGTTGCCATGTTAGCTATATAAGCATCACATTTCTTTTTTTTTTCCTCCACTAAATCCGTTTAAAATGCTGATGCTGCCAGAAGAAGACAAGTGCATCTGATCTGAACGTGTATGGATACGGGCTCTTTACGAAGGTCATGATTCTGAGAGAATGATCATGCTGGAAAAACAGGTAGGGTTATATTTGTGTTTATTGATCATCATGTCCTTTGACTGTTGTTGATGCTTTGAACGTATAGCAGCACAGTGGGTTTCAACCCTTTTCATATCAAGGTCCATTATTTATTCGGCATTTGAGCCACGGACCACCATTTGAGATTTAGGCTCTCAGACCCCAAGACTTTGAATATTTTGTCATCGTTTGATAAGATTTTGTCCACAGTTCCATGTTGTGTTGATGTGGTACCATAGGAGAGATAACAGGCAAACGTTGATCAAAATAACAATTCTTCTACATTCTCTAATTGTAAACGGGTCCATTTGGTTTCATTTTACACTCTGAAGAGTTAAAGATCTATAAGGTTTCATTTGCTCTCCATCATTTAGCCGGGCACCACCTGGAACCCCCTCAAGGACCACTGGTGGTCCCCGGACTACTGGTTGAGAACCACTGGTATAGAATATCGGGAATGGCTACATATGGTGCGCACCTGAGCTGGATGATGTGTCTTTGTAATTAAACATATATTACACATTTAATCAAAATACCTACAACAACCCCCTCCCCTGCCTGAAATCAATATATCTGTAATTACAGTAAGAATGGCATCTCTGTTTATGTTTGTATAATGCTGTTACTGTAGGTGATTAAAGGACGACTTCACCCATAAACGTTTATATCTTCATATAATTGGTCCTCACTATAAAATGGTACCATTTTTTTCTACTTGGTCTGTGTCTCATAGGAGGGCTGTGGACACTTCAGAAACCTGCCTACCAGTGACATCATCGTTAGGCAGATCTTTTTTTTTCAAACAAGATTTTGTATTTAGATTTTTATTTATGCAAGAACAATGTCTTCCATTATAGCATGCTAACTTTCCTGGAATAGAAAGCCTGCAGTTTCTATTAGCTTGGATTCCCCATCGATGATGTCACTGGTAGGCGGGTTTCTGAACTGTCCACAGCCCTCCTATGAGACACAGACCCAGTAGGAACAAAATGGTACCATTTTATCATGAACATTAGTGATGACCAATTACATGAAGATAGGTTTAAAATGGGTGAAGTCATCGTCCTTTAATGCATTCCATTAAAATTGTAATGCATGAAGACACAGCAACCCATTCCAAGCACCAAACTTGCTTCCAGGTCTGTGTGTGGCCTACATGTGTTAAATTCAATTCAATTCAATTCAATTCAATTCAATTCAATTCAATTCAATTCAATTCTTGGTATTGGGACACATTTAACTTTTTATATTACATTGCCATGGCAAAAAAATATATACAAATTATGTAAGCATAATTTTTACAGACAGACAGACACACACACACACACACACACACACACACACACACACACACACACACACACACACACACACACACACACACACACACACACACACACACACACTACTCAATCTATCTATCCCCCTGTCTTTCTCGCTCTCATACGTACACATATACACATACACACACGCAAATGTGTCCCTGTGTTTGTTTTTCTTTTCTTTTTTTTTCTCAGCAAAGGCCTCATTGAGATGCATTAACAATAGCCACTGTGATGCTCTTGGCCCTGAAGTGGAACTCTCTAGGAAATGCTCTTTCGTCAGTGCCCCGCCGTAGCCTGTGTCCAAGAGTGTGTCCCATTGTTTCGCTTCAGCATCATCTAGATCAGCAATTCTCTTTTTAATTTCAAGGACCCCCAGTTTGATATACATAGCACACAGAACCCAATTTGATATGATCCATTACCTCTGGGACCCCAATCTACCATGTCAAATCCTCAGTGTAAAGTGTTCAAATGGAACCAAATTCATTCCATTTGTCGAGAACCAGTGATCTAGATGACTATAAAAACGTAGCCAAGAACTTCTCAGACTGGCGTTTCAAAGCTGTTACGAAGTTCTCTCAAAGAACGTGGCGTTTAAACATCTTATAATTGGGAATTGACTGAGGCAATATCTGGTGATACAAATGGGCAGGGTGAGGTTTAAGAGGATCTTGTTCTGTTGATCCATTTTGAACACAGGCCATAGGGTTTAACTTTAAGGCATATCATATTATTTGCCGGTCTTTATTGGGCTACCTAACATGATACATCAGGGCAAGAAAATGTGTTTTTCATCCACCATGCTCAGTCACCACATTCACCAGTTTCTTCACCATTATTTAACCAAATAAGGCTTTTAGACCTTAAATATTTTTTTTTACATACCTTTTAGCAAATGGAACCCCATTTCCGATTAATATAGGCATGTGACTGGTGTCAAGTGTTAATTTCACATACTACACCACATACTACACCTCATAAAAGCCTTGACACTTCAATAAAACACTACCAATAAAAACGTGTTTCATTTAGGCTAATGTATATAATATTACTATCTGTCGTCATAAGTATTTTGTTTGCCTTTTATTATCGTCATTATTCTGCTGTATGTTGCAGTGTCCAGATAGAGCTGTAAGCTTACAACAAGGCTTTCCTTTTTCCAAAGAGCATTAATAGCACTCTGTTCTTGAAGCCTGACTTCACTCCTAGCACATCTGACATCTTTCTCTGATGGAATGTGACAACAATCAGAGATTTTCTTTGTCCACAGGGAGATTATTTTTTTCTTCCACCAGGAGCATTAGTTTTGTTTGTGCAGAAAGAAGGTTGTCCTTGTCCTTTTTATCTCTCAAAAATAATGTATGTAATTGAAATACACATATTTAGTATTTTCAAAATATAGAAAATACACTTTTTAGACATCTCCATCTCTAATGAATGGCAAGATGACTGATGACATGTACAGTAGCGCTACATTAAAAATATTATTACATAATTCATGTTCTTATTATACATTTTTAAGAACATAATTCTGATTATCTTAGATGGGGCCACTAAGACATGATTTTGACCTGTCCGCTTATAATTATATTATATACTATATTTAATAACTTTTGTTTTGCAGTTTTCAAATATGTTTTGACACAGAATCAAATGTTTTATGGTCATGATTCACCAGGACTCTGGATGGCCAATTGGTTCCAGGCTTAAAATAATGAATATCAATATTTCTATGGCAATATCTATGGGAAAAATGAATGGGCTTTCTATCTGTGGAACCACAAAATGGCCACCACTGCGAAATGTTCTATTTGGCACTGTCAGTGTGCACAAGAAATTTGGAGCTCATTGGTCCAGTGATTTGCGAGAGTATCTCCAGACACACCTGTAGCCATAAAAAAAAGTAAAATTGACTTAAACGCTACTTTATGACCTAACGAGTCAAAACTCGACATCCTGAACTTACTCACAGCCTTGCTGATAGCAGGGAATACTAATTATAGACTTCGACTTGGTGTCATGTGTTGTAGATTAACTGCGGTTGTCTGGTTTGGTCTTCTGTAGTTATGTGTACCTGCACCACCCTGTCCTGCCTTTGTCTTAGGCCACAGGAGGCTGAACTGTTGGTTATACACAGTCTAGCTTCCTGCCCTGTGTAAGTGGAGGACTGCTCCTCAAATCCTTTATTTATACTTTGCCGCCCAACTGTGTTGCACTGTGAAAATAAAACAGAAACTCTGTTATTTGTGCCGAGCCGTACGATGAAGTGTAATTTTGCTAGGGATTCTGCCTTGTGAGGAGATGGCTTTCCCTTAACAGTTTCCATGACAACTGCATTCTACAGTATTCAGCCGTGGGACAGCCTCTGCATGTGAAAGCAGTTCACACTGTCTCTGCCCCCCTCTCTCTCTCTCTCTCTCTCTTCTCTCCTTCTCCAGCCTTACATTCTTTTCACCGTCTGTTTGTGAACCCACTGACACTCTGTCTTCACTTTGCACTGTACTTTAAATCTTAACGTCAGTGGTCATTTGCATTTGTATTGGGATGCATAGAATTCTGTCCTTTTCTGCTCCGTTTTAAATCTTCTCTTGTACTGTGTAGTTTTAGCCTGCAGGCTACGTCGTGGAGGCAAGAGCCATTCTGATGTGTGGGCCTCACTTTGTGTGTGGAGTTGTAAATGCCAGTGTGAAGAAGTATATTGTAAATGTGGAAACCTGTTTGGCGTGAATGAGCACAGTGCTGTCTGAAGTCTTTGCTACTAGTGCTACACAACAACATATATGTTTCTTCAAAGCTGGGCCATTGCATTGTTTAATTGCTTCACAAGTCAGTTATCATCCAGTCTATCATATCCTGTTCAGACTTCAGAGCAAACTTTCAATCTGTACAACAAGAACAAAACAAAACAAAACTAACATAATACATCTTGAGCCATTGTGTCCATCTCAGCTTTGGTAAAAGCTAAATATTTTTGAATGTTTCCAGCCATAGATTCCAGATAGAATGCCAGTGTCCTTAACCACATTAACCCTGGTGTCCCTATATTGCCAAAATCTTCCGAGAAATTCCAAACATTGGGGTGCCGATGGCTGATTGGTTAAGGCACATACCACACATAGGCTCTAATGCAGCCTAACAATGAGTCGTGGGTTTGAATCCCAGGCCATGACACAACCTTTGCTGAGTGTCACTCCCTGACCTGTCTCTCTCTCCCTGTTTCTTGTCAGTCTCCACTGTACTATCAAAATAAAGGCAGAAAAGTCCCAAAAATATATTTAAAAAAAGAATACATTGTAATTGTTAGTTTTATTTCCACAAATGGCAAAAATAGCAAATCTACAAGCTCACAGGCACAGTGTCGCATCGCAACACATTGTGTTGTATACTGTCTTGTATTTCATACAGGCTTAAGTTGTTGAAGCAGGGAAGTCATTTTCCTTTGTGGTGATTTTGTAAGGTATTATATATTAAACAATGGTAAGCAAAAATAAAGGTGGGAAAAAAGTGAGGACATGGGTATATCCCTGAAGAAACATTAATCTTGCTTCATGTTTAATAGGTTTACACAGCAGATTTGCAGAAGCAGCTCATTCCTTGAATCCTGCCCAGGTTTTTTTTTTTTTTTTACAGTATATCGATGCTGCAGCATAATAAGCCAGGAGAAAATCAGAGGGGGGATCAGCATCACCTCACAGTATACCTGCTACATCTGGAGCTTGTAATGTCTCTCAGCCCCTCCTTTCTTCATTGCAGGCAGCTTCAAGCAGTGTTGTGATGATGTGGTAGAAGAGTGTGAATGATTTAGTGAGCGTTACGAAGCCTCTGGGCCGAGCGAGACGCAAGAACACGACGGTCAGGCGCGCAGCTGAATCTTGCCGAGAGGTTAGGCAATACCTACATACATCTGCAGGATGGAATAGAAGAGGACAGAGCAGCTGCTGTTAGCACAGACATAGACATTCCCTTGTGAGGGACACAAGTGTTGGGGTGTGCTGGAGGGTAGTGTGAGAGAGAGGGGGGGAGGGAGAGGGGGGAGGGAGGGAGGGAGGGGAGGGGAGGGGGAAGAAGGAAACAAGGGGAGCGGGGATGGTGGTGGTGGTGGTGGTGGATGTTCTTTTTTCTCAGAGACGGATTCCTCCCAGTCCTCAGTAGAGCCAGAGACAGAGGCAGAGTGAGTCGCAAAGGTAGCAGCAGGCAGGCAGCCTGGGAGTTTTTTTATTTCTTTTTTCCTTTTTATTCTTTACGTATGTTTGAAGCAAGAAGGAGGACAGCAATCTGTTGCTGTGTGAGGATTCCCCCCAACTCCCCCATCCAAGTCCTCTGAGTCTGCTTGCTGGATCTGTGATCTGTTATGCAGCATGGATACTAAGTCCCTCTTCAGTCTGCACAAAGCCTTGGCTCAGCCTGTCAAGATGTGCATGTTTGATTTCCCTGTCACCATCCTGGACGATCTGGTGAGCAAGTGTCTCCTGTTAAATTTGTATACATTACCAGCCTCAGCAGAGCTTTTGTGATGTGGCTCTGTGTGTATGCGTGTGTGTTTGTTTATACTTGTGTCCCATGTATGTATATGTAGGGTGTATTTGTGTCGATGCCTATAAAGGCAAATGTGTTTGTGGTGGTCTGCATAGGTGTGCATACATCACACATGCACCTTACAGTGTCAAGAGTGTGCATGAGTGCTTCTAGATGTTAAACAGGGCAGGGGTGAGAGCAAAGATGAGGTGTTTTTATGTTGTAGTGTACCACCAGTTTCAGTTCAGCTCCTCTGTGCCAGTCTGGCACACATCCAGGCGGTCCTAGGCAACCCATTCTCCCAGCGGAGGAGGCTATGCCCTTTGATATTTTGACGTGTTTAGTCATGCCTGAAATCTCATGGAGTCCATTGAATATGTCCCTGTGTTGTTCTTGTGTTTGTTTGATTGAAAAATCTACAAATGTATATGGCTAGCGTTGGTTTCAGTTATTTTGTTGTTGTATCGTGAATCATCATGATTATTAGGCACCATGAGAATAACATTTTGTTTTGACGTTTATGCATCTTGGATCAGCAAGACTATTTTCAGCAGGTACTCATTTTCAGATAATTTTTAATTTTTTAATAATGTCGACATGCCAGTAGGTCTCTTATATGATTGATTATTGTGGAAACCAAAGTCACTGTAGGTCTCTTTCTTATATGATTGTTTATTATTGAAACCGAAGTCACACTATAGATACAATTACACAAATGATTATGCAGGCATAGATTTCAGTATAGTAGTTACTGTAGGAATATATATCGATATCATTGTATGAGACTAGATATCACCTGGGAGTGGGACTTTGGTTATTTTCTCCGCAAGGCCAAATGCCTGGCCGAGACTATGTTTTGTACCCCGTCCGTCCGTCCGTCCGTCTGTCCGTCCGTGTGTGTTTCCGTCCGTGTGTCCGTCTGTGAACAGCTAATCTCCGGCACCGTTGGCATGATGGCAGCGAAACTGTGCACACACACTCCCTGGATGCCAGAGCAGAGCCTCTGCCCCAAATCTTATATCATTTTATAAGTTATAGCGCCACCAGTAGGCAGACTTTTACTTAACATACTTTTTGACAGTTACTCCTACAGATTTTGGCCAAACATCACGCAAATCGGTACACAGTATTTCTATAGTCATTAAACGAAACTGGTCTTTCAGATTTTTCATATTCCATCCTGATTGGCTAAGATTGGCTTCCAAAGTTTGCAGGAGTCCGTTTTGAACAAAATGCCTCAAATCATGGACACAGCGTGCAATTTCCATGAAAATTTGCACGCATATTCCCACTTAACCGAGGAAGAAATACCACTTGAAAATGTTCAAATCAGCCTCATGGAGGCGCTATAACAGGCCGATTCGCGTTTTTACCTGTAAATGCACCGATCTGCGTAAAATTTTGTATGCGCATTCCCTAGAGGCCAAGGAAAAACCTTTCCCCTGCATTTTTCACATCTGCCTTTTATAGCGCCACCAGGAGGCAGACTTATGTAAAACTATTTTTGGATATTACTCCTACAAATTTTGTCCAAACATCACGCAAATCGGTACACGTTATATCTATAGTCAAGTGATCAAGACGGATCCGTCCGATCTTTCATATTCCATCTGATTGGTGAATTCCGAACATTGCTGGCCGAAAATAACCTACCTCACCTGGCGGAAACCTGTGCTCCGAAGAGCACCTTTTCTAGTTTTAATACTGTGATATACAGTTTTGTGCTTTAGCAGCTAAAGGCTGCATCACACAGACGTTATATTTTAGCTGAGTGCAAAAGCAAAGAATGCCTCTGTGAAATGTCCTGTTTTTTTTCCTGATGTCAACCAATTCTGACATGATAGACGAAAACAGTCCACTCAATCAAATCAAATGGAAGCTTTAACAGCCATCCATGGAAACTCAGACTTGGCTCACCATTGTCGGCACTTATCTTGGCATGTGTGCTGCCGTCTTCGGACGGCTTCCCTTCCCTGTAGAATCTAAAACCTCTGGTGAAGATCAGCCAGCACTTGTTCTGGTCCTGGGTGCAGCAGACTGTAGTTACCTGTTTGACGTGTTGACCTGTTTGGTCAACACGTCCACATTACTAATGATCTTTTTATTAAAATATTTATAATTAAATGTCTAATGTAAGCACAAATATTCATCCACAAAATGTTGTCACATTGTCAATATCAAGGTGTTACGGTAATAAATACTGACATATTTGACTTTGTCAGTATCGCCCAGAACTACTTAGCTGTAGTTGTTGTTGCAAATTTGGTTATGGAAATGTGAATCTCTTGAGTTCTGCTATGAGGAGAAAGCCTCTGACAATCTATGTTGACTGCTGAATCTCTTGCCACTTAACTGCCGTTCTATCTACCCCTTTACCGCTTCTCTTCCTGCCCCTGTTGCCCCTGTTGGTTGTTGTATTTATGTTTGCCTGCATTGTTGTTATGGTCAACCAAAGGGATTCTACTTGTTTCCTGTTGAATTTGATTGTCTTAAATACTCTACAGCCCTATTGTGCCATATAGGCCTAGTTCATTCTACACTGTGCTATCAACAGTACATCTAGGCCTATGTGCTTATAACGATTAAGCCCCTGTAGGTTATTGTATTCCATGTAGAATTCATTGTCATTACTCATCAAAAACATTTTGTCTGTTTCCTGTTATTTTTGCATCTATTTCTGACACGTTATATTCCACTCTGTGCTATTTTAGGTTCTTTATCTCCTAAACACATACAGCAGGCTTCTTTTATCATCAGCCAAAGCCATCCTTTTTCCTGTTAGCATTTTGCTCACATTGTACCCTATGCTATGGCCTACTCCTTCTCTATAAGACCTTCGTGACACTCAACCCTCGTAGTTTTATTACATGTATGTCATCCAAATAGTGTTGATGTACGTCACAACTGTGGTATTGAATGTGAATGTACCCTGGTTTTGCCAGTTATGTATAGCCTAGTTATTACTCTGCTGATATCTTGCTCCAGGGGTAACTTTCTTTCTCAGACAAAGTGGGTTTCTAAACTGACAGGCTGCGCTTTCTTCCTTCTGTGGACAGATTGGCTGCTTCTGGGAGCCATTGTTAAATTGCCTCCGAGAGCCCTTGCTTTCCAAATGATTTGGCAGTTGGCTGCAGTCGGTATGAGAAAGCGCTTTTAAATGCCAAGAGCTCGGAGGAGCAAAGAGGAGTTGGACCTGAATGGATCTGCATCTGAAATAATGGAAGTGAATAAATCCATGGCGCTCCTAAGAGCAGGCCTTTATTTTGTCTTTTTAGTAGTCAGGAGGGTTTGAACTCTCTGGGGTGCCTGTGAATGGATAAGTCTTCTTTCAGAGATGTGTCTCTGTCTGTGGGATCGTGTTCTTTCCTCTCTCACTGCTCCAGTGGACCGAGCTGGATAACGCCACAGTGCTTGATACATTCCCCTTATTCTTTGGTGTGTGTTTGAGTGTGATAGAAGTGTGCAGGCCACATTATTCCACCTGAAGACCAAAGTACGCTCGCCGTGCCCCGTAACCATAGCAAGGCCTGTACAAGGCCAGTGCATAATAGGAGGGGGTTCGGAGGGTAGGGGGGGGGTGGGGGGTGGGGGGGGGGGGGTTGAACTTGTTCCAGTATTCTCTTGTCTTGAAAGAAAAATATGTTTTCCATAATAAGATGGAATTTTTGCATTTTACCCATTTTTCTCCCCAATTTAGTCGTTATGCCAATTAGTTCCTCCCCACGCACATTTGGGTGTTGTCACTGCTGTTGCTATCCTATTGAGCCCCCACCGGAAGGACATAGAGCCTTCGTCCTACTCCTCCAGCCTCACACTCCCTGCTGACAAGTGCCGCCCAAGCCCGTAGGAGTACTACGTGCAGTATAAAACAAATAACACCCTCCATGCCCAGCTTCCCTCCCCCGAACACGGGCCAATTGTGTTAGTATTGACGCTCGACAAAGCCGAATGCAAACGGGGATTTAAACCCTCAGCTTTCGCGGTGGTGGGTACATACTTTACCACTGCGTCACCTGAACGCCGCCAATCTTTCTTATCTTACCAACATGTTATTCCTAGATAAAAAAAAACGGAACAAAAAAAAGTTCTAAATACAGCTTCTACCTAGCCTGGCGTAGCTAGACTATATCACTTTTTTTGCACTCGCAGATTCGTCTGGTCCCAGGCTAGCTTCTACCTATTGTCTCTCTGTTCTTATTTATTTATTAAACACTTCTGTTTCACTTGATCAATTATTCTCTTGTCTTGAAAGTAAAATATATTTTCCATGATAAGATAAGCTTGCATAGCTTATCGTTCTTATCTTAACAACATGTTCTTCCTAGGTAAAAAACAACAACAAACAAACCAAAAAAGATTCTACCTATTGTCTCAGATCTTATTTATTTAACACTTTCGTTTCACTTGTAATTATGCTTTGCCTCAATTGCCTGTGGGGTTACTGGGCTATTTTCTCTCGTCTCTTGTCTCTTGTCAGATCATTGGGACTCTGAACCTTGTACTTCTTACTGATGGTTGTTTGTAACGTCGGTGTTATTTGAAAGTGGTTCTAGTAGAGCCACCACTATTCACCATCATTTACCGGATGGATGGCATTACTTTCTCACAGGGAATTTTCTTCCGCTGGATCTGGAATCCCCTTGAGACTTCAAAGCCAAACGGTTTCATTTTCTGTTTACACTTAGTACCTGACAGTGTTGCTGTGTCGGGTGAGAACTATTGTTTCAGACATGGACGGACCTATGGACGTACCTACAGTGGAAGAAGCTGGATGTTTTTTGTTTGTTTTGTTTTTTCAGCAAAAGTTAATGTTTTCTAGTGTTGTTCCCATAGCATGTTGACACAGCTTGTTAAGTAAACATCTATCACGAGAAGGTTTTTGAGGGGTTCATCCAATCTGTAATGAGGGGAGGCGCTGTCACTAGTTCCGGCTCCCAGGACAGACTGTTCTGATCCCAAGTGTCCTGTCCCAGTTCTAAGCGAAGCAGTAATGGGGTCCATGAGGGCCCGGTGGACCTGTGGACTGCTGGGGAGACCGGGCCACTACTGGGATAGTGAGTCTGTTTACCGGGCTGTGCTGGTGA